>NC_141697.1:405537015-406137015 GCF_964263255.1 Lissotriton vulgaris | reverse complement strand
CTTTCCCCTCGTGTTGGCCTCTTCACTGTCCTAGATGGAGGATGTGACGGAAGGTATATATATATATATATATATATATATATATATATATATATATATATATATATATATATATATATATATATATGACATCACTGATGACACCATCCTTGTGACAGAGTGACAGACCTCCTTTCAGTGTAATGTAACCCTTGAAACACATATTCAACAATATTTCCAGCTAACTATAACTGGTGTCAAACCTATGTTTTTTTCAGTGAATTTAATAGGTTTTTTAAATGCTAATTCCTAACTATAACTGGTGTGAAACCTATGGTTTTTTCAGTGTATTTCATAGGTTTTTTAAATGCTAATTCCTAACTATATAGGGCCTCAAACCTATTTTTTTTCAGTGAATTTCAAAGGTTTTTTAATAGCAAATTTTTATAGCTATGAAATATAATACTTTTTATAATGAATCCTATATTGTATATTTATATAATACTATTTTTTTATGTATATTGTTCATGGTTTTTTTATTTTTTATTTATTTTTTTGCCCTGGAGCTCTCCCGGTGCGCGTACCGGTGAGCGCACCGGTAAGCGCAGTCTTCCGGCGTGCCCCGGTGCGCGTACCGGTTAGCGTCCCGTTTGCGCTATTGCTGCGAAAGAAAACATCATCGTGACGTATCGCGTACCCGCGTCTGCGTGATACGCACGGCGTAAGCGCACCCGGAAGCACCCGAGCGCATACGATCGCGCTACGTAAGCACCCCGGGGCGCGTAGCGTAAGCGCATCGGGTCATGTGACCTGAAAATAACACTTTTCATAGGTTCAGGACAGTTTTGGTTTCCAAATGATGAAAGCCTGGGTCATGTGACCTGAAAATAACAGTTTTCATTGGTTCAGGACAGTTTTGTTTTCCAAATGATGAAAGCCCCCACCTTTTTTCCTCATTCTCACTTTGTACTTTGACTGAGGAAGACCTGTTTGCAGACCTATTTGTACCTATTTGTACTGAGAAATGGCTACAGTAGCAGCAGCAGCAGGAGCATCTCAACCACCACCACCACCACCACCACCACAAGGACCACCACAACATCACAGTGGTGGAGAAGAAGAAGAGGAGGAGGAGGAGGAGGAGGAGGAGGAGGAGGAGAGGCGGTACCTGCCTGAAGATACTACCCCTATAAGCCAAAGGAGCACATTGTCTGGGAGTTTTTTAAAATCCCAAGGGGCCTCAAGAAAGTAAATGCGGTGGGGAGGAGCTTCGCGGGCAATCAAGATGGCCGCGTAAGCTCGGAGCTCCGCGGACCTTCCGATCCTCCGCATATATCCTGTGTGAAATCCTTATCCACGTGGGTGGATTATTATTGCTGATGGTCTGCTGAGACGGGAGCTGCCTTCCGCCTTCGAATCGGTGGTTCCTACGCGGAGCTACGTCGACTGGAACTCCGTGCCAGGGCTGTGCCATTGTCTCTCCGGTCTCCGCCACTCCGCACGATTTGAATGCGTAGTGGTGGTCTGTTATCCCTACTGGTGAAGTGCTGATGCCCATAGAGGGCTCTACCATCGAATTGATCTAACTGCCTAGCTCGGATTCTCTACTTGGCTCGCTGGACTCGGATTTGGCTGGTGTAACCTTTGTTCTTATCGGAACCAACATGGCGGGCAGAGGGGACCCCGACAAGACGTCGAACAAAGGCGTCCGCGGAAGGAACCAGTCGCAGCAGAGTAAAATCGAGCGGTATGTCCAGCCGAGGACGCCGCCTGCCACGGGGTCTTCTGCCAAGAACCATCCAGCTACAGGCTCGCCTGATGACTCCGAGCCTACCCTGAGCGACATCATGGGGGCCATTACTAGTTTCAGAGCTGACATGCAGCAGCAACATGAGACCTTAAATCACAAGGTGGACACTATGGCTGTTGATCTCACTCTCATTAGAGCCGACTTGGGCAAGACTAATGATCGAGTGAAGTTGTTGGACATTAAGCCCTCCAGCCTAACGGCCGACGTCTCGGAACTCCAAACCGAGGTCCGGAACCTGCGGATGACTGCGGACCAATTCTCGAAGAGACTGGAGGACTTTGAGGGATGTGCCAGGCGACAGAACGTCCGCATAGTCGGTGTTCCGGAGGGATCGGAGGAAGCGACTACGGACCTCTTCGTGGAGGACTTGATCAAGAACTATCTGACTCCGTCTGGTCTCAGCGACTTTTTCTCAGTGGAACGTGCCCATCGGGTGCCGGGCGGCCCGCCGAAAACAGGCATGGCGCCTAGACCCATCGTAGCACGGCTCCTCAACTTTCGGGACCGAGACGCGATCCTGCAGGCATCCAGACGGCATGGGCCGCTTAAATACCAGAATGCTGAACTGCACTTTTACCCGGACTTCACCAGGACTGTTCAACGACAACGCCAGAGCTACGCGGGCGTGAAGCGGCGCCTACGAGACATGGGATACAAATACTCTATGATGTTCCCTGCCAGACTCCGTGTCGAACATGAGGGCCGTGCCCTGTTCTTTGACTTCGATGAGAATGTGAGCGAATGGCTGGACACTCTGTCACCGCATCGGGACGCTCGAGATGAACACGAAGGAGGTGCAGCTGGTGGCGCGGATCTATGAGACTTGGCTATAATGTGTTGTACAGGCGGTTGGTGACCCCGCTTCATGAGACTGTCGGTACTGTTATTCAGAGAACCTGTTGACTTTCCTGTTATTTCATGGAGGGTGGCGGGAGGTGTTCGCGGAGATTCCTTTCTCCTCTGGGTCTTCTTGTAGAGTAGTTTATGGGGCGACAGGCACACTGCTGGTTGGGGGGGCTTTTTAGTCTGCTGCAGGGGTGCAGGGTGGGGGGTTCGTTTGTACAGGTTCATTTGTTTGTTTGTTCTTTCTCTCTTCTTTCCTCTAGGCAATGGGTCCTGATTACTGTTGTTTTTCATTTGTTGGCTGGGTTGGCGGGGGTTGGGCGGGTCGGAATGTGGGACAATGGGGGGTAGGAAACTAAAAGTGATCATTTGGAATGTTAACGGGTTGGGTGATCGTGTTAAGAGAGGGGTGGTGATACAGCTGCTTAAAAGACATATGCCCGATATTGTACTCCTGCAAGAGACGCATTTGATTGGAAACTCTTGCAAGGCTCTTAACCGTAAAGGCTACAAGATGGTGGCCCACTCTGGGTTCTCCTCGGGTTCCCGGGGGGCGGCGATCCTGGTGCGTGCGTCTCTTCCCCTTGAGATAGACGTCACTGTGATTGATGATAGAGGGCGCTACGCTGCAGTGGCGGGGAGATGGGAAGGGCGTTCCCTCACGCTACTTTCGGTTTATGTTCCCCCCGGCCTACAATCCAGTACTTTTCAGGACCTTGGTAGCGCCATTTTGTCCTTGCCTGATGGTCTTTTGATAGTGGGGGGTGACTTCAATTCAGTCTGCTCTGGCTCCCTGGACCGCCAACCGCCGAGAGATCTCCGCAGTTCTCAACTGTGGTTGCCTTCCTTTATTGACTCCATGGGTTTGGTGGACAGTTGGCTGCTTTTACACCCTACGCTCCGCCATTTCTCCTTTCTATCGGGTGCCCATGGTAGTCTCTCCCGTATAGACTACGTTTTTACCTTAGCTGCGCATGCATCTGCCGTTTCCGAGGCCCGTTTTTTGGCACGGGGTATTTTCGACCATTCCCCGTTGTGGGTCTCGTTTGATTTCAATAACGTCCTGTCTGACCGACCGGTGGCGGTCAACCCGTGGTATTTCCGCAGTTTCAAGACGCGTGCACTCCTTGCCAAAGCTATCGAACTCTACTTCTCGGAGAATGTGGGTTCGGTTGACTCGTCTATTACACTGTGGGAGGCATTCAAGACTGTGCTACAGGGGGAGGCTCTTGCTCTCATTGCGGAGGCCAGGCGAGTCAGGGATGCCGACCTCGCCTGCATTGAAGATGAGATTTTGCGTCTCGAGTCCCGACTGGGACCTGAGCCCGACCCTTCTCTTTTGCATGCCCTCTCCCTTAAACAGACGGAATACCATGATCTCGCCACGAATGCAGCCCTTGCCCTGGCTAAGGAACAACAAGGTCGTATTTACGACATCGGGGACAAGGCTGGGAAGCTGCTGGCTTGGCTGGACAGGCGCGAGATGGCTAGCCGCGTGGTGCCTGAGATTTTGGGCGACGATGGGATTGCCGTCACGGACCCAAGTGCTATTGCAGAGTCTTTTGCTGATTACTTCCGGGGGGTCTACACTTCCACCTCAGATCGCTCCGAGGCTGACTCGGCTGCGTTCCTCTCAACGATTGACCTTCCCTGTCTTTCTGAAGAGGACCGTGCTGACCTTGATCGAGACATATCCGCCGATGAGATCGCCTTGGCGATCCGTGCATTGAGATCGGGTAAAGCGACTGGCCCCAACGGTATTCCGGTCGAGTTATACAAGATTCGACCGGACGTGGTCTCCACGCACCTGCGGACTATGTTTCTGAAGGCGTTTGAAGAGGGCCTCCTCCCCTTGGATCAGAGACTGGCCACCATTGTGGTTATTCATAAAGAAGGGAAACCGAGAGATGTGTGCCGCTCCTATCGCCCTATCTCTCTCCTGAATGTGGAGCCTAAGGTCCTAGCCAAACTGCTCGCTAACCGTTTGGTAGGAATCATTGGTGACTTGGTGCACCCGGATCAATCGGGTTTCATTCCCCACCGTAATACTGCTCTTAACCTACGCCGACTTCATGGCGTTATGGCCAGAGCTCATACCCTTGAAGAACCGGCGGTGCTCGCCTCCCTTGATGCCACGATGGCTTTTGACTCTCTTGAGTGGAGTTACCTCTGGGCGGTACTGGCAAAGCTTGGGTTTGGACCAGTCTTCGTGAGCTGGGTGAAACTTCTTTACGCCTCTCCGCTGGCTAATGTCACGGTCAATGGCCGTGTTTCGGCGTCCTTTGCCCTTCACCGGGGTACTAGACAGGGCTGCCCCCTGTCGCCTCTCCTGTTTGCCCTGGCTCTTGAACCGCTCGCGGCCATGCTACGTACGCACCCGGACCTACATGGCATAACTTGGGCCCCAGGGTTTGAAGATAGGATTTCATTGTACGCGGATGACATTCTGCTATACCTTACTTCTCCCTGTCAGTCGCTTATTGTGGCATGCGACGTGCTCAGGCTCTTTGGACGTCATTCTGGCCTTGTCATCAATTGGGCCAAGTCTTCTCTTTACATTCTTAAGGGGGACACACCGCGCCTCCCCAGAGGCTGCAATATCCAGATGGCCGGGCAGGGCTTCAAGTACCTGGGAATATACATTTCCGGTAGCCCCAAGGCGAGGTATGACCATAACCTGCTCCCCCCTCTCCAGCGGCTGCGGCGAGACTTAGATAGCTGGCGCAAGCTCCCGCTCTCTCTTCTGGGCCCGGCAGCATTGTTCAAAATGATGTCCTTGCCCAGATTCCTGTATGCATTGCAAAACACTCAGGACCCGGTTCCGGCTCGCTATTTCCGTGAGATTGAGGGGTTACAACGGGCCTTGCTCTGGGATGGTCGGCCCCGTGTCGCCATCCAAAAGCTCACATTGCCATGGTATGACGGTGGCATTGCCCTACCGGATGTGCACCGGTACTATTGGTCCTCTCAACTCACTGCTATTAACCACGGCTTATATGGCCCTGTTGATCACCCAGGCTATGCAATGGACAGGTGGCTCTTACGCGGTGGCAACTACTACCGCGCTCTGTACTCTAGGTCCTTTGATCGGCGCCTGTCCGGCCCGACCAAGACGGCGGTCCATATCTGGCGATTGATCACTAAAACGCAGGGTTGGCAGGGCAGACTGACCAGATTCACCCCGCTGTACGATTCGGATATCCTGGGCAAACTATGGCACACCAAGGGCTTCGACAAGTGGGATCTTATAGGCATCTCCAGAGTTAACGACATGGTTATTAAGGGCGAGGTCAAAACTTTTCCTCAACTGCAGGCTGAATACCGTTTGGGCGCTGCGGAGTTTTTCCGCTACGCCCAGTTGAGACACGCGTTGCTCTCTGCCAAGCCGACGGAGGGAGAGATCCCCGAAAGCTCCCCCTTGGAGGACAGGATACTTGATGGCCATATGCCTGATAGCGCTATTTCCCTGTCATATAAGAAACTGATTAATGTTCGGACTGATCTCCTCCTTCGCTTGCTAGACCAATGGACGGCTGATGGCCTGGAGCTTGACGATGAGGACTGGCAGAGTGCAGTGTCCTCCCCTAAGGAGGTCGCTATTTCCTCGCGTCTCCGCCTGGTGCAATTTAAAATCCTTCACCGGGTGTATGTTACCGGCCCGCAGCTCTTGCATATGGGCTTCTCGCCAGATGGCCTTTGTCGTAGGGGTTGTGGAGCTCTCGCTACCTTCTTACATATTCTTTGGGAGTGCCCCGTTATTGCCCCCTACTGGGCGAGAGTGCACCGTATTATGGGTGAAGTGACTGGTGTAGTGTTGGCTGCGGAGGCACGGAGGTATCTCCTCAACGTTTGGGAACCGACTGATCACAACACTGCACAGACTCGGTGGGTGACATTGGGCAATATGGTTGCCAAGCGTGATATTGCTCAAAAATGGGGTTCTGCTACAGCCCCCCTGGTGGTGCAATGGAAGGCCAACATGGACTGGTGCATGTTCCGAGAGAAGACGGTCTATGTAGCCAGGGGAAGGCCCCAGACATGGAATAAAGTGTGGGGGGCATGGAATGAATACAGGGGGGATGTTTGCCTGCCACCAGAACCTGTTACCCTTGACGAGCACCTATCACCGTAGCCTGTGACACCAACTGTTTTCTACTGTTTGCATCTCTCCTGTCTTTCTTCCCCCCCTCCCCATCCTTCCATTCATTCCTCTATTGACTCTTCACCCGACCTTCTCCGCCCTTTGCCGACTCCTTGATGACTCTATTGCTCCATTGCCTCTTTCTCGCGCCTTTAGGCGTTTCCTTTCTTGGTTTGGTTCCCTTACTTAAAATATAAAAAACAACCTTCAAAGTACTGTTCAATAACCTTGCACTTTTCTCTCCTGGTATCGTGCTGTCTTGCCTCCGGGATGTTAGGCTGAATAGCTGTGTGCTCTTTTATATTAAAGGTTTTAAAATTAAAAAAAAAAAAAAAAAAAAAAAGTAAATGCGCCAAAGGTTACTTGTCTGATCTGTGGCACTGTACTTTCCAGGGGGAACCCTGCCAAAAAGTATTCTTTTGGCAACAACACTATGATTCGCCACATGCAACGCCGGCACCCAAACAACTATGCTGCGGCAGAGGTCAGAGAACTGACCAGAAACCCTCCCCAATCTTCTCCCAGCACCTCCCTAAGTAAACAACCCACTCCATCGGGTCCAGAGACAAGGGAGATGGTTCCAAACATCCAACCCCAGTTTGGAGATTTTAAAATTGTTTGTAAATTTTGTGGACTACAATTTGCTATGGAGAGCAAAGTGTTAAACTCATCAACCATGCTGGAGACAACCACAACTGTAAAAAGAAACCTTAACTTTTTCCTGTTTTTTTTGCTCCAGTTGAGCTGTTTACAATTCCCTGTTTTTTGTTTGTCCCCATAAAAATTACAAATAAAATATAAAATTGTTCATAAAAGCCAAAAAAAGTAAAAAATGTTCCAAAAAACAATAAAAAAATATAAAACAACAAAAAGAATTAAAAAAACTGTTCTTATTAGAATGTCACTGACGATGTCATGAGTGATGTAATATGTGACGTCATCAGCCGTGCATTGCAGGCGCGCTTGTTATAGTGAGTCCAACTAACTATAACGTTAGAATTTCTAAGGTTTTATGTCAGTAAAATTTCCAGCTAACTATAACTGGTGTGAAACCTATGGTTTTTTCTGTGAATATATATATATATATTATATATATATATATATATATTTATATATATATATGTATATATATATATATATATATATATATATATATATATATATATATATATATATATATATATATATATATATATATATATTACCTACTGGCGGTCGCCAGTAGGTAGTTATAGTTAGGATTTTTTTCAATGTTAAATCTCAAAATTCTATTTGGAATAACTTTGGCACCGGTTGATGAATCTGCCTGAAAATTTCCTCAAAATGGCCTCGTCGAGCTCCGGTCCTTCCCTGAAAGTTTGGGGGGGGATTCGTCAAGCGGGGGCCGAGATAAAAGGGGGGTCCCAAAACGCGTTTTCCCCATGTTAATTTCTATAGGGCGGTCGATTTCACTTTTAGCCCGAACAGCTGAATGGATTTCCACCAAATTTGACAAAATTGTAGGGACTGGTAGCCCGATGTGCCTTTGCTATGTCTCAAGATATGTGCTCCAGTGGATTTTGAGTAATTTAGGTTCAAAAAAATATATATATCTATAGGGGCGCTCCGGTGCGCGCACCGAGGAGCGCACCAGGGGCGACACGCGACTTGCGCGCGGAAAGCTGATTGGCTCACGGGTGTCTGTAAACATTCGAAACAGTTCAGAGCGGCCGCCATCTTGTGTCTCGGTAGGATCGAGACACAAGAGGTGACATAAAAAAAGGGAGAAATGACTATAAGGGGGCAGGGTAGACCCCCTCCTGACCCCCTAGGTTTAATGTGGGGGCTAAAATAGGGTCCCGCGGGGCATTTTTAAAAAATATGTTTTTTCGATTTGCGCGGGGGGAACGCCCGGTACGCGCTCCGGGAAGCGCACCGGGGAGCGAAGTACGGGGAAAATCCAGGACCTTATTTATGAAGGCCTTGCGACAGTTTTGCGCCGCCTGTGCGTCACTTTTTGTGACGCACCAGCGGTGTAAAAAAATGCGCATCGTTGCGCTACATTTAAAAAGTGACGCATCTAGGTAGATGGGTTACTTTTTAAAACCCTGCGCCACATTATACCTGCGTCAGGTATAATGTATGCAGAGGGGGCGCTCCCCCGCAAAAAGCTTGGTAATAGCGACGCAGTGAAATCTATGAGATTTCACTGCGTCACTTTTAGGATGCTGTTGCGTCAAAATCTTGCGCCTGCCTCACAGCATGTGTAAGACTGACGCAAGACCTTTCACATGGTGCTTTCCCCATTTGAAAGGACGCATTTCTGGAGTTGTGTCACTTTTGTGACGCACTCCAGCAATGCGTCACTTTTGTGTTTACAGATACGTCAGAAATACTGACGTATCTGTAACTCCTTGCGACATGATTCGTCATACATTAAATATGATACATCTGGAATGTCGTAAGGAGTGCGCACAGAAAAGTGACGCATCGCACCAGCGGTGTAAAAAAATGCGCCTTGTTGCGCTATATTTAAAAAGTCACGCATCTAGGTAGATGGGTCACTTTTTAAAACCCTGCGCCACATTATACCTGCGTCAGGTATAATGTATGCAGGGAGGCGTTCCCCTGCAAAAAGCTTCGTAATAGCGACGCAGTGAAATCTATGAGATTTCACTGCGTCACTTTTAGGATGCTGTTCCGTCAAAATCTTGCGCCTGCCTCACAGCAGGTGTAAGACTGACGCAAGACCTTTCACATGGTGCTTTCCCCATGTGAAAGGACGCATTTCTGGAGTTGCGTCACTTTTGTGACGCACTCCAGCAATGCGTCACTTTTGTGTTTACAGATACGTCAGAAATACTGACGTATCTGTAACTCCTTGCGACATGATTCGTCATACATTAAATATGATACATCTGGAATGTCGTAAGGAGTGCGCACTGAAAAGTGACGCATTGCACCAGCGGTGTAAAAAAATGCGCCTCGTTGCGCTATATTTAAAAAGTGACGCATCTAGGTAGATGGGTCACTTTTTAAAACCCTGCGCCACATTATACCTGCGTAAGGTATAATGTATGCAGAGGGGGCGTTCCCCCGCAAAAAGCTTCGTAATAGCGACGCAGTAAAATCTATAAGATTTCACTGCGTCACTTTTAGGATGCTGTTGCGTCAAAATCTTGCACCTGCCTCACAGCAGGTGTAAGACTGACGCAAGACCTTTCACATGGTGCTTTCCCCATGTGAAAGGACGCATTTCTGGAGTTGCGTCACTTTTGTGACGCACTCCAGCAATGCGTCACTTTTGTGTTTACAGATACGTCAGAAATACTGACGTATCTGTAACTCCTTGCGACATGATTCGTCATACATTAAATATGATACATCTGGAATGTCGTAAGGAGTGCGCACAGAAAAGTGACGCATCGCACCAGCGGTGTAAAAAAATGCGCCTCGTTGCGCTATATTTAAAAAGTGACGCATCTAGGTAGATGGGTCACTTTTTAAAACCCTGCCCCACATTATACCTGCGTCAGGTATAATGTATGCAGAGGGGACGTTCCCCCGCAAAAAGCTTCGTAATAGCGACGCAGTGAAATCTATGAGATTTCAGTGCGTCACTTTTAGGATGCTGTTGCGTCAAAATCTTGCGCCTGCCTCACAGCAGGTGTAAGACTGACGCAAGACCTTTCACATGGTGCTTTCCCTATGTGAAAGGACCCATTACTGGAGTTGCATTACTTTTGTGACGCAATTCACAAATGCATCACTTTTGTGTTTACAGATACGTCAGAAATACTGACGTATCTGTAACTCCTTGCGACATGATTCGTCGTAAGGAGTGCGCACAGAAAAGTGACGCATCGCACCAGCGGTGTAAAAAAATGCCCCTCGTTGCGCTATATTTAAAAAGTGACGCATCTAGGTAGATGGGTCACTTTTTAAAACCCTGCGCCACATTATACCTGCGTCAGGTATAATGTATGCAGAGGGGGCGTTCCCCCGCAAAAAGCTTCGTAATAGCGACGCAGTGAAATCTATGAGATTTCACTGCATCACTTTTAGGATGCTGTTGCGTCAAAATCTTGCGCCTGCCTCACAGCAGGTGTAAGACTGACGCAAGACCTTTCACATGGTGCTTTCCCTATGTGAAAGGACGCATTATTGGAGTTGCGTTACTTTTGTGACGCAATTCACAAATGCGTCACTTTTGTGTTTACAGATAAGTCAGAAATACTGACGTATCTGTAGCTTCTTGCGACATGATTCGACATACATTAAATATGACACATCTGGAATGTCGTAAGGAGTGCGCACAGAAAAGTGACGCATCGCACCAGCGGTGTAAAAAAATGTGCCTCGTTGCGCTATATTTAAAAAGTGACGCATCTATGTAGATGGGTCACTTTTTAAAACCCTGCGCCACATTATACCTGCGTCAGGTATAATGTATGCAGAGGGGGCGTTCCCCCGCAAAAAGCTTCGTAATAGCGACGCAGTGAAATCTATGAGATTTCACTGCGTCACTTTTAGGATGCTGTTGCGTCAAAATATTGCGCCTGCCTCACAGCAGGTGTAAGACTGACGCAAGACCTTTCACATGGTGCTTTCCCCATGTGAAAGGACGCATTTCTGGAGCTGCGTCACTTTTGTGACGCACTCCAGCAATGCGTCACTTTTGTGTTTACAGATAAGTCAGAAATACTGACGTATCTGTAACTCCTTGCGACATGATTCGTCATACATTAAATATGATACATCTGGATTTCGTAAGGAGTGCGCACAGAAAAGTGACGCATTGCACCAGCGGTGTAAAAAAATGTGCCTCGTTGCGCTATATTTAAAAAGTGACGCATCTAGGTAGATGGGTCACGTTTTAAAACCCTGCGCCACATTATACCTGCGTCAGGTATAATGGATGCAGAGGGGGCGTTCCCCCGCAAAAAGCTTCGTAATAGCGACGCAGTGAAATCTATGAGATTTCACTGCGTCACTTTTAGGATGCTGTTGCGTCAAAATCTTGCGCCTGCCTCACATCAGGTGTAAGACTGACGCAAGACCTTTCACATGGTGCTTTCCCTATGTGAAAGGACGCATTATTGGAGTTGCGTTACTTTTGTGACGCAATTCACAAATGCGTCACTTTTGTGTTTACAGATACATCAGAAATACTGACGTATCTGTAGCTCCTTGCGACATGATTCGACATACATTAAATATGACACATATGGAATGTCGTAAGGAGTGCGCACAGAAAAGTGACGCATCGCACCAGCGGTGTAAAAAAATGCGCCTCGTTGCGCTATATTTAAAAAGTGAAGCATCTAGGTAGATGGGTCACTTTTTAAAACCCTGCCCCACATTATACCTGCGTCAGGTATAATGTATGCAGAGGGGGCGTTCCCCCGCAAAAAGCTTCGTAATATCGACGCAGTGAAATCTATGAGATTTCACTGCGTCACTTTTAGGATACTGTTGCGTCAAAATCTTGCTCCTGCCTCACAGCAGGTGTAAGACTGACGCAAGACCTTTCACATGGTGCTTTCCCTATGTGTTTGGACGCATTACTGGAGTTGCGTTACTTTTGTGACGCAATTCACAAATGCGTCACTTTTGTGTTTACAGATATGTCAGAAATACTGACGTATCTGTAAATCCCTGCGACATGATTCTTCATACATTAAATATGACACATCTGGAATGTCGTAAGGAGTGCGCACAGAAAAGTGACGCATCGCACCAGCGGTGTAAAAAAATGCGCCTCGTTGCGCTATATTAAAAAAGTGACGCATCTAGGTAGATGGGTCACTTTTTAAAACCCTGCGCCACATTATACCTGCGTCAGGTATAATGTATGCAGAGGAGGCGTTCCCCCGCAAAAAGCTTCATAATAGCGACGCAGTGAAATCTATGAGATTTCTCTGCGTCACTTTTAGGATGCTGTTGCATCAAAATCTTGCACCTGTCTCACAGCAGGTGTAAGACTGACGCAAGACCTTTCACATGGTGCTTTCCCTATGTGAAAGGACGCATTACTGGAGTTGCGTTACTTTTGTGACGCAATTCACAAATGCGTCACTTTTGTGTTTACAGATACGTCAGAAATACTGACGTATCAGTAACTCCTTGCGACATGATTTGTCATACATTAAATATGACACATCTGGAATGTCGTAAGGAGTGCGCACAGAAAAGTGACGCATTGCTGTTTTCACGCAACGATGCTTCACTTTTCAGAAATGAGGCCTCCAGTTCATTCACTGTGTCACCTCTACGACCCTTTCTTGCGTCAATACGTCCCTTTTGCATACATTACACCTGACGTAGGAATAATGTGGCGCAGGGGTTTACAAAGTGACGTATTTACCTAGAAACGCCACTTTGTAATTATGAATAAATAAGGTGCATTTTTTATTGGACTGATGCGTCACAAAAAGTGATGCTTTGGTGGCGTTAAAGTGACGCATGGCTTCATAAATGAGGCCTTCTGCCTTCAACTCCAGCAATGCATCTTTTCTTATCCTTCCACACCCCTGTTCCTTTTCAACATTTTCTTTGAATATCAACATTCCCCATATTCACTCTTCTTCTCCTTACTTTCTTTCCTAACACTCACCTTCTTTCAGTCCTCCTACTTCACTTCCTTTCTCCTCTCATACCTTTCTGTTCTTTCTTACTCATTCTCCTTTCCATTATCAATGCACTCTATTTCACTTACTCTTTTTTCATTTTTTTTAGAATATAGCTCTTTGATGAGAATTGGAGGTAGTTCTGAAAAGAACTTTTAGTTTTCTTCTTTTTTCTAAACAGGAACAAAAACAGGGAATGGAAACTGCTCAACAGGAGCAAAAAAAACAAAAGAAATTAGGGGTGGGAAGAGCAGCGATGGTTTTCTAATGCTCGAACCATGAGCTGTACACTTTGTTCTCTAAAGGTAAGCAGTTGATTGCAGTTTCTGCATCTGAGGGCACCATGGTTAAAAGCAGGTTGAATGTTCGGAACCAGCTCTTGTGATCTCCCCCTCCCAGAAGAAGTTGCTCCTCCGGTTGATGTAGAGGCCCCATCACTGGGAACCTCTTGTGCCAGAGCCCTGACACTTTCCCGGGCAAAATTCTGGGGGTGCTTCCTCTCCACATGTCGGATCATCGTGTAGTTTCCAAATGAGTACCTTTTAAAGGGGTTACCCCGCGACAGCACTTCTTTGCAGATCCTACACTCCACTTTTGGAGCATTCACTTTTTTTTGATTAGGTGGGATTTTTAAAAATTTCCAAATAAAATGTTCCTTAACTTTTCGTTGAGGAGGCTCTTCATTAATGAATTCTGGTTCTTCGTCACTGCTGGATTGTCTGGCAGCCATGGTAAAACCAAGAAATATCCAGGAGCAAAAAGGCAGGTCTTGCAGTCACAAAAGTGAAAGAAGAAGTGAAGGAAATGGGTGGGGATTTCATTCTTTGTAAAAAAAATTGTTAGCAACCAATGAAAAGTGTTATTTTAAGGTCACATGACTTGACACGCTGACGCTGCGCGCTCCGGAGCGCTTCCGGGTGCGCACACACGGCGCAAACGTTGGCGCTTCCGGGGCGCATACGCGGCGCGAACGTAGGCGCTTCCGGGGAGCATACGCGGCACGAACGTAGGCGCTTCCGGGGGCGTACACGCGGCGCGAACGTAGGAGCTTCCGAGGGCGCTTACGTTGCGCGTCGAAGTGACGTCATCATACTTTTACGGAAATGCATAATCATTTTCCTCATTAAAAAAAACTGCTTTTATTTGTATGGTACAAAATGTTTTGCATTATTATTAACTTTTCATTCTTATTTTTTTCACGAACAAAAGTAGCGCTCTGGGTGCGCTTTCCGGAGAGCTTACCGGTGAGCTTACCAGAAAGCTTACCGGAGAGCTTACCGGAGCGCACACCCAGAGCGCCCCAGGCAAAAATGATATAAAAAAAAACTCAAAACTTAATACTTACACAAAACAGCAAATTGTAAAAAAAAACATAGGTTAGAAACTCGATATAGAAAGGAATTAGCATTTAAAAAACCTATGAAATTCACTGAAAAAAACCATAGGTTTCACACCAGTTATAGTTAGGAATTAGCATTTAAAAAACCTATTAAATTCACTGAAAAAACCATAGGTTTCACACCAGTTATAGTTAGCTGGAAATTGTATTGACATAAAACCATTGAAATTCCAACGTTATAGTTAGTTGGACTCACTATAACTTGCGCGCCTGCAATGCACTGCTGATGACGTCACATATTACATCACTCATGACATGGTCAGTGACATCACTCATGACATCACTGATGACACCATCCTTGTGACAGAGTGACAGACCTCCTTTCAGTGTAATGTAAGCCTTGAAACACATATTCAAGAATAGTATTTAACATTTTCAAAAAAGTAGAGATACCCAAACCAGTTACAATAAGCAATTCAGTAATTCCACCATCTATATACACATCCACTCATTCACAAACAGTTCTATATAGTCACTCATACATATACTCACTCATTATATGTAGTGATACACCTATACATCCTGTTACACACCGACAGTCATCCAAAAGTTACTCACACACATATTCACACATGCAAAAAAAGTAATGAACATTCATTTATTTGCATATACAGCTATACACACACTACCACTTTACTTCTAAGAATACTTACACATACTTACTCTCTTAAACAATCACTTATATAAACACATACTAATTTAAACAGGAACTCTTCTTACTCTCACATATACTCAGTTTTATAAATCAATACTCACATATACTAGATTAAAACATATGTCGTTACTGAAAAAGACAATAGTGAGAGAGTTGTTTACTAACTAACATACACATATACACACTCATACATACATACAGTCCTGTACATATGCTGTCTTCAAAACAAATACAAACAGTGAGTCAGTCACCAACCCATACAGCCACTTATACACAAAGTGAAACACTGACACATACATTTCAATATATAAAAGTTACTTGCTAATATATGTATTCACTAAGATACACTTAATAAGGCAGTTAACCAATCAATTCTTTTAAAAACAAACATACATTTACACACTTATTTAACCATTAATTCTTCCATTGTACTTTACAAATACATATAAAAAAAATTATTTTTCAGAAAGACACACATTCACTGGATGGTGTCATCAGTGATGTCATGAGTGATGTCACTGACCATGTCATGAGTGGTGTAATATGTGACGTCATCAGCAGTGCATTGCAGGCGCGCAAGTTATAGTGAGTCCAACTAACTATAACGTGGGAATTTCAATGGTTTTATGTCAATAAAATTTCCAGCTAACTATAACTGGTGTGAAACCTATGGTTTTTTCAGTGAATATATATATAAGTAGTGAATGACACTCTCACCACAAGCCTTTTTAGAAAGAGCACGGCAGGCAATACCATCCTGCATGCACAAAGTTTCCACCCACAACATACCATCAGGGCAATCCCCTATGGGGAATTCCTTAGAATACATAGAACTTGCAGTACGGTGGAACTCCGAGACCAGCACCAGAATGAAGCTAAGAAACGGTTAGAAGCCAGAGGCTACAAAACCAGTGCCTTAAACAAAGCAATAATCAAAGCTAACAACCTAGATCGGCACATTTTGTTGGAAGCCTCTACCCCTGATTCCCAAATGATTAATCCAAAAGAAAGTAGCAATGACATTAGATTAATCACAGGTTATAGTCGCCAAGCGCGCCAAATTTCCAGTTTGGTAGGAAATCAGTGGCCTGTAATCCTAACTGACCCCGTACTAAAGGATATTTTACCAAATAAACCCACCGTGACATATAGAAGGGCATTTAGCATGCGCAATGAACTGGTCTCCAGTTCTCCGGAGACACCAAAAAACGATGACTGGTTGTCACCCCGTAAGGGGTTCTTCCGGTGCATCTCATGCCGTGCATGCCATTTTGGCATTAACACCAGATCTTACTTGACCCCCTTTGACTCCAAACCTATCACCATTAAAGCCCACTATACCTGCAGAACAGAACTAGCGGTATATGTATTAACTTGCACCTGCAATTTGAGATACGTTGGGAGCACCAAATTGCCGGTGCACCAACGTATTCTCCAACATCTCAGGGCTATAGTGAATTGTGACCAGAGCTACCCGGTAGCCCGGCACTTTGACCAGCATCACAATAGGAATTGTCTCATCTCAAATACTTTGTGATAGATGCCGTGAAAACCTCCAAGAAGGGTGGCGATTATGAGAAGAAATTAAGACAGTTGGAGTCAATGCATATTATCCGATTAAACAGCAAAATTCCTGGAGGTCTGAACATGGGGGAAGATCTGAGTAATTTTCTCTAAATGTGCCACATATTATTATTGGTAGTGTTTGTAATATTGGGTACCAATCAATAAAACTCTAGATACGAGTAGTCAGTAACTTCCCATGGAATACCAGCAATCTCAGCACCGTACAATAACTTAGTAAAACATATATTGGTAATAACAACTATAACCTTTCTTAGATCTGCATATTCTTAAGCCACTTTGTCATACTCAAAAGCAAATTAGGATGTGATTTAACATCCTAAAGAATGAGCTTTTAAACACTATTAGACTTTTTGTAGAAAGATTGATTTCTAAATTATTTTCATTTAATTTGATTCATCCCTTCACTACCCAAGCTGTCTAACAAGACTGGTCATAGACACTTACTCACTCCTTCACCATTACTATTATTTGTTTGTTTTATTAGGAACAATGGACTGTGACTTCTATGAGAAATGGGCACAATATAGAACAATTGAAAAAATTCTATAAACCTTTATGATGGGCGTGCATGCATTTGTGCATTAATGAATCATGTTAATCATCTAATATTAGGGATTTATCCGGGTAACTTTTGCTCGAACACATGTAGTTACTGACAACTTTTGTCAAGTACATTATTTTTCCACTCAATAATATTTACTGTTGACCCTTCATGATCATATCCGTCGACACTGCGTATTTGCACAGAGAATACTTAAATAGCGTATTTGCACAGAACGTATAACATTGCACTTTTTCACTTTATTGTGTATAAGCAAAATTTGCACGTTAATAATATGCATTTGCACTTTATAGTGTGGATAGACAGAAACAATGGATCATTTATACACCATCTTTCTGATGAAAAAATATTGTATGATTAGTATTTCAATCAGTATTTGTACTTGTGGAGAATCATATGCATTGCTAATGTGTTTGAGAGCATTTTGACTAGGCAAATATGGCCCCCACACACGATGATATACTGTGGCCAATGATGATTTAAGTCCTTCTACTGTGTTAATGAATTGCATTTGGGCGCGCTTTTCCAAAGTTGTATTGCACTATTTAAATGTGAGTCAGTCCACATTACCGCCAACAGTGAGCAAGGGCGTTCACGCCGGAAACGCATCTGCTCGACGTTTTTTTGGCACCCCTGCACTTTATGCTCGAAGAAATAAAATAAGAACAACCCGAAGACTGGCTTTGGGCTTTTGATTTGGTGTGCGCGTACTGGGTAACGTGCATAGGACGTTTGTTGCACGGTGACCGGTTGGAGGAATATATATATATATATATATATATATATATATATATATATATATATATATATATATATATATATATATATATATATATATATATATATATATTCCAGCTCCTAAACACCAGTGAGGTGCACTGGTAAACATAGAAGAAGGTTGTTATTGAAACACGTCTGTTTTGATGTGCGAGTATTCTGTTTAACTAAATTAACAGAAACGGCCCCCGCAAGTGCTAGCTTCCTTGACTAAAGTTGGAGGAGAATTGAAGCAATATATATATAGATATATATAGATATATAGATAGATAGATGCACTCTGGTTTAGTGAGTACTAGCATTTCCATATTTTCATTTAAAGCACTGCGGAAAACTGTCAGAACACCACTCTTGACCACTCCACAAGAGAGACGCACATAACAGTGTTACTATGCAGAAAATACTTTATTTCATCCTAAAAAAGTTGCAAACATACCCTGGAATGTTAGGTTGTAAAGGAGCGTTCTGAGTGTATTTGCTGCAGATTTAAACTATGGACTTTAGTGCATTTACAATAAATATATATACGGTATCATATGAGGACTGCTGACTTGTCGAAACCCTATCTAACAAAGCAGAGCAATTTGCATTCAAATAAGTATGAGTTTCATAGTATTTCTTGCCGATGTAGGTTTTTCAGCCACAATATGGCTGACAAAAGAATATCAGTTCCTTCTCTTTGGTGTCAAAATGCCAGATAATCCTGTTTTTATTATTCTGTGCATTTGCAAACCTCACTTGTTAGCTTTTTTTAATGATCTAATCATAAAATGACTGGAAAACGTTCATACATTTCTCAATTTTGGTCTTCTGATCCATCTGTATCGTCTTACTAGTTCCAGAAGCAGTGGCATAACGGAAAATGAAATGGCAGCTGGTAAAATATGGCGAGGAGCGCCTGAGTTTCCCATATGTAACAGAAATTCAGAAGTCTTGGATTGAACTGGGGAAGCTTGAAGGGCCGGGCCACCTGCGAGGCAGGGGCTTCAGGGGCCTGCGTCACACCCCTGTTGTTCACTGTATAGCGACTGCCAGCACGCAGAGAAACGTCAGAAGTGAGAGCTCGTGCTACTGGTCATCGCATAAGATATTTGGCTCTGGCTCAGTCAGTGCGTGTGTGGTAATACGCGCACCGCGTGTCATCCCGCTCCGTCTAATCATGGCGAACAGGAGCTGGGACTGAAGCCTAGTTCTCCCACTTGGCGGGACAGTCCTGCATCTAGTAGGCCCGGGCGGCCTTCCAGAAGATTCAGCACTACTTCTGGGAATAATGTTCACCGTATATCGGAAATGGAGGTTCACTGGTGATGATTCACGGACATTATTTCCAGATGGAGGGCTCTATGTTCGGCTTGCTGCCCAAGGACAAAAGGCAAGGCGCTGATAAGAGACTACAAATATACATTCTGATGCCTTCCAGTCAGACAGGAAGCAGCGCGTGTCATCATTTCATTACAAATGTCATTTTTATAAGACAGTCCACGTGTTGCCGATAAGCTGCTGCTTCCCGAAAAACAATAATTCAGAACAGAACTTCATATTGTAGAACGCACTCGAAGCAATCTCCAGGTAGACGGTTTTCTTGTGAAGTTATCCTTCTAGTTATAGTTTCAGGCGCTTTTAGTCATAGTAACTAAAGATCACGCAGATATGTTGATAATTCATGCTTGTCTGTTAGCAGGGTGTTACTTAATATTTCTTTCATTTGACAACATTATCATGTGTTACTCCACTGAAACCTGGATGCATAATTGTATTGTCACTGGGGGATCCTGTACATGCCATTATTGATTTAGAGATCAGTACTGCAAAAACAGGGCCGGACTGGGACCTGAAAGCAGCCCTGGCAAATTTTGCCAGACCAGCCCCCGTCCGGTGCTTAGCGAGCCAGCCCCTGTCCGGCGCGTAGCGAGCGAGCCCGGCGGCCACTAGGGGGGTTTCAAAAACGACAGACCAAAATGGTGAATTTTACAGCACATTTTTCATTACATATTCAAATTGTATCAACTTTCAAAGCACAGTAAACAGTAGATGATGACCTTAAAGAACATCAGGTTACCCACCCAGTCATATGTATCCATAGGCATTCTTTCTGAGAGCACCAAAAATAGACACAAGTAGTGAATCAGAGAGAACAAAGTAAAAGTGAGACAAACCCCCACATTCTGTGTAGCGAGCAAGCGCCGTGAGCAACCACTATGGGGAGTTTGGGGGGATGAACTTCTCTTCTGAAAGAGAAGAGTTTCTGGGACAGCCAGCGGACTGTGTCAGAATTTAACCAATGCTGGCTGAAAAAGTCTCTTGCTACAATTTACAGACTAAAGATGAATAGAATGATATCAACATGGGAGTGTACAAGATCCACACGTGGGCAAAACTGACCTCTCCTTTGCTAACCTGTCTAAAAAGATGCCTAGTCAGCTAATGAACTCTCAGTGGCATGAGGTAACTCCAGTGCCTGTGTGGGGATGGGCAGGAATGTCGTGGAGGCAGGCTGAGGAGAGAGGGCCGGAAACACGCCTTCAATCTAGGGGTCTATAAGGAAGCAACGCGAAATAATGGCCCGATTGGCAATGTCAATTACTGGAGACACATAACCATTGGGGTCTGTATGAGCAACGGCCCTGTCTTGAAGTACTGCAGGAGCCCCATTGACTTGTACAATTAAAATAGAAAACTCTGCTGAAAATGTCACAATCCTCGGCAGTTTCCACGTCCTTGCATTTTATTAACTCCTCTTATGTTAGCAAAGGTGATCTGGGCTATGACATCACATGGACCACTGGAATTATTCATGTGGAGAGGGTAAAATTATGCAGCCGTAGTGTCATAGCTGGTGATGGTGTGCAGACTCTTGCCTAGCCAGCAGCAGAGGTAAATCTTCCTGTTGCTGTAGTGAGTGTCTCCAAGTTCAAATTGTAACAACTGAACATTGATTGGACGAATTCCAATGTACCCTGTCTCTTAGCCCAGAATGGCTAGTCAAGTCGGAAACAGACCTCGGATTACAATATTGATTACATGGCCCTTCTCAAGGAAATCCCTCTGCTAACAGATGCCATTTCGCAGTTAAGATAACAGTGAAAAAGAGAGAGGGGAGTAACTTTCCCAAGCTCACAAAGTTTGTAAAGGACAGATAGGGATTTTAACTTCTGCTGCTGTCTCTGGGTTTATTCCCTTAATCGACACAATTCACCTCCCATTTTTAACAAGCATTTACAATGCAATGGTTTTGCCTTTGACAAAGTTAGAGCTATTGGCATTGTAAATGTCAAAATTTTCACCTATGTTTTTTTTGTAAAACAGATAAGGAAATGGCTTTGTCGTTTACTAGTAAATAGCTTTATGGTTACGAAATGTGAGACCTATTGCATTTGCACTTATACACACATATAGGTATATGTACACAGAGCTATACACACACACACACAGAGATCCTCCTCTACACACATTGACAGGCTTTGTATACACAGCTACATACACACACAGCTACAGACATGCACAGTTATACAGACAGACACAGTTCCACACACACACAGTATTATACATACATAGTATCACACACACATAGCATTACACACAGACAGCATCACTCAGCTCCTGGACACATATCTGCACACATACACAGCTACAGACACACACAGCCACACATTGCTACACACATACACATAGCATAATACACACATAGCATCACACACACAGCATCACTTAGTTCTTGTGCACAAAAACCATGTGCCCATCTGAGGGCCATTGTTTGTACTAACACTGCCCTTTTGTTTGGCATGGACCTTGCTTCCGACAATTTTTTTTTATTACACGGGACTATTCACATTGCTTGCCTGATCCACCTTGTAATTAAATGTCTATGGTAGAAAGCAACTATAAGGGGGAATTCTGCGGCGATAGCTCTGTCTGCCTAAGCTATGGATATTACACAAAAAAGTCCATTGCTACCTAATTGCAAGTATGTATTTACAGTGACATTACTTCCCGGTGAACAGTACACCTATAAGAGCATAACAAAATGATTTCGTTTTGCCATTCGCTCACTTCCCTTTAGTGAATCGAGCACTTGCTTTCACGAAGAGTATGTCATTTGGCGATCCTGGGCCAAATCAGCCTTTCATCCTTCCAAGTTTCAAAGATGGCAAAGGAGTTGTGAAAGAGTACAGTACCGTGGGAGCAAGTGCTATATAAAACAAGCATTTAAAATGCAACGGAGGGGGGGCGGAAAGGCACGGAGAGCGGGAGGGGGGCGGGAACGGCCACACACTGACAGGGGGGGGGGGCGGGAACAGACACACGAGGCAACGGTAGGGGGGCGGGAACGGGGTCCGGAGACACGGAGAGGGGGTGGGAACGGGCAAAGAGCGGGAGAGGGGGTGGGAATGGGCAAACAATTTTTTTTATTACACGGGACTATTCACATTGCTTGCCTGATCCACCTTGTAATTAAATGTCTATGGTAGAAAGCAAGTACAAGGGGGAATTCTGCGGCGATAGCTCTGTCTGCCTAAGCTATGGATATTACACAAAAAAGTCCATTGCTACCTAATTGCAAGTATGTATTTACAGTGACATTACTTCCCGGTGAACAGTACACCTATAAGAGCATAACAAAATGATTTCGTTTTGCCATTTGCTCACTTCCCTTTAGTGCAGCAGTTCCCAAACTGTGCGCCGCGGCGCCCTGGTGCGCCATCAAAACTAGCCTGGGGCGCCGCAAGCACTAATTGGAACTCAGTGCTTTGAAGTGTGAAGGGGTTAATGAGGCGCGTGCATGACTGAAAATAAATGGCCCAGCAAAAGTTCTGAGACGGCAGCAAATCAAAACTCAATAAGACCACAGGAAAGGACTGGGTGCCTGGAGCCGGCAAACAATCAGAATTCCTGGACTAGGAAAATCTCGGAGTAGTCTGCTCATCGACGAGGCCACACACATAGAATCTGCTCGTACACTTGCAGAGACACACTGCAGTGCAGCAGATACCCCAGCAGTGGTGGAAAAGCACAGGCGATTCCTCATCTCACGGCGCCAGGTGAAAGGCATCAGTGTATGTCAAATGGCATGAGTCATTCGTCTAACGAGGTCATTTGAATCCCGGTAACAAATGTTTGTAAAATAAACGGGCAGCATAGGACACTGAAGCTTTGCTTCCTTCAATAACAGAAACAAGGAAGCGCGAGCTCTTTGAAGTGTACACACGTGGTAGAGTTTAGGGGAAGGCAGAGTCTAAATGCATCTGAAGTGGGGCCAAGCTGCTGGCCTGTCTGGCGCACAGTAAGTACAAGAAACCTTTTTTTGCAGTTTTCTTTTTTATTTTATATGGGGCTTTACATGAGCACCAGCTATGCTAAACAAGGATACATTCATTTTTCGATAGGTACAGGGATATAAGTGATTTGCCCGAGGCAGCGGTAGGGGGGCGGGAACGGGGTCCGGAGACACGGAGAGGGGGTGGGAACGGGCAAAGAGCGGGAGAGGGGGGGGAACGGGCAAACAATTTTTTTTTATTACACGGGACTATTCACATTGCTTGCCTGATCCACCTTGTAATTAAATGTCTATGGTAGAAAGCAAGTACACGGGGGAATTCTGCGGCGATAGCTCTGTCTGCCTAAGCTATGGATATTACACAAAAAAGTCCATTGCTACCTAATTGCAAGTATGTATTTACAGTGACATAACTTCCCGGTGAACAGTACACCTATAAGAGCATAACAAAATGATTTCGTTTTGCCATTCGCTCACTTACCTTTAGTGAATCGAGCACTTGCTTTCACGAAGAGTATGTCATTTGCCGATCCTGGGCCAAATCAGCCTTTCATCCTTCCAAGTTTCAAAGATGGCAAAGGAGTTGTGAAAGAGTACAGTACCGTGGGAGCAAGTGCTATATAAAACAAGCATTTACAATGCAACGGAGGGGGGGCGGAAAGGCACGGAGAGCGGGAGGGGGGGCGGGAACAGACACACGGACAAAGCAACAAACAAACAAGTCAGGTCCCGGGCCGGCAGCCAATCACAGCGCGGCCTGGGGAATGACGTCACGGGGGTGTCCCGGGCCGGCAGCCAATCACAGCGCGGCCCGGGACATGCGGCAACAAGGGGCGGGGCTTAAAAAAAGCCAGAGAAACGCCCCCGAATCGCGTTTTCTCTGAGAAAGCGTGATTGACAGCCTCTGTCTCCCAATGGCTAGCCTCCATTTATGGAGCTAGCCAATGAGAGACAGAGGCGGGTCATCAAGCCGATATTGAACTCAAGAGGTTTTTTAGCGCATGCGCACTACGTGCGCAAACGCAGGCAAAACCTAAAAATCAGTTTAAGACTGAGCACAAAATTCTGTGATTCCTATCTCTCACTGAATCAGTAACATTTTTTGCTACTCTGTTGTTTATTGTATATCCATATGGCACAGACATGCATAAGTACATTTCCATGTCAATAATATAAAACTTTGTTACTGGAATGCTTCTGATTACAGTAGGTAAAGGCAGCGCGGCGCTTTGATGATATTCAGAGAACAATCTGTTTCTGTTTTACCCTTTTTAAATTAAACCAGGGATGATCAGATCATCATGTGTTGTTTCTTTTTACAATATCACCCTGATTACAATCAACACATTTTCCAACCCCTGCCACACTCTCAATGAATCCTGCGGAAGACACAGGAGTGGCGTTTTACCATGCACCAGTGATTACTGAATAGAAGTCTGGGCGAGTGAGTGAGAGCAGGGAGCCATCTTTACTTCAACCACTCACCTGCAGCCTGCAACACTCCAAAATAAGACTCCACCTTCCCTTGTAAATACCACTTCTGATCTAAGATGCTGTCTTCAGAGTGTCATACTAGGGTCTACTGCCAGAGGCCGCTCTCTCCCCCAGTGTTAACTACTTGTCACCTTCCACCTCTAAGATGGGGCTCACTAAAATAACTCACTTGAAGGGGCCATTCTGCCTCTCGAGTACCTCCAGTGTTCCAGAGCGGATGGAGTCCTCCGTGGCCATCACTTCCTGGAATGTAGACCCAGGAGCAGGGATGGGAGCGTCTCAGGATGAACCCTCAGGCGTCCAGTTAACAGCGCACCAGCAAATCACCACTTCCGAGTAGAATTATCTTCATTCGAGTGCCCGTTTTCCATGTTCACTATTCCAAGTTTGGTGTTTAGACAGGCAGCAGTTGTGTGACGCTGGAGGGGACGTTTTTAGTGATGCATGGTCCAGAGGAATGCTGGGACTTGTTGTCTTTTCTACCATTGATTGTAGTTCCACAGGGGACTTATGTCAATGTCCTGCATCAAGGTGGCTTTCTGCCTCAGCAGCTCTGCTCAGTCATTCTCTGCCACTGATGATTGAGCCCAAGGAGGGAATCCAAAGCCGCCCTATTGTTGTACCACAGCTCCCAGGTTTTCCAGATCCGTGCATGACTAATTAGTGCAGTCGAGTTTTTCCATCAATCTCTGGCAATTGCAGTCTTATTAAACCTAATATAAAAATAAGACTACAAGTCCCAGAACTCTATGACAAATGCGGGGCTGGACGAACTAGTTCATCCATGACCTTTGAAACTTCTCATCTACGATCTAAATTTCTTAATCTGTAGCCCGCAGCACTCTGCAGGCTGTGACCCCCAAACCCAGACATTAACTCACCCTACAAGCTAGCCTGTAGTTTGCTGTGCTATTTGACTATGGTTCCAAGTTCTCAGGCAGAGGCTGGGGTCAAGGTGGTGATTGAGGAAAAATGTGCAATCAAGATTTCTGAATGAATATACAAATATCAGCAGGTGCAAATTATTACTGAGTGTTGTTACAAATCGGAAAGAAAATGTACGAGGATATTGCTGTTTTCAGGGGAATTGAGTCCGCGTGTCATTTGCTGGAGCCGCTCCAGACACTTGGCACATTATGAACAATACTTGGACTCGGAGGCGCTTTGTGAAGCGGGGTATTCTCAATAATCCCCGGCGTGGCGCTCAGGCTTCTGTAAGATCTTAAGAGTTTATTTTCTCATTGCTCAAAAGGGTTGCAAAACTAATTTCTGATATTTATATGTTGCTGCGTCTTGCGAGAAAAACATCAGTCACTCATAATTACTGAACTTATGAAAATGTCACACACATAGCAATCTGAAACCTTGGCAGCTATGGGCAGCCTCTAGTTGACGACTCCGAGGGACTCCGAGAGGCCTCATGTGAGATACAGAGCTGTGCTGTGCATATACGGTCAGTGGTAGGTAACTTAACACTGACCATATATTCACAGCACAGCTCTGTATGTTACACACTGTGTGGTAACGCAGTCGGATTGGAATCACTCAGGCCTGGTCCCTCGGTCCAGACCACCACCACCACTGTGCGACGCCCCGCCCGCCAACTTCAGTGTTTGTGATAGTGAATACATTAAAAACAGTCAATGAGTGATTAATAATGAATCTAATGATGATTAAAAGTGATTGTCGGTACGGGGGCCAGGGCGGAAAAAATACACTTACTCAGTCGGGTCGGGCCGGCTCCGGCTGCTGTTGGTGGCACTGGCAGACACAGGAGGACAGGAGGGCTACTTCCGGGAGCGGGCGGGCAGCGGCCTAGCCACCACAGTACAATAATTAAATTATGGTGGCCGCTCCGGTCCTCTCCTGGCTGGCACTCGTCACTCGTCGTGCTGATGATGGCTGCAACCTGTAGGGCGCACTGACTGTGCGCAGTTTTCATTGCCCACTCTGCAATGCGCATGCACATGCGGGAACATCAGTTGCACCCTAGGCGGCGGCGCGCAGACGCGACGTAGGAGGCAGGGCATGACTGCGCGCTGCGCACAGGCACCTCCCTCCTCCCTCCTGAAACGCTTCCGTTTTATTTAGGGTGCACTTCAGTGTGCAAAAACACCGCCGGTCAATCAGGCTTGTTGTTGCTGCTGCAGTATGGGCGGCGCGGCAGGCCTGCTGAACTTGGAGTCTAAGACTGAGTGAATAGTAGACTAGAGTCTCACTCAATCTCAGACAAGACGACACACACGCACCTGTGTGACACTGACACAGACACACACTGACGCTGTGACGGTCGTGTCGGACCGAATATCGGCCCCTCACTTACAAAACCGGCCCCCTGATCCAAAACCGGCCCCCAAACCCCTCCAGCCTACCGGGGGATTGCCCGGTGCCCGAAAGCACCAGTCCGGCCTTGATCAAAGAACCAAGTCCCTGTGCAAAATATTTCTCCCCGTGGTGAGGTTGAAATGTAACACATCAACAGTTTCTATATTGAAAAAGAAAATAACTTACCTGCTCCTAGGCGATTGCCCCTCTGCCGCTCTTCTCCTTCCTGTTGTGTACGTGCTGAGGCTCCCAGACTACCTACGGCCATTCCCGGTGCTTCTCTCTCTCCTGCTGGTACCAGTGGCGAAACGAAACCTGAAGGGGCCCCCCTGCAAAGTACATGCAGGGGGGCCCCCACACTCCGGATGCAGTCTGAAGCTGAAGCTCTCACGCCAGGGGCCTGCCAGTGCCAGAGAGGGCCCCCCACACCACAGGGGCTGCTAGGGCCTTTGTTACGCCACTGACCCACAAAGAGTATGTGTCATGGATCCCCTATTGGCTGATTGGACTGCCTTGGTATGACAAACAGTGAATATGATAGCCAATTTATGAAGAATACAAAAAGCATAACCAGATAAAGAATAAACCAAAACTGCAAGGGTCCGTAGTAAATGGAAGAAATTAAGTTGATGATCAAGTACAATCTATTGTGCATGTTCCAAAGTCTGAAACACTAAAATACAATCTGAAACAAAGCAGAAGGTAAAAGACGTCCACCATATCTTAATTAAACTGAGGACACCTAAAAAAAAATAGAAAGAAAAGTCTGATTTTAATGTCTAAGATAGAAGCGCCAAACGATCATAATGAGGCCAAGAGGGGTTGGAGTCTGTAGTAAAGGAGCCCTTAAGGCTGTGGTCGCCAGGAACGACATTTATGTTGAACCAAAAGCTGGATTTAACCATAACAATAAGGTGCTAAAGGAAAAAATGTTTTGTGGGGACAATGCAAATAACTGCATCTTACTCACAGCCCGAACGTAAGCCATTAAATAGGAGCACACTGAAAAAAATATTTGCAACCATTTCAAAGATGGATGGTATTTCAAGGACAGATATTAAAACAATTAGGTGTGTGTTTAATGCCAATATCACAATACACAGGTAGCCTTCTACTCTCTAATAATGTAAAAATTGACAACTGACATGGATGGAGAATTGCGTTATGTTGTCATGCTAATGGAAAGGGGCGACCAATCGGTCCCCCCGAACGTATGGTGGAGTACCCCGATCCCCCCGGGAAGCCATTTTGGGCGGGAGGCGCGTCTCGGCTGGTATGCCCGAAGCGGCGTAGCCGGGGCGCGCTTTTTCCCGCCCAAGAGTGGGTTGTCCTAGACACCGAAGCCGTCCGCCACGCCCCGGGAGGCGGAAGGAGGCGGGTTCACGCCCGCCCAGAGAAGAATAAAAGGGGCCACAAGCCAAGGAAGCATCCTCTTGTTCCTGTGCTCTGAAGCTGCACCTCCTAGCTGCACGTGAGCTCGAGACGGAATGAAGAGCCATTTTTGAAAGTTGTAATTTCTCTCTTTTCTCTTCTAGCACTGCAAATCGCGTTCGGGATCTTTTCACCTACGAGAAAAATGCCGGGCAAGAGAGTCGCAAAGAAGGTCAGCACCGACCAGATGCTCCGGATGTTGGTGAAGGACATGGCAGAGATGAAGAGAAAAATGGCGGCCAGGGACGGTGCGGGGAGGCCAAAAAGACCCAACCCGACGCAGGCCCCGGCCGGAAGAAGGAAGAGGGCCAGGAATGGGTCAAACGAGGACGAGGTCCCAGTTCCGGAGGCTCCCCCGGTGAGCCCTCCTAGGCCAGCGGATCCCCGTTGTGGTTACCCCAGTGGACAGAGGGGACATGCCTCCAGAGTTGGCCGCCCAGTTGGCGGCATGGCTGGGTAATAGCAGCGGGCGTTCCGTGGCTCTGGGGGACATGGCTGAGGAGGCCAAGCAATTAATGAGGCAGTTGCGGCAGTCTCGAGAGGCCGCGAAACCTCCTTGTCCGTTTGTTTCCCCGCAGGCTCCAGTAGAGCAACCCGCAGCTAGCACAAGTTCGGCAGCAACGGCGGTTACAGCTTCTAGCTCAGGTAAGCAACTAATGCCGATTGCGGGGAAGGGGTCTGTACCCTCGAGAAGGGAGAAATTGGCTCAGCATATCCCGATGGAGGTCAAAGAACGGATATGGGCTGAGAAATACGTAAACATGTTCTCCTTACTAACTGACCATTATGAGATTGAGCATGTGAAAGTTCAGAAGGAACTCATGCATCCGAGTGTTTGGCGCGCAAAAATGGCCGCCTTTAGAGTCGATGAGACGATAGGTAACTGGGGTAGAGCATTTGGCACATTCACTTCGATTATGGGGGAACAGAGACCTGATTTATTGACCGAGTTACCTGTGTACCAGTCACGTATTATGGAATATTCCCAGACATATGTTGGCAACGAGTGGTTTTGTTATGATAATATTTTTCTTAAGGCTAAAGAGTTCGATACGTGCCTGACGTGGGATTGTTACGACTCCATTTCTTGGCAAAAAATGGAAAAATCAGGCATGTTAAAGGCGCCATTGTTGGGGGGGGCGGGGGTGAACTTTCCCGCCAACCATCCGGGGCGCCCTTTCGGACAGGGGCAAGTAATGAGCATCACCCAAGGTCGAACGGCAATAGAGGTAAAAAAGGGGTATGCTGGAACTTTAACAGGGGAAAGTGTACGAGGCCCCAGGGGTCATGCAAGTTTAGACATGAATGTGGGGGGTGTGGACAGTCTTCGCATCCCGAGACCATGTGCAGAGCCAAAACGGGTGATAACGGTAGTAGGGCAAGCGCCAAACAGGTCTGACATAGTCCGAGGGGCGGCTTTACCTACACCAGTTGATACCATGGCAATGATTCCTTGGCTCAGCGAATACTCTGATCATGTCTCCGCCGGGGTGCTGCGAGACGGGTTTTCTTACGGTTTCCGCATCCCGGTGGGGAATTTTCAGGGTAAAGCACAGTGTAGGAACCAACTTTCGGTCCTGCATAATACGGCAGTGGTGCAAGCAAAGATTGGGAAAGAAGTAGCCCGGGGTCGGGTGGCAGGACCATTCAACACGCCACCAGTTCCTAATTTTGTTTGTTCGCCATTGGGAGTGGTCTCCAAGAAGGACCCGGGTGAGTTCAGACTTCAGACCGAACTACAAAACCTCGTGGGAGAGAGTTTAGCACCCAGGACAAGGAAGGCATATGAAGGGGCGTTCCGTTCCTATTGGTCCTTTTTGGGTTCAGCTAGGGGAGAGCTTTGGGGTCAGGAAGAATTTGTCATAAAGTTTTTACTGTCGTTACGCAGGGCAGGCAAATCGGTGGCCACGGCCCAGAGGCATCGGGCCGCCATTTCCTTCATGGCGCGGGCCCATGGTATCCAGGACCCTACAGCGTCTTTCGTGGTACAGAAAGCGCTGCGTGCGTGGCAACGCCTTGAGGGTCGCAGAGTAGATGAAAGGCACCCGATAGGTCTGGATAGGTTGGCCCTGTTACTGTCCGTACTCCCTGCTACATGTTCATCCCAGTCGGAAACAGTGTTATTCCGGGCCGCTTTTGCATTAGCATTTCATGGGGCTATGCGGGTAAGCGAACTGGTGGCAAAAAATAAGCAGGATACGGGGGGTGGACTGTGCCGAGAGCACATTCAAGTAAAGGGGGAAACGATGATTGTCTCGTTTGTCAGGTCCAAGACCGATCAAGGCGCGATCGGGGATAGTGTAGTAGTCCAGCGGATTCCCGGATCTCCCATGTGCCCGGTTGCATGCGTTGAGGAGTATTTGGCGCAGAGGGCAGCATCATGGGGAGGGACCTTGCTGAGGCATGCAGATGCCACCCCACTGACGAAGTTTCAGTTCCAGCGGGTGCTTGCAATGGCAATTTCGGCCGCGGGCCTGAACCCGGGCGAGTTTGGGACTCATTCCTTCCGGATAGGGGCTGCTACAGAGGCTACAGCCAGGGGTCTGAGTGTGGAAAAAGTGAAACAGTTGGGGCGTTGGTCCTCGAATTGTTACAAAAGGTATGTGCGGTTGCACATGTTGTGAAGCTGATATCATGTACTCACGCTTCTTGTTTTTGTTTGGTTACAGTTTCGCAAACCTACGAGGCGGGGCGGACTGTGCAGTCGGCCCGACACCTGGGAACCAGCGGTCAGAGATCACCGGCTGAGGAAAGAGTGGTGTGGGTCGTGGGCCACTCATACGTGAGGCGTGCCGGGGACGTATTCAAAGCAGGTGACATGATTCACACAGCTGGGGAATACGGGTACAGGGTGACCTTCTACGGAAGGGGCGGGCTCTGTATTGACCAGTTTCAACCTTTTCTTGAGGGTTTGTTAGGGCGGACAAGGTCACCGCCATCTATAATCATAGTACATCTTGGGGGCAATGATTTGGTGACCACTGGTAGACGACTACTTCTCGAGGCGATACTATCCACAGTAAGTTGGTTGGCGAGGAGGGTTCCAGGGTGCACGATTGCATGGTCCCATATGATTCCACGAAAGGTGTGGCGGGGGGCTAATTCAGTGTCTGCTATAAATCATTCTGTGAAAAAGATTAATAACAAGCTTGGTAGACTGTTCCGTACCAGTACATTGCATTCGATTCCTCATGGTTGTATCAGGGGGGACAATATGTATCTAGAGGATGGGGTCCATTTGTCCCGGGTGGGGAATTCTTTACTCATAGGAGACCTCGTAGCCTGGTTAAGGAGTTTGCAACATGACCTTTAGGTAGGAGTTTTTGTGGGGGGTCCGGATAGCCGGTCAACTATCCGGCCTGTGGCGGTAAGGTCATGATCGGTGAGCAGTCATGGGCGTCACCCATTACGGATGGGAGCGCCCGGGGGGAGGTGGCCATTGGCCCCTCAACGGGGAGGCGGTCCCTTCTAAAGGACGGGACGCCTAAAGGAAAGGGAAGGCGGTCAAGGCCCCTCCCTGGATAGGAGGGGCTACGGGCCCCTCCTGGGAATTTCCCGGGGCCAGGACATCTGCGACGGCAGATGTGGTAAGTTGTGTAGGGTGGGGAGGGGGGTCTACGCTACCTTCTAGACACCTCACACGAGTCCTCGGACGACCACGTACATGGCGTCGAGTTAACAGGGGCCCCCGTCAAGACAAGGGAAATTGGTATGGCACACGAGGTGCAGTCCTCTGTGCGGCCGCCCCTCACAAGTGAGGGGGGAGTTCTGGTTTAGGGATCTGACACCGGTTACGACCTTGCCGTTGGCCCTTAACGTTAGGATGTACAATTTCAATTTGAAATGCATTTTTGTAAGGATGTTAGTATCGGCTAGGAGAACCTTTGTATTAGATATATGTTAAGGTTAGCCAAACATCGTAATGTGGATATGAAATTGTACATGATATGAAACTGTTATTTTAATGTTTTGATTTTGTTTCATATTTTAATAAATACGGCCTGGAAGGGTAACTCCCTTCCCGCCTTCCAAAAGTTCAAGAACTGTTTCCGGTTTCCCAATTCTTGGGGATTGTGTTGAGAGGGGGTGGCGGGTATCTCAGCCATATAGCCTTCAACCTTGCTAATGATAACACTGGAAAGAGGGAGGCACAACCGCCGGTGCAGCTGTAAGCCCTTTTTTCCTTGCCAGAGGAGCAAATACTGCTCGTCAGTTGAGTGAAAGGGAATTAATAAAATGCACCAAGAACTATAATCATAAATGATAACATTTAAGTTACTAAAGTGATAGAACTGTAAGCAACCAGCATTATCCTATTCAAAACAAACATGACAGATAGCTTCAGGAAAACTGCAAGAAAGTACAAACATGAAAAAAGGAATGAAGCGTGAAATATCAGAGAGAATATCAATTTCACAATTGTCTCATAGCACATATTTGGGGCTAATCAATGGATAAATTAGGTTGTCAAATATGAAAAACGTATTGATTGCTCTTTTATATAAGCGCAATAGACTTGGTCCCTCGCATCTCCAAACATGAATTGCTATCTCACTTTTCATAGTGCAGCTTCTTAGGTGAAAAGGGTGCCCTGCAATTTTGATTAAACTTACATTAATATGTGTTTTTGCTGTTATAACACTTTCGCTAATAATATACTAATACTGTTTACTCAAAAGTAATCGTAAATGTTTACTTCTCTATAGATGAATTGTCCACAACTGAGAGAGGTTGGAAACATAAGATGAATTCTGCCCAACTTTTTCATTATTACAGGAGGTGATTTCAATAGACGAATGAATGAAGCTGAGCTAAATGAAAATGTGATTGATGGAAAGACTGGCAACCCAGTATTTCAAACTGCTGGAAGGTGTGATAGGGAAAATATAATATGGATCTTGTGCCATAACACTCCGTCAATAGCTGCTATGTGCAGGAATTATTATCATTTTATTTAATTAGATACAAAAACAACCAAGAAATAGAAAATTTGCTTTTGCTGTCAAAAAATATTTGAAAGCTACATGTAGATGAGGTATCTTTTGTAAGAGATGCTTATCTAATAAAGGTATGCTGCATTGTTTGTATAAATACAAGGCTTCAATGCTTCATAAGGAATCGAAAATATTTAAATGATGCACCCTACCAAGAACCCAAAGTTTTTTATTTATTTTTTATTGAGAGTTGGCCTTTTAATTAAAATACAGAATACAAATCAATAATCAGCGTGTTCGAATTACACTTGTACACACGTGGCAATAGATCCGGTTCAGGCAGAGACTTGCGATTTGTGAAGAAAGAAATTTGCTTTATTTTGGCTGCTTGCCATCTAAAATTACCTTTCCCTTAATAGAGGTCTATAAGGGGAAAAATATTCGCCCCATTATTTTTTTTTAAATCTCCCACTTTCGACTACTAAAATGTTGGCTTGTATGCTTGTAGCATAAATCTTCACGATAAATACACACATTTATTCAGCATGTGGCCAAGCGTTGTTGACCACATTGTAAGCAAGTTGGTATAAAAAATTATTGAAAAGGATTTTAGTTTTCTGATGTGCTGTATGCCATTTACCTGATGGTGTTCAATTGTTATGAACCTTCACCATATCTAGGGGGTCTGAAATGTTTGCTAAAATGCTAACAAACAAGTGCTTTAAAAATACAATGCAAATGCATGACCACAATCTGGCTGCATTTGATCAATAGTTCAGTACAATAGAATTAAGGGAAATCGCCATAATGAAAAATTACATGCCCATGGGGATTCCCAAGCCAATATTGCCAAATCTCCAATATAAGATAAACAGCCAAATTTCTTTTTGTCTATGTTCTTCTACCTAGTCATATTGAGCCTGTGTGCCTCCCACCTACTTCCCAGCTTCCCAATTCCTGGATTGTCCCTCCAGACCCAAAACCACACTCATTACTCTGCCCCCGCTAAAAGTTCTCCCATAATCACTGAAGACTCCATGGATAAGCAAGATATCACTTCTGCCCTCCTTCCTCAAAAATCCTTTTTGTGCACTCATCTCAACGCATAATCCACCACCAAAACACTTTCAAAATCCATGCCCTGCTCCAGCCCTAATCAGCTGCTTATTTGTCCTCGCTGATGCAACAACCATATCGAAACTCCTTTCATCAACTAATTTATTATATTAAAAATAGGTATAGACAGAAGGCTAGAGGTAGAGAACAATTCTTCACACCCTAGTTGACTAATGACGGCCACCTAATTAAACCAAAGGGCAAGGGTGTTAACACCTTCAGCGCGGCGCAGATTCCTGTGCTGTGCTGAACATTCTAATGAGCCAACCGGCTCATAACGGAACGGTTCCGTCATGAGCACAGGCCAACCAACGCTCATGACGGAACCGTTCCGTCAATAGCATCGAAGGGGTTAAACAAGCGAGGTCCAGACTACAACAAATGGCTGAGCAAAGACTGTTTTAGGTTTACTGGCGAAGCAACATTCCAACATGCATCAGGCAAAAAATGGCCACTTTTAATTAAGAAGGAGAATTTTTGAACGTTAAAAATGTATTATTAAAGATTTACACGAAAATTGTAGCCATTCAATAGCACAGGGCACAAAGGCCTTTTTTCCCCCTGAAGTCTATAACAGCTGTGTGTTTTTCTAAACAACCTGACTAGATCCACAGCCGGAATAACTATTGTTGCTTCTCTGGCTGGAGAGCTGACCATAATAAGTGCTTCTCACTGCATTTACCCCACTCCAAACATAGGGTAATAATATGGCTATTAAATACAAATGCACCTTCCCACAAGACACGAAGCAGAAAGTTTCTCAATAGTGGCCTTACTGGAGTGGCCACCAGCCTTAAGAGATTATCTAATATCTTGCTATCTACAGGGAAGCCTGCCCGCAACTCATACATGCAACAGTAATGTCACAAGTACAAAAGACACGTTAAGACTCGTCGTGAAACCAGGTTAAACTTCGGACCCTTGTCTGGCTAATCTTTCGTTGCAAAAGTACTGGAAAGCGTGGCAGCCTAACATATATCCTCAGACCTGAAACTCAAACTCCCTGACATACTCTGGTACTGCAGATACCGTGGGACAAAACCGGACTAATAAATATAAATCATCTATTCTTCCAGCACAACAAAGTCCAATCTTGCGTGTCAATACTGCAGGGCACCAAGGAAAGTGTGTTCTTAGCTTAACTGTACAAGCCCGGTGAAGTGTTGGGAATTGCTTTAACCGACATCACATACTTCTTAAATGGCCCCACAATTCAAAGTGCAGCTCTAAATGGGCTCTGCATCGCATATTAAAATTCTGCAAAACTAGCACAATGTTTTATAAGCCAGTGCTGTCTGATAACAGTGTATCATCCTCGTGGAGCCACGTACCCTTTGGTATCAGCGCTTGAGAAGGAAGAGCAATGAAAAGTTTCTCAGAATGGATGTCTGCAAGCTTTCACTCCGGTTTCATCGCCAGTTTGTCATAGTACGTCGTGACTCATTGCCGTCTCCTACCTTGGACAGATTTGGCTGAGGCCTGAGGCCTGCCCCTGGCCTGTGTTGTGGGGCAGGGTGCAGGGCCTGCCTGGTGGACTGGTCGCATGCGCAGGGGTGGTAGCGCGCAGCAACAACCAGTGAGCCTCACACTCAGTGCCAGTCGGAAGTGACGTGCCCGAGCGCACGCCTTCCATTTATTCAACCCCGCAGGCCACGCCTGGCCTGCGGATGGAGGGATGCGTGCGACGTGCGTCCACTAGAGTGCTAACTGCACTACATCTCTATCCAACTATATAAACTTTTGCAAAATGTCCGGACTATAACTGTCCATTGCATTACAACAACTTTTAGTAAATTGCTCTGTACTTGCGTGTCCCTTCGATGACGGCTTCAGGGTCTCAGCTGACAGGCATAGTCTTTTAGTCTCTGGCTTGGGGGTGGATTGGGCCTCAGGTTGTACCGTGGGATGTTAGCCGGCCCTTGTTCTCTGTTGCGGGATGGATTCCTGATGGGTGTGGATATGGTTGAGGTTCCACACTCAGACTCCGACACTGGCTCTCGGGTGTCGGCTGATGAGCTACCTTCCTCCTCTTGTGTCGCGACTCGGGGTGACTCGTTGACTCCATCTGCGTCTTCTGTGTTCGTCCTCGGCCCAGGGGGGACCACTTTGAACCACGATGTGTTCCTCGATACTTCCTCCCCCTCTCTTCTAGCAGTCACCATGGTCCCTTTCGTGGCAGTTACAGTCCATGGGCCTGGTTCGTAGAAGGTCTGGAACTTTCCTCCGGGGCGTCTGTTCTTTATGACCACCCGATCACCTCGGCATAGTCGTCGTGGTGCTGCTCTACGCGGCTGGCTCCCCCGCTGATTGTTTTGGCGTTGACGCTCCTGGATCTCGCCCATGTTATCCGGAACCGGCGCCGGCTCCGGGGCCGCAGGAAGGAGTTCTCGGCGTCGGCCTTGGAACATAAGGGACCACGGGCTCTTCTGGGTAGTGCAGTGGGGAGTTCCTCGATATTCCCTTAGGAACTCATGTAACCTTTGTTCAGGATTGGCCTCCTCTACCACCGCTATCGGGAACATCTTGTTGAGAGTCCGCATAAATCTTTCTGCCTCCCCGTTGGCTTGCGGCCATTGGGGTGTGATGCGTCGGTGGGTGATGCCTCTGGCTTTCAAGAACGTGGCGAACTCCGCTCCCTGGAACGGTGGTCCATTGTCGCTTTTTATTTCCTCCGGGTAACAAAACATAGAGAATAGTCTTTCTAGCGCCGGCCCCACGTGTGTGAATGCGGTGAAATGCACCCTTTCAACTAGGGGATATTTAGAGTATGAGTCAATAGCTACCAATGTGTGTCCCTCTCCGGGGAAACTCCCAAAGTCCAAACTGATTTTGGTCCAGGGGGTTGTGCATGCTTCCTCAGTGATTATCGGGGGTGGCCTCTCGGGATCACTCGTCAGTTGGCAAGACATGCAATTTTTCACGTAGTCCTCCACCATTGCCTCCAATTCAGGGAACCACACCTTTTCACGCATGCGTGCCTTCATTTTCGTGGAGCCCTGGTGGCCGCCATGAGCAAGTTGTGTAGCTCGGTACCTGAGGCGTTTTGGTATCACCAAGCGTGTTCCTCTCAGCAGTATACCCTCTTCCGTGGCGCTGAGTTCGTGGCGGACGTGCCAGAACTTCGTGAGGGCTTCCTTGTCTGATGCTGTCCAGGTGTCAGGAGGGTGGAGGTAGTTGGTCCAGGATCCTTCCTGTACGGCTGGTAGCGACCTCATGTACGGGTTATCGTCCACCGTCGCTTCTTTAATCTCCTCGATGGTCATGCATTGGGGGCAGGATGTGAGTGCTACCCACTGGGCGTATTCCTCGCAGTCATCATCGACGGGCACTGGTTCTTGAGGTAGCGGTGGCGCGACAGGTAGTCGGCCGGATTTTTGGCTCCCGGTCTGTATACCACTTCCATGCCATAGGTTTGAAGCTGAATTACCCATCTCTCAATGCGTGGTGGTGGATGGGGGGCGGTGCCCTTGAAGAGAGGCACTAGGGGCTGGTGATCTGTTACCATGACGAAGGAATGTCCTTGTAGGTAGAGGTGAAAATGACTGCAGGCCCACTTGATTGCCAGGGCCTCCCGCTCAATTTGGGCGTATCGGGTTTCAGTTGGGGTCAACGCCTTACTGGCAAAAGCTAAGGCCGTCCATTGGCCAGGCTCGTGTTCTTGAGTCAGAACTGCCCCTAGGCCCACCGGGCTGGCGTCAACAATCACTTCGGTCCGCTTGGCGGGGTCAAAGTAGGACAGGGTAGCATTTTCAAGGAGGGCATCCTTTATCCCCTGGAAGGCTTCATTTTCTTTCGGGCCCCACTGCCACTTGGCGTCTGATTTCGTTAGTGCTCGTAGGGGTTCACTGCGTGTTTCCAGGCCTGGTATGAACCGGCCACAATACGTAGCCATCCCAAGGAAACTCCTCACTTCTGTTGGCGATTTCGGTGCTGGAGCATCCTTTATGGACTTGGATTTCCTTGGGTCGATTTGAACTCCTTCTTGGTTAAAAACGTAGCCAAAAAAACTCAATTGAAGATTGAAAGAATTGGCATTTGTCTCTGTGGAGAGTTGCTCCATGTGTGCTCAGTCTTTTCAAGACGTCTCGCAGATGTTTGTAATGTTCAGACGCGGTGGCAGAGTGGATTAAAATGTCGTCGCTGACATTAATTACCCCCGGCAAACCTGACAACAGCTCCCTGATGGTGTTTTGGAACACCTCCGCCGCCGATGATATTCCAAAGTTGAGGCGCTTAAATCGCCGGAGGCCCAGGTGAGTACTGAATGTAGTGATGAACCGGCTTTCCTCGGCGAGGGGCAGCTGATGGTAGCCTGCGTTGAGATCGATTTTCGAGAACCATCTCGAGCCATTTACATAAGCCACTATGTCGTCCATTGTGGGCGTCAAGTGTCTTTCTCTTCTGATGGCGGTGTTCGGCAACCGCATGTCGATACATAGGCGGATCTCGCCTGGCTGCTTGGGCTTCTCGACTATGACCATGGGAGAAACCCATGGGGTGGGCCCTGTTACCTTCTCGATAACTCCCAGGTTCTCAAGTTTTTCAAGTTCTTTTTCCACTAACGGCCGAAGGTGGAATGGTATTCGCCGGTGACGTAGTGCTGTGGGAGTGACGGATTTGTCGATGTGGAGTTTGATGGGGTCGCACTTGATGCAACCTAGTCCTTTGAACAGTTCAGGGAAGCGCTCTAGCAGCTCATCCACCTGATGGGCTCTGATACGGTTAGCAAACGCGATCAGTTTTAGGTCCTCAGCCGTGTGGCTGCTTAACAAGGTGTCGGATTCCCGGTCAATTATGTGCACCGTCGCTGTTATTTCTGCCTCATCTGCCCGGATGGGTATCAGGATCTTCCCTTTGAGGGGTAGTGGTGTGTCCGCTCCATAGGCGAAGATTCTTGTCTTGGAGCGTAGGACCTCAGGGCGAGGGCGTAGCTTGTTAAATTGTTGCAGCCCCATGACGTTGACGGTGGCGCCTGTGTCGATGATAGCTTTTACCTGATTCTTCCCCATTTGTACCACACATGTCGGTTGTGGCCGCCGTCTCTGTTTCAGTTCCCGGGCAAAAGAGATTACATACGCTTCCTCGTCTTCTGAGTCCGAATCGTCATAGATTGTGGGTAGGTGTTTTCCCGTCTTCTCCGAGGGCGGGTCTGTTAGCGATAGCTGGCGGATGGCTTTTGTGGGCGTCCATGGCTTCTTGGGATTCCTGGGTTGGTTCTTCCTCCGGCAGACGGACGCAAAGTGATTTGGGATTCCACAATTCCCGCAGGTTTGTCCTTGAGCCGGGCAGTCTTTGGCCGCATGGGGTTCATGGCCACAGTACCCGCAGCGAGCTTGAGGCGGGTCCCTCCGGTATCCCTTTTGTGCCTGGCCACGCGTCCAAGGTCATACCGCGTCAGCACGTTCAACTTTGATGGCTTCAGTTTTGGCGGGAGTTTTGTGTAGGGCCTGTTCCATGGCCGTCGCTCTGGCGTCCGAGAGTTTGTGAGCTCTAGCTAGGATGAGGATGTCTTCCAGGGAAATCCCCGGTTTTCGCAGGATGTGGCCTCTTAGTGTTTTGTCTCGGCACCCCTGGATTAGTTGACGTCGTATGGCCCTTGGCTGGTCCTCATCAGTGGAACTGGCCAGCTCCCTCACCCGGTTGTGGAACTGGTCCATGGATTCCCCTTCCCGTTGGCGGGCTTGTCCTAGTTTGAAGACTTCAAAGTCTACATTTAATTGGGGGTCAAAATGGTTGTTGAGGGCGGTGACTGCAGCAGCATAGGTGGTCGCCGCACCTGGGTTGGGGAGGTGTTTGAAGAGTCTGAAGACCTCGTCCCCTGCGTAGTGGAGCAGTAGGGACCTTTTCACTGCGTCATCCGTCTCCCTCGTGACCACAAAGTAGTTCTCTAATCTCTCCAGCCAAATTTTCCATCGGGGCGAGGCTGTGGATGGATCACTCGCCTCACTGAACGGAGGTAGTACCCCAGCGGCGGCGTGTTGGACTGGAATGTTAATGACGGGCGCCACAGCATCAGCATCCCCCATGGCGGCGACTCCCAAGGGTATTTAGGGCAGACTTCCAGTTCACCCAGGTCCCCACACGAGGCCGCGGCAGTGTGCGTACCTTTGCAAACGGTCGCTCAGTCCGTCTTCCTGTCGCTGTGTTTGCCGCCAAAACCACGCGCCACGTGGCTGGTAAATGAAGGTCGGTCAGGGCTGCACCAGGGTCCACTTTCCGGGCTGCCAGCGTCTGCTGCGTCTTCCCCAGGCGTCACCAGGCCTCCCCTGGCCTCAGCAGGCCAGAAAACACGAAACACACAGGAAGTGTGGGGTAGGCCGGGCGTCTTCCCGCTTCTCACTCTAGATGCGTGAGGAATGGCAGGGTGCCGAGGTCTCGTGTACCACGCGAGATGCGTGGTAAATGGCACCCGGTCGCAGCGAGAGGTTCGGAGATGCGACGGTCGTCTGTGGTGGCATACGCTCCCTTCACGGAGCAGTGAGGTGACGGGCAAGCACCTTTCAGCAGGCAGGAGGCTGGCAGGGAGGAGCGCGCCGGCTCCCGTGAAGCAGGCGGAGCCGCTGGAGCACACGCGGTGTGCACCGCGAGAGCGAGCAGACCACACCGCTTGGTGTGAGGTGTACGGGCGAGGGTTGGGCCCCCTCCGCTCGTCGCCAATGTTGTGGGGCAGGGTGCAGGGCCTGCCTGGTGGACTGGTCGCATGCGCAGGGGTGGTAGCGCGCAGCAACAACCAGTGAGCCTCACACTCAGTGCCAGTCGGAAGTGACGTGCCCGAGCGCACGCCTTCCATTTATTCAACCCCGCAGGCCACGCCTGGCCTGCGGATGTAGGGATGCGTGCGACGTGCGTCCACTAGAGTGCTAACAGCACTACAGCCTGCAGCCTGCAGCTTCAGAGGCAAGAGCCAGCGGGAAGCAAAAGACAGCGCGAGGCTAGTGCTAGCCAGGCTGGGGCTTGGGGCAAGTAGTAATTTAAATTATGGCTGGTGACGGTGTGGCTGGGTCCTGGGATGCCCCAAGTCATGGGCAATGCGCATGACAATGGACCAGCCCCACCCTGAAGCCCACGCAGATGCAGAGACAACTGCGCGCCGAGCACCCACCATTTCATTAATGAAAAAGAGCCTCTAAAGTTCGGCCAGGGTTTGGGAATGCACACATTTAATTTATTAGGAGGTCGAGGCGGGCTTGTGCACTATCATGGTGTTGTAGAGGCTTGCTGCTTGCTGGCTATGCTGCTGAGCGAGGGGCCCCCTAGAGCGTGGGGCCCCCCGCAATGCATGGGCTGCGGGGGCCTGTGTTACGCCCCTGGCTGGTACCAGCAGGAGAGAAGCGCTGGAATTGGCCTGAGCTGGCTTGTTTTCTGCTCCAAAGGGGACTGAGAGCCTACGCCTGCTGTTCTCTCCACCTGGCAGGGCAGCTCGAGTGTGGAAGATGACAATCTAAATTTCATGGCTCATGCCAATCAGACGGCCTCCACTGCCTTCTATAAGTTACGACTGGTCAGGAAGATTCTTCCTTTTCTTCCCAAAAATGTGGGGAAGACATTGGTCAGCGCTATGGTCCTATCAGCATTGGATTACTGCAATGGCTTGTTCGCTAATGCTCAAGTTAGGATTATCAAGAAAATGCAGACAATCCAAAATGCTGCAGCTAGACTCCTCCTTAACATCCCTAAATTCAAGCCAATAGCTGAGTCCTTAAGGAGTCTCCACTGGCTTCCTGTTAGGAATAGAATTAAATTCAAGACGTTATGCATCGTCTATAAGTCACTACACCATCAAGCGCCTCAATTCTTGTGCGACCATCTTGTCCCATACATTCCCACTCGAACGCTACGATCAGCAGGACAGAATGACCTGGTAGTGCCACGGACTAGGCTGGTCAACTGGGGAGACAGACGTTTCCTAGTTGCTGCCCCAAGACTATGGAATACACTCCCGCAAACCATAAGATCCAGCCCAAATCTCATGTCCTTTAGGAAGAACCTGAAGACATGGTTATTTAACCTCTGAAAAAATTTATAAGATCATTCAGGAGAGTAACAAAAGTACAGCGCCGAGGCGCCTGCGGGCAATTGTTTGCGCTTAATAAATGTTAAAAATAATAAATAAATAAAAAATAAATAAAACAATGCACATGACTGTTTGGCCCGCTAAATCGTCGTGTGCACTGATAGCAGTGCTGCCCAACACTCACTTCCCTTCCGTGCCTGTCATGGCATGTATCTGCCCCCAAAGAATCGGCCCGTCCAGGGGAAAAATAAAATGATAATGCTGTTTTATCATCATTTAATTTTTCCTTTCGCTCAGCTGGCCAGGAGGGGGGGCGACGCCCCTCTGCCAAAGCAGAGGAGCCGCCGCTAGTAAAAATGGGTCTGCACCTGTGTACTCCCATGTTCAGGCTGAGCAAGGAAGCCTATTGTCTAATTAAGGGGCATATTAACAAAAACCAGCGATAATTATCGCAGGCCGTGCTTAGCGATAATAATATTATCGCAGGCTATCTCTGGAATTTATCGCCCTGGTAGCGCATTATTAATAACACGCTACTCCAGGGTGATAAAAATTCCAGACATAGCGAGGTTATCGGCCTTTTGCAGGGAACATTGCTGGTTTTCCAGCGATGTTCCCTGCAAAACGGCGATAACCTTGCCGATACGACCCACAGGGTCGTATCAGCATAATCCACCCCAACGTTGGGGATAGGTAAGTCTGCATTTTAGCAAACGTTAGTTTTGGTTTGGGAGAAAACAGCTGTTTTCTCCAAAAACTAACGTGTGCTAAAATGCTGGGGCAGCCTTGTATATATCGCGATGTGAACATCAGCAATATTTGCAAGGTTGTCCATCCATGATATGCCCAGTGACACCCACTTTGCATCTCATTAGAGATGCACAGAGAGACGTTGGAAAAAAGGTGCTAACATGCAATTATGCATGTTAGCACCCTCTTGTAAATAGGGTGATAGTTTTATCTCCACTTTTCTGGCTTTTTAAGCCAAAAAAGCGGATATAAAGCCCTTGTAAATATGCTCCCAAGTCTGGCATCCTTGCACAGGTAGCTCTGTCATAGATTGGACCCATAATAAATTGTTCATGGCATGCGTAGACCTCATATTTTAATTAAGAATCCCAAAAGAAATGTTTGATTTTATCTGAAGTAAAAGTCTGTAGTTTTAACTGTATTTACATTTTGGATGAGAAATTCTTAAAATGTAATTTTGTATTGGCTCAATGTACATTGCATCAAAAGCATCCAAAGTATCAAAAGCTATTGATACACAATTTTTACTAAATTTTCCTTTGTCCCACAGGCATATATTATTAATAGCTTTTTGTATTTTGCCTTTGCTTCATTAGCCCCAACCAACCATAATGAGATTCAGCTTTTGAATTACCCTGCTGGACCAGGTTAATAACTGCTGGCCGGCTGATGTAAAGCCCAGTGACCCCCACTCACCTATTTATGTGTTCAGGTTCAAGACATGTGATCAATTATCCCATAACAAAGGAGGTCAGCAGTGCAAGCAGATTATGGATGTAGCTTTATGTGACTACAAAAATGCACAAGTGGAGTCAATACAGCCAACATGTCCCAGAACACTCGGGGACTATCACAAGACTTGCGAAGGTGATGACCAACTTGCATTCACGGAGTATGTTTCAGAGTGTTCCTTGTTAAGCAATCAAAACACTTAGCTGCATCTGTTAGAAGCTTGTTTCCAGAGATTAGAATTCAAAGAGTTTTGTCTGCAGTTACTTGATACAGAGAAATATTCTGGGATAATAGTTGAGATCAAGGACTGGACTTTGCTATTTCTACAGTATTACTGAAGTCATCCTTTCATTAATTATAAACAATTGCTTTTACAAGAGGAGCAAGAAGAATCCTCATTGGGGACAGACCTTATTTATATTTCTTTTGATTCACGTAATTTAAGTCATTGCCAATAGTCGGGAAGGGATTATTACTTAGGAAGAAAAGAACTATACAATTGTGATTCATCATGTTACAGCTGATGAACAAGTCACCCTTAAAATCATTCAGATCAAACACTTAATTTATGTATCACAGGAGGTAGTTATCTTTACAGAAATGTGCATTGTAGTTAAGGTTATTCCTAGCTTGAATTCTAGAGGTATAATTTTTTATACCAGCTTAAAGAAGTCACAGAGTTTCAACAACCATAGACAGACAGATATTGTCACAAGGTATATTATAAGCCAAATTACTTACTAACTAACTTACTTATTTATGCCTACTACCCCTGCATTGGTATAGGCCATCAAACAGGCTACTCCAGCCATCTCTGACCTGAGCTTTTCTTTCAATTTGACTCCAGGTGTAACCCATCTCCGTGAAGTCAGATTTGAGGCCTCAGTATCAGGTGGTGTTTCTTGACCTTCTCTTTTCCTTTTCCCTTGAAGGTTCCAAGTAAGGGCTTGCCTGATGGTGTTTGATGCAGGCCTGTGGAAGGTGTGACCTATCCATCCCCAGCATCTTTTCATGATTTCTTCATGAGCAGGGAGTCCAAAAATCTGCTGCCATAGGCTGTTGTTGCTGATAGTGTTTGTGAGGTGGATTTGGAGGATTTTCCTCAGTTAGGTGTTGGTGAATGCCTGGACTCTTTTGGTGATGGTCACTGTTGTCTTCCAAGTTTCTTCTCCATGCAGAAGGATCACATTTATGTTGATATTAAAATGCTTGATCTACGTTTGCAGTGTTAGGTCCTTGGAGCTCCAGATCTTCTTTAGCTGAATGAAGGCATCCCTTGCTTTGCTGAGGATTCTTGCCATGACATTGGTGCCTGTGCCACATTGCTTCTCTATGACACTGTCCAGCTAGGTCAAGGTCTCAACCTCTTCCAGTGCACCCCCTGCAAGAGTGACTGCACTTGTGCTGGCCATGTTAGCCTTCTGGATCTGGACTTTTCCCCTGAGGATGTTGAGGCCAAGTTGTGCTAATGTGGCTGCCACATCGTAGGTCTTCTTTTCTTGCATCTGCAGATGGGTATTAGGGCCAAGTGATCTGTAAAGTCCAGGTCATTGAGCTGCAACCAATTTGTGCTCTGGATCCCCTATCTTCTCCTTGCTGTGGCTGTCTTAATGATCTAGCCTATGGCAAGTAGTAAGAGAAGAGGCAAGAACAACAAACCCTGCTCCTCTCTTGAAAATGCTTCCGTGAGCTGTCCTCAAAAAATTAAGTTAGAAGTCATTCCCTCGTAAGAGCTCCTGATGATTCTTATGAGTTTATCTGGCACACAATAGTGACGGAGGAGTTTCCAAAGGGTCTCCCTGTCCACGCTGTCAAATGCACTGTCATAGTCGATGAAGTGCGCAAAGAAGTGGGAGTTCTATTCTATCAAATGCTCAATGATGATGCGCAGTGTTGTAATCTGGTCTTTGTAGGATCTATCTAAGCAGAAGCCAACTTGTTGGTCTCACAATTTTGTGTCTACTTGTTCCTTAATTTTGTTCAGGATTATTCTGTTAAAAACTTTGCCTGGGGTTGATAGAAGAGTCATTCCTATGTAGTTTTCTCAGTTGCTTAGGCCACATTTCTTAGGGATCTTGATGAGCTACCTCTCCTTACAGTCTGATGGCACCTTTTCCTCTTCTCAAATCCTTCCAAACGTGGTAGAGCATGTCTACTGATGTTTCAATGTCTGCAGTCAGTGCCTCTTCAGGAATGTTGTGAGGTCCTGCTTCATTCCCATTTGTCAGATGTTTGATGGCTTGCTGTATTTCTTCGGTGGTTGGTCTGCTGCAGTTAGTTGGCAAGGCCTTATCAGCTGGCTGCATGTCCGGTGGAGAAAATGGCACAGGTTGGTTCAGCAGTTCTTCGAAGTGCTCCACCCTTCTTCTCATGTCATATTAGGAATAGTAAATTGGATTTCAAATAATGAAATACTAATAGAGTAATTTCTTTTTCTCAATGCTGCCGAATTGCATTTTGTACCCAACTGTAAGAACAGGCATAGTGAAGATATTTAATGTCTCCATTTCTTTCTACTGTCCCATTCACCTTTGCCCAGGTATACTGCTGGCCAGCATAGCATTCCATGTATGATTGGCAGTGGATTGAAAGAAGTGTGGAGTTTAACATTGCTCCTGTTGGTTCCGGATTGCCAGGTTAGTTCAAACTTGACTACTATTAGTTCAAAGCTTCTCCTTGAACAGTTGCCATTTTTTAAGAATTAGCCTTGTTATTGGAAGGAAAAGGGATGAGGAGATGATTAGCTTCCACTCTCTGTCAAGCCTGGACATGTTGTTTCCACAGAGACAAATGTAGAGCAGGCAAGTCTAGCATCCGTGAAACTAGGGTTCCTTTTGAAATCTTGGGAAATAGCCAATTTTGACAGGGGGAATTAGACTCAAAAGAAAGGTCTTTATGACCTCAGTCGATGCTGCTATTTTGAAAAGTCCCAGATTGCTTTGCAATGTGAACCTGTGGGCTTCACTCATAAGAATCAGTTAGGGTAGATAAGTGATGTTGCACCTCAGTACTGGCAAGGGATGTTCTCCTTTTAGAATTTCCCACTTTCCTTTCTATATCTCTTAATAAGGAGAGGGACTTTGATAATAGTGGACCAAGAAGAGGAAATATGGGCCCGCTTGTTGACAAACCCCTGTTTTGACTGGAAGAGCTCTGGACCTCTTGTATTCTGCTCAACTCTTACTCCAGAGAAAGTGGCACTGACTTCCATATGACCTCTGGAGGGCTGATGAATTGGAAGGAAAAAGACCCCTATGAACTCCTAGAGACTGCTCCCGGCTGTGGGTGTCATGGAAGCGGTACCCCAGATGCCTAATGGACACACAGGTTCTCTGCAAATGGTGGAAGGTGTAGGTTGCAAGACGAGTGCAGGCAGGGTGGGTGGTCTGCCTTGAGGACTATAGGATGCTGCTTCAGAAAGACCCACATTATATGAAGATAAGCAAAAGGCTTGACAGGAAGGCACGCTCAAATATCCCGTCCAGTAGAAAAATGGACACTGCAGTGTCCAGGTGTTGATATGAGTAATTATAAAATATTCTGGAACGACAGTCAAAAGTCTAAAGGCCAGGAGCCCTTCTAGGAACACTTTTGTTGACTGCAGCATGCAACCAGGAGCATAGAAAAGATGACCCCATGAAAATGGTGCAACGGGGACAGTTATATTAGACTTTCTATCACCCCTATGCATTACTTTCACCTGCAACAGTGATTATCTGGAAGTGAGGACAACCGCTGAGTATCATCTGGTCCCAGACAGGACATTACATTGTCACAAGGAGCACATGGCTTATCAGTCCACCTGGTGAACATGTAGCCTTTGGATGCTGTTACACTACCTTGAATATTGCCCTATGCAATTAGAGGTGGACGTAAACCTTGCAGTATTAAACCAGGGAGTCCTTGGACCTGCCTACTGTGACTGCTGAAGCAGAGGCTTCTCCCAGGCACAAAGGACGTAATACACCACCTCCCACCTTGCTACCATGTCACAGCTTTGACAAAAAGAAGAGCGGAGAATGAAAACCAAAAGTAAATATTTACCAGTCATATGGGTGGTCGGTTTAAAGGTTCGCATGAGGGGCTGCTAGAGAGCCCCATAAACCCTAGTTGATTTTCTTTAAAATTTCCTTTGTGGTGCCGCAGGAAGAGCAGGGCCAGAGCTAACATGGCATCATTCAACAGTTTTAGTGGCTTTCAAACAATTGCAATATTTGACAAAGCCAGTGGAAAATAGGCACAAAGAATAAAAAGCTTGGTGCATAGAATTGTGGTAAAGGAGAAAAGCTGATACAGTTAATTTGAGATTATAAATGACACTTGGAAAATGGTAAGGAAGTGACTAAACAATATGAGGTCTACCCCAACCCCCCTAATTAAACACTTTCTCCAATATTTGTTGGACTAGAGGAAGATTAGGAAATTTAACCCCCAATTTAAACATTTCCTTCACATTTTGGGGATTTGTAGTTAGAGTACTTATTCTCTATTAGAATTAATTTAAAATTAGCAGCATCAACTGAGGTCATGAAGATCTCTTTTGAGCCTAATTCCCCCAAGTCAAAAATTGTTTTCTTGCCAATTGGTTGTATTTTTAGGTTTAAGTAGTATTAAGATGTAAGCTAGAAATTCCTATTAATCAAGGACCTGCATGTTTTCAAATAGAGGTACTTTGTAGGATAGCATGTCATGCACATGTTTAGTTTGTTTGAAAACTTTATGGCAGGGAGTTTGGGCTAGCCATTGTTTTATCTAAGCACCTGAAAGCTATTTTTTATTTAAAAAAATGTCAACAAATTGTTAAGGGACAGGGTTATGCCTCCCCAGGGGACCCTGGAAAGAGTTGTAGATGTTCCACAGTAGGATGTGGAACCTAGGTTTGTGACTGTCACCTCAATTATGGATGCGACAATGCACTGTGCCACTCTAGACAAAGGCCCTCATTCTGCAAATTAGTACTGACTCCTCATGGGAACAGTCAATCCCAAATTGCCAGATGGGCCCCCTTCAGAAGGGAACAAAAGACACCCCAGACTGATTTCTCCCTTGTAATGCTCATAATGCTATGCCGAAACCAGTTTAGGGTTGCTTGTGTCCTGCTTCAAAGAGGAAATGGCTTGGCAGCTCGGGCTGGACTGGTCCTATTGTTGCATGACCAAGGCAGATCTGTAAATGGCTGGGTCTAATCTGAGGTGGGATGGGGCAAAAGACTTTTTGGTTTAAATGCTACTCAAGCAATGTCCATAGATTAGACTAGCTCCAATCATTCCTCATGTAACTTTTTTTTATGCATGATGTAACACCCTACATGCAAAGAGTATGCCCGATGTGTGCCTGGTGCCACTAGAAGCAAGCTTCACCTGTCTGGAGAGGCCCAACTAAGCTGATAACAGTCTCAGGTTGCTTGTGTTCCGGATCTTAGAGGACCTGACTTGGTATTTAGGGTTAGACTGTTCTTATTTGAGCGAGGATCAAGGCTGATTTGCAAAAGCGACAGTCTAATCTGATGTGGCATAGTGGGCAAGAAAACAGCGATCATCAGTAGTTATTGCAAGCATTCCTCTCATCACCTTTTGTGTGTTTGTTGTTGTATTTGTACCCCTCAACTATCAGTTGAGGTTTCCTGTTTACCAATTATTATAGTTTTGAATGTGATTGGTTAATTAATTTCTTTTTGCTTTGTGTCATTAGGAACACATTATTTTTTAATTAACACATCTTTTAACCTTGGCGTTTGTAGGTTTGCTATATAAAAATATTTTTGGGTTCATGCATGTATTCATGTTTTTTAAATATGTTTAATCAATTTTTTTCTCGATATTTATGCTTTTCAAGTGTTTTTTAGAAATTAATATTTATGTATTTTATTATTTTTTATATTATTGTTTTGTAGAGCTTTATTACGTTGATATTTTTGTTTTCGATAATATGATATTTTAAATAGGGTGTACAGAAAGGATATATTTGTGTATTAATTATTTGCCCAATATTTTATATTGGATGTACAGAAAGTTAATATTTTTGTAAGAGATATTTGAGTAATATGGTAGCAATAATATGTTTGAATCACTGTATTTTTGTGGTTGATTTTGTGTCATACAAATCCATTTCTGTCTATGCAATCTAAACTATTTATGCACACTTGATTTGTCCCTACTCTGAGTTCTTGTTCAGTTACTATCCAGAGTGTATTGAGGTTCAGTTTTGAATTCTATGTATTTACAAGCAAGAAAAAAAAACCTGGGTGAAATGACTGTACCATTCTGTCTACCTGTTCACATAATAGGAACCTACCATGTCTACCCTTTTAATTTCCAGGCTCATCAAATCCTAGATTTGAGAGGGGAGGCCATTGCGTCTACAATGTTTCTGAAAAACATTGTCAGTGTTATATGGTCCATGTTTGTAAAACAAAGTGAGAAATAGATTTGGCCTCTGATGTCATTCACAAAGGCACTCTGCTATTCAATGGGGATAATAAGAAAACTAAAATATCCTTAATCCACAGTTATCTACATGGTCTCTTTCCAACCACATCACCTTTGAGTGCACACAATCAACATTTGATGGACTTGCCTAGACCTTACAACAAAGGTGAGTATACCAAGCATTAACTAGAGGACACAATAGGAACTTTAAGAAAATCAAAAGGGAATGGACAATCACTTACTGGATGTGTATTGAGAGATTTTATTATTGTCTGGAAACAAGTAAACTGATGATGATGAATCGCAAACAGAATAACGTTTTCTGCAATATTTGCAATGGTTTATAGTAATCACATTTTTTTTCTGTGGCTGCTCAAAAGATAAAAAAAAAACACTTGCATACCTGCAGGCTAAAGTTAATGATGCCACTCAATATACCTTCTATGCACCTCTGAAGCCCGGTACAGCTCATAATTTTAGCAGAAAAATTTGAAATCTACATAAACATATGTATAGAACTGTGAGAAAGTCAAAGTATGAAAATAATAGTTACAATAAATCCAGCAACTTTCCAAGTTTGGATTTATTATAACTATTGCAGAAAAAACGTTAGAGAGTGCTTTGCTATAGTTACCCAAAATCAGCCTTGTACCAGCTGATTGGCCAGGCTTTGACAGACTGATCCATGCTGCCTTAATAAGGTGTGAAGTGGCCTGGGCTGAAACAAAGAGACCATGTGTTGAAAGAAGATCTGCAACTGCAGAGGCTAGTACAGGAAGGGGGTTGGGTATCCCATCCCCACTTCCTGCACCCCCAGCCATATGGGAGCCCCTATAATTCAATTAGGAGAGGGGCTGGAAGGGGAGTGTAGTGAAAAGTTAGCCCCACCTGTGGGCTGGGTTAGTTAGATCTGTACCTCCAGGAGAGATTTTCTCCATTTTGGATTTTTGTGAGAATTGCTTTCTGAGACAAACATATACCACACTTCTAAGGAAGTTACCATCTCAGAGGGTGGCATCCTGCATCTCATTGGTCATGTGTACCACCCCTCTTGCAAGCCAAGAAAGTGGAATAAATATGGAAGAGCTGCCCAGCAACTCATATCCCTGCATGGAAACATTAAGAGAAGAAGGACTGCCCTGATGAACCCCTGGTCGGCACCAAGAGAGGCCTGCACTCTGAAGGACTGCACCTGCTGCATATGCTGGGCTTCACAAAAGAGGACTTTGCCTTGCTTCAATTGATTAGGGAGTGGACTCCCCAAAAGCAACAGGTTGAAAAGAGCTTCATGAAATCACCTGCATCAACTCCAGCAAGACAAGCCCAGTGGACCAGTTTAACCTGGACTTTAAAGGATTTGCAAAACTACAGGAGAGGCCCCCCCTTAGGAAAAAGGGACAGGGCACCAAATTGACAACCATTCAAAAGTAAACAATCCCCTTTGGATATGTTTAAATAAAAATCTACTTGCAATTCACACAAACATTCATCCAACATTTAACCAATATCAGCAAGAAATATTGTTCAAAGTCATAATCAAAGATGCAGTTTTATTATTAAAAAGGTTGGAAATCTCATAAAAAACACTCAATGCTGTCAATAAATATGTGCAAACAGATTTGTCCATACAATTGTGTGTTTTACATGCAAGTTCAAATGCATACCTTAATAATAAAACTGCATATTTGATTAATACTTTAAATGATTTGACCAGGTGAAATGTAGGAATTGTAGTCCCAAAACTTCAGGGGACAACTCCAAGCTTCTGGATGCTTGGCTGGTGTTGTGTACCCTCAAAGACACAAAGGAGATCTTCTGGAAGACGATACAGAAGTTTGGAAAGATTTGGACAACTTTTGTCCAAAAAGCTCCATAGGTTGACTGACCCTGATGACGAGAGTCAAGCTGGCGATATCGAACTACGACTCAGCCTGAATTCCAGGTTTGGCCAGCTAAAAGCTCCAGTGTTCTTTACCGTATATGATAGGGAGTGCTGCACACTGTGGACTTCACTAAAGAGTACTTTGCCTTGCTTCAAATGATTAAGGAGTGGACTCCCTGAAAGCAACAGGTAGAACAGAGCTTTGAGAAGTCACCTGCATCAACTCCTTCAAAGACCCAAAGAGACCATCTGGAAGAAGATCCAGGAACATTAGGACAGATTTTGGCAAAATGTTCCTTAGGTTAACCAACCAAGACGACAGGAGTCAAAACAGAGACATCGAACCGTGACTCAGCCCGAAATCCAGGTTCGACCAGCTGAAAGCTCCGGAGCTCTTCGTCGTCGAAAATGCAAACCAAGACCTCCAGTAATCACCAACGCATCGCGCTGAATGCGGCTGCTGTCATGGTATCGCAACCCAGCTTGCCAAGGAGACTTGCCCTACATTGGATTTTTATAATTTTTAAGTAATTTTAAAGAAACAAATATTTCCTATTTTTATAAATTGGAGATGTATTTTTATTGTGTGTTGTGTCTTACTTATTTACAGTTTTGATGACATTAAATCCTTTACACATCTGTCACCTAAGTTAAGCCTAACTGTTTATGAGCTAAGATACCAAGGGTTGAGCAAGGATTAATTTATTGAGACTTGACTGGACCTTATTTGTGGTGTTATTACTAGCTGTAGGTACCTTCCTGTACCCTCTAATAAACCATCTTCCAACAAGAACCGAATTATGGTGTTACAAAAGTTGCGAGTATCTAAGGGCTGGCAGACCTATTTTAGGCCGGGAATAGCTGCTGTAGCTGTCTTGACATCCTGATGTTTTCCAAACATTATCATAATAACAACAATATTTAGAACTCTTTCTCTCTTTCACTCTCTCTCCCTTTATATATATATTTCAAGGCCCGTGAGGGCCAAAACGCATAATGGCTGCACACAAATAAGCAGTTTATCTGTACTGATTTTTTGGTCCGTACCTGTTTGTGAGAGGAACAAGAAAACGCAACAGAGTATTTCAATCTGTCTATCTATCTATCTATCTGTCTATCTATCTATCTATCTATCTATCTATCTATCTATCTATCTATCTATCTATCTATCTATCTATCTATCTATCTATCTATCTATCTATCTATCTATCTATATATCTATCTATCTATTCATATATAATATTATTTTTTTCAACAATGTGGTTACATCACCGGATCGCTTAGCAGCGGGTGCAGGCGTTGGGCTTTACCAGTAGCCAAAAGTCAATGTTTCACAAAGGACGCTGCACTCTGGAACTTGTGTCTTTTTAAACACAAACACCTTTTAACATGCCAAGGTGGAGACTGGCGCAACATGAGCTACTTTGCGTTATACACAGTCGAACAAAATGAAAGAATGGGAGATCAAAAGAGGAAACTGCGACAATTGGAGTCTAAATATACAATCAGACTCCGGACCAAAAGCCCGAGAGGCATTAACTTTGATGAGGAACTGTATGTCCATCTTGAATGATCACATAGTGAACTATACCAACAATGTTCAACAATTAGGACACCGGTAAACACCCGAAAAAGAAGTAAACACAGAATGTCATCTGGAGTAAATAACATGAACATGCGGCACTTGTTGTCACTTTACTTTTCTTTAAGGGTACCTTACCCTCCAATGCCCAATTAACTGATGTTGCGATAAAGAACTCAAGTGCCTTATATAACAATTTTTGTTCTATACATATTTATGGATCACTAGATACATCATTATAAACACTACCAAAATCTGAACAGACTAGGTTGCACAGGTTACATAATCTGAATATTGTTTTCTACAATGTATTTCCGTTTGTAGAAATTGAAATGCTATTATAGGCACTTGTTGGGGCAAATTCCTAATAATGCAGTATTAACCGTGCATTGTACAGTATCACCACATCTATCATTTAAAGTAAAATGTTGTCTGGCACAAGGTTATCTGTTCGTACACATTGAAAACTACATATCCCAGAATTCATGGGAGTGCCGTTGTATTAGGAAAGGACATATTAACAGTTGCAAAAGTAGTGCCACCTACCGTGACCAAGACTGTTAGTCTAAAACGTGTTGGTGTGTCATACTAGACTCTGTTGAATAAAATCTAAACAGACACAAGTTCCAGAGTGCACCATCCTTTGTGAAAAAAAAGAATATATATATATATATATATATATATATATATATATATATATATATATATATATATATATTCACTGAAAAAAACCATAGGTTTTAGCCCATATATAGTTAGGGATTAGCATTTACAAAACCTTAATTTACTCGCACAAAACCATAGAAATTCGCATATATAGTTAGATGCAATAACTATATATCGCGCAACCGCAACCCACTGCTGATGATGTCACATATTACATCATTCATGACATGGTCAGTGACATCACTGATGACATCACTGATGACATCTCAAATGACATCACTGATGACATCACTGATGACAACATCCAGTGACTGTATGTTTCTGTAAAGTAAAAATATGTCTTACATATTAAAGAATGAGTGGATGTATAAGTGTCTGGATGAAGCATTTAGTAGGTGCATGACTGACTGTATGAGAGAGTGATTAAATGAGTCTCACTGAGTGCATGGGTTAGTGACTAAACTGTCTTAATTTGTGCATCATTATATCTGTTGTTCTGTAAACTGCTGCATGTGTTGATCAGTAGCTATACGAGTAACTATATGGGTTATTGATTGGTTGCCCAAGTATTTGTATGGGAGAGTGTGTGTGTGTGTGGGTGGCTGGGAGGTGTGTGACTCTGTGCATAGATGTGTCAACAGTTGATTCACTAGATGTATGGATTCAAAACTGCATGTGGAAACAACTGTATGGGTTGTTGACTGTGTGCATGAGTGTATTGGTGAGTGAATGTATATCTCAGTGCTACATGTCAAAGTAAGTACATATGTAAAACACAGTACATGTGAGAGTTGTCATATATAAATTACTGTGCATATGAGCCAGTGAATGTGTGAGTGGCTGTATGGATCATTGTAAACTTGTATCAGGGATTGTATAAGAGAGTAAATATGTGTTAGTATATGTTTGAATAAGTAAGGTGTGTATAACTGTATAGTTGAGGAAATGGAGGTGTGATTGATTTTCTGCATGAGTGACTAGGTGTGTGAGTAACTCCATGGATGAGTGACAGTCTGTGAGTGTCTGTTTACACTGATTGTATCTAAGGTTATATTAGAATCTGAAGAGGTTCATCGTATTATCACATGAATTATATCATCAGTGATGTGATGAGTAATGTCAAATGAGATGTCATCAGTGATGTCATCAGTGATGTCATTTGAGATGTCCTCAGTGATGTCATAAGTGATGTCATTTGAGGTGTCATCAGTGATGTCATTTGAGATGTCATCAGTGATGTCATCAGTGATGTCACTGACCATGTCATGAATGATGTAATATGTGACATCATCAGCAGTGGGTTGCGGTTGCGCGATATATAGTTATTGCATCTAACTATATATGCGAATTTCTATGGTTTTGTGCGAGTAAATTAAGGTTTTTTAAATGCTAATCCCTAACTATATATGGGCTAAAACCTATGGTTTTTTCAGTGAATTTCAATGGTTTTTTAATAGCAAATATCAAAAGCTGTCAAATGTCAAGTACGTGATAGGTAAAAACTTTTTCGTGTTTATGCACGCTGATGTGCTTTGAACGCTGCCCCCCCCCCCCCTCTTTTCTCTTAGTAGTACTCTCTCTTTGCAGATAGTGAAGGGTAGTTAACGCAGGCCTTTGCCCCCGTTGTAATCCGTCGTGCCTGCTTGTCTCTCCATTTGATTGATTGTTATCCAAGCATTTACTGTTTTAGAATTGATTCTCTTTGGTTCATTCTCTATTTACAAACAAGCACAAAGTCGCAATACTCTGTTTAGTCTTTGCAGATAGTGAAAAATCGTGTAAAAAAACAAAAGTAATCGAGCAAAATCAGTAGGCCACTAATGGGATCTCTTTTTGACCTCGCTAAAATAGAAACATTAGGAACAACTCTTCATGAGAAATACGAAAATAGTGAGATGAACTGAGCTCCACACCATGATAGCTGCAAGACAGCTCGGCTCCGCCACCCACCCCGCCCAAAATAACGATAAACTCTATGCAAATATTATAAATATATACAACACACCAGCAAAGTAACAGGGTAAAACATTTTATTAAATAACTATTTACATAACTATTTTATACTTTTTGTTGCCTGATCCGGCTAGCTCAATCGATCGAGCATGAAACTCATGCACTCTGATAGCAAGCGTTGCTGCTGATGCTATGCAGACAAAAACTGGTTTTCAGTTTGTACATTCTTCAAGATTTTCCCATCCAAGGCTGGTTGAGAGTTTGTAGAACGATGGCTTCAGATTTTCAACATACGGTGTGGTGGCGCGGACTGGGAGGGGGCGCTTGGCTCCTGCCCCCTCCCCAAGTCGTGTTGCCCTGGTGTAGCCTAAGATCGCCCCCGACATAGGCGGCCGGCTCCCGGGGTCCGGCAGAACTTTTTGCCTTTTGATGACTCTTCCATTCTGGACCTTGTCCCACAATCCGTTTGACCTGAAGACACGCTGTAGTGGGGCGCCCCTTTACCGTTTCAGTTGCCATTCCGCCCGCTTTTGCTACACTGTGCCTCTTCCGCCATTCAGCTGTTTACCGCCCGCTCTTGCGACTACAGCGTCTCGCTCACCATGTAGTTGAGTTGCTCCCGCTCTTGCGATGCAGCGATAGGCGGCTGCCACAGGACTCTCAAAATGGAGGCCGGCTCTTCAGATTTGGGCGTGATCCACTAAAATGGCCCTGGGACACCTTGGAACTCGGACGCTTGTCTGCTAGGGCTTGGGCCCCATTCTCGAAAGCGTCCCCTGAGCCTTGAAGATTCTACAAAAGTCTTGGGGGCCCCCAACTCCCGCAGGCTTCTGGTGGGGAGCGGCTGCCATGATTGCTCGTGGAATGGCCACGACTGAGCTACGAGATGGTGGTGCTCTCATGCTGACACCAGCTTCAGTCTGAAACATCCAGAAACACAGTAGACTACCAATTCGATCAGTTCCGGTAGCGCCCCAACGTGACCCGGTAGGGAAGAACTTGCCCTCCCCTCTTTGACTGATGGTTCTTGTTGCCTGTCCCTTCTGTTGTCATTTAACAGAACTTTTTAGACTGCTGAAAGGGGTTGTGTTCCGACCGCTGGTTGGTGGAGACATTTTGACTATATTCTGGACCTACGTTGTCGCGTAATGTGTTATATGACACGCCGCGTTAGCGCACCCGGAAGTGCTCCGGTGCGCGAAGCGCAGCTTCCCGGAAGCGATCCGGGGCGCGGCGCGTAACATAAGCATAACAGGTCATGTGACTTGTTTATAAAACTTTTCATTGGTTCATTTTACTTTTGTTATTCTAATGATGAAAGGCTTGGTCATATGACCTAAAAATTACGCTTTTTATTGCTTTCGAACATTATTTTTTCTTAAACATATATGTTATAATGTTCCAGGCTAATGTACTTTCCCGGAAAATTTACAACTGTCCTGCAAGTAAAATATATTCCTTTTTCTAGCAAAAGGGCGTTTCTTCGTCCCATGACGGAGCCGTTGAGCAAAAGATGCTCGGCCTGCTGTCTTAGTCGCCGATACGCCTGAATATCAGATTCTTATCGATCACTTTATGTTGCAGGAGTAAAAAACACAACAGCCCTTGACCATTTATCTTTACTGCGTTCCTGCGTATTATACCTTTTATCCGTCATGTAATTGGACTGCTTTATTTCACTTGCCTTTTACTGATTCGAAAACAGTGACTAAAATTAAAAACTTTACCAATGTAAATACTACTTCCATGTTTTGTTTTAAAAACCTTTATTATGAAAATGTCAGTATACAAATACGGGCCTATAACCACGTGGGCCGGCCACGGAGCAAACTGGAATCGTATATGATGAGGAGACATTTACACTGTAGAGGAACGTAACGAGCGGGCCATTAGGTTGCAAGAACTAAGGTGTCTAACAGTTGCGGAATCGGTGGACGTACATTTTGTAATTAAAATACGGCAGGGCCACTTACAATAACATTTTCTAGATATACATTTGCGGGCGAGTACCATGGGTGACGTTAATTTGAACTTTCAATAGTACAGTAATCAATAACACATCAGAACTTAATATCAATAAGGATGTCGAAATATTCAATCAATTCTCATCCCCGCCCGCCATGTGCTTCAAAACTGCATACGTATCTCGTGATATCAAGGTTGTGCAACCAGTACACAACAAGGAGTTACGAGTCCCATTTATACCGGCGCCATTTTGGGCGAGGCCGGGCAGGTCCAGGATATAGTCAAAATGTCTCCACCAACCAGCGGTCGGACCAGAACCCCTTTCGGCAGTCAAAAAAGGTTCAGTTAAATGACAACAAAAGAGATAGGCAACAAGAAACAACAGTCAAAAGAGGGGAGGGCAAGATCTAAAGCCATTGTTCTACAAACTCTCAACCAGCCTTGGATGGAAAAATCCTGAAGAATGTACAAACTCAAAACCAGTTTTTGTCTGTATAGCATCACCAGCAACGCTTGAGTCAGCTTTGTGTGAAGCCGCCATTTTGATTCAATCAATAGCGTCCCCCTGCACACATTCAGGGACCTGGTCGTGTCTTCAGGTCAAACGGATTGTGGGACAAGATGCAGAAAGGAAAAGGAAAAAAGTTCCGCCGGACCTCGGGAGCCGGCCGCCTATGTCATGGGCGATCTTTGGCCACACCAGGGCAATAGTGAAGCTGCAGCAGGTGCAAATAAGCTTCAGGCAGTGTTACAAGCACTGCTCAGAACTCTCAACCATGGCACCCAACATCCAGGACTTGCCATCCGGATCTTGGCGCCTTGTGCTGGTTCCGACCCATTCACACATCGGTCCGCTACTGACACCACCTCATAAGCCTACGGGGCACCCCACGCCGACTTTCGGCGCAGCATTGTAGGATGGCCACACCAGTGCGGCAACTTGCTAGACACCACCTCGGTTCCATCCAGATCTCAGCGCGTTGTGCTGCCTTCGGCCTACTGTAGCCGCAAGTGCGGACGCAACTCAGCTGGATAGCGAGTGAAACACCAAGGGGCGCCCCACTGCAGCCGAGGAGCCTCCATCTTGGGGGCGACGCACGGCATCACATTGCTTTCCAATTCAGTCAGATCCTCAAACAGCCCCCACTGACTGACGCGACCTCACAGGCCAACGGGGCGTCCCACGCCGACTTTCGGCGCAGCATTGTAGGATGGCCACACCAGTGCGGCAACTTGCTGAACACCACCTCGGTGCCATCCGAATCTTGGCGCGTTGTGCTGCCTTCGGCCTATTCGCACATCGGTCCGCTACTGACGCCGCCTCACGTGCCAACGGATTTTCTACGCTTTTTATAGCAGCGCATAACGTAAGCATAACAGCTCATGTGAATGGTTAATAAAACTTTTCATTGGTTCATTTTACTTTTGGTTTCCTAATGATAGAAGGCTTGATCATATGACCTAAAAATAACACTTTTCATTGGTTTAAAACATTTTTTTTTTTCCCAAACGATGAAAGCCCCACCTTGTTTCTGGATGTTTCAGACTGAAGCTGGCGTCAGCATGAGAGCACCACCATCTCGTGGCTCCGTCGTGGTCATTCCGCGAGCAATCATGGCAGCCGCTCCCCACCGGAAGCCTGCAGGAGTCGGGGGCCCCCAAGACTTTTGTAAAATCTTCAAGGCTCAGGGGACATCCGAGTTCCAAGGTGTCCCAGGGCCATTTTAGTGGACCAGGCCCAAATTCGAAGAGCCGTCCGCCATTTTAAGAGTCCTGTGGCAGCCGCCTATCGCTGCAACGCAAGAGTGGGCGCTACTCACCTACATGGTGAGCGATACGCTGTAGCCGCAAGAGCGGGCGATAAACAGCTGAATGGAGGATGAGGCACAGTGTAGCAAAAGCGGGCGGAATGGCAACTGAAACGGTAAAGGGGCGCCCCAGTACAGCAGACGAGCCTCCACCTGGGGAGGCCCGTTCACGCCGCCTCCCCCCCCCCCCCCCGGGGTGCCCCACGCCGTTTTTCGGAGCAGCATTGTAGGATGCCAAAACCATGCGGCAACTTACTGGACATCACCTGATTGCCATCCACATCTCAACGCGTTCTGCTGCCTTGGGACTATTCGCACAACAGACCGCTACTGACGAGGCCTCCCCCGCACCACCCAGGACGCCCCACGCCGTTTTTCGGAGCTGCATTGTAGGATACCAAAAACCAGTGCGGCACCCAGGTAACATCACCTGGGTGCCGTCCAGAACTCAGTACGTTGTGCTGCCTTGGGACTATTCGCCCAAAACACAGCTACTGACCATTGTTGCTTCTTTTTTAAAAAAATGTTTAAATGTATTTACTGTTTTTGTTGTGTTGTATATATTTATAAGTTATTAAAATGTTATAATCCTACTACTTTGTTGGAGTGCTATATATTTTAAATGTGACACATAATTGTAAAAACTTTGATGTACAAAGAGGCATCCCTGGAATCTTCCGCTTCAGGCTCGGACCCACACACCCTCACAGTGAGAATCCCCTCCCCAATCACAATACAGGATGGTTATCAGATAGTAGGAACGCGTGTGGTGTGACGGATCTCATCGGGTGGGGGCCTTGATCTACTGTAACTCCTTTAAAGAGGGGTGATTCTCTACAGCTGGGGCCATAAACTACACCTCCAGGGCTAGGTGATAGCCTGGGACCGGCCTGGACAATCGGACACAGAGGAAGAGGAGTGTCAGAGGGTGCGGTAGTGAATAGGGTGAAAGGGAGGTGTCGGGCGGGCACAGGGTGTGATTCTCAGAGAAGAACAGCGCAGATGGGAGGAGGTTTCTGGCCCATGCATGAGAGAGAGAGCGGGGGTGACCAGTGTGTGGGGGAGATGCTTGCGAGGGTGGGGAGCCATGCTGAGGATCAGCGGCGTGCAGAGAGTGGGTCTGGTCAAGGCATCTAAAATGGCTGCCGTGTTCAACAAAAGTGTGGCTTTGCAAAAAAGGCAAGATGGCGGAGACAATGTTTATCAATAAGGATTAATTTATAACAATTATTTTTAACAAAATATTTAATCGCAGTGACAAAATGGCGGTCAACAGTTCCTGATTTCCATCGAATCGAACATTAACAGACGTCACGCAGCAAAAAAAAAAAACGCTCACGAACAGCGCAAATGGGAGGAGGTTTCTGGCCCATGCATGAGAGAGAGAGCGGGGGTGACCAGTGCGTGGGGGAGATGCTTGCGAGGGTGGGAAGCCATGCTGAGGATCGGCGGCGTGCAGAGAGTGGGTCTGGTCAAGGCATCTAAAATGGCTGCCGTGCTCAACAAAAGTGTGGCATTGTAAAAAAGGCAAGATGGCGCAGACAATGTTTATCAATAAGGATTAATTTATAACAATTATTTTTAACAAAATATTTACTCGCAGTGACAAAATGGCGGTCAACAGTTCCTGATTTCCATCGAATCGAACGTTAACAGACGTCACGCAGCAAAAAAAAAAAAACGCTCACGCACAGCCGCTGGAAGACATGTATCAACATATATGAGCCTCCTCAGCCACCCTCAGAAAACATAAGGGGTCAGGATACGTCTCCCGTACCCCCTTATACCTAGTAATTTAATTAAATCGAAACACAAAATGGCGAATTCACGTTTCGCTACCAGTTTGCGACCCGGTTCGCGAACCGAGAAGCGCTTCTACCGCGAAAAATCAAATTTTTATTTTTTTCCCCACAGGACCCTTTAATAACCCCAACATCATTCCTAGGGGGTCAAGAAGGATCTACCTTGCCCCCTTTCATTAAATTCCCCCTTCGTTTTTCTCCTCCTCTTGTCTCTCGATCCTACCGAGAGACAAGATGGCGGCCGCACCGGACTGTTTAGAATGTTGACAGACACCGGAGAGCCAATCAGCTTCGCTACGCAAAGCTCCGTTACGCGAAAAGTACGCGATCTGGTGCGCTATCTGGGACGCTGTCACAGATATATCTGTTTTTTTAAACGTTAATTTCTCAAAATCCACTGGAGCACATATATTGAGACCCAGCAAAGGCACATCGGGCTAACAGTCCCTATAATTTTGCCAAGTTTCGTGTAAATCCATTCAGCCGTTCGAGCTAAAAGTGAGGCCAAAGGCCCTATGGAAAAATGAATGGGAAAAACGCGTTTTGGGACCCCCCTTTTTTCTCGGCCCCCCCTTGACGGAACCCCCCCAAATTTTCAGGGGCTGCTCAGAAACAATATGTGCCATTTTCCTGAAAATTTCAGCCGATTCCGTCCACAAACGCCAAAGTTATTAGACATAGAATTTTCAAAAGTTCCATAGAGAAAAAATCCTAACTATATATACCTACTGGCGACCGCCAGTAGGTAATATATATATATATATATATATATATATATATATATATATATATATATATATGCGTTTCACTTCCTCCGGGTTGGTTCCATGCACTGTTTTTTCATGCAGGAAATAAACTGAACATTTACGAACTACTTTCCGATGGTTAAATGGAGTGGTGATTATTGCTGGCCTCTGAGTGCATTCACGCTACATTGGGAGCGTGTGGTGAAACGAATATATATATATATATATATATATATATATATATATACATATGTCAGCAAATGTTCGCCATCTCCCAGCCTCAAACGGCGGCGGGCTCGAGTGAGGAAGCGACCCTCACAAATTCAATCAAACAACTTTGCCACCAAAGAAGTTACTCGAGCCCAGGTCCTTTGAGCGTGCAATTTATTAAGTACACAGAGTGTCAAACAACACCCGACGCGTTTCGGTGCAGCCGCACCTTGATCACGGGTAACGGTGTTTACTCATGTCACAATTTTAAAGTGAAAAAAATATATGAACATAAACGTAGGACTACTCGTCCTCACAACAGTTTTACATACCACTATATGGCAGCCATATTTAAATGTATGGTGAGCACAGGCAAAGTATACATATATATATATATACGAACCTTGTTGGGAACATTTTGTAAGAGATTTTCAAAAAGGTATTGTAACATTTAGATAAATAAGTTACATGTGGGTGCCCCAAAGCAAAATAAATCGAAACAAAATCACGCATTGGCGAGTTGTAGCCCCAGTGGGCAAATGTACCAGTACATTGATACATGTGTCGTGACAATTCTGCCCCAGTGGGCGTAATGTTTCAGTGTGCTGAATTGGGCCCCAGTGGGCATGAGTGTCTCATTATAATGTCCTCAAACTCACAAGGTTAATCACAATTTTTCAAGTATATAGTCCTGTGGATCCATCCAAACAAAAAACAGCTGCAACCAGTGGTTTTACATCATCCCTGTGCGGCAACATGTGTGTCTCCTACGAACATAAAGAAATAGTGACTTTAAAACATATACAAATATTCAAAAAACATCCAAGACAGCTTCACATTCATGTTTAGATTATTGCAGTGATTCTTATTGCTAGAGTATTGTCAGTGCAGTAGGTGCATAATAATATATATATGCGTTTCACTTCCTCCGGGTTGGTTCCATGCACTGTTTTTTCATGCAGGAAATAAACTGAACATTTACGAACTACTTTCCGATGGTTAAATGGAGTGGTGATTATTGCTGGCCTCTGAGTGCATTCACGCTACGTTGGGAGCGTGTGGTGAAACGAATATATATATATATATATATATATATATATACATATATATATATATATATATATATATATATATATATATATATGTATATATATATATATATATATATATTCACAGAAAAAACCATAGGTTTTAGACAATATATAGTTAGGGATTAGCATTTACAAAACCTTAATTTACTCGCACAAAACCATAGAAATTCGCATATATAGTTAGATGCAATAACTATATATCGCGCACCCGCAATCCACTGCTGATGATGTCACATATTACATCATTCATGACATGGTCAGTGACATCACTGATGACATCACTGATGACATCATCCAGTGACTGTGTGTTAAAATATGTCTTACATATTGACGAATGAGTGGATGTATAAGTGTCTGGATGAAGGATTTAGTAGGTGCATGACTGACTGTATGAGTGAGTGATTAAATGTGTCTCACTGGGTGCATGGGTAAGTGACTAAACTGTCTTAATTTGTGCATCATTATGTCTGTTGGTCTGTAAACTGCTGCATGTGTTAATCAGTAGCTATATGAGTAACTATAAGGGTTATTGATTGTTTGTCCAAGTATTTGTATGGGAGACTGAGTGTGTGTGTGGGTGGCTGGGAGGTGTATGACTCTGTGCATAGATGTGTGAGTAGTTGATTCACTATATGTATGGGTTCAAAAGTGCATGTGGAAACAGCTGTATGGGCGGTTGACTGTCTGCATAAGTGTATTGGTGATTGAATGGATTTCTCAGTGCAACATGTCAAAGTAAGTACATATGTAAAACACAGTACATGTGAGAGCTGACATATATAAATAACTGTGCATAAGAGCCAGTGAATGTGTGAGTGGCTGTATGGATCATTGTGAACTTGTATCAGGGATTGTATAAGAGAGTAAATATGTGTTAGTATATGTATGAATAAGTAAGGTGTGTATAACTGTATAGTTGAGGAAATGGAGGTGTGATTGATTCTTTGCATGACTGACTAGGTGTGTGAGTAACTCCATGGATAAGTGACAGTCTTTGAGTGTCTGTTTACACTGATTGTATCTAAGGTTATATTAGAGTCAGAAGATGTTCATTGTATTACCACATAAATGATATCATCAGTGATGTGATCAGTAATGTCAAATGAAATGTCATCAGTGATGTCATCAGTGATATCATTTAAGATGTCATCAGTGATGTCATCAGTGATGTCATTACAGATGTCATCAGTGATGTCATCAGTGATGTCACTGACCATGTCATGAATGATGTAATATGTGACATCATCAGCAGTGGATTGCGGGTGCGCGATATATAGTTATTGTATCTAACTATATATGCGAATTTCTATGGTTTTGTGCGAGTAAATTAAGGTTTTGTAAATGCTAATCCCTAACTGTATATGGTCTAAAACCTATGGTTTTTTCTGTGAATTTCAATGGTTTTTTAATAGCAAATATCAAAAACTGTCAAATGTCAAGTACGTGATAGGTCAAAACTTTTTCGTGTTTATGCACGCTGATGTGCTTTGAACGCTGCCCCCCCCCCCTCTTTTCTCTTAGTAGTACTCTCTCTTTGCAGATAGTGAAGGGTAGTTAACACAGGCCTTTGCCCCCGTTCTAATCCATCGTGTCTGCTTCTCTCTCCATTTGATTGATTGTTATCCAAGCATTTACTGTTTGAGAATTGGTTCTCTTTGGTTCATTGTCTATTTACAAACAAGCACAGAGTCGCAATACTCTGTTTAGTCTTTAAAGATAGTGAAAAATCGTGTAAAAAAACAAAAGGAATCGAGCAAAATCAGTAGGCCACTAATGGGATCTCTTTTTGACCTAGCTAAAATAGAAACATTAAGAACAACCCTTCATGAGAAATACGAAACTAGTGAGATGAACTGAGCTCCACACGATGATGGCTGCAAGACAGCTCGGCTCCGCCACCCACCCCACCCAAAACAACGACAAACCCTATGCAAATATTATAAATATATACAACACACCAGCAAAGTAACAGGGTAAAACATTTTATTAAATAACTATTTACATAACTATTTTATACTTTTTGTTGCCCGATCCGGCTAGCTCAATCGATCGAGCATGAGACTCATGCACTCTGATCTCCTTGGCCTCAGTCAAGCATCAATACTAAAATTTTAATACATGAGTGTTCATTCATGGTTTTGGTCCCTGAGTTGCTTCGATGTCACTGCCTTGCACAAATGGCATAAGTCCTGGATGTTGGGTGCCATACTTCAGAGTTCTGAGCAGCGCTTGTAACACTGTCTAAACCTTATTTGCACCTGCTGCAGCTTCACTATTCTCAAAGTAAGTGGGGGCCGTTTGTGGACCTGACTGCATTTGAAAACAATGTGATATGGTACCTCCCTAAACCGCTTGACGGAGGCCCCCGAGGGGCGGTGTGATGGCACGGACTCGGAGAAGACGCTTGGCTCCAACCCCTTCCCCAAGTCTTATAGCACTGGTGTAGCCTGACATCGCACCCGACATAAGCGGCCGGCTCCCGGGGTCAAGCTGTCTTTGACGTTTTGTAGCCTTTCGAATTCTATCCTTAGATGGCATTGTCTAATTCCCAAATAATCTGCAGTTGAATCTGTGGTGAAATATAATAAAAAATGTTATTAACCACTATTACCAAACAGTAAATCAATAACAGTAAGAACTAGATTCGACAATGCTATAAAAAAAAAAAAAGTATGCACAAGGATGCAGGGGGTATCACTTTGACACCCTCTGACACCCTCAAAACAGGCACAAGTGCCATGTAGCAAGCAAACCAGCCTTAAGGGCAGGTCTGCCTTTCACATGACATAGATGTGCGAGCACACATGTGCATGCACACCGGAATCAGTATTTTACCATGAAGTTTGATTTCATGCTAAAATACCGATTCGTTAAGGCCTTTGGGACTCAGAAGACTCCCCCCTACATAACAAATTAAAAGAATCGGTAAAATTACCGATTCGGTATTTTAACGAACAAATATTTTTTCCGATTCTGTAAATGTAGATTTACCTACACGTGGCCTTGGATTTAAGCCCCTACATACCGATTTGCCATTTAACGATCGGAAACGGCCGAAAACGGCCGTAACCGGTCGGTAAATGGCCTGAAACGACCACCTACATCTGGCCCTAAGTGTGCATGCATTTCATTTCAAACAAAGTTTTAAAACATTTTATGTAAAACAATAATACACCTAGGGCCAGATGTAGGTAAATCACATTTACCGATTTTGAAATACCGAATATTACCGAATTTTACCGATTCGGTATTTCAAAATCGGTAAATGGGATGTAAGTACCAACATCTGATTTATTACCGATTCCTTAAAAATTCGGTATTTACCGATTCAGTAAATACTGAATCGGTATTTCCTATTGAATCCTATGGGCCTTGAAGCCCATAGGATTCAATTCAAATACCGATTCAGTATTTACCGAATCGGTAAATACCGAATTTGTCAAGGGTGCAGGGGGTATCACTTTGACACCATCTAGCACCCCCAAAACGGGCATGTGTGCAATGTGGCACACAGACATGCCCTAAGGACACGTCTATCTGTCACATGGCATATGTGTACATGGACAGATGTGCATGTACACAGGAATCGGTATTTTACCATGGCTTTGTATTCCATGGTAAAATACCGATTCTGAAAGCCATGTGCCAATGGAAAATTGGCTACCCACATTTCAATCTTGCATTTTCGGTAAAATTACCGAATCGGTAAAATTACCGATTCGGTAAAATTACCGAAAACGCAACATTTAAGGGCAAAGTAATTAATTTTACACATGCGGGCGTATTTACAAGGGCCTTACACTACAAGGAAAATGACTTCAAATGACCAGACACACATGGGGACGTATTTACAAGGCACATGAACCCGGAGGAAGTGACTTGAAAGTGCTAAGCACACATAGGAGAGTATCTACAATGCCCGTGCAACACTTATGCATCATTTTTTACATGTACACCGTAACATTAACAACACAATTACATCATATATCTGTTCCGCAAAAGCGACACATTGCAGGAGTCACATCATTTTACCATCAAAAACAATTTCACCAATACCTTAAGAAACATGGAAGTGGTGAAAAAAGCCAAGCTTGACGTTACGGCAGCCACGAGGTAGCTAGGCTCCGCCACCCCCGCACTGCTCCAAGCATGTCTGTCCCACCGCCCGCCACGCCCATTAACGGTAACATGAAATAGATACAAATCAGCAGATACCTACCCCCATTCCGGAAACTCCCGAAGTGCAACAGGACCACGGTTACGCCCATCCGGAAGATGAGGCCTCGACACGTGCAGGGCGGGGCCCGGCTAATCGCCATCAGCCGTGGGGTGGAAGGCCCAAAATGTACTGGTCTCCCGATTCCCTTCTTCTGCCGCCTTGCAGGCCACGGGGGGGGGATGTCTTGCCTCTGCCTCCGACCCCCCCCCTCTCTTATCGCCTGGTCCGGACATCACGGATATCAACGCCAGGTGTCGGCGTGGGGTGCGCTGGGAGGGAGAGGCGGCGCGAACGAGCCTCTCCCACCCCCCCAGGTGGGGGCCCCTCAGCTGCACCCCCAACGCTCCACTCACCCGACAAGGGTTCCTCCACTCTTGCGATGCAGCAGCGCTGCACTCACCCGACAAAAGGTCTCGTCCACTATTGCGAGGCAATGATGCTCCGCTCACCCAGCGGGGGTCTCGTTCACTGTTGCGGTGCAACGACGCTTCTAGTTTCCTGCGTCCAGAAACCTTCTCCTCAACTTTGAAGATTCTATAAGAGCCACGGGGGCCCCCGACCCCCGATGGGGAATGACTGCCATGATCACCCACGGAACGACCACGACGTAGCCGCGGGACGTCGGCGCGCTCATGCCGGCGCCGGCCTCAGTCTTGAAATCACCAAAATCCTGCAAGACTACCAACTTGATCAGTTCCGGTGGGACACCAGTATGACCCGGTAGGAGAAATTGATTCCTCCCACCCCACTTTCACTGATGGTTCATTTCACCAGTCCCCTCTGCTACCCTTCAACGAAAACTTTTGGACTGCCGAAAGAGGTCCCGGTCCAACCACGAGTTGGTGGAGACATTTTGACTATACTTGGACCTTCCTGACCTCACCCAAAATGGCGCCGGTACAAATGAAACTCTCAACTCCTTGTTGTGCCCCGATTGCTCAGCCTTGATATCATGAGATATGTATGCAGTTTTTAGCACATGAATTGATATGGGATAAGACTGATTACATGTTCGAACAATGAATTGATATTAAGTTCTAATGCATCATTGATTACTGTATTTATTATTGAAGGTTCGAATTGTCGACACTTTTGGTACTTGCTCACAATGAATTATCGATATGATTTTGTTGCATTTGTCGCACTTTCTACTATGAAATCAACGACCACTGACTCTCTGTTATGTTTTCCACAAATAAATACCCCCCCCCCCCCATTTACAGTTCCAGCCTGCTCCGTGGCCGGCCCACGGGGTTGTAAGCCCGTATTTGGGCACCAACATTTTTATTAAAGGTTTTTGAAAAAGCAAACGTAGTTGTAACGCGTAGATTGGTAAGTTTAAAAAAAATGGCCACTGTTTACGATTTTTTTTTTGTTAAAAAAAAAGCAGGTGAAATCAAGCAGCTCAATTAGTTAAGGGTTAAAAAGTATAGTACGCAGAAACATTGCAAATATGAATGGCCCAACTTTGTTGTGTGTTTTTCATTTTTCTACAGCATAAAGCAATCGATAAAGATCCTGGTATTTAGCCTCTACTTTATATGCTACCTGTATCAGGGAAGTTGTTTTAAATGCCGCTAAGCCACCCCGAACGAATGTCACCTGGCCCCCCTAGTACGAACGAAAACGACCCCGTACCACTGTAGGTTATCTCTCTTCCTCAAAAATGACAAAAATTACTTTCTAGGACGTTTTGGACATTGATGATTTTCATATGATCTATTTATTAAAGTAATACTCATCTCTCCGCATGAAATTAATTTTCCACATGCTACACAAGTCAATCTCATCTGCCTAAAGTTCTTTTACAGATTTGGAACCGTTTCCCTTGCCTCTGACTCACTTATTGCTAAGTCATTGGTGGATGTTTTTGCAGGTCGGGGATTATCCACCAAATCTCGAAGTTGTGCTTTAGAATAATTAAAAGGGTGCCACCTCTCCATCTGCCAATGCATGATATGATTACCATAGCTATATTTTTTTTCGGTCCCTCTCAAGAGTTTTTTTTGGCAGATGAGGCAGGTAACGAACCTGCCATTAACTTTCTTTTCATGAGAAGGAAAAGAAAAAAATTGCCAGATAAAATTCACTTTCACATGGGACGTTCTTGGCATTTCTTTCAGAAACTTTTACATCACTGTGTCATTTCTTTGTCTATCCTGCTTAAAGCAATGTCATGTAAATAGTTGTTTAAAAAGTTTTTTTTAACGTGTTTACTTTGTTGGAGCGTTCTATATATTTATAAGTTATTAAAGTGTTATAATCCTACAACTTTGTTCGAGTGCTATATATTTTTAATGTGACACATAATTGTGAAGACTTTGATGTACAAAAAGGCATCCCTGGAATCTTCCGCTTCAGGCTCGGACCCACACACCCTCACAGTGAGAATCCCCTCCCCAAGCACAATACCGGATGGTTATCAGATAGTAGGAACGCGTGTGGTGTGACGGATCTCATCGGGTGGGGGCCTTGATCTACTGTAACTCCTTTGAACAGGGGTGATTCTCTCCAGCTGGAGCCATAAACTACATCTGCAGGGCTAAGTGATAGCCTGAGACCGGCCTGCACAATCAGACACAGAGGAAGAGGAGTGTCAGAGGGTGAGGTAGTGAATAGGGTGAAAGGGAGGTGTCGGGCGGGCACAGGGTGTGATTCTCAGGGAAGAGCAGCGCAGATGGGGGGAGGTTTATGACCCATGCATGAGAGAGAGAGCGGGGGTGACCAGTGCGTGGGGGAGATGCTTGCGAGGGTGGGGAGCCATGCTGAGGATCGGCGGCGTGCAGAGAGTGGGTCTGGTCAAGGCATCTAAAATGGCTGCCGTGCTCAACAAAAGTGTGGCATTGCAAAAAAGGCAAGATGGCGCAGACAATGTTTATCAATAAGGATTAATTCATAACAATTATTTTTAACAAAATATTTACTCGCAGTGACAAAATGGCGGTCAACAGTTCCTGATTTCCATCGAATCGAACGTTAACAGACGTCACGCAGCAAAAAAAAAAAAAACGCTCACGCACAGCCGCTGGAAAACATGTATCAACATATATGAGCCTCCTCAGCCACCCTCAGAAAACATAAGGAGTCAGGATACGTCTCCCGTACCCCCTTATACCTAGTAATTTAATTAAATCGAAACACAAAATGGCGAATTCACGTTTCGCTACCAGTTTGCGACCCAGTTCGCGAACCGAGAAGCGCTTCTACCGCGAAAAATCAAATTTTTATTATTTGCCCCACGGGACCCTTTAATAACCCCAACATCATTCCTAGGGGGTCAAGAAAGATCTACCTTGCCCCCTTTCATTAAATTCCCCCTTCGCTTTTCTCCTCCTCTTGTCTCTCGATCCTACCGAGAGACAAGATGGCGGCCCACCGGACTGTTTAGAATGTTGACAGACTACGCAAAGCTCCGTTACGCGAAAAGTACGCGATCTGGTGCGCTATCTGGGACGCTGTCACAGATATATCTGTTTTTTTAAACGTTAATTTCTTAAAATCCACTGGAGCACATATATTGAGACCCAGCAAAGGCACATCGGGCTAACAGTCCCTATAATTTTGCCAAGTTTCGTGTAAATCCATTCAGCCGTTCAAGCTAAAAAAGAGGCCAAAGGCCCTATGGAAAAATGAATGGGAAAAACGCGTTTTGGGACCCCCCTTTTTTCTCGGTCCCCCCTTGACGGAACCCCCCCAAATTTTTGGGGGCTGCTCAGAAACAAAATGTGCCATTTTCCTGGAAATTTCAGCCGATTCCGTCCACAAACGCCAAAGTTATTAGACATAGAATTTTCAAAAGTTCCATAGAGAAAAAATCCTAACTATATATACCTACTGGCGACCGCAAGTAGGTAATATATATATATATATATATATATATATATATATATATATATATATATATATATATATATATATATATATATTGAAACAGTTCCTGCATGCCCCCGCCTGGGAACAGCAACTCGCAGGCACGGACCTCTTGGTTCCTAAAGAATAATTACGACCTCCACACGATTAGATGGTTCAAAGCAGCAAAGACATTTTATTACAGCATAAATGTCACAGCCAAGTGCCCTCCATAACGCGTTTCACTCCTCTAGGGTGCTTGGTCACATGAGATATATATATCATTAAGAAAGAGAGACCTTGCTTTGAGACCGGCAACACCAGCTGCAGGAAATCCTCTCTTTATTGTGCGTATGTAGAATACAGCAAGTTATTTCTCCATATAACAAGCGCCATACACGTTTCGGGCGGACTGCCCTTGTTCACTGGCATATGCACTAGTCACCACAGCTGCGCCTTATAAACTGTTGCAACCATCTTCATTTGCAAGTGCATTGTGGGTATTGCAGTTCTTTACCATAGTGGGATTTCTTCACAAAGTGCTAGGCAGAGGGTACTGTGTCCATAAATACTCATTTCCATAGTGGGCTGACATGGAGAAATAATCGCGGTGTCTGCACAATCTCCCACCTCACAATAGTCGGTCCTCAGCTCCATGTGGCACTTCAATGTAGGTGCCGTGGCCCGCAAGTCTGTGCGGGGGCATTCTCGCAACGAGGACATCGCCGCATTTAATTTATTAACACCATCAGTGCTGCAGCAATTCCACCTCTGTGCTACTTCTGATGTATTCCCATTGTTCATGACGAGCTCAGCTCGTCATGAGCACACGAGCAGTGTACTGCATGACGAGTCTCGAAGGGGTTAAGAAAGAGAGACCTTGCTTTGAGAACGGCAACAACAGCTGCAGGAAATCCTCTCTCTATTGTGAGTATGTAGAACACAGCAAGTTATGTTTCCATATCACAAGCTTCATACGCATTTCGGGCTGGACTGTTCCCATGAGGCACAGAGTCAGACTGATTTGCACATGGCCATGTCTGAACTGGGGTGGTGTGGAGTGCAAAAAAACGATGGATTTGGGCCCAGATCTCTGTACTGGGGTGAATGTATGACATTGTTCTGCATTCTGTCCATCAACTGTGGTTTTTGCATTTGTCACCCCGAGTGGGATGGGTATGCTCAGACGTGAGTCCCATGCACTCCATACCACTGGATTCAAGGAAGCCGGGCTGAAGACGGCTGGAATGCCAGAAACCGGTCCTCGGAAGCTTGTTCCAGTCCAGGGAAGGCATGGCTTGGTTTGACAGTTCAGGCTGGACTGTTCCCATGAGGCACAGGGTCAGACTGATTTGCATATGGCCATGTCTGAACTGGGGTGGTGTGGAGTGCAAAAAAACGATGGTTTGGGGCCCAGATCTCTGTACTGGGGTGAATGTATGACATTGTTCTACATTCTGTCCATCAACTGTGGTTTTTGCATTTGTCACCCCGAGTGGGGGATGGGTATGCTCAGACGTGAGTCCCATGCACTCCACACCACTGGATTCAAGCAAGCTGGGCTGAAGACGGCTGGAATGCCAGAAACCGGTCCTCGGAGGCTTGTTTCCGGTCCAGGGAAGGCATGGCTTGGTTTGGCAGTCCGGGCTGGACTGTTCCCATGAGGCACAGGGTCAGACTGACGTGCATATGGCCATGTCTGAACTGGGGTGGTGTGGAGTGCAAAAACACGATGGATTTGGGCCCAGATCTCTGTACTGGGGTGAATGTATGACATTGTTCTGCATTCTGTCCATCAACTGTGGTTTTTGCATTTGTCACCCCGAGTGGGATAGGTATGCTCAGACGTGAGTCCCATGCACTCAAACCACTGGATTCAAGCAAGCCGGGCTGAAGACGGCTGGAATGCCAGAACCGGTCCTCGGAAGCTTGTTTCCGGTCCAGGGAAGGCATGGCTTGGTTTGGCAGTTCGGGCTGGACTGTTCCCATGAGGCACAGGGTCAGACTGATTTGCATATGGCCATGTCTGAACTGGGGTGGTGTGGAGTGGAAAAAACGATGGATTTGGGCCCAGATCTCTGTACTGGGGTGAATGTATGACATTGTTCTGCATTCTGTCCATCAACTGTGGTTTTTGCATTTGTCACCCCGAGTGGGATGGGTATGCTCAGACGTGAGTCCCATGCACTCCACACCACTGGATTCAGCAAGCCGGGCTGAAGACGGCTTGTAATCCAGAAACCAGTCCTCGGAAGCTTGTTTCCGGTCCAGGGAAGGCATGGATTGGTTTGGCAGTTCGGGCTGGACTGTTCCCATGAGGCACAGGGTCAGACTGATTTGCATATGGCCATGTCTGAACTGTGGTGGTGTGGAGTGCAAAAAAACGATGGATTTGGGCCCAGATCTCTGTACTGGGGTGAATATATGACATTGTTCTGCATTCTGTCCATCAACTGTGGTTTTTCCATTTGTCACCCCGAGTGGGATGAGTATGCTCAGACATGAGTCCCATGCACTCCACACCACTGGATTCAAGGAAGCCGGGCTGAAGACGGCTGGAATGCCAGAAACCGGTCCTCGGAAGCTTGTTTCCGGTCCAGGGAAGGCATGGCTTGGTTTGGCAGTTCGGGCTGGACTGTTCTTATGAGGCACAGGGTCAGACTGATTTGCATATGGCCATGTCTGAACTGGGGTGGTGCGGAGTGCAAAAAAACGATGGATTTGGGCCCAGATCTCTGTACTGGGGTGAATGTATGACATTGTTCTGCATTCTGTCCATCAACTGTGGTTTTTGCATTTGTCACCCCGAGTGGGATGGGTACGCTCAGACGTGAGTCCCATGCACTCCACACCACTGGATTCAAGCAAGCCGGGCTGAAGACGACTGGAATGCCAGAAACCGGTTCTCGGAAGCTTGTTTCCGGTCCAGGGAAGGCATGGCTTGGTTTGGCAGTTCGGGCTGGACTGTTCCCATGAGGCACAGGGTCAGACTGATTTGCATATGGCCATGTCTGAACTGGGGTGGTGTGGAGTACAAAAAAACGATGGATTTGGGCCCAGATCTCTGTACTGGGGGGAATGTATGACATTGTCCTGCATTCTGTCCATCAACTGTGGTTTTTGCATTTGTCACCCCGAGTGGGATGGGTATGCTCAGACGTGAGTCCCATGCACTCCACACCACTGGATTCAAGCAAGCCGGGCTGAAGACGGCTGGAATGCCAGAAACCGGTCCTCAGAAGCTTGTTTCTGGTCCAGGGAAGGCATGGCTTGGTTTGGCAGTTCGGGCTGGACTGTTCCCATGAGGCACAGGGTCAGACTGATTTGCATATGGCCATGTCTGAACTGGGGTGGTGTGGAGTGAAAAAAAAAGGATGGATTTGGGCCCAGATCTCTGTACTGGGGTGAATGTATGACATTGTTCTGCATTCTGTCCATCAACTGTGGTTTTTGCACTTGTTCACTGGCATATGCACTAGTCACTAATGCTGCGCCTTATAAACCGTCGCAACCATCTTCATTTGCAAGTGCATTGTGGGTATTGCAGATCTTCACTATAGTGGCACTTCTTCACAAAGTGCTAGGCAGAGGGTACTGTGTCCATAAATACTCATTCCCATAGTGGACTGACAGGGAGAAATAATCGCGGTGTCTGCACAATCTCCCACCTCACAATAGTCGGTCCTCAGCTCCACGTGGCACTTCAATGTAGGTGCCAAGGCCCGCAAGTCTGAGCGGGGACATTCTCGTGACGAGGACATCGCCGCATTTAATTTCATTAAGAAAGAGAAACCCTGCTTTGAGAACGGCAACAACAGCTGCAGGAAATCCTCTCTTTATTGTGAGTATGTAGAACACAGCAAATTATTTCTCCATATCACAAGCGCCATACACGTTTCTGGCGGACTGCCCTTGTTCACTGGCATATGCACTAGTCACCACAGCTGCACCTTATAAACCATTGCAACCATCTTCATTTGCAAGTGCATTGTGGGTATATATATAAATATATATATATTATATGTATGTTTAACCACAAGGGGATCCCAAAGGTCAATGCGCTCAACAGCGGGTGCTAGTCATAGGGGCCGGATCCAGGCCCTGAATTCAATTTCTTTACAAAAGACGCAGCACTCCAGGGTAAAGTTTTCAGGGAATTTAATCGCACCTCTCAACCAACAAGTTTCATCTTACATCAGCTTTGTTGCTGGTCAGTGGGTCCGTTTTTTGTTACACCTTAAATACCCATGTTAGCCTTAATGTGCCATTCTGGGAAATGTAGTGCAAAATCACATTAAAACTGCTTATATACAACTTCTTTACAGGCTATACTGTCATGCATTTGTTTTTAGGAGTCACGCTTATTTTTCAATTTACATCTTGGCATTATTTGCACTTATATGTTTCATTTACAATTTTCTACAACTTTTATGGTATAGTACTAATATGCTTACAGGCGGCGGTCCCGTTACTGCTAAGATGGTGGGCGGACTCAAGTCCACCCGCCATCCTAGTGACCCCATTAGTCTCCGAGTCCTATAATGGCTGTCAGCAACATTTTTCTCATGTTGCTGGCAGCCAATCACAGAACTCCCTCCCGCGACAGTCTAACTCACATGGGAGTGAGATGGCACAAGGGAAGAATGTTCCCTCAGGCAATCAGAGCTCTCTGTTTTTAATTTGGTGCTCCTGCAAGATTCTAGTAAAACCCAACTGTCCAGATATACAAATATATTTAAACCCTAATTTCTCAAAAAGTACTGAATGGATTTACACCAAATCATTTCTTGTTATTCCATTGCTTAAAGAAGTGTATGGAAAATTCATGTGGACATTTTTTTGTTTCTGAGCCCCCCTTTTTTCTCAACTCTCACTTGATGGATCACCCTGAAACTTTTCAGGAAGGAGCTAGAGTGAATTTGCTTTTAAAAAAAAAGTTTTGGCAGGATTCATCAAACCACACCAAAGATAGGAGCAAAAAAATACATGTCATATGTACGGAAAAGAAATCCTAGCTATAATTACCCTGTGAACGAGATATCGGTCACATTTGTGATAGAGAAATCCATTCTCCAAACTCCAAATAGTCTCCAAGACCCTAGGCTGACAAGATGACTTTGGTGGGCACAAAATGTTTAATTTCCCTCCAAAAACAACAGCTTCAGCTGAACCTTTGTGTGGACATCATAGGATACAGCCTCCAACCGTGCCTGAATTGAGCATGTCTACTTACAAAAAGGAAGAGGAGGAGGAAAGGAAAGGAGAAGGAAAGTAAGAAGTTTAGAAATGTGCCAAAACAATATGCTTGTTGCAACTGACCATTCCATTGGAGTTAGCTTAAACTCAAACGAGGTCCTGGTCAACCGCAAACTTTACTTTTTCTTGACACTTTTGCCCTAAAACTTTCAATTTCTTAACTCCAGTTCCCCTGATTTAATTTGAGTGATTTTTGTGTCATTTCTCCTAATTTATTGATTTCTAGAAATTTATTGTGAGATTTTTAGTGCTCTTTGTTTTGACTTTTTATGTATTTTGGTACTGCCAAATACATAGCACATTTTCTCTAGGTTAAGCATGTGTGCTATTAGCCATAGCTACCAGGGGTTGAGACCAGATTTATTTTATTGAGCTTCTATGTTGGGCGTGACAAGATTTTTTGACTTATTGCTTGGGAAAGATTCATGTTCTCTCACAACTAATAACTCATTTATTTATCCTCATGTCATTTGCCGACTATGGTTGGGCTCGAAGAATAGGTCAGGAAGTATTCATGCAGCAGCATGGGAGTGTAAGTAAGAATTGACCAAACTACAGTAAGTTGTGTCTCTGAATAGGGCAGGGGGCATAAAGAATACAATTATGGCACAGATCCCTACACTGATATTTTATCCCTGACTGCAACACTTTGAGAGAGAGAGCTATACAAGATGTTGTTGAAAGTTTGCAAAATTATTAGAATGGTTTAATATTCAATGGGACTGCCTTTCTCTAATCAGGTAATAGAACTGCCCTGTGTACGACAATCTTCCAGAGGTAGCTTAGTATCATGGAGAGTCACAAACTGCACACAAGGGTCTGCAGGGCGCTTGCCTCCCAAGCCCTCCAGCCTCCATAGGTACCACTCATATTATGGTCACTTAGTGAGTGGAAAACATTTATTATGGTAATAGGCTGATCTCACATGGTGCCTTTGGTGCTGCCAATAGTGCTAGACTGAAGTAGTTCTAGATGAGCCAAAGGGGCCAGACCCTGAGAGGAAGCTTCATTTAGCAGCATTCCTATGAGATCATCTGTTTTCCTCTGCCACTTGCTGCTACCAAAAAAGTCCTAAACATGGGAACTGAACTCCCTCATCACACGATGACTGGCATCTATCTACATCAATGTAGGCAGCCGTGGGCTGGCTTGCAGAAAGGCTTGTCCTGAAGGTCCCATATATGGGGCGGTATTGAACTACATTGGTTTATCATCATTTAATCAATCTGTAGCAACATAAGCACTCTTCAACTTAGAAAACTGATTTAACTGACTTCTATAAAAACCTTTAGTGAACCAGCGATTTCTGATATAATAAACTCTTGACATTAAGGCTACCGTAACTCCTGTAACATGTTTCGGACACATTAACTGCCTTGCTCACAATGGGAAGCCATTTTTCCTCTTTCTTATAAATCCTCACATGATTTAAAAAAAACTAAATATAAAAACCATATTATCTGTTCCAATCTTTCATTTGTAAAATAAGTGTGCACTGCAATAATCATTGTAATCAATCACAAACTAATAAATCAACTTATATAACCTTAATTTCATACCATGAATTAGTAAACTTAACATTTATTTTTCCTTCCACATGATCACAAATATTTAGATACTGATAATCAAACCATAACTTACATGATCCAACATATGGAACAGCATCTTAAGTGATGTCAAATTGTATATTTTCTGCCAATATATACAGTGCATCAAATTATATCTGCATTCAATAACATGATTCTTATACCCAGTGGACAAAACATATCATGTGTTGAATGTGCCTCTATACTCATTTATATATTCCCTTTGTACCATGCAATTCAATACATACATGTGCCCTCATTACACTTTCTGCTCTAACACCTAAGGTGCCACATTTATTACCAATCCCTCCCAAGTGGGAAAACTACAAATAGTTGTCTACTCTATCTCTATACAAATACTTAAAAGTTTCCTATGTCCCAATGCTAATCTGAAGGTACTGAAACTTTAAAGATAGGTGTACAAATCCTCTTCTGTGTTGAGTCACACTGAGTCTTACTATGAACCGCTAAGATTATTTAAATACAAGTTGGCTTAATTGTTTTTCTCTCTGTTGCCTCATCTATAAGGCCTAGTTGTAGAGTCTATTACAAAGGACTGTAGAAGCTTAAGATTGCCTGCATATACTTCATCAACATGATGTGCCACTGGGTATGTTTTATCTTTGTTTTTCATAGCCCATAAATGCTGTAGAATACACTGGGGTACCTGGTGAATAGTGCTTTCCACATATACAAGGAAGCACAGGCATGTTAAAATGCACACAGCAAAATCTGTTCTGCAGTTGCAGAAACCTAATATCTTCAATTATTTACTACAAAATGGTAAGGAAAATTCGGTCATATTCACAAAATACTGACAGGCCTTACACTTCTTGCATTTAATAAAACCTTAACTTTTTACCAATCAGTGAGTTTTACTCATTATCTCAGGGCTAAGTTTCACTATATTGTCTCTCATTGATTCCACTCTTTTTTTAAGTTATGGCCACTTTTTTGGGTACTAATTTACCAATTATTGGATCCACAATGCAGACTAAATGCAGTCTAAACAATATAGTAGTACAGCAGTTCTCTGCAAAGTTTATTTAAAATATATAATAATAAAACAACTGTTACTTACCTTTACACGTTTACATTAACTAACTCATCCCTTTCTATGCACTTATATAACAGTAGGAGACTATATTTACACTTAAAACCTAGAACACAGCCAAAGTGTGGTCTAACCATTATGGCTGACTTTTACTTTTGTTGGGGCAGTCAGTAGCAAAATCATGTACTGCTTTGTTATCCGCATGAATGTGGTATACCGCAAAATTACAGTGATATACTGTGTCACAATATATAATTAAACATTTCTGCTTATCGACCTCATTCACAGTGCTAAACGTACACTTTTGTATATGCTTACCATTGTTCACTTCACTATATGCCCCTCCACTCTAAGACAATGAAGCATACACCACTTTATTACATGCTACACCACTCTACTGTAAAACACACCATTCCACTTTAAGCCACTCCTCTGCACAACAAGCAAATCCACCTTATTACTGTCCACTCCCCTCCATAACACTTTACATGACTCCTCTGTACGACACACTACTCCACTCTACAGGATGCTGCTAAAGCCTACCACACAGCACTCCATTCTATGATGATCCACTCCACTATGTGCCACTCCCACTCTGTGCCACTCCATTATATTACTCCAAGCCTCTCCACTGAAAGCTATTCCACTCTGGTCACTCCACTGTCCACTGTTGCACTTCAGGCCACTCCACTCTATGCCACTCCACTCCTTGCTACTCCACTCTACGGCACTCTACTCTATTCTATTCCACTCCATGCCACTCCATTCTATGCAACTCCACTTTACACCACCCTATTCTACACCACTCCACTCTAGTCTACAACACACCACTATATGCCACTACACTGTACAACATGCCACTGCCCTCTAGAACAATCCACTCTGCTGCTCAACAGTCCACACCACTCTACTGTGCCACACCCCACTCCACTCTATAAAATGTCCCTCCAGTGTAAGAAGCACAACTCCACTCTATGATATGCCACTCCACTCTACCCTACTCCACTTCATGCCACTCAACTCTATTCCACTTCAATGCATGATATTTCACTCTAAGCACTCAACTGTATGCTATTGCACTGTACCCCACTCCACTCTACATCACTCCATTACACTGCACTGTACACCACTCCACTTTATGGTATTCGACTCTACGCAACTCCACACTATGCTATTCCACTCTAAGTCACTCAACTCTGTGCCACTCTACGCAACTCCAATGTATGATATTGCACTTTACTCCATGTCCCTCTATGCTATTCCAGTGTATGCCACTTCAAGCTATGCCACTTCTCTATGCCACTCTATACTACTCCACTCTATGTCTCAGCACTCTAAGCTTTTCCACGCTACATTGTTGCACTCTCTGACACTCTACTGTGCATCACTCTACTCTAGGCACTCAACTGTACGATATTCCACTGTATGTCACTCCAGTCTATGTTGCTCCACTTTACTCCACTCCACAACACTCCACTGTATGCTGCTCCAATGTACAACGTGCCACTCTCCTCTACAACAATCCACTCCACTCTATAACACGCCACTCCAGTGTAAGAAATACAACTCCACTCTATGACATTTCACTCCACTTCATGCCACTCCACTTTATGCCACTCAAGTCTATGCCACTACAGTGCACGCTATTTCACTTTAAGCACTCAACTGTATGCCACCCCCCTGTACGCCACTCCACTCTCTCTCTCAATCCAGTACATGCCACTGAACTGTACACCACTCCACTCTATGGTGTCCCACTGTAAGCAACTCCACTGTATGCCATTCCATTCTATGTCATTCGACTCAATGCCACTCTCCACTGTACACTATTCTGCTCTAACACACTCTACTTCTTGCCACTCTATGCTATTCCAGTGTACGCCACTCCACTCTATACCTCTTTTCTTTGCCACTCTATACCACACCACTCTATGCTATTCCACTCTGCGTCACTCCACTCTACGCTATTCTTCTCTATGGTGCTCCACTCTATGCCACTCCTTTTTACATCACTATACTCTATGCTCTCCATTGTACAGTATTCCATTGTACGTCACTCTTCTCTTTGCCACACCAGTCCTTGCTACTCCATTCTAAGGCACTCCACTCTATGCTACTCAACTCTAGTCTACAACTCTCCACTATATGCCACTCCATTGTACAACATGCCACTCCCCTCTATAACACACCACTCCAGTGTAAGAAACACAACTCCACTCTACAACATGCTACTCCACTATATGACACTCCACTTTATGCCACTCAAATCTATACCACTCCAATGCATGCTATTTTACTTTAAGCAGTCAACTGTACACTGTTCCACTGTCCACCACTCCACTCTCTACCACTCCATGCCACTGAACTGTACACCACTTCATTCTATGGTATTCCACTTTACATAACTTCACTCTATGCTGTTCCACTCTGTCAAACAAATCTATGCCACTCTTCGCCACTCCACTCAACACCACTCTACTCTATGCTATTAAACACAATGCCACTTCACTCTACACCACTGTACTGTATGCCACTTCACTTTAAGCCCCTCCACATCTATGCCACTCGATCTTCACCACTCTACGTTACTATAATTTTGAACCTTAATTTTTAAACTCATGCATACGGAGTAACAGCTGAAATGAAAAGGGACAGGAGAAGGGAAAATAACAAGCACTGCTAATGATCCCTTGTCTGGAGAATGGAGACCTCTAAGTTGGGCTTCTACTCCTGGATGCTTATGGACTCTGATTCCTCCTCAGTGCCTGTAGAAGGTGAATTTGCTGGAAGCCCTGATAGAATAGTGAACCCATAGCCTTCTGCCGAATGACCCTGTTGCGGATACTCCAAGAGTGGGACCAGCAAGCTTTTAAGGACATACAGACATTCTGGAAGTAGATAACAGGATGTGGTGTATACAAAGTGCATGGGGGGGTGGTGGTTTACCATGGAAGACCTTAGATTACTGCTTTCAAGAACACTTGGGTCAGGAGACCCTCAGGACTGAACAGGAGGACAGGTCTCGGACCATTCCTCCAGGTTGCTGCTAAGGAGGAGAAATTAACTGCAGTAGAGTCTGTAGAAAGGCATCAGGTAATCTCAAATTCAATTTTGGGAGCCACAAACCCACCCTCTCCCACCGGTGTCTGGAGCACATCAACAGGAGCGCAGTGCAGGCAACCTCATGTAAAATTCTCCATCATGACTGAAAGTATGTTAAAAATCTGAGCTTCCCAGGGGTACCCACAGTGGCACATAATTGTAGTGGGGATCATCCCATTCACCCCAGAGAGCTAGTGTGCACTTGTATCATTTAAGTCCTGGGAGTGTGGCCGCACTTGCTTTAAAATGTATTCACCTTAATTAGTAGTGGAGTTTCCCAGCACTTCCTTTTGTAACCCGAGGGCCTCTTAGAAAGGGCAACACCAACGAAAGAGGAACCTAGGTAATAATGTCAAATATTGAAACAATGTTTCATGCTCAATTTAGCATTTTATGTGAAAGAGGAACATGTATTTTCCGAACTATCAAATTAATTGTAATATCGACTAGAAACATAGAACAGCCCCCCTCTTCCCCTTCCCTGGTCAGACCACTTTTTGGTTCCATTTTTTTGGCAGGGTGAATTTGAAAGCAAACATACCTCCAGTACCTGTACTTTTGACAGGGCGTGGTCCAAGCTTTCGGTTGAAAACTTGACCCGTGTGCTTGATGATTCCACCCCTTCCCATGTCACGGACCCGGTGCTAGCAGACACCAACTTAAAAAATTGGCTCACGAACGCTGTGGACTTAGTCCTTCCAAAAAAAAGACTGGGAAATAAAAAGAGCGGTGGTGTGGGCTCCGCCCTATGGTATACTCCTGAGCTCAGAGCATTGAGAAAGGGCTGTAAGAGACTCGAGCGCCAGTGGAGGAAAGATTGGGACCATGCCAATAAGGACACATATTGTGCCGCTATTAGAGCATATAAAGTTGCTCTTAGAAAAACTAAGTCATTATTCTACGACAATAGAATTAAAAGTGCTGTTAATTCTACCAGAGAAACCTACCTTATTGTCAAAGAATTATTAAAGATTCCTGATCCCCCGCTGTCCCAAGATCCGTCAAGAGCCAAATGCCACAATCTTGCGACTTATTTTGACTCAAAAATCAAAAACATTCTGGCTACTTTGCCTCAGTCTCTGCTTTCGTCCGGTCATGCTCACGATGACAGACCGCCTTGTGTCCTGGGCCCCCAGCTCAAGGTATTTGGTCCTATCTCAGTGGAGGAATTTCTTAAAGTCCTTGCCTGCATGAAAAGCGGCTCTCCCAAAGACCCGGTCCCTATGAGGTTTTTTAAACAAATCGCCACCTCCATTGCTATACCAGCAACCGAACTTATCAACTCCTCTCTCTCACAGGGCATCGTGCCCCCCAGCTGGAAAAGTGCCATTGTTAAGGCCCTCCTAAAGAAACCCCACCTCGACCCTATGGATCTGGCCAATTTTAGGCCGATCTCACTACTCCCTGGACTCAATAAGATCACAGAAGGATTGGTGAACGTCCAACTCTCCCACTTTCAAACCAGCTACTACGGAGTTCTCAAACCGGGTTTCGTCCAGGCCAGGGCACGGATATGGCTCTCCTCGCGATCATTGAGGAAGCAAGGTGCATCTTGGATTCGGGAGGACCAGTGGCAGTGATCCTCCTTGATCTGAGTGCACCCTTCGACACGGTTAATCACCGTGTCCTTATCCAACGCCTGGCTGAGGTGGGAGTAGGGGGGGCTGCCCCGACATGGTTGACATCGTACCTGAACAATCGCACCTTCCAAGTCTGGGATGGTAACTCGCGATCTGCTTTAGTCCCCCTCCAGTGTGGTGTGCCTCAGGGCTCGTCTTTAAGCCCCACATTGTTTAATGTGTATGGGATGTGGTGATCCCATTTGGTATCAAGATTGTGAGTTACGCTGACGACACCCAATTGGTCGTCTAACTATCCCAACTTGATCAGTGCCCTGACAGTTTGCATTCATGCCTGCTGAAAATTCATACCTGGATGTGTGACTCATCACTCAAACTGAACGGGTCGAAAACCGAGATTATGATGTTAGGCAATAAGCTGTCTACATTGCCAACTTCTATCTGGCCCAATTGTCTGGACGAGCTCCCCAGCCCTAAAAAAGAAATTAAGAGCTTGGGAGTCTGGCTGGAGCAGGATCTATCTTTTAAAACCCAGGCAAAAAACACAGCTGGCACCTGCTTTGGCCTTCTTCGGTCCGCCCGGAAAGTCCTTCCCCTCCTTCCACAACACTCTAGGAAATTGTTGGTACAAGGACTTGTTTTGTCCAGACTAGACTATAGTAACGCGCTCTTTCTGGGGGCCCCCGAAGCCACCATCAATAAATTGCAAGTCTCACAGAATGCCGCAGCCAGGCTTCTGACGGGCACTTCTTCTAGGAAGTCAGCCAAACCAGCATTAAAAGTGCTCCATTGGCTCCCTGTCTGCAAGAGGATCAAGTTTAAGTGCATGAGTATTGCCCACAAACTTCTTCAAGGCCAGGGCCCGTCCATCATGAAGAGTTTAGTCACACCTTACAAAGCCAACAGGCCTCTGTGCTCCGATAATGAACACCTGGCCACAGTCCCTAGATTCAGGAAGACACGCACGGGCGGTCGCTGCTTTTCTGTAAAGGAGGCCACGCTCTGGAATTCCCTTCCACTGAAACTACATGCAGAACCCTGCCATTTGCGCTTCCGTAAGCTATTGAAGACTTTTCTCTTCCCCAAATGATCTCTAGTTTTTCCCCCCTGGGTGAGCCTGTTTCAAGTGTAGCGCTGGGATGCCTACGGGTAACCACGCGCTCTATAAATCTGTTTACATTACATTACATTACATTACAATATGTGTATTGAATTCTTTCCAATAGTATTTACAATACACTAAAATGTTGGTGGAATGTTTTCATTGCCACTTGTATTTAGTCAGTGTTTCAACCCCGTAGGTTAAGTCAAAGGGTCATCATCAGGACGGGATTATAATGTAATAGCATATGAGAGAGATTATTCACCATCACGAACATTCCTGCAGGTTTATCGAAGCCTTGATAGCATATCATCAGTGGCATGTTACAATACTAAGGAGGGGGGTCAGCTGAATTTAACAAGTTGTACTACCCATATACTCATTAAAAAAGTTTTTTAAAAAGTCAGGACGAACACAGCATGCAATCATCAGTGTCCACGTTGGGGTGAATAGACCGCAGCTCCGAATCCCTGCAGGAAAAGGTCTACTTGTAAACAATCTCTCTCAGACGCTATAAAATAATATCACTGTGATGATAATGATGACCCTGTGGTGTGGGACATATTTCAATTGCTTCATGTTCCAAAATCCAAGTTGTGATCTTGATATTAGCCCTGAACGTCTTCAAGCACGTGCTTATTTTCCTCCCGCCAAATTGTTCATCAAAAGGTTGTTGTCGGCACAGTTATGACTGCACTTTCTTGCACTGAGCACTGTGTCGTTCACATCGCACCAACATTGCATTGTGTTATCACAGACCAGTGTTTGTTACTCAACCCAAAGTTTCAAAGCATGGTAATAGCAGCTGCAGGTTTTAAAAATAAAGTATTTCGAGCTGTCCGAACGCCTTTTACTTCATTGATGATTCAAAACTTTACCATCTGGGAAAAGCTTCTTAGCTTTTTAGACACAAATTAGATACTAAGTAGATTAAGGATACAGTAGGCTGTGTGAATAAGTAACACATGCAGAACCATGACATTTTTCATAACATGATAATTCTCTTCATTTGCAGCCGATCTCACAAAGGTGCTAGAAAGCAGTTTTTCATTTACTAACAAGAGACTTATACAAGAAAATGTATCAGTTAGTGCTAATGATGCTTTTCTTTGCTTTCCTTGCTTCTTTGGAAGTCCTCGTTGGGTCACCAGCAATGTTTATCTAATTTGGGCAGTGGGAATCTGCATGAGAATGTGTAGCTGACTGGGGCATGATAATCGGACTGCAATATGTGCTTAACTGGGTCACAGTGACCCAGGCGCGTAGAAAGGCATGCTCTTGCATATTAAGCCGAGCTCTGTGGCACTAAACCAATATGCCATTCGGTATCCATGTACGCACAGATGGAGGCAAGTTTTTCGCAAAACAGCACTTTGTACAGCCAAGGTACTTATACCTCTCCAATTAGTGCAAGATCCACGGCACATTTCGGAAACAGGAAGCAACAGACGCCTGTTTCGCAGTTGTGCTATCTGCACTAACTTGTAGAGGTATCGATTTAGATTGGGCGCAGTACACATACATTAAGTTAAAATAGGTACAGGCTTCACTTATGCACTTAAGTGTGCCTCTGGGCAATACCACTGGCAGGCAGGTAGGATGAGCATCATACTAATAGAAGTATAAAGCAATGTTAGAACACAATCCTTGTATCATTGGCAATACCTTAGAATATCATCACATCACACATAACTCCATTCCTCTCTATCCCTCTCTCTCCTTTCTCTAGTTAAACATTCAAACGGTAGCTGCCGCTGTGGAACTGAAGACTCAATATCTGAAGCTATAGAGCTTTTAAGGCTTCTCATTGGAAAGTCAGAATGGGACTTAGTCATTTTTTCAGAGGTGAGGTCATCTCTTCTGATCGGGAAGAAACTGAAATCCAGTTCATTGCTGTGGAACTGCTGCTCAGGTACTTTTTCCAGCATGTCTGGCAAGTCCCGCTGAAGTTTCCAGCAGTATCAAAGCTTTCGACTGGTGCCCAAACAACCACAGACGTACAGGTCTAAGGCTCCCAGGAAAGGAACTTAGCGACGCTCGTAGTGTCGCTAGAGGTCAATAGCAGGGTCCAGTCAAGGTCTAGTTGCTTCTAGTTGGCTGGGCATTTCAGGGAAATGCTTCTTGCTGCTCGAGTACTTATAGCCACACAGTAGATTAGCCAACTGACCCTTGGAGTCCACTTCTTTGTACTGGGTACAAGTAGGAACAGGTCCATCTCTTCAGTCTCCTCACAGGTTTCACACAGCAGTTTAATACCTTCTTCTGTTATTCCACAGGTTCAGAAAGTTTCCTAAGGATGGTGCCTTGGGATGTGAGATTTATGCCTAGCACCAGCTAGTGGAGGGTGGAGACTCCGGATTCTTCCTTTTTTAAATTTTTTTTATTGACAGCACAAAGTGAAAACATAGCAGAGGCATTGCTAATACCAATAGTATCTATACAGAAATAAAGAAATATGTACATAATGGCAAAGAGAAAACAAAACACAGAAGATATACAAAGTTAGACAACTAATTCATACCATTTACAAAGTATTCATATACACACATAGGTTTAGATGAAGTTGGCCCAGATTTTCTCAAATTTAAGCAAGGACCTTATGCCCCTAATTCGGGCTTTACCTGCTTCCATATTATGTATTTTGTTAACCAAAGCCCACCATTGCATAATATGTGGCGGCTGTGGCGATATACATGCCCTAGCTATCGTGAGTTTAGCACAGGAAAGTAAGATAGTAATTAGAGCCTGTTGTGGAAGGTCGTAATATGTATATCTAAGAGTACTGTAAGGGCAGAAAGCAATGGTGGCCTTACTAGTTTTAGTTTCAAAACTTTGTCCAGATTAAGCCAAAACTCATTCAATAACGGGCAAGAAAATAGCATGTGTTCTATATTAACGCCCACCATATCGCATTTAGGGCATTTGGTACGCTCAGAATATTGCACATTTGAAGACCATTTAAGAATCACTTCCGTGGTATAATAGAGCAAACAAGTAGTTTTAAATTGTTGTAATCGTAAGCTGGCAGATTGTACCAAATTATTGATTTTGGAGAGAGAGTGAGCAATCTTTTCTGGATAGATCGTCAATCCCAGTTTAAAGCTCCATTTCTCTGCTAATTTAGTACAATCGTATTTTACATAAGATATTAAACAGCTGTAGCCAGTACTTATTACTGACTTAGTCTTAAATGAATGGAGGCACTCACAAATATCAGAGTCCGAGATTGTTAGAATTTTCTTTTTACGGATCAAAAAATCACGTATCTGTATATATTTAAACCTCATAGTCTCTGTAAGAAGGTATACATTTTTTAGTATCTCAAAGTCTAGAAAGCCATTGGTACCATACAGATCACCCAGGGTTACAATACCATGGGTTGCCCACACCTTAGCCCTACTATCGTTAAATATCCCTGGAAGTCCTGGGTTACCCCATAGCCGTACTTTAATGTAAAAAAAAGAGGTCTTACAAAAAAGCAAAATTCTGAATCACATCTTGGCAATATCTTGAGCAGTCTTAAATTTAACTCTTTTGTAGAAATTTGGGTCATTCAGGCTAAGCAAAAAACATGCTTGTATCAGAGTTCAGCATAATGGTATGAAAAAACAAATGTTTTGAATCAGAATTAAGCAAGGAACGAAGACGGCCAATAAAGGTAGCGTAGAAATAAAGTTTAAAGTCTGGGAAGTTGAGTCCTCCCATATCAATAGGCCTTTTTAATGAAGATGCGCTTTTTCGTGCTTTCCGGTATCCCCAGATGAAGCTACTAAAAATTCCATCAAGTTTCTTAAAAAAAATATTATTAAGTGCCAGCGGGATAGAGCGAAAAAGATAAAGAAACTTGGGGAGAATTTTCATCTTGATTAAGTTTATTCTACTTATGATTTTTAGTGGTAATTTATGCCACTTTTTAAGAAGCAGATTAGTTGATTTAAAGAGCACGTTGTAGTTGATGGGGATTATGTCACAAATTTTTTATGAAATGTTAACTCCTAAATAGTTAGCAACCTGAAATATCCCCGAAGTTACCCCCAAAGGTTTATAGTTGGCTACTATCTGAGTTTTGCTCACGTTTAATTTATAGTCGGAAACATTGCCAAATTTTTCTGCTTCGACCTTGATGCCCTCTAGTGCTAATGTGACATTGGGGGAGTATATTGCGATGTCAGTCGCATATGCGGTTATTTTCAAGCAATGGGATCCTGAGCAAAATGGAACTATACTAGGTTGTGTAAGGAGTGCTAGCAGGAATGGCTCCATGGACAGGGCAAAATGCAGGGGTGACAACGGGCACCCCTGTCAAGTGCCCCGTGCAATTGGAAAAACAGAGGATAGCATACCTGAATAGCTAATGTTAGCCATGGGTTGGTCGTACAGGGCCCGAATCCAGCTGACCACGTTGCCCCTAAAACCAATGAAGGACAACACGGACCAGAGATAGTCCCACCCCACTCGGTCAAAAGCTTTTTTGGCATCTAATAAAATCATGCTGAGTGGGGAGGTTTCTGTCTCTGCTATATCAAAGGCTGTGATAGCTGTATTAGTGTGGGTCGTAGTGTACCTACCCAAGACAAATCCATGTTGCTGTTCACTAACAATCCGAGGGACAACCACGACCAGCCTGTTTGCCAAAACCTTAGCGAAAACCTTCGCGTCTGAATTAATCAAGGAGATCGGCCTATACGACCCACATTCCTCGGCTGGTTTGCCCTTTTTTAAGAAAAAAATTTGTTTTGTTGTGTTCCAGGATTTCGGGGCCCTCCCTGTTACCCCGATATGTTGTATAACTAGGAGTAAAAGTGGAATTATTTCCTCCATACAGATTTTATATAATTCCATCGGAATTGAATACTCCCCTGAAGCTTTCCCCTTAGGTAGAGATAGGATAGCCTGCCTCAGTTCTAGCTCGGTAATATCATCCGACAGATGTTCTAAGCCAGATAGATTGCGTTTTTCCTTAAAATTATTTTCCAGATAATCCAGAATATCAGATGTAAGTGGTTGGTTCTCTGGGGTATAGAGGGTACTATAGTACTCCTTAAATTGCATCAGTATCTGCACTGGTTGAGTGTGAGTAATTTGATTCGCACCTTTTATGCATTCAATACGGGTCTGAGCTCTATCATCTGCCACTTGATAGGCCAGTAGCTTACCAATTTTATCCCGCCCTTCATAATACTGAATTTTGGTCTTATGCAGCTTAACACAACTTTTTTCAAGAAAGGTTGTCTTGAGGTTAGATTTGAAAGTTCCAAGTGTAAGCTCTATTTCAACGATGTTAGTGGAGCACAGACGCAGCGAGTCTGCCAACAGAATCTCATGTTCCCTAATATCTGATATTAGTTTATTATTAGTTTTACGACGTTCAGAGTTCTGTTTATAAATATATTGTTGAGCGTGGCCTCTAATACTGGCCTTGCACGTGTCCCATATGCAAATGTGGGGGGCCGGATGAAGATTTATTTTAATAAATTCACTCAAGTGCAGCTTGAGCTGAGAGATGTAGGCCGTATCAGTCAGTAGATAACAGGGAAATGAAAACAGTCTTGGAGTATTTTGACCCTCAGAATAGCTATAAGTCAATAAAATAGGGTTGTGATCTGAGGACACCCGGGGGCAGATTTCCATAGAGCTATTCTGGATTATTTGATCCGTAGCACATGCCATGTCAATGCGTGAACAAAGTTTGCGAGGGGATGACTAGAACGTAAAGCCGGGTATGTCTGGATAAAGAGAGCGCCATAAGTCTTTAACTTTATGTACCCTGCTGATATCTAAAATAGCAGCCCTTACTTTATGCATACGTTGAAAGGTACCCAACCTTGTTGTATCCTGCTTATACTCCATTATGCAATTAAAATCCCCCATCATAATAAGTTCTCCCTCCCACCCCAACAGTTCCAGGTTCAGTTCATCAAAAATAGAAGCTTCATCCGTATTTGGGCCATAAATTCCACAGAGTACATATTTATGATTGCCGATTCAGACTTGAGCTATCACCCAGCGACCCAATTTATCAGTACCAGATTTAATCATTTCAATTCTAGATCTTTTGTCTTTTAATATAGCAACTCCCCTTACCGAAATCTGCTGAGAAGAACACGCTAAAACATCATAGCCCAAGTGGTTAAGTAGCTTTCTATCCTTATAAGAGATGTGTGTCTCAGATAAAAAAATTAGCTGGGATTGTACAACCTTAATTCTTTGGAGATAAGTCTTCTTTTGTTCTTGCTATTTAGGCCCGATACGTTCCATGCTAGACATTTTAATACATGCATTTTAATCGATGATTTAAACCGACTTTGCCATACTGTACATTATTAAGCAGAAAGTATAATAACAAACAACAATCTCTTCCTTTCAGATTTATGCCTCCCTCACAGAGTGCTGTCTTTTTGAATTTTTTTACCCTTCTCCAAACAACTACCCCTCGGAGAGTCTAGGCCCACCCCTCTGCCCCCCCCTCAACCCAGAACTAGAGGGAGCCCCCTCCGTGACTGCTGCCATTGAAAAGGGCAGCTCAGATCACAGCCGCACTGGGGCTTCCAGGCCACCCGCCTAACTTTTACAAAGATCCAAAAAAAAAAAAAAGAAGCGCTTTAGTTGCTCCCCCCCGAGCTAAGAAAGTCAGATTTTAACTCTGAGCTTAGCTCAACTTAGACAGCATTAGCTCTGCCTCCTTTTCGTCCAAGAAGTAATAAGTATGAGCTCCTTTAATGACTTTCAAGTGAGCAGGTTCCTGCAAAAATGCTTCTCCCCAATAGCTTTAAAGGGGTCTATACATTTTTTTAATCTCCGCCTCCTATCCATTGTAGGTTTGCTCAAGTCTGAGCATACAAATAAAGACATGTTCTCAAGCTTGATAGGAGAATTTGGACGTGCTTATAGAGCTACTGCCTCCCTTAAAAGAAAATTCCCAAAATAAATAATAAAGGGCCTTCGGTATTTGCTTTCCCTGTTCTTCTGAAATGGGGGAAGGCGATGCGCTCTCCGGACCTGAGAGTCCCAATCCCAATCGACTAGATCAGGTAGAACTTTGCTTAGTAGTTTCACCATGTAAGTCCTTGCGTCCGGCCCCTCAGCCCCCTCCGGAATACCAAAGAGTCTCAGATTTGATCGGTGTTGGCGGTTCTCCAAGTCCTCAACTTTCAGCTGTAAAGCGAGGATCTGGCTCTCATGTTCATTCAGAGTTGTTTCAGTATGAGCTGCGCTCTCATCGATACCGACAACTCTCTGCTGAAGCTCCTCTACTTCCTGTGACATCCCACCTAGCTTGGAAGTCATTTCTGTCAATGAATTCTGGAGCTTGGCATTATCTCCCCGTAGTTGCAGAAAGTGTTCCTGCGCCGCAGCACGATGACTAGTTAAAGTATGTAAAATAACCTCAAAAGGGGACATTTCAGAGCTGCATTTCTCCGTGCTGTCTGACGAAATGTTATAGGGAAAATCCGGGTTATCAGAAGGCGTGGATGTCGGTAAGTCAAGACCATGGCTGGATGCTGCAAGCCTCACAGGAGAAGTTATCAGTACTGAGCTTAATGCCCCATTAGTAGGGTCAGGTAGTGGAGAAGTATCTGTGTCCACAACTGTAACAGGGGGAGCTGGGGGAGATAAGGGGGAGCCCACACTGTTTTCCTGAGATTCCCGAGATTCGTCAACAGGGATAGTGAAGCCCGACAATCGAAGGGTCACATTTTTCACTAGTCCCTTAGCCTGAATCCACTTTCTTAGAGGACTTTTGTCCAAATGTATATATTTTTTCATAGCTAAAGCGGTGTTGTTCAGGGATAGACCCTCTGGTGTTGGCCTTTTGCCTTTCTTGTTTTTGGCCTTTTTCTTTTGCTTAGCTTTGCCCCTCCGATCCGCCATGTATTTAGCTGTGGAGATTCTAGCCTCTGTCCCATACTCCTCTCCCTCTTCTGTCTCTTCGTATTCTGAGTCCTCGTAAGAGCAGCCACCTGCCCCTTCACCTACTTCATCATCATCCCGATCTTCTCCCACTACAGAAAATGTCGAAGTAACAGTCACAGTCATAGTAGCTGAACTTGCACTGTTTTCCCGAATAGGGGATCCTTGAGAAGTATGAACCAACCCCCCTCGTAGCTCTGCTCCTTCCATTTGTGCCAGCATACAGGTAGGATCAGTTTTATCACGTAGTAAAGTTAAATTGATTCCTTCTTCTTCCTTTTCTAAGTCTGTAGGAACCCTCTGGTTTTTTTCTAAGATAGGGTGCAAGTTGCTTGCTTCAATCGCACTAGCAGAACAGCTGCCTTCAATAATCAAAATAGGAGGGCGCAGTACCTGTCTGTTCATTCCGATGGCTCCGGCTGGTGACTTTACCGATGGTTTTGCTAAGGTGCTTGGCGGGCTTGCAGAAGCTGACACCACTGTAGAAGGCGTCGATGATACTGCTACTTGGTCGGTCACCACATTTTTAGCTGTCCGAGTGGACCTAGGTGCGTTTTTAGGAGCCATTTCATCCGCTTCCTGTATCTTTGGTAATCTCTTCTCCTCCCCAATTTCCACGGTCCAAGGTGCACGTCCTTGACTAGGCCGCCAGCCTGCCCAGCCGTGTTCCGATCCCTTATTTAGATAGACCAGGCGCAGGGTGGATTGTTGCAACAACCGGCGAATCAGCCAGAGCCAAAGCATTCAGCGCCCTTCAGCAAGCCTTTCCTATGTAGTGGAAATAATAAGGCGACAGCACCCCCCCAAGAGTAACGACTGTCTCTTAAATTCAGTTCACAGCTAAGAATATGCCGGCAAGTCCACAATATAGCAAAGCTTTATAAGGCGTCAGTATGTTCTTTACCAAAAGAAGTGAGAAGTGAAAAAGAAAAAAGATGTGAGCTCATTAAGCAACTCCCCGTTGCATTCTGGTACTTGCAGTGACGTTTCCTTATACAAACAGACAGAGCGCACACTCTGCTTAGGTAGATATGGGGAGGTGCTTTTTATCGGGTTTAGAAACCACCCATATCCGATCATGAATGTGTTCTGCCCTCACTCTCACTCATCAGCAGCGTTTCACGTCTCGCGGTCGACTTCTCTCAGACGGCTATCCCCCAGAATCCGTCTTGCCTCCACCTCCGTCTCGCCTCCGCCTCACTCCACTGCACTCCGTTGTAAGCGTCAGAACCCTCGATCAGGATCGCTGCATATCGCCGCAAATTGCGCTGGACGATAGTACCGGAGATTTCCCAAGCTCCACGGACCTCAGGTACAGCAACGTGTTGTATATAAATGTGACCAAAGCGTTTCCAGCATCAAAAAACGGGTAGATCCATGGGTGCCCCGGCGGTAGCTGTGCTCTACAGCGTCCTCACTCCGCCATCTTTGAGGACCATGTCTAGACTCCGGATTCTTCCAAAACACATGGGATAGAATTCCCAGGGGCAACCCCAGCCTCTTTTGAAGAATTTCTGGTTTACCCTACTGGAAACAATCCTACAGTGTGCCTTATTCCAACATCCAAGATAGGGAAACTCTTCTTCCCTTGTGCAGGGCTTGTGGGCCCAACCAGTAATGTGGTCAGGGAAATGAGTAGTCCCTCCTCTGTGGTCACTCAAAACTAGTTCTGGGGCAGCTCTCCTCCCACTGGGTTTGGTTGCAGCTTGTCGACAGGAACAAAGGCTGGGCATCTCACATGTTACTTGACATTTTCTTGTGACAGAGTAAGCCCCTTTGAAGGTAATTAAGTTCCTTGGCCCACCCCAACATTTCTTCCTGCCTCGGAAAGAAAAACATCTGCCTGCACTCAGGCCATTGACTTCCTTCCTTCGTCTGCTGAATAATGATCAGACAACTTAATTGTGCAGCCATCATTGAATAAATTGACATTTTCCTTTAGTACTTGAGTGAATGTTTATGAACAATTCTATGCCCAAAAATGTAAATGTCCTGGTTTTCCTGGAAATGTCAATTATGGCAATGCCCACAAGCTGGTAAATAGTCCAGTTGGTCAAACATTCAAACAGATTCACTTTTGACCCTGTAAGAGATCAAAATTGTAAATCAATGGCTATTTTGTTTAACTAGCAGCATTGATCAAGAGTCTGCATCTTCACTTTCAAATGCAAAAATAATATCATATTAGACTTTCAATCCAGGAAACATGCTTTCGCAAAAAGTACAACTATTATTAAGTACAAAAATACAGAATATCTGTACATTGGCTACTCATAACCCTGGGCGAAGTTTGCGTAGAAGCGCTACGCTTAGCTATGCGGAGTGCACTTCGTACTACAAGAGCTACGCGAACTGCGTAGTGCACTGTGCAAAATGCTGTTCGCACTGATTGCACAGTGCTGGATGCCTGTCCGCACTGTGCAATCAGTGCAAACCGCATCTTGCACATTGCAAGTGGTCGTTTTCTGCCGCTCGAGTAGATTTCTACTCGAGCGGCAGCTTTATCAACGTGGACTGGTAGTTTCTCATCGCGATCGGTCGCGAGCATACGCGGCCACTCGCAATGAGAAACCTGACCTCCCCGTGTTGAGAATCTCACCAGGAGGTTTATTTTCCTTGCTCGCGATGAGCAACTTGATGTTGCTGATCGCAAATGAGGAAAAAGTCTCGCCGGGATGTAATTTTGCTCTATCGTGGTCGCCAACTTGATGTTCAGGACCGCGAGCAAGCAAAAAATGACCGCTATACTACGCGTGTTTGCACTGTGCTACATGCAATTCGCGTAGTGCGAAGTACCGCAAACTTCGCAAACTACGCGAGCGTAGCGTAGTACTTCGCCCAGGGTTAGCTACTTTATACACGTGGAGAAGTGCACTCCCAAGATGTCTTTTCCTATAAGTAAGACTGACCAATTCCTTTATATAAGGCAATCCTTTATTTTGAGAGTCATCAGACAACATGAGCTTCAGCCAACGCGTTTCATTCAATAAAGATTGAACTTCATTAGGGCTGAAATATTACAATATGAATAACATAAATATACACATACACAAAATTGACACATATTTAAACAATGGTACAGAGTGAATTCGTGGTTGGGAAAATGACATAAAAGACTTTAGACAAGAGCCAAGTATCCATTCAATGAGGTAAATAAGGCACATTTGAAAATGAGAATACAAGAGCACCGCCAGGCTTCAATCAACGGTGAAGACAGACATTCCATGACAGAACATTATCGTACGGCACATGTAGGTGATGTCACCTTTAGTTTCAGTGGCATCAACCACATTCCACCCAACAACCGGGGAGGAAAAAGAGAACTGTCATTAACAGACAGAAGCCAAATGGATTTGTAGACTGCAGTAGGTCCTCAAAGGACATAACACCGAACAGGAGTTTCACTACTTCCGTAGCAGATTTACTGAGGCACTTTACCATGGTTTTCAGCTCATTGTCACCTGGCCCATTGCACCCAGGCCCTGCATCTTGATATCTGTATTCAGGTCAGACATTCTCTGACTACGCTGTATGGACATACCGGCGGTTCATGAAATTTCACGATTTAGATACTGCACATTGATTAACGGATGTCTGCATTAGGGTAGGTGGCAGATATTCATTTCTTTTGGGCCCATTTCTCTTGGGCTCTACTGTATGACCCTGCATCTGAGGTATAAGTCACTCCCACCTCGCAGTGTGGATACACAGCTCTCCCTTCCAGCATAGGACCACTGAGTTGCCTTACCTCAGCCAAGGGCCCTTGAAGAAAAATTTAAGTTTTGCAGACAGCATCTTGATGTGAGCCATGTTGCTTTCATATTTTTTCCTTTATATAAAACATACATGCACCTAATTTGGGACTGACTCTCTGTTGTTTGTGCAGCATTTTCTGATGCCACTAGCTGCCGGTTGCAACACCAGTACCCTGAGCCTGCAGGGCCAGTTTTCTCGAATGTGTACCCCTCTGGCTCTCATCATGCATATTTGGATTTCTGGCACCTTCCATGCCATGTACCCTATGTGCTCTGAATCTGGCATATGACTTTTGCTGTTGACATTGTTTGACATTGTTTCATAAAGCCGCTTGCATGATTCAAGGAGACCAGGACAACTGAAGATAGGCATATAACTTGGGGTTCCCCCTTACCAAACAACCTCGGTTCATTGAGATGACACTGTGATTTCTGTTCCACATCACATCTTTTGCTTCAAAGAACATGACCCAGAACACTCATTTTCTATGTCCTACTATTGTTCTCTATCGCTATGTTCCTTTCTCACATAATATTATTTCAAGAAACCGCTGTACATTTCACCTCACACTTGTTAACTTAAAAGCTCAAGTAAAGTCATATTCTTAAGTCATCCTTTCATGTCTTTTTTCCTGCATGCTCTTTTTACCAGAGGCCTGTCCCATTGGATAGCCTTCCAGCAGGCTTGCTTTGAACTGCTTTCAAACGTTCGACTCAGGGAATTCTCATGTCCTTTTCAGATTACAAAAATGCTTGGAATTACCATTTTGTAGCTGACGGAAAAGAAATAATTCCATGAAATAAAATGTACCAAATTACTTCGGCAGTTGACAACCAAAAGTGGAGCGATGCTTCTGTTGACTCATCATTTGTAGTTTGAAGAAATAATGTAAACATTACTTTTGACATTTTGTTCATTGAGGGTGTCAATGGATCAACACAGTATGTTTTAAATCATTCCCGCAGGACATTTTAATTAGGGCCGGATCTTACCAAAGAAAATATCCTGGGTAGGTAGCTGGCTCTAACTAAAATATAACAAACTTGTTGCTTGCTGCAAAACAGCTGCGACTCACTGTGACATTCAAGAACCATGAACCGAGGAAGCGAAGTAACATCCAATGAGAGCCAAGGCCTGGGCACTTGCTCAGAGGCCGACTCAATGACACCCCTGAGCTCCTCGCAGCTCCACATCTATTTGGATCACTGATTGGACGCACGACCAAGCAAGTAAGGCCTCTACGCTGTTATGCTTCATAGAGCGTGGGCTCTCTGTGCACCACAGAACTCATCCCAGCCAACCACAACACTGTTCTCATGCTGTTTACTAAACCAAAGAGCATTAAAGAAGGTTCATGATCGGTAAGGGCAGGGCAACCAAGTGCACCCTTGGGGCCTGAGTGGCAGCGATCACCGGCTACACCGGCCTTCCGCGTAGCACAACCTCAGAGGTGTAAAGTATGGATGGCAGGCTGGCCTGCATCGGTTAGATTAACATGCACACCTCAATTACACAACCAAGACAGAGGCGTAACACAGGCCCCGGTGGTGCGGGGGCTCCAAGCTCCATGAGACCCCTCAGTACAGTACTCTGGCTGGAGAGCTCCTAGTTGAGTCCGGAGGGGGTCCCTCCATATGGCTGCAGGGGGGTCTCCTCAAGTTTTGTTCTGCCAGTGCACAGAGCCAGCATTCCCTCATTGACATAATCATGTCCTTACATCATGGTGATGTCACAACCACGCCCCACCCCATGCTATGACGTGGCTTGGCTCAGTGTGCTACATTAATGAAACTTTATATTATTAAAGCTGAGTAAGTAAGTCAAGTAAGTGAAAGTGCTGTATTTGGAAAGTGGAACACTACACAAAATCGTTGGCCACGGCCTTATGGCGAACCGCAATTAGTCTGGACTCATGCATCTGTAGAATGTCCAGAAAGGTTCATGCGGCCCATGTCTCGAAAATGTATTGATCTGTCATAATCAGGGCACAAGTCAGGGGTCCACGCGGGTACACAGCATCCATAACTATTTTCACAGGGTGGACGCTGTACACCCAGCCAAGAAGTTGAGCCTCACAGAAATATGTTGAACTTGTCCCAGTGTAATTTTCAGACACCAGGACAAGTTCAGCTGCTCCTGCACATTGTCTGGTTTCTATTCCCAGCAGCCACATGCAGTCAGGGAAGGGGCTTTTTTTCACCTCCAGCAGTGCCACAGAGAAAGACAGAGGTTAAGGGGCCATCAGGCCTTCTTTTGATCCAGTACCAAACTGAGGCGGCTTGGAACCTCACACTTAAATGCAAATACAAAGAAGAGGAAACAAAAGAACATAGCGTGTTATCTCTTCACAGGCGCTGAGACACCCTCGGGTAGTTGTGCGCTTTATAAATTGCATAAACATAAACATAAACTTAAGAGATGCATGTTTTTTACTTTGCTCAGTCCCTGTATATAAGTGCATGCACTATAAGAATGTCAGATGGGTTTGTCTGTACTAGTATTTGCACAATAACAATTTAAATAGCACTTTTGTATTTCTTTTATAACACTACTCAGCCCAATGCAGAGTGTTACAGTGCTTTACATAGCATACAAATTATCCATTCAAAATAAATCATGTAAATAATGTAAGTGTGCAAATCAATTTACAAGATGTGTTACATGAGACAGTCAGTGTTACAAGGTATGGGAGTCAAATGCCCTTCATAGCTCAATGTGATCTACTAGAAGGATTACCATGTATTAACTTGAAGTTGGAAAACGTTATCCACCCACTTATCTACATAATATAAAAATCTGTGATCTGCATGTTACAGGATGTGCTTTGCAGGAGACAAGTTTTTTAAAAACACATTTTGTTGCATTTTCAGTTGGCATATCCTATATAACATACACATTGCGTAAGATGCACACCATGTATGTTGCGATATCATAAATAAGAAACCCGAAGAAGGTAGCAACAAAATAGAAGTTCTGCAATCCAAAAACTCCACTCCTGTGGATGATTATGTTTTGCAGGAGACATCTATGGGCCAGATGTACGATGGACTTTTGCATGCGCAAATGGGTTTTAGATCTGTTTGCGCATGCATAAAAGCTATAGCCCATATACTAACCCTATTTTGCGAGTCGCTAATTAATTTAAAACTCGCAAAATAGGTTTAGCGACTCGCTATTAGAAAGGGGCATTCCAAGGGAGTCCCTTCCTAATAGCGAGCCTGAACCCTATGTAAGAATGTTTTGCGAATGAAATTGGCAAATGCTATATAACATACACATTGCATAAGATGCACACCATGTGTGTTGCGATTTCATAAATAAGAAACCCGAAGAAGGTGGCAACAAAATAGAGGTTCAGCAATCCTTAAACTCCCCTCCCTCCAAGAACAGTGAAGGATTATGTTTAGCAGGAGACAACTATGGGCCAGATGTACAACAAATTTTTGCATGCGCAAATGGGTTTTAGACTCGTTTGTGCATGCGAAAGAGCTATGGCCAATGTACTAACCCTATTTTGCAGGTCGCTGATTAAATAGTGACTCGTAAAATAGGGTTAGCGACTCGCTATTAGGAAGGGACATTCCAAGGGCATCCCTTCCTAAAAGCGAGTCTGAACCCTATTTAAGAATATTTTGCAACCGCAATTGCGGTCGCAAAACACTCGGGTGGTAAACCATTTGCAAATGGGAAGGTGTCCTCAGGAGACCCCTTCCCCTTTGTGAATGGGTGCACAAACATTTTTTCAGAGCAGGCAGTGGTCCCAGGGACCACTACCTGCTCTTAAAATATGAAGAATGTTTTATATTTTTTTATTTTAAATGCAGCCCCTTTTCCTTTAAGGAAAAGGGGCTGCATTTAATTAAAAAACTGCTTTGTTTAAACGCAGACCCAGACATGGAGGTCTGCTTACCCCAGCAGTCTACCATCCCTGTGAGTGCCAGCCATTCCCAATGGGGTTGCAAATCGCGGCAGCCTCATTAATATACATGAGGCATGCAATTATAGACCTCATTGAGAATCACAAACAGTGGCTTAGACACTGTTATACATTGGCAATTGCGAGTCGCAAATTGAGACTTGCAATTTGCGACTTGTAATAGCCAATGGTCGTACGTCTGGCCTTTAATCTTCTATGCTACTTTGATTAAAATGTGGGACTACACAAAACACAGATCTCTGCAACAAATGCTTTAAGCTCCAAAGTTATCTCAACATTATTATTAGTCCCTGAGAATTACTGGGCACATCTGCAGCAGATGCCTGAACCCCATAAAATATTTTAAAATGCAGACTTTGCAACCAATTAAGCAGAAAGGATCTATTACCATGCCTTTCCTTGTCGCCAATTTCTTTGTGGCAGGGTTTAAAAATAATTATAAATTGAGCCCAGATTTTGCTTCAGGATTGCCCCACTTTTTGGGGACAATACAGTTTTTAATCCCATTTGTTAAATATCATAATGCACTTAAATGTACTCATGATGCGCCTGATAAACATATGCATGAGATCTTAGTACCTGAAGTCACTTCTGGTGATGTCACTTCCAGTGAGGTCACTCCCTGTGATGCCATGTGGAATGTCATGCATCGTGACGTCACATGCTGTGATGGCACGAGTCATGACGTCACTTGCATACTGCCTAACTTGGTCAGTCCCCCAACTTCTTTATAGGACTTGTGCTGCCCTGGTCATACTGCCAATACCACCATGAGACCAGCATGACCTGCTTTCACTCTTTATGACCCTTTAGCATACAGCTGAATATATGAACACATAATAGTTCAAGGATCTGTTTATAAGGGGGTGGGAGTCTGTTTCTTCAACTAGCTCAATCACCTCTTAAGGACCTCGACTTATGACAAACAAAAAAACTATAATTTTATCTTGATTTCAGTTTTGTGACTTTTACTTTTTCAATATTTAAATGAAATATTGAAACACATGATGTAAAATGAATCTAGATCCATTTTTGCTTCAGACCACTGCAGACAACCTATACAAAGTCAGGATTATCTTGCTATGCTGCGTAAAAGCTCTTTAGGGTGAATTGGACGATCCTACTGAAAATCTCGGTGCCACTGCGGGTGCCCCGGCAGCTCAGATTACTAAGACACCTTCAGCCATGAAGGAGTACTTTACATCGTGTTTCCTACACTATGATCTTGATGGTGTGCTCCAGACACAATGCGTAGGATTTGGGAGCATTCTGACATCCAAAGGTTATGCTGATGATACCTGAGGCCTTTCTACAGACTCTGGCACCTCTTCTCCTTAGCAGCAGCCTGCCTGTTGGGCCCTGGGTCTGACTTCTTGTTCAGTCCTGAAGGTCCCCTGTCCTGGGACTTCCTAAAAGCAGAAACCCAAGGTCCTCCATGACAAGCCACAACTGCCTCTTATCCATTTTCAGGGTTCATTTTTGTTCAGCAAATGCCTGTTCAGAGAACCCTAAGGGGATGCTGTTCCTTCTGGGCTCCCAGCTAGTCAACCCTCTACTGGACTGAGAAGGAGTCAGTGCCTCAGGCCCCAGCGACAGAGGGCCAGATTTAATAACCTTTCACACAATTCAAGTCAGCAGGGCAACTTGCTGTGCCACGTTTCCCTGAAAGGGAGAGGGCAGAAATGCTACTATGGTACACTTCATCTCTCTCTTAGTGCAGCCACATTTGAGGCAGCCATCATGCAAGGGTGACTACTTTATAGGCAGGATTGTCCTGTGCAGTGAATCTATGTAATAAAAAAAGAAATCCTGCATAAAAGGATTGCCTTCTAGGATATTGTACCAGCATTCTTAGAGCTTCCCGGTGCCCCTCTTCGCTTTCTGTGTTTTCACTGAGCCAGCATTTAGTCTCCCTCAAACGAGCCCGCGCCAAGAACTCTCTGAACGCCTTCGGCCGCTATTCGGATTGAATCTCCTTTGCACATGTAAGTTTTTCTTCCGAGACCTCTAGCTGATCCCAGCAGATTAAACACCCGCTGTCTCAGGCAATGTTACATGTGCCTCTCTTCTGCTTCTTGCAGTGGCTTCGTGCGGTAGAATAATTCTCCGCCTCACTCGATAAAGAATCTCCGACTTTGTCTCCAAACAGCCGGTTCCCTTAACATATGGCATGCAGGTAGGAGAAGTGCCACACATGATTGTATCGATATGAGTCCACTTTATTGGTGTTCGCTGTTTCGTGCGGGCTTTTACTATTTTTCTTTCCCAGCTCATTCAATGAATGTGAACCCTGAGACTTCCCAACAGCGCACCGCTGGGCGGGCGCCCCGTGTTTTTGACACCTTCAGGTACTTGAGCACCATTTAAAACATAAACACACAAGCCTGGTGAGTGTGCCCAAGTTATAAATTTTATCGCCCTGATTTCCACTCGTTTCATTCTTTTCACAGATTAATTGTCCTGCTTTACAGTCTACCTCCATTCCTGCAATTCCTTTTGCTCGTGGTGCAGGTAACTTATTTTTTCTCGTACTTGTGGAGAGACAGAGAGGTCCCCCAAATTGTGACACAACTAGTTTGACACCACCCTTTCTAATTTTTTTCACAGTGAAGATCGTACCCAGTCCCTGTCCTGAGGAGAACCTTTAGTTATTTTGGTTTGAAACGCGTTGACCCCCAGCCTGTGACAAGAAAGAAGGGTGCAGCTAGGGATCAACTTATTCCACTGGTGTGGACCCTTGCATGCAACCAGATTGAACATTTAGTCACAGGTCTTGAGAGACAGGCAGGCAGTTGTTTTCCACCCCTAATTCCGCCTGTCCACTGGCATTTTAGTTAAAGGACTGGTCTTTTCCTTTCATGTTTTATATGTTATTTGACTACAATTGATTTGGATTGTATGTATTGTATTTCAAGCTGCACTTTGGTGTCATATGATTGTTTGAATATTTAGTATTCACGTCTGTATATTTTGTATTCATTGTGCACACAATTGTTTGTTTTTGCTTTTGACTTGACTGTTTTTGACAGTGCTCTTCTTTTGATGTCATGTTTTTATGAATTATGAAACTTGCTTATGAACTAAAATAAATGTTTTGCAAAACAAATGGCATGGTCACGCAGTACTCATGGGCTGTGTGAGTTCTAATTTGAAATCAAAGTATCCTGGCTAGCCATTTTGTTCTGTTTCGCAACCCGCGTGCCCCTGACAGCTCAGATTACTAAGACACCTTCAGCCATGAAGGAGTACTTTACATCGTGTTTCCTACACTATGATCTTGATGGTGTGCTCCAGACACAATGCGTAGGATTTGGGAGCATTCTGATATCCAAAGGTTATGCTGATGATACCTGAGGCCTTTCTACAGACTCTGGCACCTCTTCTCCTTAGCAGCAGCCTGCCTGTTGAGCCCTGGGTCTGACTTCGTGTTCAGTCCTGAAGGTCTCCTGTCCTGGGACTTCCTAAAAGCAGAAACCCAAGGTCCTCCATGACAAGCCACAACAGCCTCTTATCCATTTTCAGGGTTCATTTTTGTCCAGCAAATGCCTGTTCAGAGAACCCTAAGGGGAAGCTGTTCCTTCTGGGCTCCCAGCTAGTCAACCCTCTACTGGACTGAGAAGGAGTCAGTGCCTCAGGCCCCAGCGACAGAGGGCCAGATTTAATAACCTTTCACACAATTCAAGTCAGCAGGGCAACTTGCTGTGCCACGTTTCCCTGAAAGGGAGAGGGCAGAAATGCTAATGTGGCACACTTCATCTCTCTCTTAGTGCAGCCACATTTGAGGCAGCCATCATGCAAGGTTGACTACTTTATAGGCAGGATTGTCCTGTGCAGTGAAGCTATGTAATAAAAAAAGAAATCCTGCATAAAAGGATTGCCTTCTAGGATATTCTTTAAAAAAAACACAAGCATTACCTGTTTGCGCTTTGTGTGAAAGAGCTTCTGAACATTGGATTAACCTGATTTAAAAATGCAGACTGAATTTACATCATAAAAAAATAATCCAGGTTAGAGTACTTGGTGACTATATGTCATATTTGGTGATAATTTGTTTTTGCTAATTGTTGTTTGCATTTTTTTAATTAGACCCCAACTTTTCGGACTCTCCTATAATATCAGTTCGCCACCAAACTGCATCATATTTGTCATAATGATGGTAATGTGTTTTCCTATAGAAATATTCATTTAGATTAGTCAAAAGGTGAAACAGTAACACACAGCCAAAAATGTGCTGGTTCACTGGGAAAAGAAGATTAAAATGTACATAAAGTACGTACTCCCATTCTGCAATTGAAATGATTGTGATCACTGAGGAATTGGATTTGTAGGAGCACGTAGGGGCATATTTATGAGAGACTTGCATCACGTTTGCACCACGCAACATAGTACATGCAATGCAGCACAGTATAAAACACTGCTTTTCATTAATCTGCCCTGGGAAGGCATTCCATGGGCATTGTGTGGGTGATCCTACCCAAATCCCACATTTTGTTTTTACGCATTCCCAGTTTAACAAGAACTTGTAAACATGAGAATGAGTCAAACTCTTACTGCTTGCCAGGGATGGTGTAGCAAGGAGAAATATCTGTAATTTTCCTCCTTTATTCCTCTTTCTAGAATGCAGCACACATAGTAAGAGGAATATGCCTCCCAGGATTGTTTTTGTGCAGGAAGGTGCCCCTTCCTCCACAAAAACAATCCAGTATGCAACCCAGACACCCCTGTGTTGGTGTTAGGCAACCAAACGGAAACCAGGGCAGGGGTAAGGATAGGAATGTGCTGTATTGCCTTAACTACGGCCCATTTCTACCCTTTCCCTGTCACGCTGTGCAGCAAGGTGAATTGCTGAGCTGCATGATTTTCTTTTGAATGAGCCCCTGAGTGCTTGCATCGGGGTGTGGGGAAGTGAACTAGGTACCAAATATTTAAAAAAAATGTGCGATTTCTATAGAAACATTTATGCTGGAGAAAGTCCACACAATGTAGAAGCTTTGAATTGGACAGTTTTCTCACAACATCCTGAAAGCACTCCACTGGCTATTAGTGTAACAAAGAAACCAGTTAACAATTTGGGTGACATGAAATAATGCTCAGTTTTGCATGATGACATACAACAACCATGTACACAGGAAATTGATATTATGGTTCTTTGTTTGAAGTGGGGGTTTGGAGAGAAGGGCGGAGGACGGCAGAGGAGGGGGAACTCAGGAGTTGGGATTGGCAAGATCTATGTAGGCATCATGAAATGTATATTATGTATACGATGCACAACGGATGTGGACCAGCATCCGGTAATATGGATTTTTCCTTATTTGTTCTCCTTGAATTGTAAGGTGGATTACTCTAAATGACGAAAGGTGATATGCTCTCCTCCTTTATTATGATTGGGAAGGAAGGGCGGGGAAACACATTGCTATATTAGTTTCTGTCTGCATATGATGTCTATGTGAATCAAAATTGCCAATAAAGTTCATTAAAAAAAAATAAACAATTTGTTGTTTTTTAACTGAAAATCCATCTGGGCCACTGGCAAGAACCCCTACAAATTGTGATTCCCAATGCACCCCCTCCTGGAACCTGAGACATGCCGCACCATAACAAGGCCACATTTAGGTGTAGAAGCATTAGTGCAAGGTCTAAGCAATCCTCATAAGAGGCCTGCCTAGTTTCTGTGCCTCCAAAAGATGTATTTTTAAAGATAACTTTAAGAAGACTTTCCTTCTATAGTTGGACCAGACTGAGACAAACCTCTCTTCTACGGGGGACCATCACCTGTCAATCAAAGAACATCAAATAACCCTATTTCATCAAAGGAGGATGCCAAACACACCAAATGTATTTGCAGTCACCCACAACAACTAAAGTGGAAGAAAAGAACCCCATTGATTTAACAGAGAATTTAGTAAAGTAGCTGCAAAATCTAAAAATAAAACTGAGGATAACAAGTAAATAAATCATACTAACTGTAATTAGCCCAAGTACAATACGTCGTGAAAAAGATCATTATTTAAAGTAGATGAAACATACATGTAATTTATTATAGATGAGAAAATAATAATGAAGGTGCTAAGTTCAAATGTGAATGTACTAAGTATGACATACGAGCAAAGACCAACGTATGTGTTGGTAGGAAATCAATTATGGAAGATTCAACAGGCATATGTTAGTCTAAATGCCAAAATTGACAACGAGGTCTCAACCTAAGCACCCTCAAAAGGTCATCAACAGGACACTATTGAGAACACAAGCACAAAGGTAATATGGTGAGTCAGGAATTACTGCTTAAGGAGCGTGGTTCAAAAAATCAAGGAAGGGCCAGCCAATCCCATGTCTATGTTTAAATCAGATTTGTGCTGAAAAAAACAGCAATCCAAGGTAGGGCAAAGGAACAACCACTTAGCCAATCCTATACCGACAGTTTGCCAACTCATGTGATTATGGGGCTCAGACCTAGTGAGAATTCTGTCCAGCTACAGAGGAATTTTATTGCATACTTTTAAGCCATTTGATTGCTAAAGTAATATGAACGCTGAAGAGTATCAACACGTCTCACAAGCCTGCACAAACTTATAGAGCTTAATTGAATCAGATCATGATGTACAGGGTGGCAAAACAACCGCAAATGTCCACGAACAACATTAAAAGCTATGAAAGGTCGAATTGCTAGTCGTACATGCTGGTGCTTAAAAAACTCCCCTATAGATCAATACATTAATATTTCAGCTGCTGTATGCTTATGGGTGAGGTTTATGTTGGTCTTTACAAATCGTTTACTGAAATCTCCAATTATGTGGCCAGGGTCTTTGCAGCAGGCAATTACAGAGCCACCTGGTTTTCTAAAGCCGAGTAAAAAATCTTAGCAATTAGTATTCAAATTATTGTGTCCACAACAGAAAATGAGGATCACATAAGGGGACTTAACTTTCTGGGTAGAAGTTGCTGAGCAGTCTAAGGATTAATTCAAGAAACAGTGTATTGGATAAGGCTGGCTAAAGCTAGGTGCAGCGCAGCACAGTTATTGACTAAAAAAGAAAGTCTTCATCTCCAGCCATGGTTGTGTGTTCAAAACACTTTTAATATTATTTTCTGTGTCTAACAAATGTACAATATAATTATATAAAGAAGACAAATCAATGGTGCAAGTAATTGGATTTCAGGTAAAGCGGGTGAAACCATTCTGAAGCTGCAGCCACAACTCTTCTCAGGGTGAAGTCACAAAAAATCCCTAAATTGACATCTGCTAAACCCTTGGGTAGCTTGGCACAGATCAGCCAAACTTGATTCAGAGGCAAAGTTTGAAGTATTTGTGCAACACTTCAAGCAGTAACATAGTGAAAACACACCACAAAAGGATCCCACAACAGATTTAGAAAAATAGAGTTGTTTTTAATTAACAAAACAAAAACAAAAAATCCAATCGGTAGAACGGAAGATATTCAATTTTGAAGACTTCAAGAAAAATAGCTCTAAAAAGCACAAGGCGCCAACTGTGGATATATGATCAAGCCAGACTGGAGTGCAGATTGCCCACAGGGACCCAGTTAGGCCTGCTGAGCAAAGTACCTTCAATCCTGGTTTGCGTAGCGCTGCGAGGATCCGCATCAAAAATGCATCGCACAGCTGAAGTGATGCATCAGTTCTTTCATGTGGCAAGGCTACGATGCAAGGTCACTCTTGGGTCTTGGGTTCAACAGATGCAGGTCTAGTCCTTCTCACCCAGGCAAGAGGGCTGCAGACAGCAGGTCAGCACAGCAAGCCAGCAGTCCAGCAAGGTAGTAGTCCAGCAGGGCAGCAGTCCAGCAGAGTGGCAGTCCTTTCAACAGCATGGCAGTCCTTCTTCGTGGCAGAGTATCCACAGGTCCAGAAGAGTACTGAAGAGTTTGTGTCTGAGGGACAGTATTTATACCAAGCTGTACCTTTGAAGTAGAGTAGAAGCTTCTAGAGGTTTCCTTTTGAAGACCCCAGGCATCCTGCCTTCCTTCTCCTGGCTCCAGATTAACTACAAGGGGTATTCAGCCCTTTAAGTGGCTGCAAGACACAGCCTATTCAAGTGTAGGTAGGGCTGTGCTCAGCTCCTCCCTCCCATCCTATTAGTGATGTCCCATTCAGCCACTTAAGCTCCCTATTGTGTATGGTTACACAAAGCCTACACTAGTCATGAGACCCAGAGACAGGCTAAAGGCACTAAATGGCAAAGGCAGGAAAATGCCCAATCTTATAAAGTAAGAGAAAGGGTGTTCTAGCCGTCACGTTCATATGCTGCTAAACCAATTTAACAGACTAAAGGCCAACAATTCAATTGAGAAACTGGAAAGGAGACACCATTAGACAACTGGCACAGCCGATTGCAAAGAGACGCAATGCGGTCCGGTACGTTTCTGTGTGAACTTTAAAGGTAGCAACTTTCTTTACCGCTTCATGAATTAAGCAGCGGAGTGGCCCCGTCCTGCTATTGGCAATTAATAAACTGACTGAGATCTGAAAGGAAGCTTTAATGAAAAAAATCACCGGTATAGCAAAAATCGCCCTTCTGAAGCGCAACTAGGCTTCCAATTAACTGGCAGCAAACTTTTCGATATCTTTAGTAAAAGCATTGACCGACTGGGGCAAATCGTGCCATCTACATTTTAACTTGCCTCTTCTCACCTGCAATGTGCAAATGTATTCCTCTATTCAAACAGATAAACCAGTCCACGCCCTGAAGAGTATACCGCAAACCACCTTAGGAAAGAAACGCGTCTGCATTATACAACATGGGGACTTTGGCATTTAATTAAGTTTCCCCCAGTAGAAATGTTTTTTGCATGGTTTCACTACTGGGTCTAATGTTTCATTTCCCTGTGGGTAGCAGCTTCTTAAATTGGTAACACAATGTGGATGGTAAAGGATGTCTTTGTAACTGCCCCTTTTGCGAAGTAAGGCTGGTGATATAGGGCCAGATGTAGGTCGCCAAATACCGGTCTGTAACGGCTGATTTCGGCTGTTACCGACCGGTATTTGGAGATTAAGATGTAGGGACTTTAAATTTTACCGATTTGGTAAACGTACCGATTCGGTAAAATACCGAATCGGTAAATTTACCAAATCGGTAAATCTAGATGTAGGTGGCACTGAAAACAGTGCCACAGGCCCTTAATAATTTGTTATTTACCACAAAATATTATTTTGTGGTAAATAACGAATTCCAGTGTACATGCACATCTGTGCATGTACACCTGTGCCATGTGGCACACAGACATGCCCTGTGTCACATGGCACACAAGCCAGAATTAGGGGTGCAACAGGGTGTCAAAGTGACACCCTGTCCCCCATGACAATTCGGTAATTGACATTGATTTCTGTGGGCCTCAAGGAAAATACTGATTCGGTAATTACCGAATCATACCCATTCGGTAAAAATTACCGAATTATTACCTACATCTCATTTACCGAATCTAGAATACCGAATCGGTAAAATTCGGTATTCTAGAGTCGGTAAATGAGATTTACCTACATCGGGCCCATAATATTTAAGTAATTGTTGTTATGTATCACTCTTCATGTATTATTTGTTACATCAAATTACCTCATCACAAAATCTGTATGTTTTTGTTTTATCTATTGCCCTAATATGTATAATTTGTTCTTGACTAAAACGTATCCGCACTTAACTGACCTATGATTATATGTGGAGTGAAGTCTATAGATTAAAGAAGCAAATAAACGCTTCAAGCCTACATAAATTTAATTGATGGCCTTTAGTCTGTTAAATTGGTTTAGCAGCATTTGAATGTGATGGCTAGGACACCTTTTCTCTTAGTTTATTATGCCCCCGTCCAGCCGCCTAGGGCCAAACCTCTTGTTGCTATTACAATTTTTAAAGTGGCATTTTCAAAATTGTAGTTTAAAACCCAACTTCACCATAAGTTAGGTTTTTTCCTTACAATTACAAAGACAACAAACATGAATTAGCTACCTGGTCCTATTTGGAAATTTACCACTTATTAAATGTAATAAGGTAACTCCAATTTTATTGTATGGGAGAGGCAGGCCTTGCAGTGGTGAAAAATGTAAGAGTTTTCACTACCAAGACATGTAAAACTAGAAGGTACATCTCAACATTCGCACCCTGCTCACTGGTCTGTCCAGGGGCTACCCTATGTGTGTGTTATATATATTGAAAAGGAAAGTTTGGGCCTGGCAAAAGGTCTATTTTGCCTGGTTGAAATAGCAGCATACAAACTGCATACAGAGGTTGCAATGGCAGGCCAGAGACATGTTTAAAGATCGACTTAAACCAGTGGCACAATAAGTGCTGCAGGCCCACTTGTAGCATTCAATTTAGAGGCAGTAGGTACATATAGTAGCATTTTACTAGGGACTTATAAGTAAAATAAATAGGCCTATTGGGGATAAGGAGTGATCACATGCACTTTGGCACTGGTTCAAAAATGAGATCAGCAAAAATGGAAAAGGAGGGGTAAAAGCTTTCAGGAAGACCACCCCAAGGCTGACAGGTCTAACAAATGGAAAAAACCCAAATACAATATTAAACACAATACAAGACATATTACTGGATGAGACACAATGCTGGTACAATGATACAGTAACAAAATCAGGACATATAGAATGTCTGTTCTCAAAGCTCTATCACTCATGCAGTATGGATACAAAAGCAAACAGTTTGCAAATAGCTAATGTTTGCAAAGCTTTTCGGATACAATGTTGCTCAACAGGGAAAAACATAACCGTAAATCTAAAACAGGATACTTTTCAGCTCTTTAGTGAATTAAATGATGTTAACTAGCCTACTTGTTCCTGCGCTGTTTCAAAGAGCAGCAAAAAGCCAACAAACACTTTTGACAGTGTCATTGGTACCAGCAAGGCAAAGTGACAGTGTCTAGATGTTCGTCTAAATATATGGGCATAGGGTGGCAGCACTTTCTCCTCGGGAGCACCCTCAAACACACAGGACCAGCAGTTCAACAGCGAGCGATGACCACAGTGGAAATCAAAAGTTCCATTATTTAGCTCACTGCTGCCTCCCAAGTGCTGAACTGCCACAAAAGGCAGGTCAAAACACAGAAACAAAATATAGTTTAAAAAAATCCGCAATTGTTGAGGTTGAATCACAGTCAGTAATTTTCCAGGTTCTACTGAGATTATAATGGGCTTCAGCTCTATTTAGACACACAGGACTGCAGTGCTTGCGGCGGGCTTCCACACAGAGCAAGGCCAGTAGCAGAAAAGACAATTAGAACTAGGGAGTGCCACTGCTTTGTTCCAAGCCAGGAGAAAGTGGACAGCAAGGCTCCACACAAGTCAAAGTTAAGAAAATGATTACTAAACTATGGGCCGTGGTGGCAGGGCAGGGCAATGCTAGAGGAATATTGTCTGCTTCCTCATGGGTCTGTAGAAGCAGAGGTAGGGTTCAGGCTGTGCCTTTGCTTGCTATCTCTGCCTGAGGTTTCACTTGGTGCAGATTAGGGCTAGGTGGAACCGTAGTAAATTTGTCCATTCTGCATTACTCTTGTAATGTAGAATTACAGCTAAATTAAAACGACGTCCCTCCATAGGCAGAATGCAAAATTATGCAGTGATTTCTAAAGTTTATAACCATTCCATTGCACTCAGCACCCTTGCATACACTGCAGTAACTAAAACTTTTAATCACTGCAGAGCATGAGAGGGCACAGAGAGATATGCAGTGCTTTCTAACCCTTAGTAACCACTGCAGATACCATTCAGTGCCCATCCAAAGGTTTTAATCACTGAAGAACATGCTGTGGTTCCTAAAGTTTAGAAACCACTGCATACCACTTGGCACCCTTACATACTCTGCAGTGATAAAACGTTTTATTGTAATTCTGCGTGATTCAGTAGAATCAAACGCTGGGATTTCCGCCCACCCCCGGTGCAGATCTACACCTCATGAATGGGGTTCAGTCTTTTCAGAACTGGTAATCCTAGATCTGGAAACACCTAATCATTCTAGATCACCTAAAGTGAGCTCTACCTTGGGGATACCGATCTGAGCAAATGGTAATGGGCCCCTATGTGTATTGCCTGCAGACTTGCTGTAACAAAGGAAGAGCAAGAATAACTGAGAGGTTGGGGCAGTTCTCTGTATGATTTTGAAATGTGACCCAAGTCTTAGATGAATGTAATTTACAAGACCATTTCATTAAGAAATTGGATTATTATTTGAGCGATGTAACTACCCACCTTCAGTAAAAATGATAATCTTTGTCAGGGTGAACAACTAAAGTCAATAAACATACCTAGGATCAACCCCCTGGTAGGTATGACACATAGCGGACAGGATTAACTTGCAATGTGCGAAGTATTTATGCAGTACCAAAACAGTAATAATGTCAAAACGCAGCACAAAAATAGAGTACATGTTCATAAATTAAATAGTACCAAAATAACAAAAATCCAATAAGTGGAATCGGAGAAGTGATTTTTTATGTTTTGGAAAAAAACGGTCACAGGATGCTTGTTTCTGGTTCAGGGAAGACCTGGCTTGGCAGTTCGGGCTTGACTGTTCCCATGAGGCACAGGGTCAAGAAGGATTTGAATTTAGCTGGGTCTGAACTGAGGCAGTGAAAGGAGCTAAAGAATGATGATGGATTCATCCCAGATGTCTGACTGGGGGTGCACGTCTGAAAAGTTTCAGTGCTCCGTCCATCATCTCCTTGTGTTTGCTTTGTTCACTCTAAGTTGGCAGGGTATGCCCTTGCTCACTTTGCCACTGGATTCAAGCTAGCCTGGCTGATGAAGGGTGTTAGCCAGAAACTGGTCCCAGGATGCTTGTTTAAGGTTCAGAGAAGACCAGGCTTGGCAGTTTGGGCTGGACTGTTCCCATGAGACACAGGGTCAACAGCGGACCCCACCAACCTTAAGAACGTCCGCCCCATCTCGCTCCTCCCTTTTCCTGCCAAAGTCATTGAGAAGATGGCCAACAGACAGCTTGCCGCCTTCCTTGAGACAAATGGATCCCTCGACCCCTCGCAGTCCGGTTTCAGAGCCAACCACAGCACCAAAACCGCCCTCATCGCAGCCACCAACGACATCCGAGCCCTTCTCGACAATGGGGAAACAGCTGCACTCATCCTCCTGGACCTCTCCGCCACGTTCGACACTGTCTGCCACCGCACCCTAGTCCAACGCCTCAGCAACACCGGCATCCAAGAGAAGGCATTGAAGTGGATCATCTCGTTCCTCGCTGGACGAACACAGAGAGTCCGCCTCCCCCCGTTTCGTTCCGAGGCCACCGAAGTCATCTGCGGCGTCCCGCAAGGATCATCACTTAGCCCCACCCTCTTCAACGTCTACATGAGACCTCTCGCAGCCATGGCACGCCAACACAACCTCAACATCATCTCCTACACCGACGACACCCAGCTGATCCTCTCCCTCACCAGAGACCCCGACACCGCCAGAACCAGCCTCCACGAAGGGATGAAAGACGTCGCCGAGTGGATGAAGAACAGCCGCTTGAAACTGAAATCATACAAGACGAAGTCCTCATCCTTGGGCCATCACCCACTGCCTGGGACAAGTCCTGGTGGCCCCCAGCCCTGGGCACCGCCCCCAAGCCGGCAGACCACGCACGCAACCTGGGCTTCATCCTGGACTCCTCCCTCTCGATGACCAGGCAAGTCAACGCCGTCTCCTCTTCATGCTTTCACACCCTCCGCATGCTCCGCAAGATCTTCCGATGGATCCTGATTGAAACCAGGAAGACGGTCACCCAGGCCCTCGTCACCAGCCGGCTGGACTACGGAAACACCCTCTACGCCAGAACCACAGCCAAGCTACAGAAAAGACTACAACGCATCCAGAACGCCTCCGCCCGTCTCATCCTGGACATCCCTCGACACAGCCACATATCCGGCCACCTGAGGAACCTGCACTGGCTCCCCGTCAACAAGAGGATCACGTTCCGGCTCCTCACCCACGCACACAAATCTCTCCACAACCTGGGCCCCAAGTACCTCAACGACCACCTGACCTTCCACACGCCCACCCGCCAGCTACGATCCGCTAGCCTCGCCCTCGCCGCCGTACCACGTATCCGAAGAGCCACCGCCGGAGGCAGATCCTTCTCCTACCTGGCCGCCAAGACATGGAACTCCCTCCCCATCCACCTTCGGCTGACCCAGGACCACCTCGCCTTCAGGAGACAACTCAAGACCTGGCTGTTCGAGCAGTAGCAGCCCCCTTCCCCCAAGCGCCTTGAGACCCTTCCGGGTGAGTAGCGCGCTATACAAGTGTTATGATTGATTGGTTGAAGACTGATTTTCATATAGATGGGTCTGAACTGAGGTGGTGAAGGGAGCTAACGAATGATGATGGATTCAACCCAGATCTGCAACTGGGGGTGAGTGTCTGAAAAATGTCAGCGCTCCGTCCATCATCTCCTTGTGTTTGCTTTGTTTCCCCCACGTTGGCAGGGTATGCCTTGACATGGGTTCCTTGCTCACTTTGCCAATGGATTCAAGCTAGCTGGGCTGATGAAGGGTGTTACCAAGAAACCGGTCCCAGGATGCTTGTTTCCGGTTCAGAGAAGACCTGGCTTGGACGTTAGGGCTGGACTGGTCCAATGAGGGACAGGGTCGAGACTGATTTGCATATATCTGGGTCTGATCTGAGGTGGCAACGTGAGCTAAATAATGATGATGGATTCAGCCCAGATCAGTGACTGGGGATGAGTGTCTGAAAAGTTTCAGAGCTCCGTCCATCATCTCCTTGTGTTTGCTTTGGAAAAAAATGGGGCCATAAGGTGTTAAGCGCCAACAGTGACCAGGACCCAAGTGAGATTTGAGGTCAACCTCGATGGAGTGATCCAATCAGATTTACCTTCAGACTTAAGGCCAGATTTAGAAAGTAGTGGTGCCATACATCTCAGCAAGCAAAGTTGCTGTTCTCTGTCACTTGGAGGGAGCTGAACTGTGCCATATCTTCAAAGAAATGGAGCAGTCCCACTCTCTGCCTCACGTTGTGCTTCCTAGCACCAACACAAGCATACTTGTGCCATAGTCTAAGGGTTTCTCTGTTTTGGTAAGGTAGGTTTTTGTGACGAAGGGCTATCCTTTGAGGCTATATCCTCTTTGTATGTGCAGAATGCAGCACACATACACAAAGGAAATAACAAGGAGAAATAACATGTTTTCTCCTTGTTATGCCAGCCTCAAGCAGGCACACAACTTTGGCACAAATCAATGGTTACAAGTTTTTTGTAGAAATTGGTTTAAGTCAAAATGCATGGGTGTATGCATGAAAACGCCCTTTCACCACCCATGGTATGCCTCTCAGACTCAATGTAATGGAAGGCAGCTTAATGCACTGCCTTGCATTCATGTTTTTCTTGCAAAGCAAAGCAAATTGCCATTCAGATTGCTTTGTACATTCTAAAACAGATATTTTTGCCAGGTCTGCGTTACAAAAGTAGCACAAACCAGATGCAAAACCTTTGGGAATTTGAACCTTTGTTTAAGTCAAAAATCTTCAGAGGGGCAACGCAGAAGGGTGTGACCAAGATAGGCTCCATGAGTTCGAATATCTCACAGATAGGGTCCCACTGAAGCAGCTAACTTTTGGTGAGAAAGTTCTGAGCAGGAGAAATTCGATTTTTGCGTGCAAGGAAAGTCCTTCCTTCATCAGATGCTTTTGGCGCTTTTGTCCAGTGAAGATTCCTACATTCACATTCATTCACTTTTTTGTAGCTCCAATTTATCCAGCAGGGCAAGCTGCAGGATATAGCCAAAGAGGACTCTAGGAGGCCAAATACCTTCTCCGTGAGTCCTGCTGAATCAGATTTGCTACTGCAGAAAATGTCCAAGTGTGGGAAACCTGAATTTTGAGCCAAGTGGCACCACACCGTTGTTTTTTAGGCTTAGAAGGTTTGCACCAGTTATCTGGAGGCCTTTGTAGCCAAAATGTGTTTTAAGTGTCATGGTTCTTAGTAAGTTAGGAGTAGTACACTTTGACTCAGCCCATGGTTCAAAAACATCGGGAACAGCAGTTGGGGTTCATCACTCACTCCAGCAGTAAATTAAAGCAGATTCTAATACAGGTCCTGTTGGAACTGGTCAGCTGGGCAGTCGCAGGAAAGGGCTTCTTGTAGCTTGTTGTATCCCTGCATCTTGCATAGGAGGTTAGCCTTATGACCTATGGAGTTCACTTGTTTGTCCTGGGAAAAAGAGAGAGAGCAGGTCTAGTCATGAGGACACTTTGTCTCAGACAGCAGGTTCAGTCTGCTTGCTTTCTTCTATAATTCACAAGGGTGTACTGAGGATCCCACATGTATTCCTGCCAATAGAATATGGGTGTGGGTGACTCCGGGCTCCTCCCTAACTAATAGAGTAAAAGTTCCCAAGGGTAGCCCAACCAACATTTGCAGCATTTCCTGTGTACCCTACAGCATAAAATCCCACAGCGTCCTTCTTTGCCTAAACTAAATTTAGTAAACCCCTTCCAAGTTTGTGAAGAGCCTGTGTGCCCACCCCGAGGTGTGGCCAGTGAAATGAGCCACACGTCCTATGTGGTCACTTCAAACCAGTACTGGGTGCAGCTTCCTTCCCACTGGGATTGGAACCTGTATGATTAGGGCACTAAAGAAGAGACCTGTGCAGGTGTCATCTGACATCAGCCAAAGGAGGCCCCTTTGAAGTTTATAAGGTCCCTGGGTACTGCCCAACTGGTCATTCTAGTAAAGGAACAGAAACACCTAAACACACCCAAACCTCTGTCTCATGTTCTGGGAGCAGTTTTCACTCCTCAGTCAGGATCAATCATTTCTAGGGCTGCAGCTAGAGGCTAATGTAACTGAGCCCTCAAAGGCTTTAGACAGGGGAAAAGGTAACTTTCTAAAAGTGCCATTTCCTTAATATGTATTACAAATCTGAGTTTACCAGTAAATTGTGCATTGAATAAACATTACAAAGAGTCCAAGAATTAACTTTTCTAGTTGTTTCCTAGTCGGAGATAGCATTGTTAAATGGAATATTGCATCCCTGTGTTTTCTTATAAAACAGCCAACCTTGCGACTGTGAAATAGCTTTTGGAGCACTTTCACTGTGAGAACATGTTTAACATTAAATTCCTACATGTCCTACGTTTACATACCCTGCACTCTGCCTTATGGGCAGTAAGGCCTACTTAAGGGTGACATATTCATTTTTAAAAGGAAGGTTTAGATCTGTCAAAAGGGTTTATTTTTAGAGGTCGAATTGCAGTTTAAAAGCTGCTTTGGTCAGTCTACATTGATAGGTCTGCATCCTTGATTTAAACTAGTGGATAGTGATTTACTGTAGTGGATGGCTCAATCAGTACTGCAGTCTACTAGTGCCATTTAACTTATAGGCCCTTGGTATACCAATTTTATTATGTTGAAAAGAGGAGCACATGCCCTTTTCTACTGGTTGGCAGGAGTTCTACAGCCAGCAAAATAGGGTTTAACAAAAAGGCAAAAAAAATCCAGCATAACCCGACAATAAAGGTAGGTTTCCTACAATTGTATTACTTAAAAAGTAGCTAAATGTTAGGAGGTTCTTGTTAGGCCCAAGGCTGTGGACCTCAATTTAAAAGTGGACGCTAGTAGGTAACTTATCTGGGTGCACTGAGCCACCCTAAAACTATTGCTGCCAAATAGAACTTGGTCCAAAGTGACTATGTGGCATACATCATATGGAACAATAATGGATGAACAATGTTGATCTACATTCTCCTACATAATTAAAGGGTTGACCCTGATCAGCACCTGCTGTTTGGGGTGTTCCTAACGATTGTGTTCAACTCAAACTATTACCAAAAGCAAAAACACACAGTGTTATATTCAATCAATCAATCAATCAAAGACATTTATAGAGCGCGCTACCTACCCGTAGGGTCTCGAGGCGCTTGGGGGGTGGGGGGTGCCGCTACTGCTCGAACAGCCAGGTCTTGAGCTTCTTCCTGAAGGAGAGGTGGTCTTGGGTCAGGCGCAGGTCGGCCGGGAGGGAGTTCCAGGTCTTGGCGGCCAGGTAGGAGAAGGACCTTCCTCCTGTGGTGGCTCTGCGGATGCGTGGGACGGCGGCGAGGGCGTGGCTGGCAGATCGGAGGAGGCGTTTGGGAGCGTAGAAGTTGATGCGGTTGTTGAGGTAGCTCGGGCCTTGATCGTGGAGAGCTTTGTGTGCGTGGGTAAGGAGGCGGAAGGTGATTCTCTTGTTGACCGGGAGCCAGTGTAGGTCTCTAAGGTGTCCGGAGATGTGGCTGTGTCGTGGGATGTCGAGGATGAGTCTGGCTGAGGCGTTCTGGATGCGCTGGAGTCTCTTCTGGATTTTGGCGGTGGTTCCGGCGTAGAGTGCGTTGCCGTAGTCCAGTCGGCTGGTGACGAGGGCCTGGGTGACGGTCTTCCTGGTCTCAGTGGGGATCCACCAGAAGATCTTCCGCAGCATGCGCAGGATGTTGAAGCACGACGAGGAGACGGCGTTGACTTGCCTGGTCATGGAGAGGGAGGAGTCCAGGATGAACCCCAGGTTGCGTGCGTGGTCCGTCGGTTTGGGTGCGGTGCCCAGGGCGGAGGGCCACCAGGAGTCGTCCCAGGCAGAGGGCGAGGAGCCCAGGATGAGGACCTCTGTCTTATCTGAGTTCAGTTTCAGGCGGCTCGTCGTCATACACTCGGCTACCTCTTTCATCCCTTCGTGCAGGTTGGCTCTGGCGGCGGCGGGGTCGTTGGTCAGGGAGAGGATCAGCTGGGTGTCGTCGGTGTAGGAGATTATGTTGAGGTTGTGTTGGCGTGCGATGGCCGCGAGGGGGCTCATGTAGACGTTGAAGAGAGTAGGGCTCAGCGAGGATCCTTGAGGGACGCCGCGGATGACTTCGGTGGCCCCTGATTTGTACGGTGGTAGGCGGACTCTTTGTGTTCTTCCGTCGAGGAAGGAGACGATCCATTCTAGTGCCTTCTCCTGGATTCCGACGTTGCTGAGGCGCTGCACTAGGGTGCGGTGGCAGACCGTGTCGAAAGCCGCGGAAAGGTCTAGGAGGATGAGGGCCGCTGTTTCTCCGTTGTCCATCAGGGCTCGGATGTCGTCAGTGGCGGCGATGAGGGCTGTCTCGGTGCTGTGGTTGGCACGGAATCCGGACTGTGATGGGTCGAGGGATCCATTCGTCTCGAGGAAGGCGGCCAGCTGTTTGTTGACGGTCTTTTCGATGACTTTGGCTGGAAACGGGAGTAGAGAGATGGGGCGGTAATTCTTGAGTTCGATGGGGTCTGCTGTAGGTTTCTTGAGTAGAGCGCTGAGTTCGGCGTGCTTCCAGCTCTCGGGGAAGGTGGCGGTGTCGAATGAGGTGTTGATGATGTCCCGCAGGTGGGGTGCGATGACAGCGTCGGCTTTGTTGAAGACGTGGTGAGGGCAGGGGTCGGTCGGAGATCCGGAGTGGACGGAGTTCATCATGCGGACGGTGTCTTCGGTGTTGACCGGGGTCCAGGCGCGGATGGTGGTGGTGGGTGGCGTTGCTGCGGTCGTGGCGTGCGTCGGTTGGGTGCTGAAGCTGTTGTGTATGTCCGCGATCTTGTTGTGGAAGTAGGAGGCGAGGGAGTTGCAGAGGTCTTGTGATGGGGTGATGTCGTTGTTTCCGGCGTTGGGGTTGGAGAGCTCTTTCACGATGTTGAAGAGTTCCTTGCAGTTGTGTGCGTTGTTGTCCAGTCGGTTCTTGAAAGCCGTTTTCTTGGCGGTGCGGATCAGTTGGTGGTGTTTCCGGGTGGCGAGCTTCAGGGTGGTCCTGTTGTCCGGTGTGGGTTCCTTTCTCCAGGCTTTCTCGAGGGCTCAGCAGTTCTTCTTGGAGCTCTTGAGTTCGTCGGTGAACCATGGGGCTCTCTTGTTTCCGGGTCTGCTGGGCGGGATCCTCAGAGGGGCGAGTTCGTCCGCGCAGTTGCTGATCCACTTTGTGAGGTTGTCGGCGGCCTGGCTGGGGTTTGCTGAGCTGGCCGGAGGGTGCTGGCTCAGGGAAGCGGCGAGCTGGTCTGCTGTGATCTTGGTCCAGCTTCTTTGAGCAACCTGTTGGTGGTGGTGGTGGATCGTCGTTCTTCTGAAGGTGAAGTGGATGCCTCTGTGGTCCGTCCAGTCGAGTTCTGTGGCGTGGCTGAAGGCGATGTCTTTGCTGGATGAGAAGATGGCGTCGAGTATGTGTCCGGTGAGGTGGGTGGGGGTGGGCACCAGCTGCTTGAGTCCAAGGTTGGCGAGGTTGTCGAGCAGGGTGCTGGTGTTGTAGTCGTTGTTGTTCTCCAGGTGGAAGTTGAAGTCCCCCAGGAGGATGTAGTCAGCGGAGGGGAGGGCGTGCGGGCTGACGAAGTCGGCGATGTCCTCGCTGAATTGAGGGCGTGGTCCCGGAGGTTGGTAGATCAGGGTGCCTCTGAGGGTGGTATTCGGGTCGGTGTGGATCTGGAAATGCAGGTGTTCGGCGGAGGGTGGGGTGTTGTCGGTGCTGGTCGTGATGCGGATGGTGTTCTTGTGGATGATGGCGATGCCTCCTCCCACCTGGTTGGCGTTGCGGTCCCTCCGGGTGATCTTGTAGCCTTCTGGGATGGCGATGGCGATGTCGGGCGCTGAGGAGGCGTTCATCCAGGTCTCCGTGATGAAGGCAACGTCAGGGGCTGTGGCGTCTAGGAGGTTCCAGAGTTCGATGGCGTGTCTGTGGACGGAGCGGGTGTTGAGTAGGATGCACTTGAGGTGGTTGCTGCTGGTGTTCGGCTTGGCGGGTGCAGGTCCTGGTGTCGGGCAGGTCCGGATGCAGGTGAACTTGCAGGTGTTGCAGCTGAAGGGTCCGTGGACGCGTCGTGGGGTGGCTCTGCAGCATCCCGGGACTCGGCCGGTGTTGAGTGCGATGAGGGTGGCGGCGGTGTACGTCAGGCGGGTCGGTCGGGGTCTTCGTGGGCCAGGGGTCCTGGCACTGGGCGCGGTCCAGGCGTGGACGGGCGTAGACGGGCTTACCTTTGGCGCGCCTTCAGTGCACAAACGGCGCACCCGCTGCGCGTGACCGCTGCGCGTTCGCACGGTCGCCATATATGGCCAAGTGCGCGGGGGGGCGGAGCAGCTGGGAGGCGGGAGCGGGGAGGGTACAGAAGAGAAAATGGGCGGGGTTTAGCGGCGGTGGCGGGAAGCGGGGAGCGGGGAGGGATGACGAAGGGGGTTTAAAACAGCAGAAAAACAGAAATAAAATACAAAATACAACAACCAGGCAGTACAGAACCTTAAGCAAGGTCAAGACCAAGATATAACCAGCAGGGGCAGGTCGGGCGGCCATGGATCGCGCTGCGAGATGCAGGGGGCGTGGTCACTCGCCGGCAGCCGGGGCAGCGAGGCAGCGAGGCAGAGAGGACGGGGAGGCACACGCCGCAGCTGGTGGCCGTGCGGCGCGGGGGTGTCCTAAAACTAGGTCACACTCACCCGCGTCGCACGGTCGCCATATATGGCCAAGTGCGCGGGGGGGCGGAGCAGCTGGGAGGCGGGAGCGGGGAGGGTACAGAAGAGAAAATGGGCGGGGTTTAGCGGTGGTGGCGGGAAGCGGGGAGCGGGGAGGGATGACGAAGGGGGTTTAAAACAGCAGAAAAACAGAAATAAAATACAAAATACAACAACCAGGCAGTACAGAACCTTAAGCAAGGTCAAGACCAAGATATAACCAGCAGGGGCAGGTCGGGCGGCCACGGATCGCGCTGCGAGATGCAGGGGGCGTGGTCGCTCGCCGGCAGCCGGGGCAGCGAGGCAGCGAGGCAGAGAGGACGGGGAGGCACACGCCGCAACTGGTGGCCGTGCGGCGCGGGGGTGTCCTAAAACTAGGTCAGGAGAAAAAAAGCAATGTCTGTTTTGGCAAGCTGGTTTCATGGTTACATTTATTTTTCTTTTTATTGCAAGCTTATGCAATAAAAGAAATATATAAAATGAAAAAAAAACATACTGTCTAAACATGGTTTCCAATAACATGTTTGCTTTAAACAAAAAAAAATTGCCATCTCATCCATAATCCTAATAGAACAGAACGAGTGCTTTGTATCTGGCAGGTATACTTAGATCAGCTGTAGACACCCCTTTTTACCATAAATCACATTAATGGGATCTATAATTTTTATCAGCTCTAAGAAAATGTACTATTGGTTTTGAATTATTTTAACCTAATGACGTACATTAAACAGTCAAGGATTACTGACAAAAATAAAACAGGATGGAAAGTATTTGCAAAGTAAAGTATGGCTCGCCAGTCCTAGACCTGAAGTTCACTTATTTTCATTAGGATATGCACATTTGATCATGAAAAATTGTGCCACTCATAGTGCAAGGAAACCAGTTACTGAAATGGACTGGCCCATTGTCCCATGCTGTATTATGACAGACCAATTAATAGTACGGGGGTCCAAAGTCCCAAACCCTTCTAGGGGCCTCATTTATGAGCTCTTGCGTCACTTTTACGCCGCCGTTGTGTCACTTTTTGTGACGCACCAGTGGCGTAAAAAAATGCGCCTTGTTGCGCCATATTTACAAAGTGACGCATCTAGGTAGATGCGTCACTTTGTAAACCCCTGCGCCACATTATACCTGCGCCAGATATAATGTATACAAGGGGGGTGTATTGACACAAGAAAGGGTCGTAGAAGTGACGCAATGAAATCTATGAGATTTCACTGCGTCACTTCTAGGACGCCGTTGCGTCAAAATCTTGCGCCTGCCTCACAGCAGGCGTAAGACTGACGCAGGCCCTTTCACACGGGGCTTGCCTCATGTGAAAGGACGCATTGCTGGAGTTGCGTCACTTTTGTGACTCACTCCAGCAATGCGTCACTTTTGCGCTTGACTTATCTGTAACTCCTTGCGACATGATGCGTCATAATATAAATATGATGCATCATTGGTGTCGTAAGGAGGGCGCAATGAAAAGTGACGCATCGCTGTTTTCACGCAGCGATGCGTCACTTTTCATAAATGGGGCCCTAGGTTTGTATGTTTGTATGTCTTTTTTTATTAAAGGAGGCTGACAAGACAGCTAAGGATGTCTCTAGACTAGATCTAAAAAATAGCATGGGTGTCAGTTGCACAGGTTTAAAACCTCTGAAAGAATAGATAATTCACTCTTGGTTATAACCAATTTGCGACGCGATGCAGCATATTAGAGTTCCTTTAAGTGATTGCTCGAGCTCTGCAGTCTGCGAGGCTATTGGCGCGATGGTTCCAAATGTGTTCAATTGCAGGGTGGAAAGAGCCTCCGATGAGTAGGGTTCATGCTAGGACACAGTATCTGTGATCTACAATTCAAAATAGACCCAAACATGGTCCGACGCGAAGATAACTATTCAGCCAATCTCAGCTGCCAGAGCATGTTTACCCAAATATATTCAGTTTGGGAGTGAGATTAATGAGCATCAGATTAAATGAAAAAAATATTTATCATTTGAATAAATTAACTTCTAGAGATCAGATGAACCACATTCAGATGTCACGGAAACAAAGGATAAGGGAGTCGTAGAAGAACAAAACAAGCCCAGGTCGGTCATGCGATGCAATGTTATGTCAAAGTTCGCAGCCTCCTCCATAAAGCAACAGATACTGAATCGTATGCTTTGCTGACACTCTAAAGAGGTAAGGCTCTCAATAGAAGTGAAGCAAATTGATTTTATTTTTTTTTTTGAAATAATTTTTATTGTAGTCATACCTGTACAGGTCATTACACATAGAAGCAGCGTCATAAAATTGAGCAGATACACAGTATGCTTCGTTGATCAGTACACAGCCGTCATGCCCACAACCCGGGGGTTGGGCGGCGATGATGTCTCTGCTCTTCCATGCCTGACGTTCAATATAGAGGAGTGGTCGGTGTCCGGATTATGTGCATGACTACTTTTACAGTCCTACTGAACTACGCGCTGAACGCCAACTCCCACTCCCTGCGCAAAACCTAAAACTCCCCCCCCTGTCCCGCCCCACTCACCACCACCCGCCTAAGGCTATGTTGCGATCATTCCTGGAGTACTGGCGTTAGCCCCCCTGTATGTCTGCTGCTCCTAGGGCCTCAGCCTGCCTCATCCGCCCCATCCGCCTCGGGGACCTCCTCTTCGTCATCAGCCTCGCTATCCCTGAGTGCCTGCACCATTACTTCCCATGAGGTCGCAGTGTCAGCTGCTGTCTGGCTAGGGGTCCTGCGCGCAAGCTGGTACCTGTGTGTGCTGTCAGCCGTAGCCCATTTTAGAAATTCCTGCCGCCACCTCCGTGGAGTTGGCCCCACTCTCGCCTTCCAGTTCCTAGTGATCTCCCTCTTAGCCACCATCAGTCCCATGTCGATAAACTTACTCGTGAGTTTGTTTTTGGGGGTATGGGGAAACCAGTGCAAAAGACATTCCGCTGGTCCGTATTCTATGGATCTTTCAGTCACCTCATTCAACACCTCCCCAATGTCCTGCCAGTAACCCCGCAGGGCCGGGCACGTCCACAGCATGTGCACTAACTCGGCCCCCTCTTCCGGGCACCGGGGACAGGTCGCTGTCCCATCGCCAAAATACCGCCTGATTCTACCCGGGGTCATGTACGCCCTATGCAATACATAGTAGTGGATTAGTTGAAACCTAGCGTTTCTCGTGCTGTTGCGAGCCCTACGGACAAGCTGTGCCCACGTTGTGTCAGGTATGTTCTTACCCAGGTCCGCTTCCCACTTGGCTTTTAGAGATGTAAGAGGAGGGATATTCTCTCTAATCATTCGATTGTAGAGGCACGTTACCGCCTTGAGCGTGCCCGCCGCCATCATAGTGTACTGGCACGCCGCTGCCGTCCCAGGTTCCTCAAGTCCCGTACCCTAGTGGGCCTGCATCGCCCTGGTTACTGCTGCATGAAGCAGAAATCCCCCTCTCGGGATGCCGAAGCGTTCTATTAACTCCTGGAACGGGAGCAGTGCGCCATTTTCAAAGAGGTCCCCAACCACCTGTATTCCTGCTTCCTCCCACTCCTGCAGATGCGACCAGTCGCCGCCATGTGGTAAGGCTGTTAACATGCCCAGCGGGATCTCAGGCGCATATGGGCGTTGGGTACCCGCTCTCTTTTGGGCCCGGTTCCAACATTGACGGTACGTGCGCTGCTCCAGCGACAAATCCCGACTGTCCAGCCGCTGCTGGAGGGTAATATATGCCAGGACGTGTCTGGGCGTCCCTCGCAAGCTTTCGTCCTCTGGGCCCCGAAACACCCTCGCTACCTCCTGCGTGAAGACCTGCAGTTGGGCCGCTAGGTAATAGAGCTCAAAGTCCGGCACCGCCAGACCCCCCTCATCTTTCGGGCGAGAAAGCGTGGCCAGCGCTACTCTGCACCGTCCCGCTCCCCAAATGAACGTCGTAATTTGAGATTTAAGTAGTCTAAAGAAGGAGCTAGGTAGCCAGATTGGGAGCGTCCGGAAGTAATACAATAATCTCGGTAGGGCAACCATCTTCAGCAGGGAAATCCGGCCCGCCACCGAGAGTGGCAATGTGGCCCAGAAGGCCATACAGCCCCTCAGTCCACGTATGCACCGCCCCAGGTTGCCCTCAAGCAAGTCCTCCGGCTTATGGTAAATATGGACCCCCAGGTACTTAATACAGGTAGGGTCCCAGGCCGCCTCCGACCGGTGTTGCGGCTGGGCAGCGCCCTCCAGTAGTGGGAACAAACTCGTCTTGGGCCAGTTAACCCTCAGGCCCGACATCTCTCCGAAGCTCTCTAGCAGGGCTTCCGCTCTCTGCAAGTCCTCAACACCGTCGCGGAGGAACAGTAGTAAATCATCGGCATACAGCGAGATGAAATGTTGCCCGTCTCGGGCCCGCACTCCGCGGATGTGCCGCCCCGTCCGGGCCGCAGCCGCCAGCGGCTCAATAGCCAGTGCAAATAGAAGCGGCGAGAGGGAGCAGCCCTGTCGAGTGCCCCGCTCCACCGGGTAGCGGAGGGACACCGTCGGTCCCACCCTCACCCTTGCTATCGCCTCCGCATAAAGGACCTTCGTCCAATGAATATAACCAGCTCCCAGCCCAAATCGCTCCATGACAGCATAGAGGTAGTCCCATTCGAGGCTGTCGAAGGCCTTTTCAATGTCGACCGAGAGAACCAGTTCCGTCCCAGCCCCGCCGTCCAGCCCGTCCATGAGACGGACCAGCCTTCTGATATTTATTGTGGTGTTGCGCTTCGGTATAAAACCGTTCTGGTCTTCGTGCACAAGTCCCGTCATGTGAGGCAGGAGCCTCGCCGCTAGTATGGAGCTCAGGATCTTATAATCCGCGGTGAGCATAGAGAGTGGCCGATAGGACGCAGGGTCACTACTCTCTCTGCCGGGCTTCAGTAGTGGAACCACTAATGCCTCCCGCATCGACTGCGGTAGTCGGCCCGCCGCCCTGGCCTCTTTATAAACGGTCAGGAGTCGCGGTGCCAGTATGTCCAGATATTTGCTATAGAACTCTATGGGGAGCCCGTCTATTCCCGGCGATTTGTTCCGCGCCATGCGCCGCACCGCCGATCGTATCTCCCCCACTTCAATGTCCGCCCCTAAGTCTTTCGCCTGCTCAGCCTCCAGCCGGTGTAGGGGTAGACCAGCCAGGAAGGGTTCTACCAGGCCCGTCCTATCTCCCGGGGCACTCTTGTACAGTAAGCATGGGCGGAAAATCCGTTACGCTCGCGGATTTTGCGGATTTTCTGGAAATCCGCAACCCGCGAGATTTGCGAATTTCCCGCAAAATCCGCAAATTCGCACGCAGCGGATTTTTTGGGCGGCGCGCGGCGTTGGTGATACAATTTTTGCGGCGCGCGGCGTTTATCATCGTTTGCCGAGTTGTTTTTTTCGATAGTTTGCGAGTGCTGCGCCATTTTGGATCTTGCTGTGTGATCCCGCGGGAATTGGCGAGCGCGATTACGTCATCGCGGCTTGCCAGCGATAGTTTGTCAACGCGAGTACGGCGAGATCACGTCTCGCGTTACTTCGCAATTGCGAGATTTGAGATGCGGCGAGCGAAAATATAAATTTGCAATTCTGCACAAGAAATCCACCAGCAAGCAGCATAAACCTTCTAGAAATGATGATTTTTATCTGAATAACTCCTTAGTTTGACATTTGCCTGCACTTTTTTAGCGAGGAGTCCATTTTGGGGAGGGGGGCAGGGGGGTGGGAGGAAGGAAGTGCCCCACAGTCTTCAACTTCCTGTTCCTGTTCAGCAGGCTCCTCCCAGTGCTTTGTCCATCTCCTGGTCACTTTTCATTTGGGTCTGGAGCTGGAAGGATTACTTTTTGTGGATGCTGCTGGATATTTGGATTTGAGGCCTTTTTGACTTTCTTTGGATCACTGTTGGATTAGACATTTTACAAGTAAGTTTGTTTGGGGCATTACAGTTGCTGCAATTAAAATTTTGGAATTTTAGATTTTTGGGCTGTTTTGGGGCCTTTTGCCCAGGGGTACTCAGTGGTGGGTGGACTGAGTCTTTCTGTGGGGTGTCTTGAATTTAAACATCATGGAGGGGCTGGATGGCTTGGGATTGTGCTTATTTTTCAGTGATTTTCGTTTTTTTGGGCTGTACTTGTGGCCTTTTCACCAGGGGTAGTGAGTGTTGCATGGGCCTAGTCTTTCTGTGGGGTGTCTTGAATTTAAACATCATGGAGGGCATGGATGGAATGGGATTGTGCTGATTTTTCTGTGTTTTTCGATTTTTGACCTGTTGTTGGGGCCTTGACCAGGGGTAGTGAGTGGTGCATGGGCCTAGTCTTTCTGTGGGCTGTCTTGAACTTTAACATCATGGAGGGCATGGATGGAATGGGATTGTGCTGATTTTGCAGTGTTTTTCGATTTTTGGGGGTGTTCATGGGGAGGGACATGCCATGTGGCTGGTGGCCATTTTGAGTGCAGCTACAGGCACTGGCCATGTGCTGGCAGGCAAGTGGCCATTTTGAATGCAGGCTTTGTTGTTAGGCCTCCAACCATTTTGCCTACTTTTCAACCTTTATTTATGCCCAGGGGTAGTGAGTCTTGCATGGGCCTAGTCTTTCTGTGGATTGTCTTGAATTTAAACATCATGGAGGCCATGGATGGAATGGGATTGTGCTGATTTTGCAGTGTTTTTCGATTTTTGGGGGTGTTCATGGGGAGGGACATGCCATGTGGCTGGTGGCCATTTTGAGTGCAGCTACAGGCACTGGCCATGTGCTGGCAGGCAAGTGGCCATTTTGAATGCAGGCTTTGTTGTTAGGCCTCCAACCATTTTGCCTACTTTTCAACCTTTATTTATGCCCAGGGGTAGTGAGTCTTGCATGGGCCTAGTCTTTCTGTGGGTTGTCTTGAATTTAAACATCATGGAGGCCATGGATGGAATGGGATTGTGCAGATTTTTCAGTGATTTTCGTTTTTTGGGCCTGTACTTGTGGCCTTTTCACCAGGGGTATTTGAGTCTAGCATGGGCCTAGTCTTTCTGTGGGCTGTCTTGAACTTAAACATCATGGAGGGCATGGATGGAATGGGATTGTGCTGATTTTTCTGTGTTTTTCGATTTTTGACCTGTTGTTGGGGCCTTGACCAGGGGTAGTGAGTGGTGCATGGGCCTAGTCTTTCTGTGGGGTGTCTTGAATTTAAACATCATGGAGGGCATGGATGGAATGGGATTGTGCTGATTTTGCAGTGTTTTTCGATTTTTGGGGGTGTTCATGGGGAGGGACATGCCTTGTGGCTGGTGGCCATTTTGAGTGCAGCTACAGGCACTGGCCATGTGCTGGCACTGGCAGGCAAGTGGCCATTTTGAATGCAGGCTTTGTTGTTAGGCCTCCAACCATTTTGCCTACTTTTCAACCTTTATTTATGCCCAGGGGTAGTGAGTCTTGCATGGGCCTAGTCTTTCTGTGGGTTGTCTTGAATTTAAACATCATGGAGGCCATGGATGGAATGGGATTGTGCTGATTTTGCAGTGTTTTTCGATTTTTGGGGGTGTTCATGGGGAGGGACATGCCATGTGGCTGGTGGCCATTTTGAGTGCAGCTACAGGCACTGGCCATGTGCTGGCAGGCAAGTGGCCATTTTGAATGCAGGCTTTGTTGTTAGGCCTCCAGCCATTTTGCCTACTTTTCAACCTTTATTTATGCCCAGGGGTAGTGAGTCTTGCATGGGCCTAGTCTTTCTGTGGGTTGTCTTGAATTTAAACATCATGGAGGCCATGGATGGAATGGGATTGTGCAGATTTTTCAGTGATTTTCGTTTTTTGGGCCTGTATTTGTGGCCTTTTCACCAGGGGTATTTGAGTCTAGCATGGGCCTAGTCTTTCTGTGGGCTGTCTTGAACTTAAACGTCATGGAGGGCATGGATGGAATGGGATTGTGCTGATTTTTCTGTGTTTTTCGATTTTTGACCTGTTGTTGGGGCCTTGACCAGGGGTAGTGAGTGGTGCATGGGCCTAGTCTTTCTGTGGGGTGTCTTGAATTTAAACATCATGGAGGGCATGGATGGAATGGGATTGTGCTGATTTTGCAGTGTTTTTCGATTTCTGGGGGTGTTCATGGGGAGGGACATGCCATGTGGCTGGTGGCCATTTTGAGTGCAGCTACAGGCACTGGCCATGTGCTGGCACTGGCAGGCAAGTGGCCATTTTGAATGCAGGCTTTGTTGTTAGGCCTCCAACCATTTTGCCTACTTTTCAACCTTTATTTATGCCCAGGGGTAGTGAGTCTTGCATGGGCCTAGTCTTTCTGTGGGTTGTCTTGAATTTAAACATCATGGAGGCCATGGATGGAATGGGATTGTGCTGATTTTGCAGTGTTTTTCGATTTTTGGGGGTGTTCATGGGGAGGGACATGCCATGTGGCTGGTGGCCATTTTGAGTGCAGCTACAGGCACTGGCCATGTGCTGGCACTGGCAGGCAAGTGGCCATTTTGAATGCAGGCTTTGTTGTTAGGCCTCCAACCATTTTGCCTACTTTTCAACCTTTATTTATGCCCAGGGGTAGTGAGTCTTGCATGGGCCTAGTCTTTCTGTGGGTTGTCTTGAATTTAAACATCATGGAGGCCATGGATGGAATGGGATTGTGCAGATTTTTCAGTGATTTTCGTTTTTTGGGCCTGTACTTGTGGCCTTTTCACCAGGGGTATTTGAGTCTAGCATGGGCCTAGTCTTTCTGTGGGCTGTCTTGAACTTAAACACCATGGAGGGCATGGATGGAATGGGATTGTGCTGATATTTCTGTGTTTTTCGATTTTTGACCTGTTGTTGGGGCCTTGACCAGGGGTAGTGAGTGGTGCATGGGCCTAGTCTTTCTGTGGGGTGTCTTGAATTTAAACATCATGGAGGGCATGGATGGAATGGGATTGTGCTGATTTTGCAGTGTTTTTCGATTTTTGGGGGTGTTCATGGGGAGGGACATGCCATGTGGCTGGTGGCCATTTTGAGTGCAGCTACAGGCACTGGCCATGTGCTGGCACTGGCAGGCAAGTGGCCATTTTGAATGCAGGCTTTGTTGTTAGGCCTCCAACCATTTTGCCTACTTTTCAACCTTTATTTATGCCCAGGGGTAGTGAGTCTTGCATGGGCCTAGTCTTTCTGTGGGTTGTCTTGAATTTAAACATCATGGAGGCCATGGATGGAATGGGATTGTGCTGATTTTGCAGTGTTTTTCGATTTTTGGGGGTGTTCATGGGGAGGGACATGCCATGTGGCTGGTGGCCATTTTGAGTGCAGCTACAGGCACTGGCCATGTGCTGGCACTGGCAGGCAAGTGGCCATTTTGAATGCAGGCTTTGTTGTTAGGCCTCCAACCATTTTGCCTACTTTTCAACCTTTATTTATGCCCAGGGGTAGTGAGTCTTGCATGGGCCTAGTCTTTCTGTGGGTTGTCTTGAATTTAAACATCATGGAGGCCATGGATGGAATGGGATTGTGCAGATTTTTCAGTGATTTTCGTTTTTTGGGCCTGTACTTGTGGCCTTTTCACCAGGGGTATTTGAGTCTAGCATGGGCCTAGTCTTTCTGTGGGCTGTCTTGAACTTAAACATCATGGAGGGCATGGATGGAATGGGATTGTGCTGATTTTTCTGTGTTTTTCGATTTTTGACCTGTTGTTGGGGCCTTGACCAGGGGTAGTGAGTGGTGCATGGGCCTAGTCTTTCTGTGGGGTGTCTTGAATTTAAACATCATGGAGGGCATGGATGGAATGGGATTGTGCTGATTTTGCAGTGTTTTTCGATTTTTGGGGGTGTTCATGGGGACAGGCCATGTGGGTGGGGGCCATTTTGAGTGCTGGTACAGGCAGGCCCTGGCCATGTGCTAGGAGGCAAGTGGCCATTTTGAATGCAGGCTTTGTTGTTAGGCCTCCAACCATTTTGCCTACTTTTCAACCTTTATTTATGCCCAGAGGTAGTGAGTCTTGCATGGGCCTAGTCTTTCTGTGGGTTGTCTTGAATTTAAACATTATGGAGGGCATGGATGGATTGGGATTGTGCTGATTTTGCAGTGTTTTTCGATTTTTTTGTGCTCTATAACTGAACTGATGTTCCTCTGTCTTCCATTTTTTTTAGGTGCACAAGACTCAAGAGAACCACCAGTGCCAGGAAGAAGTCCTGCAGCGGTGTGTGTGTGCAGCATAACGTCACGCGACGTCACGTCTGGCCTCAGACAACTCTACAATTCGTGCAACTGCGGCCTGCTGTCTGACCTGCTCTGAAGAAGATGGCCCCGCCCCCAAAGAAAGTTCTCCGTAGCTCCTCTAGCAAGAAAGTTGCTAGTAAGGAGCAGAAGAAGCAAGTTAACAAGGAGGCTGGTGTGCCACCCGCCACGTTTTTTGGGAGCAAAAAAAAAAGTACGCCTGCAGCAGCAGGATCTGCTGGGGACCAAGCTGGGAGCAGCACCCCTGCTCCATTGGGTTCAGTGCCTCCACCACCACGCCAACTTAAGTCAAAGCCCTTGAGTGCTTCAGAGGCAGTCAGTGTACTTCTCCAATCACCATCGACCAGTGATGTTGGCTCATCGCAAGAAAGTAGCAGCAATGTCCCTGAATCAACACAGGTTGTTGTAACTCATCTGACAAGTGTTGAACAACCACAGCCGCAACAACAACACCATGTGCAAGTACACGCCCAAGTACATGTGGAAGGAGAGGCAGCAAAAGGAGATGCGCAAGCAAAGGTGCATGGAGGTTCACAAGTGCCCACAATAGTTGTTCCTCCCGAAGTAGGGGCACATCAGGAAATCGACAATGAAGCCGAGGTATCATTGGAAGCCACTCCTCCTGATGATCATTCATTGTCTTCCACATCCCTAGCAAGGAAAAGATCAAGGGGGGTGTCTACATCTTCTTCAAGCCCACCTCGTTCTGATGCAAGTGATCTGTCTTGGGAACCACAACTGCGGTCTGACAGTGAGGCACACCATGATCTGACACCGGTACCTAAGCGTAAAAGGAAGGTCGTCCAAAAACTCAAACCTATGGAGTGTGATGAGGCTCAACAAGAAGTGACAGATACTGCTGGTGATGAAGCCTCTCACGATGACGACGAGCCAGTCATCACAAAGGCCACTGCAGCCCCACCGGGCATGCAGCAAAGAGACATTTTGACCCTATCCCGAGAAGCTGCTGAGCGTGATGATGATGTCGGCGAGGAGGCAATGGAAATGGAATCATTAGATTTGGAGTTAAGTAGTACACCAAAACCTACCGCTTCCATATTTCTTCCTCGCAAGAAGGTACCCACCTCGTCCTCGACCTCAATTCGTGGTGGTGAAAGTGCAAAACGTACTGAAGTTCGGCAATCCACATCCTCCACTTCATCTGGCATTAGCAGCAGGACCACCACCACCAGTATCGCCGCCTCCTCCTGCCCCCGAAGACATTTCAAGTCTCCAGTTTGGGACTTCTTTAGTGTTTGCCCAAAAAAGGAAAACGTAGCCATTTGTAGCCTTTGTAAGCTTCGATTTAGTCGTGGTAAGCTTGGTTCTAACTATGGTACCGGAGGCCAGAGAGGTCATCTTGAGAGAGCGCACCCTGTCCAATGGTTTCCGCACCTAGAGGCGGTCAAGAAAGCCGGAATTGCACGTAATGAAAACGTTGATTTTTCATCTGCTGATGACGAGGAGGTAGAAGACGATTCAAACACTTCACTTACACCCAGTTCCCATGTCAGCAGCACACCCCATGGGAGCCACACTAAGAGTGTGGGAGAGAGTGAGACATCAATGCGGAAAAGTTCATCAGCGAGCGTAACTGGGTCGAAGAGATCATCATCATCCCGTAAATCCTTGGTCCAGGGCAACATTAAAAAGATGTTGTTTACAGAAGCGCAATATGAACGCAACCACCCAATGACCCGTCTGTATAACACTAAGCTGGCTAAAATGCTAGCTCTGGACCTTCTCCCTTTTTCTTTTGTAGAAGGGGTTGGTTTTCTAGAATTAGTGACAGCGCTCTGCCCTAAATGGAAGGTTCCTAGCCGGTTCTATTTTGCCCGAGTTGCGGTTCCAGCACTACATGAAGATGTTCTGAAGGTGATTGGGGCAGCTTTGCAGAAGAGTGCTGTTCACACTATACATCTGACAACAGACATGTGGACCAGTGGCGCAGGCGCTGATTACATGTGCATCACTGCACACTGGGTCTCTTTTTCAGGGGCTAAAGCAAAGCTAAACGCAGGTGTTGACACGAACATTGTTTTTAAAGGTGCTCGGAAACATGCAACACTAGCCATGTTTGGTTTGGAGAAACGTCACACAGCAGAAAACATTTTGGATGTCTTTAACACAAAGGTCCTTAACTGGCTGTCCCCACTAAAACGCAAGGTTGGTTATGTTTCCACGGACAATGGCGCCAATATAGTTAAGGCCATGAGGGACGGTTACTATTTCAGAGTGCCGTGTTTGGCGCACTGTATAAACCTGGTTGTCCAAAAATTCTTGGGTAATAAAGGCAGTGCAGCGTACAGTGTATTGGACACCTGCCGAAAAATGTGCAAGCATTTCAGCCATTCTTTTAAGGCCCGGAAGCAGCTGAGGAGCCTGCTATATCAACATCAAATGCCAGTGAAAGCACTCATCCAGGAGGTGGTAACACGTTGGAACTCAACCTTCTACATGCTTGAGCGTCTGTATGAGCAGTATACGGAACTCGATCAATATTTCCTTAAAGAGGGTGCAGAGGAGCTGAGGATGGGTGGGCCGCAATGGAACATAGTTGAAAGCCTGACACGCATGCTTCGTCCTTTTGAGTTCTTCACGCGTGCAGTCAGCAAGGAGGACTCTAATTTGGGAAAAGCTATCCCATTGTTGTACATGCTGGAGGACCAACTGAAGGAGGTGTGTTCTGTGTTTGGAAAAGATAAAAACCAAGACTCTTTGCTTCTGGCTGAGCAATTATTAGAGCTCCTACAAGGTGATGAACGTCTTAAAAAGATCCACTCAGAACAGCATTACATTTGTGCTACTATTCTGGATCCACGCTACAAAAAGGCGCTGGCAGGCCAAGCATTCTTTCCTTTTGATGATGAACATGTTCCAAAGTACAAACGTTGGCTAGCCTTGTCAGCCAAGAAGTTTGAAACAGAACGGCTGGAAATTGAAGGAAATGGCAGTACATCAGCAGGCCATCCCCAGTCAAAACAATCCACTTCTGCACCTGTGGCTGTGGCACAAGTGACCTCTCAGCCGTTAAAGACACCGGCAACCGGATCATCTGCACGAAAGACAACAGAAACATTGGAGGCTGAAGAGGATTGGCTAGCTCTGCGTGGGTTTGGTTCTCAAAATGTCAGAGGCACAGGAAGAGCTAAGCAAAGTGGAGGAACCTTGGATGAGGACCTTGAGTCGATGGTGAAGGACTATCTGAATGACTCAACAGAGGTCTATGTTAATTCTGACCCATTGGCGTATTGGCATGGGAAAAAAGAATTGTGGCCACAGCTCACCAACCTGGCTTTAAACTACTTGTCTTGCCCACTCGCAAGCGTGTCTTCTGAACGGGTTTTCAGTGCGGCTGGTGGGATTGTAACTCCCAAACGGAGCCGCCTCTCGCCCAAAAATGTGGAGAGGTTAACAATGATCAAGATGAATCAGCACCTCATACCACCAGATTTCAGAGTACGAGAGAGCGTGCCGGATGAAGAGGAGGTGGGCAGCAACATAGATGAGGGAATTTCTACTCTGTCAGGTGACACTGAGCTCACCCTGCCTGAATTCGCAGAGTATGATGACGAAGCCTTATTCTTATTCCTGGACCGTGATACCGAGCCCTGAAAATGAGACAACGAATCAATAACTTTCTTTTTCATCCTTATTCACTTTTATTCCTTTGTGTCTGTCTTTCTTTGTTGTGCACAGTTAATATAATTCAAACTTTAATCAGATAATCACAAAAACAAGCCCATCAGCAGAACTGTCTTCACTTGTTTGCTAATTGATTTGAAGGTGCCGCAGTCTGCATTCCTCAGGTTCACAAGTTCAGAAGAACATGCTCCTCTATCCTCCTCCTCCAGACTCCTATTTCCATCAAAGCAGAGGGCTGGTTTACGCCCAATGAAGAAAGACTCAGCACTTGTGGGGGTGTTGTTCTACCTCGTTGCAGGTGAGTTGACGGGTCTGGGGCCATTGCTGGGAAGCACTAAAAGTGGTTTGGACCAAATCCGAGGCGGAAAATTTTTTGTGTTTTTGATGACTTGCTTGCCTTTGAGGTGCTCTTAGGGGGGGTTCCGTCTGTTTGTGGGTGAGTTTCGTGGTCTGGGAGCATTGCTGGGACACTCTAATCTTGATTGCATTTGCTTTTCAGGAAATCCGTCGTGCCAACCCCGACTTATGGCCTAGCTACGCAGCGCGTTTGGACCGAAGGCCCAGAAATATTGCAAGTATGAGATTTTGCTTTTGGCCTGTTTGGGGGTGTTATGCTTCTTGGCGGGTGGGTTGCCGGGTCTTGGGGCATTCCTGGGAAGGTCTAATACCGGGTAGAAGTGGTTGGGACAAAATCCAGGCCGATTTTTTTTTTGGCTATTTCTGACATTTTGCTCTATGTAGCGTTTTCGGGGGCCTGTTTGGGGGGCTTCCTGGTGTTTGTGGGTGAGTTTCGTGGTCTGGGAGCACTGCTGGGACACTCAATCTTGATTGCATTTGCTTTTCAGGAAATCCGTCGTGGCAACCCCGACTTATGGCCTAGCTACGCAGCGCGTTTGGACCGAAGGCCCAGAAATATTGCAAGTATGAGATTTTGCTTTTGGCCTGTTTGGGGGTGTTATGCTTCTTGGCGGGTGGGTTGCCGGGTCTTGGGGCATTCCTGGGAAGGTCTAATACCGGGTAGAAGTGGTTGGGACAAAATCCACGCGGAAAAGCCTTTAGTTTTGGCACTTTTTGTAACTTAGGGTTCGTTAGGGTTAGCCCTAGCAGCAGGATTGCATGTGTTTCGGGGTGTTCTAGATTTTTCCAACTGAGTTCTGGGGTCTTAGAGCACTCATGAGAATGTGTAATTTTGGTTGCAAGTCATTTGAAGAAAATCCATGGTGGGAAAGGGGGGATTTGGCATAGTTAAAGAAAGCCTTTGCCACTATTCTTAACTTAGGGTTTGTTAGGGTTAGCAGTATTTCTATTGCATGTGTTTGAGTGGGGGGGATTTCGAGTCTTGGAGCGATGCTGGCTATGGCTACTTTTGCTTGGTTGCTTGCAAGTGGTTTGAATGCAATCCACGGTGGGTAATGGGTAATTAGGAAGGGGGTACTTCGGCCTACTTTTACTTTCAAAGTAAGTTTTGTCACCAGTTTTCTGCTAGGCCTCGTTTTTTGAGATTTGATTGGGGGTCTTCTACATTTTTGCGACTGGCTTTAGTAAGGGTCTGGGTGGGAGCACTGCTAGGAAGATCTAATTTTGTTCTAAAACACAGTTTACAGTACACCTAGCTTGAGGGGCAAGATCCGCTACATTAATTTGCCCATACTTATTTATCCTTCAAAAGGTGACTCAGAGTACGCACTTTCAAAAATATTGTACTGTCTACTAGGAAAATCAAATTGTGACTTTTTGCACTCCACAGCCTACATACCTTACATTTATTTATCAGTGGTGTTGTAATATTATATCACTTCCTGTTTTTCGTTGAATAATTACAGGCCGGGTTTCAGTCTCTGCAATGGGGAAAAAAGGATGGAGTCAGGCTTCACAGTAGCGAGCCACAATTCAGCATCAGGCAGGCAGTGGACAGGGTGTCTTCTGGTGACCAACATCGATGGACGAAGCGTCGGCTGCAATGGAGGAGTGCCGCTAATAGGAGGATTTTTTTTCTGCAGGCAACTTACTTACCACTTCCAACAGGACCACTACAACCACATAGATACAGTATCCCTTGCCTTTTTCTCTGACTGTGACTGCATTTCTTGGCTCTCTCTCGGCTTCTAAATTGATCCCTTAACACATCACTTAGTCCACTCCACTATCACATCTGCACCACACATAGTCATTTGTAAGTGCTCCTACGTAATTCGCAAGTCGCAGCACGCCCCAGGCCGTAGAGGACTGGGATGGCCCCAATGATGAAGCATGTCACCAAGGGGCAACCCTGGTGAGTGAGGGGACACCTAGAAAAAAAGCAATTTCTCCTTTTCTATCTACTATACCTTCCAGACCAACCCCACTGAGTGTTGTTGTGAATGGATTTATAGTGACCAGCAAGGCTCTCGGGTATCTGGCTACAGAGACCTTATGTTGAATATCGTTATCAATAATTTACACATAGGCCCTTTCCTGTTGCATTCTTTCTTCCACAGTTGTCGAATGTACTACTTACTTTTCACTGACATGCATGCAGTAGTGCATGCACTTTCAAAGATTGATGGATAGGTTTGTACCCAAAGAATTGTTTATGTTCAATTGTTTGTCTATGCTGTGCTTTTTTTTACAGGGTGTCTTCTGGTGACCAACATCGATGGACGAAGCGTCGGCTGCAATGGAGGAGTGCCGCTAATAGCAGGATTTTTTTTCTGCAGGCAACTTACTTACCACTTCCAACAGGACCACTACAACCACATAGATACAGTATCCCTTGCCTTTTTCTCTGACTGTGACTGCATTTCTTGGCTCTCTCTCGGCTTCTAAATTGATCCCTTAACACATCACTTAGTCCACTCCACTATCACATCTGCACCACACATAGTCATTTGTAAGTGCTCCTACGTAATTCGCAAGTCGCAGCACGCCCCAGGCCGTAGAGGACTGGGATGGCCCCAATGATGAAGCATGTCACCAAGGGGCAACCCTGGTGAGTGAGGGGACACCTAGAAAAAAAGCAATTTCTCCTTTTCTATCTACTATACCTTCTGTCAGGTTACGCAGCCCCTAAGCGCCTACCATACTATGAAACTACATTTCCCATGAGTAGGCGGGAGACTTGCAGGAAGTTTATCTGGGGAACAGACGCGCTTCCTGTTGCGCGTTATTCTGGTTTCTGTTCTGCACCGGCATGAGAGCGGACGCTCTGCATGCTTTTCTATCGTGTCTCCTGTGGACTATCACCTTCCCCCCCCCCCTGAGGCTCAGTGGGGAGCGCTTCCGTGTTCTGTCCTTGGCGGTAGACGGACTTCACGCGTCTTCAGGTAAAGCCGCTCTAAACTCTTCGGCCGCCCGTGCGGTCAGCTGATTACTGCCTGAACGGATTGTTAAGGGAGGTTCTGTGACTGTTTTCTAACAGAATTCTACCTTTGCTGAATTCCTGTTTGGTTGAATTGTGTGTGGCGGAGCACAGTGGTGGTCTATACCACGTGTTACCGTTCACATCGGGGATCGTTTTTGTACTATTAAAACGGAGCGCGGTAGTAAGGACAACTACGCGTCTCCGTTGTATAACTGTGTATTTCAAAGGACCTCCATAACTGGGCATGTAGTGAGGTAACTACAGGCTACCCCAGTTCTCTTTGTGTAGTGCACCGTGGGGTGTGTTGTTGGCAGAATTCAGTGGTGGTCGCAACTACGTTTTTCTGTTTGACCTTCACCAAAGATTCTCTACTGGGTCATTACTTAGAGAGCGCAGTGTTGTAGTTCTTGCTTCCTACACACTACTGTTTCCCTCTTCCTTTTTGTTGGACCATACATCTTTGCTTTGACTATTTGGAACCCCCTTTGTACATTGAGTCCTCTACCATGTTTGTGGTATGTTGTGAGTAGTGGGTTTGATGTCTTAGTATAACGCGAGTGTGTTTGGTGCGACAGGAGTGTGTTCGTTAACTATATGTTTATTTGTTTCTTAGGCCTTCCTCACAGATTGTGGCAGAAGGGCTATAGTATTTCCTATCCAAGGTCATGTTTTCTTGGTGCTCAGGTACTTGTCTACTTCCTTGGTTATTTAGTGAGACTATATGAGAGTAGCCTTGTATGTTAGGACAGCACTTCACTGATGCCTGTCTTGTCTTCTGTTACAGGTATCCTTTCCCTGCTGACCCTACCTTTACCCATCCCACATTTTTTATTTTAGTTTGTTATTTTTCTCCCCCGCCTAATGGCTCGAACACCCTGTGTTTACACTTCTGGGTGTTGGTGACATTTGGAGGTGGAACCATATTCTCATCGACTGGATCACGGGGAGTAAACCTGACACCTTCCAGACCAACCCCATTGAGTGTTGTTGTGAATGGATTTATAGTGACCAGCAAGGCTCTCGGGTATCTGGCTACAGAGACCTTATGTTGAATATCGTTATCAATAATTCCACACAGGCCCTGTACTGTCGCATTCTTTCTTTCCACAGTTGTCGAATGTACTACTTACTTTTCACTGACATGCATGCAGTAGTGCATGCACTTTCAAAGATTGATGGATAGGTTTGTACCCAAAGATTTGTTTATGTTCACAATTGTTTGTCTATGCTGTGCTATTTTTTCTTGTCTCCCAAAACCTTTCCCAAAAACCCCCGTACCCATCCATTTTTCAAACCCTAACCCTCTTCCCCCGGGCTGTGTGGTTTTGATTGATGTGTGACTAAATTATTATTACAGCAATAAATCCACACACTTGCTGGGGAGGATAAGGTGATAGCAACAGGCTGGTGAAGAAATCCGAGGATATATTCTTACTCTGCTTGACAAAGAACCATTGCTAATGTGAAAGAACTTCAACCGAATTAGTAGTTATACTTTACCATTTGTTAGGCTACAATGTGGCACTGTTCTACTGTACTTCTGTCACCTGCTATATTCTCAGTTGTACCGTTGAATTGCTCAGGAGGACAAACCAGATTTCATTTTCTTTTTTTTCATAGGCATGCAACTGCCACTGTGTCACACCACTAGTACCACCGCTATGAGGAAATTTTATCCGACCAAGATTGCCAACCTTATTCGGTGTTTCCCGTGGAGCCAGCCCTGGGTCTAGCCCTACTTTCAAACACAAATTACAGGTAAGATAAGCGTTTGGTGGTTTGGGGGTATAATGGAGTATTAGTACGAGAGACGAGAGACTGAAGGTAGTACTACTAAAGTCCTAGGACTCTTGGATTCACTTCACTTAGTCTGTGAGAGGCACTTAGTGTTGAAAACATTTGGGCATTTACACTTAAAGGAAGAAAATGGAACTAAACTTTCAGGAAAACAGTCAACGTTAAACCCCCACCCACCAGGCAAGCAGTAAAAAACAGGTATGCTCAGATAAAGTTTGAAAAAGTATATTTATATCCCTAACAAAATAATCTCCCGCAAGACCCTCCCTAACCCCAACGATTGTCCTTCAAAAGTCCCCAAAAACCCAACTCCCAATTCCCACCCCCCAAAAGTCTCTAAAAAAGGGGCAAGGGACACTATGGGTGGATGCTGTTAACTTTTTGGGCCAGGGCATCATGCTCCTCGCGGAGCAAGGCGAGCTCCTGCTGAAGGCGGGACACCATCAGGGTAGTGCGGCGCAGGCGTGCCTTCACTGCCTTGCAGGTGCAATGCCTGTGAGAGGCAGCTGTTGGCCTTGCTGCTCGGCGGTGGCGTTTGCCTTTGGCAGCCCGGCTCAGTCTGGGTGGACCACTGTGCTGGGTGGCAGCCCGTGGGGCCACGGAGGCCGATGCAGACGACGTTGTTGTTGTTGTCGACTGCACACTTTCCTCGTCCTCCAGGGCCACCAGCCGCCGATATTCCGCAACAGTGGCCTCGATCCTCCGTTGCCGGGCCGCTCTAGCCAGCTCCTTCCTCCTTGTTCGTTTGGAAGGAGCATCTATATGAAGAAAGAAAGACATAGTCTGTAACCAATGCTCTTTAAGATTAACTCAATCATTCAGCAGAAATTTGTGTTGCAGTACAACTAGCAACTTGCAAGCGCATTACATAACTATTGAGGCCAGTATCTATCTAACCTCACACTTCTTCATCCTTGCTCTAACATTAGTGGGAGTTTAAGGAACAAATTCTACGAGCACTGTGGACTTCCATTGGAGTCGACTATGAAAGTACACCAGTCTTATTCTTCTTCTTATCTCTTGTTTTGGAAAATTGGTACGTTATTTTCTGCAAGCCGGCATAATGCCAGCGCAGTAAACTTGCACCCGAGAAAAAGAGACGCACGCCATGAGGAGTGACCTAGACTTGCGTTGCGTTACTGTACCCGTCCAGTACATGCAGGTGGTGAAGCTCTTACTTTTCTATTACGGGTGGCACTGAGAATACTCTGTTACAACTCAAGGGCTACTGCTTAATTAAGTTAACTTTCACCCTACAGTGGAAATGAGTACTAGAAATGGAAAATTGAAGAAGATAAATAATCTGATTATCTATCACTTCACATGGGATGTTTTTGCTTATATATGGGATGACTTTAGGTGCTTTGCTTTTTATTGAGTGACCAGTGATACATCCACACATGAATGACTGAGTACTACTAAACTTATTAATAGAGGTAGGGAGTGGCCACCGTAATAACCGGATCTATGCAGTGCTTGCAATACAAACTACTGCTACTATTTATGGTAGTATTTGGACAAAATTAAAAGTTCTTTTCCTTGCCTTTCCTACACTGGAACGGACGTGCGGGTGCAGTGTTACATGCTCTTCAAAGTTACACTTAGTTCATCCACTGACCGTCTACTCTCTCTAGATCATGGGTACTCACAAACTTTCTCTCAGGGGCTACATTTACAGTGTAGTTTGGGGCCGAGGGCCGCACTGGTGGGGGCGGAGTCAGAGGGGGCGGGGCTAAAGCAAAACGATAACTTGTGACCATGAGGTTGCACACAGGTCCCTGCAGCAGATGCCCTCATCCACTGAGCCACCAGACCCAGCATTTACATACATCTCTCTCCCTCCTGCTCTCCCTCCTGCCCTCCCTCCATCTCTCTCTCCCTCCTGCCCTCCCTCTCCCTCCCCCTCTGTCATCTCACTGTGTGTGTGTCTATCTGTGTCAGCCTTCAGCCCGGGTTGAGACCGCTTCCTCAACGCGCACACACAGACAACAACACCAAAGTACTTAACAGGTCTTCAAAAGACCATTAACATATTGTTGAGGCTTTGTTTGTTGTAGCGCCCCTGCTTCTCCACCCTGACAATCACTGCTTGCCCGGCCCCACAGAGCAGAGGCTTTGTTCTATTTCACCTCTTTGTGGCCTTGCATCTCCACTCTGCTCTGTGGGGGCCGGGGGAGCAGTGATTGTCAGAGTGGAGATGCAGGGGCGCTAACAGGTGAAATACAAAAAAGCCTCTGCTCTGTGGGGGCCGGGGGAGCAGTGATTGTCTGCAAGGTCTGCGCACCGCCAAGGAAGGCTTGCCGGGCCACCACCGGCCCGCGGGCCGTACTATGAGTACCCCTGCTCTAGATACACATATGCTATCTAAGAGTCAGATAGTAGCATGATCCAGGTATATGGACACATACAGTTTCTGTGTCACCCACCCAGGCTGTTGTCCTTCCACCCATCATTGCTTCATCATTCACCCAGCCATGCATCTCATATTCTTGCCTTCCCAGCTAGTCTTCAATCTCAATAAGTAAGGAATATATAAGAGCTTACCTCTGGCCGCCACCACCACCGTCTCAACTCTCACAGCCGCCGCCTCCTCCCCTGAAGAATCGCCCTCCGCCTCCGTGTCGAGCACCACCACCTCCACACTGGCCCCGCCACCAGATGTTCCACCTACAAAGTACATTTAAGAATGTTAGAATAAAGCACTCACTAGTCTTTGGTCTAGGAATGAAGACATGTGAAAACAATGTAATTTGTGACTGTCTACGTTAAAGTTAAAAAAAATGTCCCTTTTTCCAGGGAAGGTTGTCTTGCTGCACTTTTTGGGACAACTGATGAAGGCTGTTTTTTTAACACGCACCATTTTTCTCCACACAGACAGAAGATGGACTTCTAACAACAAGATCAAGTTGAAACCAGGTGAGAGCTCGGCTCGACCACAAGAAATGTCTTCAATTAATCGTCAGCACTAACCACTTTTCCATTATCAGTTAAACGTTTAGTTTTATTATGACTTCATTTTAATAAATGTGTTTACTTTTAATAAAGCTTTTAAACTTAAATACAATCTGTGTTTTTTGGTCCAGACTAGAGTGACTGAGCGAAAGGTTTTGGAATTTTTGCAAGCATGAGTCCAGATAGAACACTTCAAAAGACATTATGGACAATCCCAGAGGACTGCACTAAGTTGATAGAGCTATTGCTGACTAGAATCATGGGAGTTTCGCCAACCGTGCAATCTTAGTTAGCTACACAGACAGACTAATAAGAATAATCTAGTAATACCACAGGGAGTCATAGTAGAGGCAGGATAAGAATTTAGATACAGTCTACAAGAAGAGCAAAGACAATTTTGAAAAAAGTCAAATGAGGAACGCTAGGAAAAATAGGTACTAGTCTAAAATGAAAACTTACTGGGGCCAGCAGAGGAGCCCTCGCCTGCCCGATCCTGGCCCTGTTGAACAGCATCCGCCGCCTGCTGCTCCTGTGTCCTCCTCTCGCCCCTGGGGGGAGCTGACGTACAACATGAAAGAAAGAACAGAAAACATGGATGATTGTTGCTTGTCAATGTCAACCAAATCAAACATTTCAAAAGAACAATAACAAAATATTTCCGCGAAATTATATTGATTATGGTTAGTTTTCATTTATTTGCGGACCTGTGACTTCGAAAGTCACGTAACTCACTAAACAAAGTACTGAAACGTTCACCTAGGACTGGCAGGCAGCAGTCCGCAGGCAAGACGCAAAGTGACAGACAAACTCCATTGTGATTTCAGTCAGATCAGTGACAACACTAACAGTTGCCTGCTACATTACCAGTCATTTAAATAGTCAAACTATCAATCCACCGCCACTATTTTTCTTATTGTCAGGGGTACAAAGGAAGGGGCAGATTTAAGCCCTTGCGGCTCTTTTGCGCCGTTCTTGCGTGACTTTTGTGACGCAGCAGCTAAACAAAAAAGGGCGCCATGGTGCGGCGTATAATATTATAACAACGTGACGCATTTGGGAGATGCATCCCATTATAAAGCCCTGCGCCATCAGGGGGCGTTCCGGCGCAACGGAGGGCATTCCTGCGCTGGAACACATCCTAATAGTGGCTGAGGGAAATCTACAAAATTTCAATCAGTCACCTTTAGGACAATGATGCGTCACACAAACCCTGCACCTGCTTGAAGCAGACGTACGGCTTGACCCAGCATTGGGGAGATAGGGTACCCCAGAGCATTGATGGAGCTGCGCCATCGTTGCGACGCAACTCCAGCAGTAAAGCTTCGGTGACGTTTTGGGCCCATGGTGCGCCGCATTGCAAATACGGCGCACCATGTTTGGTGGTGGTAGCGGGCCGCACAATTAATGGCGCATCCCTGCTACTTTGCAGGGATGCGACGGTAATTGCAATTCTGCCCCTTAGGGGCATACTTACTTACGCGTTCTGGCGCATCTCCAGAGATGCGCCAGATCAAATGCGTCACGCAAAACTACCCTTGCGACACGGCAGATGTGCCTCATTTACAATGCGGAATTGCAAAAACAACAGGTGATGGACCGAATGAGGATCAATGTCACACATTCAACCCAGTCAAAAGATCTGGGTCCTAATCCATCGTTTTTTTGCACTCCACACCACCCTGGGTTAGACAATGGCGATATGCAAATCAGCTCTGACCCTGTGCCCCATGGGAACAGTCCAGTCCGAACTACAAAAGCCATGTCCTTCCCAGAACGGAATCAAGCATCCGAGGACCGGACCGGTTTCGAGGTAACACCTCTCATCAGCCCGGCTAGCTTGACTCCAGTGGTGTGGAGTGCCTGGGACCCACGTCTGGGCATCCCCAGTACACTTATAGCGGAATTGCAAAAACAACAGGTGATGGACCGAATGAGGATCAATGTCACACATTCAACCCAGTCAAAAGATCTGGGTCCTAATCCATCGTTTTTTTTACAATGCGGCGCGCCCTGGCACAAGGGTAGGCACTTGCGTGACGCATCTCGTCACGTAAGAGCGGCGCATCGCTGGAGTCACGTCTCCAACGCAATGCAACTCCAGTAATGCTCAGGGCCACCCAATACTTAACATGCTGTGTCAGTCCTTTCGCCTGCTTCGAGCAGACATAAGGAATTGAATTGACGTAGCAGCGTCGCAGAAGTGCCTGCGTTAAATCTTGTAGATTTCACGCAGGCAATTTTGCGAGGCGCACAGCCGCTGGACCGCCCACCCTGCGTACTAGGAACGCACCCATTGTGGTGCAGGCCCATGGCTTTATAACGTGACGCATCTCCCTAGATGCGTCATGCTGTAAATGACTCGCAGGGATGCGGCACGTTTACGCCGCTGATGTGTCACGCAAGGCAACGTAAACGTGGCGCAAGGGGCTTGTAAATGTAATCTGCCCCCTAGTGTCTAGCATTACGCAGTTCTGTAAAGTACACTCATACATAATAGTTACTCAGGCCAATAAGACCACGAAATAGAAAACAAATAAGCATAGTAGCAACGCCACTGAGAAGGAGAGCAGTGCACCTGAAATGCACAGAAGATTTTGAAATATAATTTAACTACAATGTAATCGTCATCAGCGGCATTATTGGCTTGCTCCATGTAAAAAACAAATATTTGCAATACAACAACACAGAGCAGGAGAAAACATCATAGTAGTGAGTGATTAAATGGCTACTACTACTCACCAAGCCCGGGGATCTCCAAGCCGAGCTGGTCCAGCAGGTCGCGCTTGCGGTCCAGGAGGTCCGTCCAGCGATGGGTGACCTGGCTGTAGGTGCGCTGGACCCCGTAGAGGTGGGATATGGCCCAGCACACCTTCTCCCACCGCTTCCGGCGCTCCCGCATGTTGTAGCCGCCGGCCGCGATCCTGCCGCCTCCCGCGATGGTCCTGGGCAGGCGGCGCTGGACGAAGTAGACCAGCGCGCCCACTTCCTCCGGGCTGAATATCTCCCGTCGCGTCACCTGCTCCCCCCTCAATCTCCCGCATGCTGTCCTGGCACTGGGTCCAGCACTACTCCCCGCCGCCGCTGCGGCCCTCAAGTGCCTGGGCAGCTTCACGGCGCCTGGCTTGACCATGGTCTGGGCAGGTAAGGTAGGAAGAAGTAGAAAATTAAGAAAGAATAGGATAGGGAAGAAGAAAAGAAAAGAGTTTAAAAAAGTAGTTTAAAAGTAAAGAAAAATAGCAGAAAAGACAAAAATATACAGCTAGGAAAAGAGAGGGATAGATAAGAAGCAAAATCGTAAAAAAAAAACTGAAAACAAGCAAAGGATGGCAAAGATACCAAGAGGATTAAACACCATGCCCAGACACAGGAAATGAATGAAAAACAAGATGGCCGGCGCCCGTTCACGAGCGCGAAAGTAAGTTCGCGCGAGATTTTCCTCGCGATCTCGTGCGAACCTCTAGATTTCCCGCGCGATCTCGTGCGAACCTCTACTCGCAATGCGCTTACTGCGCGAGATTATACATAGCGGGCGGAAACGGAAATACGTCACGCAAACAAAATGGCCGCGCCCGTACTCGACCTTGGGGTAAATTCGCGTGTTGCGCTGCAAGCGGCTCGCGAATACTGCAAAAAAACTCGCGAAACAACAAGCCGCAAAAAAATAAAATGCTCATTCGCACGAATTGGCGGCTTCCCCGGTCGGTTTCGCACGACGCCGCGCCCCGCGAATAGCGCAAAAAAAACCGAAAAACGATTTCAGCAAAAGCAAAAGCAATGAGCAGGTGCAAAAGGTCAACCTCATGATTTGTAACGATTCTTTGTAGTGCTTCCCGAGGGGGCCCTCCAGAATTCGGTTGCCTGCTTGCAACTATTGTGTGACCCTGCTCTGACCTTAACTGTATGCCACAAAGGTCCTGATTTACAGCTAAAGGAGCAGACAAGCAGGTGCCAGGCTGGAACTTGAAATTCTTTCAGTGATACATTAATTAGCCCCTAATTCATTATTGTCAGTTGGGGCAGGGCAGGTGTTGTTAATAAACTAACCCCAAATTAATTCATGTCAGTTCAAGCAGGGCAGGTGGGCTTGCTTTTCCCCCCCATCTTCTACAGTGATGATGAACCAGAGGGTGGCATTGATGTAACAGAGGGTGGCATGGGTCAAAGAGAGGGTGCCAGTGGTAAAACAGAGGGTGCTGGGAGGCTGTGATGATGAACCAGACGTAGAAACAACATAGTCGCGACCGTTGCGAGCCGACAAGTAAGTTCGCAATTGCGAACTAGTACCAAATCCTCGCGAACTGGCAGAAACAATTGCGAACACACAAAAAAAAAAATCCGCAAATTCGCGGGAATTCGCGGATTTTGCGGATTGCGAGTTCGCAAATCCGCAAAATTCGCGAACGCGAGATCCGCAAAATTCGCCCATACTTATTGTACAGGCCCTCGTAATATTTCTGGAAGCCGTTGACTATGCCCAGCTGGGTGTGTTGTATCACGCCCGCTGTATCCCTCAGTTGAAGTATGGGAGCGCATCGTCTTGTGGGGTTCGAGAGCCATGCCAGGAGGGTGCCCGCCTTATCGCCGTCAACATGGGAGCGCAGCACATATCGCTTGTAGTCAAAGGCTCGGAGCCTCTCCACTTCAATGGCTACCGCCTCCCTAGCCGAACAAAGTGTCTCCTGGAGTTCTGGGTGTCCGGGCCGCCCCCTTTCCGCCTCCCTCAGCTTAGCATCCGCCTTAGCCAAATCGCCCAGCAATACTTTCCGCACGCCTACATAATCCTTGATACAGATACCCCTCACCACTAGCTTAAAGGCGTCCCATTCCGTCGCTCTAGAGGTCGCCGTCCCTTCATTCTTCGTGAAATATAAGGCCACTCCCTCCGCTAGGGCCGCCTCGAACAGGGGGACCTCTAGGGTCTCAGGCCGCAGTTTCCAGAGCGGGACCCTGGGCTTCTCTGCTACCCACGCTAGCCGGATCAGGAGTGGATTATGGTCTGAGATTGTTCTCGACAGGTACTCCGATCCAGTGACGCATGGCAGCACCCCCCGGGAGCAGAGTATCGTGTCTAATCGGACATGCAAATCATGCAGCCCGGAGAAAAATGAATAATCCCGGTCACTCGGGTGTTGCCCTCTCCAGACATCCGTAAGTTCCCAGCTCTCCTGCCATTCCCTTCTACCTCTAGATAGCCTGTATACTGGGGAATCGTGTAGGGGGGGGTGGGACCTATCCAGCAAGGGGTCGGCAATGGAATTAAAGTCGCCCCCCAGCAGGACCGGGCCCGCCAGGGAGTGAGCCAGCGTCCCTGATAGTGTCGCGAGGAAAGCCAACTGGTCCGTATTCGGGGCATATATACTAGCTAACACAATATCTCTACCTTCTAGCTTCCCCTCCGCCACCACATACCTCCCTTCCTGGTCTACCCATTGCCGCGTGAGTTGGAAAGGTGTGCCTGCCCTAATCCATATGAGTACTCCCCTCGCATAGGCCGAGTAGCTGGTGTGAAAAACCTGTCCCCGCCATCTCCTCTGTCGCGCCGCCCCCTCCTGTCGTGTAAGATGCGTCTCCTGCAGCATTGCAATGTGTACTCCCCTCCGCACTAAATAGGCATGTACTTTATGTCTGCGCTGCATAGTGTGTAGGCCCCGGACATTCCAAGTAATACAGGTCAGCCCATTCACATTAGCCATTGTCCCAGTGATCCGGTCGAAACACTCCCTCCAGTTCCTGCCCTTCGACGGTGGTGGTGCCCCCCCTGAACAAAACAAAGCTTCTCAACAGTCCTACCCATGGTACACCCAGGGTCAACAACTTCAATAAAAGTAAACAATCCCCAACTGTGGAGCCCCCCTCTCCCCCAGAACAGGCCCCAATATCGAGATATCAGTCCCCATCCAAACTCCCACACCTGATGACCCAGGTCTCAACTACACAGCCGTAGCTGTGGGTGCCTTAAGGGCCTACGGAGTGCGGCCTCGTCCAGAGGGGGGTTGCGCCGCCCAGCTCCTCGCTCCCTCCCCAATTCCTCATGATCTCCCTGCTCTGAACCCCTCGGTGTGCCCCGACCCCCGCTATGTGCATAGGCAATGGTTCCCCTCCCAGCCATTCAAACATTACCCACTCTTCACTGCCAGCAGTTCATATATTCAGGATCTCGTCCGCCGTTTGCGGTGTCACCAGCGGTCCTTCTGTGCGATGAATCCCCGAAAGGTCCGACTCCGAGCCTGAGGCCGATACATGAGTGTCCGAGTCCGTGGCCCCCCTAGATCCGGGGCCCTCCGCTCGTCCCAGCTTCTCCACTTCCAGCAGCGCGGCCTGCCGTTCCGCTTCAGTCTGGGAGGCCGTTGGTCCCAGCTTCGCCCGCCCTCGTTTCCACAGCCTCTTCGATTTCCGCAGCCGTTTGGGCGAGCGTTCCCGCTCCTTCTCCCGCTCCTCTCTTGCCTTGGCGCCGTCAGTCCCAGCCTTGTATGTCTCCCACCAGTCCCAGGCTTCCGCTGACGTTGCGAAGAAGATCGCCTTGTCGTCTGCCACCACTCTTAGCCTGCCTGGGAAAAGCAAGGAGTAGGCAATTCCTTCAGTTCGCAGCTCCTTCTTGATTGTGAGGAAGGAGGCCCGTTGCTTCTGCGTCTCAAAGGTGAAGTCCGGGAAAAGTGTGACTCTGCTGTTCGCTATCTGGAAAGGGCCACCCTCTCGAGCTTTCCGCAGGAGCAGATCTCTGTCCTTGTGGTGTAGCAACTTGGCTATGATCGGTCTGGGTGGGAGCCCGGGCTTGGGAGGTCCTGAGGGGACTCTATGAGCACGCTCTAGAGTGAAGAATGGTGAAAGCCCTTCCGGCGCCACCGCTGTTTTCAGCCATTCCTCCATGTAGGCAATCATGTCCCCCGTCCCCTCCGTCTCCGGCACGCCTACGATCCGCACATTGCTGCGTCGGCTTCTATTTTCTGCGTCCTCCGCTCGCCGTTCCAGGGTGCGTATGCGGTCCAGGGCCTCCGTTAGCTTACTCTCCATCGCCTTGTGAGCTGGCGCCAGGACATTGATCACCGTTTCAGCATCCTTGACCCTGTCCTTTAGTTTGTCGTGGTCCGCCCGGAGCAAGCCCAGCCCCGACGCCACCTGCGCTATATCGTTGTGGAGCGCGTCTCGAGTGGCCGTTATGGCGTCCAATATCCGATCCTGCAATCGCTGCAGGTCCGTCTGCTCAGCGGGGCCCCCCTCTGCTACATCAGACGTCGCCGCCTCCTCCACTTTGGCTCTCGGCTTCCCCATAGTAGCCGGCCTCGCCGCTCACGTCTTTCTCGACTGCTTGCTATCTCCGGGCCTCCGCCACGTGGCCAGCTCCTGCGCGCTATGGGGTCTTGCTGCGCAAGCACTGCGCACCAGAGGTAGTGCCTGCCGTGATGTTCGTCCTCCGGGTTCTGTGGAGGCCTGTTCTCGCTCTCCTGGGTTGGCGGGTTAGGCTGGTCGCGCCACCGGGAGTCTGGCGCCGCCAAAGTCCCTTCACTGGCCTATGGGATCCTCCGCTATGTCCCCATATACATCGCGGGCCTCCGCGGCGGGGGTGAGGGGGGGGGGGGGGGGGCCAAGATGTGCAGCGCCGTGCACCGTCCCCCGTGGTCCCCCTCTCAGGGCGGCCCCCGCTCACCTGCCGGCTTGAGCCGGTGCTCAGGGCTGGATCGCAGTACTGGGTTTCACCCTCTCGGCAATGGAGGCTGTCCGTGAGCTTCGCCCGCAGCGGCGCACCCGGGCGGCCTTCTCTCCCCGCTTTCGCGACCGCTGCACACCGCAGCCGGGGCCCAAGGAGCGTCTCTCGCTGTGTGGGGTCCGTCGCTGCCGGCGACCGCGCCTCCTCCGTGTGCGCCGGCAGTATGTTCCGCTGTACAGCCCACGGTCTTTCAGGGCTCCGCCGCGGCAGCCATCTTGCGCGCCGCTGTCCTTCCCTCCGCTCAGGCGGCCGCTACGATCGGCGGCCGTTCTCGGCGCTGTAGTGCCGCCAGCAACCCAAACCTCGTCCAGCCAGTCACCACCGGTTACTCAATCGCCGCCGGGGCACAAACGGGCTCCCCGGCCTTTCTTCCAGGATTATCGTGGGGAAGAGGCACGGAGCTCCGGGCTCACGCCGCCATTTCCCTCGGCGCTCAAGCCACGCCGCTGAAGTGAAGCAAATTGAAGCCATACATATTGGCATGAGCACATGTAACCTATTCATTCCTTGCAGGTAGGGTGACCAACTGGCATAGGTGCAAATTCAGGACGGTGAGTGTAAAAATTCAGGACAAAGGGTCAAAATTCAGGACAAAAATTCAGGACAAAAGGTCAAAATTCAGGACAAAACTTCGGGACAAAAGGTACGTTTTACAGAGACGTCGCAGAATAGTATATATGTAAGTAAATAGACAACCATCTAAGTACAAGTCAAAATAGGTTTATATTAGGTTGTGACAATCGTGCCCTTCACAGTTTTTCAGTATGGCTGCAGCTTGCTGCCTTAGACAATTCAAAATTCGCATCTCACTCCAGCAGGTACATTAATCACCAGACAATGGTGAACCACACCTGAATATAAGTGAAGCCGCTTTTATTGTTGATTGAAAACTACTGGATATATAAGGAACTTTGGAGTGCCAGGCCCCTGTTACAAAACTGCCCCCCACCCCTTTTCCAGCCTCCCAGGGAAACACCCGATGCCCAGTCCGGCCAGTCCTGCCTTGCTATCACCCTTCAATGGTGCCCCTCATTTTCACTTAGACCGTCTCTCATGTGTATTTAATTTCTCTTATAGTGTTACTCATCCCAATTATGTAGGGCAGGGTGTCGGAGTGCGTTACATCACACACATTATATAGAGACAATGACTCATATTAACGTGAAAGTCAATCTATAGGAAATGCTACTTGAGATAATGGGTTCTACAAGGTGTAATCATTCTTTTATCTATTATTCAGTCTTTCACCATTCATTCTGTCCTTTCATCTATGTGCCCATTTATATCCAAACATATTCAACCATTTGTAAACCTATCCACCATATATCCTTCCATCCATCATTACACTCATCCATCCCTCCATCCACCCTTTCAGTCATCCATCCATTATTCATCTACCCACTCTTTTACCCCATCCATCCGTACAGTCATCCATCCACTCTTTCACCCATCCATCTATTCCCTCATCCATCCAGCCATTTACCCTTTCACCCATCCAGCCATTCATTCATTCATTCATTCATTCATTCACTTACTCATTCATCCACCCAGTCACTTATCCTTCCACCCATTCACCCTTTCAGCCATTCATCCTCCCTTTCTCTCTCCATCCCCCTTTCACTTATCCATCCATCCATCCATCCATCCATCCATCCATCCATCCATCCATCCATCCATCCTTCCATCCATCTATCCATCCATCATCCACCCATCCATCTACTCATCCATTCATTTATTCCATCCATTGATCCTATTACTCATCCATCCTTTCACTCATCCATCCGTTCTTTCATCCATCCACCCTTTCACTTCTTCACTCATCTATTCATCCTTTTGTCTATCTACCCCTTTCACTCATCCATCCATACATTCACCCTTTCACTTATCAATTCAATCCATCCATCCTTTCACTCATCTATCCACCCATTCACTCGCCCATCATCTAAGCTTACACCCATCCATCCATCCTTTCATACACCCATCCACCCTTTTACCCATCTATCTACCCTTCCACCCATACATCCATCTATTAACCTTTTCCCTCATCCATACTTCCACTCATCCATCCATCCTTTCTTTTATCTATTCATTCACCCTTTCATTCATCCATTCATCCTTTCAGTCATCCATCCAGCCATTCACACATTCCTTCAATTATTTACTCACCCACCTTTTCACATTATGAGCTGAGCCTTTGTCTACAGAGTTGCAGACAGAAGAGGCCCATCAAGAACTTCACCTTGCTGTAGTTCCTAAAGCAAGGGGTGGGGTGGGGTGGGGGAAAGGTCACTATGCCCCTGCACATCGGCAGTCTGAAAACGTAGAAGTCATGAGTCATGCATGATGCACAGTGCCAGGATGTGAGGTGACTGTGACATGGTGTTGTTTCCAGGGCTTTGTGTGGTGTAAAAAAACTGGGGGGGGTCTCTTCAAAGGGGGTGTTCGATGTAATTAAGGGCGTAGTTTAAAACACCTAGGCTAAAAATCAGCGCTAGCGTAGTGTTCCTCCCGACTGGTATAATGTTGTTTATGTCTTTGCATCCATATATATATGTATATATATATATATATATATATATATATATATATATATATATATATATATATATATATATATATATATATATATATATATATATATATATATATATATAATACAGCAAGTATCATTACACCAACAAAAACCAGGACTATTGGCTTTGTCAATGGTTGTTAGTTGCTTGAAATAAAAAAAAGCAGCAACCATGGCTTTGTTGGATATAATATTGAAAATACCTCAGTTAAAAAATGATGAGAGTGAGAAAGAACGATAACCCGTTCTTTTTAACTTATTTTACAGGCTTCTTTATATACACTGTTTTCTCACGTTGCTAAAGTTGCAGCTTTAGCGTTTTGCCTTTTACTTTACAGAACGCCCTGCTGTACACTGAGGCAGGAGTTACCAGCCCAGACTGCCCCATTGGCATTCTGTATGTGGCAATCAGCCCCATACAGAATGACAAAGGGCGGGGAGGGGCTGCTCTTTTGCTCAAGGAGGAGCTCGAGGCGCCCCATCAGGAAGGTGAGGCCTCTCACAGGGGAGAAGTGCTGCTCCCTGTGATGGCCCAAATTACGGACAAAAGGCGTCGGTAAAAGGTTTCCTCACGGACAACAGACGTGAGGCCCAAATTACGGACTGTCCGTGAAATTTACGGACGGTTGGTCACCCTACTTGCAGGCTTGAATTTACAAAGTGGCTATTTGTGTGCGTAAATTGAGATGACTGTGCTCAATGTAAGATGTAAGACATGACCAAGGAATACCTAAACTATGCCAAAAGGGACAAATGTGTCTTTGTGATCAATGCATGTGCGACCCTAATTCAGAAAGCGATGTCTTGTACACAGCCCCGTACGTTAGGCGCACCTGATGCCGTGCTACTCCTGTATTATTGCATACATGCCAACATTTTGCAAGTGGAAAGTGGGAGATTTAAAATAAATCGGGGAATGTACTTTTCTGATTGACCTATATTGTAGCAGAGGTTTTCAAGCAGGAGAGGAGTTGTAACGCCAAATCATGCACCCCCCCTTACCCGGCAGAATGTGATGAGGGGGCCCTAGCCTCCCAGATTTTACAGATAATCCTTCCCCTTTGGCTGAACGGGTACCCCCTAAAGGTTTGTGGGCCCCCTCAAGGGTTGTGGCCCTCCTGTACTGCAGGAGCTGCTTGGTCACGCTCTGGCTGCAGACATCTAATATAAAGCCATTTTTGTCTTTAAAATCCTGGAGTTTCCTACCAGAATCAAATCTGTTTGCATGTATTTTATTGGTAGTAATGATGTCAGTGATATCCCAATGGATGGACTCGTTAAAAGCAGATACTCTGAATTAAACTTTACTATCACTTAGGCGGAGGGCCTGGTTAACATTGGCCCTTTTACACATGTGGGCCTCAGGAATAAATGAACAATAAGCCTATGAGCATGGGAGAATCATGTTTAGTTCACCATATGTTTAGTTCACATATGTAAACATGGGATTTACGTACTTTAAGAGCATAGTCGCACTGGTGTGATTGACATGGTTCATATTGCAGTTGAGGGGCTTATGATTACTGAAACAGGCTTTAAGCTAGATGTACGGCTATTCCATTTTGCGGGTCGCAAATTGCGATTTTTTCCAACTCACAATTTGCAACTCATAAAACGGAATGTACTAATGTGTCTTAGGCACATTTAGTGATTCCCAATGGGGTCGCAAATGACCTGCCTCAGCAATTTGCGACCCTTCGTGAATGGGCAAGAACACAGGGATGGGAGCCTGCTGTGGACAGCAGACCACTTTGTCTGTGTTTGCTTTTTAAATAAAGCAACTTGTTTTTCCTTAAAGGAAAACGGGATGTGTTTAAAAGAAAAGAATGAAAAGTTTTCCTTTCATTTTTAAGGGGAGTCCTTGGTCTGTGGGACCACTGTCTGCTCTTAGTAGTTCATTCACAAAATAGAAGGGGTGCGTGGGGATCCCTTCCTGTTTCAGACTGGCAGCTGCGATTGTTTTATGACTGCATTTGCGGTCGCAAAACAATCGTACATACCAGTGCGACTCACTATTTGGAAGGGGCGCTCTTGGCTCGCCTCTTCCTAATAGCGACACACAAACCCTATTTTCGTAATAGGTTGCCGACCTGCAAAATAGAGTTTGGACATACCAAAACTCTTTTTAGCAGTCGCACACGGCCCAATTTCATTTTGTGACTGCTAAAAAGGGTCGTACATCTGACCCTAAATATCAAAACTTCTGGGAAAGTCAAAAACTAAAGAAAATGATCTCATCCATCATGGCAAAACAATTAGGCTATTAAACTGAGATCCCATCACAATAACATAAGAATAATGGGAATATCCAAAATAACAAACACAGGATGCCAGAATATCTTAATGAAAAACCTACTGGTAGAGCTATTTGATTGATACAGTCTCAATGAGACATTCCTGATTGAACAAGCCCACAGATCGCTTGCTCCCAGAACCCCCTCCTGATGCAGCCCCATGCCCCATTACTGCAAAACTTCTTAATTTTAGAGACTGCTAACCAATCCTCAGGTTGGCTAGAGGGAGAGAAACAGAAGTTACAATATCAGGGCATGGCTCTGGCCTCGTCGCCTGACTTCACAGTTGTGGTCCTTGAAGCGAGAAGCAAGTTTCAGGGTGTGGAGAGGACTTACATTTCACAAACATTAAGTATGTAATGCTATACCTGACGCAAAGATATTTGCTAAAATCCTTGCAACTCGTCTGGTACAGATAATGCCTGATTTGGTGTCCACCCAACAGCATGGGTTTATCCTAGGGAGGGACACTTCGACCCATGTAAATACTGCTATGGCTGCATTTGATGTGGCCATAGTTGGCTCAACCCCACTCGGTATCATACTTCTAGATGCTGAAAAAGCATTTGACCGAGTGGGGTGTGACTATCTCTGGGCTACACTACAAATATTTGGGATTAAACGACAATTTCTACAATGGGTCAAAGCTATCTATGATCATCCCAGGGCAAAGATTAGCTATGCAGGGCTACAATCTATAATGTTTCCTATATTATGGGGCACTCGTCAAGATTGCCCTTTGTCCCCGTTATTATTGTCTTTATCTATATCTTTATCTAGTTTCTTTACAGAATCAATCATGGATAATCCCCTTTTCTTCAAGTCTGAATTTACAGAAAATAACAGTATATGCAGATGACATCGCTGTCTATTCAACAAACGTAGAAGAAGCTATGAAAGGGAAGGCAAGAAGATATAGGACAGTCTCAGGATATAGATTAAACATGACTAAAACCCAGGTAGTAGTGAATTACAAACCATCAATGATGATACAAGGAGTTTAGTAAAACGGCTATCTACTTGGGAGTAAAAATCTCTGCTAACTTAGAAGAGGTGGTCACATTAAATTACGAAACTTTACTAAAAGAGACAGTTATCCTACTGAAAAAATGGCATAAGGTCCCTTTGAGCATAAGTGGGCGTATAAATTTAATTAAAATGAAAACTCTTCTTAACTTTCTTTATCTGTTTCGGTCCATGCCTTTACGTATTAATAACTCATTCTTTAAATGTTTAGATGGTATACTTAGTAGCTTTATCTGGGGGTACAAAAGAATACGGCGTGCAATTGAATTATTAAAACTTCCATTCAGTCAAGGAGGTCTTGACTTTCCAGATTTTAAACTATACTTTTGGTCAACATTTCTGGGTCGCATCAATAGCCTAATAAATTTAGGCAATAATTTTTTTTATTATGTATTTATGTTAGGAGAAGAAACTAAGATGTTTCTATATAGAGTCAATGACTCCAATTACTACAAACGGGTCAAATTTAAGACCGTACGTAATACTATATTTATTTGGCGAGCTATCCTAAATAAATATAAAATATCGATTTATCATCCTAAATTCACTCTATGGGATAACCCAGCACTCCCAGGAATATTTCATGAGGGGGATGGGAAACAATCGACTAATCTGGGTATTGTAAATTTAGGAGATTTATACAACTCCAATGGATTTTTAACATATGAGAGACTGAATCCTATATATGACTTGGTAGAGAGTATGCGATGGAAGTATTACCAGATTTGTGATTATTTTGTACGAAAACTGAAGTTTATGGTAATACAGGATTCCAATGTATGGGAATGTATATATCAAAGGGAGAGTAAATTGATGGTTAGCATTGGTTATAAAAGCTTTAACTCTCATAAGGAAAGTGATTGTGGAAGAATAGCTGCACGGTGGACTCAGAAAATGGGGTATAATATATCTGCTAGTACGGTGTCATCTGCACTTAGCGGTATTTGTAAAGTGGTGCATTCATATAATTTAATATTTCAGCAATATAGAACTATTTGTTTCTTATATTATACTCCTTTGCGAATATCCAAGTGGGCATCAAATTCGATTACTAGTGATCAGACTAAATGCCAGAAATGTGATCTGCTGGCAGCTGATCTTCAACATATGTTTTACTCTTTCCCAAAGTTGGGAGAATTCTGGCAAGGTGTGGCTAAAGTTTAATCACTAAAACTAGATAGACATATCTTATTTACAGTAATGGATGTCTTAATGTTCGCTGCTCATTATACCCCTGGGGCTCTAGCCTCTATGCACTATACTTATACCGGAGCAGCTCTATGTGAAATAGGATCTATCACACCCAGCAAGCATAGGTCAGTAAACTGTTTTAACCCCTCTTTCGCTGCTATGCTGGAGGGCCCTGTACCATGTATCTCATGTAGGTTTCAAAGCCTCCAGGGGGACTCTTTTATAACTGACTTAAATACCGACCCCATCCAAAACCAGAAGAGCCCAAACTATATCTTGTGTAACGTTAGATCTCTCGTAAAACACTCCATAGAGATCTGGGACATGATCTCCACCCTCTCCCCAGATCTATGTTTCCTAACAGAAACCTGGCTAACCCCTACCAAATCTACCTGCCATTAATCTTGCAATACCAGCTGATTATAAGTTCATTCATCTAGATAGAACTGGGAAACTAGGGGGTGGTATAGGAATTTCCTTTAAAAGACTTCTCAAAGTTCAATGGATCTCTTCCACCTGCAATAACTTAATGGAACTAGGCATTTTTAAAGTGTCCTTGTCCCCGTCAGTGTCCTGGGACGGAGCATTGCTCTACCGACCACCCGGTCCCAAAACCAACTTTTCTAACGCCTTGACCAAATTTATTGCCATGCAGGTTTTGGCTTCTAGCTATTTCGTCCTTCTGGGAGATTTTAAGTTCTATGGAGAAGATGTGATAAACCCAGAAGTAATGAACCGCATTTCTAACTTGAGCGACTTTGGACTATCACAGAAGGTGTCCGGTTCTACTCACAAGGCAGGACATACCCTGGATCTTATCTTCGCTAACTCAGAACAACTAAAAGCATTCCAGCCGCTTCCCCTCATCTGGTCAGATCACTGCATGATCCAATTCTCCCTTATGCTCCAATCGGGGCCAACCCACAGGAATCATCGTATACAATAAAAAGGCAGCAAGAATAGGCTATGGCACAAATTAACACTGGATGCCTTCAATGAGACATTTACCCAATTCATCACAGATCCTGAGCAAAGTGGCCAAGATCCTACTGCCATGTTATCCAGTTTCAATTCTGCCTTAATTAAAACGTTAGACGTGGTTATCCCAATAAAAACCGTCAACCCCTCTACGAGGCGGTTTTCTGCCCCTTGTTATTCTGGTGACTTGAAAAACAAAAACTCCACTTGCAAAGCTCTTGAGAAACGATGGAGATGTACAAAACTATCCGAAGATAAGATCATTATCTCACTACCATCAACTAATAAAAGTCGCCAGATGCTCATACCTTCATAACCAAATTGAACAATCCAGAAACTCCTCTAAAGCCTTATTTGACATTGTCAAGGAGTTCTCCTCCCCCCAGCATGCAAACAAGCACCGCTTGAATCCCAAATACTATGCGACTCCATAGCGAACTTTTTCCACGAAAAAATTTCCAAAATGCATGCCAATTTTCCTGTCACTTGTATTAATAACCTCGGACTTAAAGCAACTCCAGACAATTCCTCCACATCTACCAAATGTATTCCTAATCAGTTTGAGACTATTTCACTTGCCGATACAAATAACCTACTGCTAGCAGCAGAATCAGGCTCACCAGCTGATTTATGCCCGCCTAGCAAGATGGCCCTTCTCTCTCCAACCTGCGCTCCTATAATTAAAAAAATTCTCAACTCTTCCATTCTTACTGGCCTTATCCCGAGCACCTGGAAAGAGGCTTATGTCCGTCCCATCCTAAAGAAACCATCAGCAGATCCCCAGGGGCTCAGCAACTACAGACCAATATCTCTGTTACCCCTACTTGGAAAAATGCAGGAATCCGTAATAAACAAACAACTTAGTCAGTATCTGGAATCCAATGATATCCTTGATCCATCCCAGTCGGGCTTTCGCCCAGGCTTTAGCACAGAAACAGCCATCTTGGCAGTAACTGATTCTCTGAGACTCACCCTCGATGCCGGAGGATCCACGATCTTGATCCTCCTAGATCTCTCCATGGCATTCACACCATATCCCATCAACGACTAGCGGAGAGATTGCTTGAGTGTGGCATTGGGGGTACAGCCTTGCAGTGGCTGAGAAATTTTCTAATGGACAGATTGCAAACCACCACGTTGGACCCGTTTGTATCCCTCAAAAAGTTCTTGTTGGACAAAGGGGTGCCTCGGGGTTCATAACCTTAGTCCCACCCTCTTTAACATGTACTTGGCCCCCCTGGCCAAGATAGTCCAACCATTCGGCTTCGAGATAGTATTGTTTGCAGACGATACACAGCTGCTGTTCCCAATAGGCTTAAATACCACTGATGAGAAACTACATTTCTCGGGCAGAATGTTAGCTATTGCGGACTGGATGAGGGAGCGCTGTCTCCAGCTCAACTCGGGAAAAACAGAGCTTATGATCTTAGGCAAATCAATCAATCAAAGCATTTATATTGCGCACTACTCACCCAGAGGGTCTCAAGGCGCTTAGGTCTTGAGTTGCTTCCTGTAGGCGAGGTGGTCCTGGGTTAGGCGGAGGTGGGTCGGGATGGAGTTCCATGTCTTGGCGGCGAGGTAGGAGAAGGACCGTCCCCCTGTGGTGGCTCTTCGGATGCGGGGGACGGCGGCAAGGGCGTGGCCAGTCGATCGAAGCTGGCGTTTGGGAGCGTAGAAGTTGAGGCGGCTGTTGAGTTATCCTGGGCCTTGGTTGTGTAGGGCTTTGTGTGCGTGGGTGAGGAGTCGGAAGGTGATTCTCTTGTTGACCGGGAGCCAGTGCAGGTCTCTCAGGTGTCCGGAGATGTGGCTGCGACGGGGGATGTCCAGGATGAGTCGTGCTGAGGCGTTCTGGATCCGCTGGAGTCTCTTCTGGAGTTTGGCGGTGGTTCCGGCATTGAGGGAGTTGCCGTAGTCCAGACGGCTGGTGACGAGGGCCTGGGTGACCGTCTTCCTGGTCTCGGTGAGGATCCACTGGAAGATCTTACGTAGCATGCGCAGGATGTTGAAGCACGACGAGGAGACGGCGTTGACTTGTCTGGTCATGGAGAGGGAGGAGTCCAGGATGAAGCCCAGGTTGCGTGCGTGGTCTGTTGGTTTGGGTGCGCTGCCTAGGGTGGGGGGCCACCAGGAGTCGTCCCAGGTGGAGGGTGAGGATCCCAGGATGAGGACTTCCGTCTTGTCCGAGTTCAATTTCAGGCGGCTGTTCTTCATCCATTCGGCCACCTCTTTCATCCCTTCGTGTAGGTTGGCTCTGGCGTTGGCGGGGTCGTTGGTGAGGGAGAGGATCAGCTGTGTGTCGTCGGCGTAGAAGATGATGTTGAGGTTGTGCTGGCGTGCGATGTCTGCGAGGGGGCTCATGTAGACGTTGAAGAGGGTTGGACTGAGCGAGGAGCCTTGAGGAACGCCGCAGATGACTCCCGTGGCTTCAGATCTGAACGGAGGGAGGCGGACTCTCTGTGTCCTTCCGGCGAGGAAGGAGATGATCCACTCCAGTGCCTTCTCCTGGACTCCGACGTAGCTGAGGTGCTGTACTAGGGTACGGTGGCAGACAGTGTCGAAGGCCGCGGAGAGGTCTAGGAGGATGAGGGCCGCTGTTACTCTGTTGTGGTTGGCCTGGAAGCCAGACTGCGAGGGGTCGAGGGCTCCGTTCGTCTCGAGGAAGGCGGCCAACTGCTTGTTGACGGTCTTCTCGATGACTTTTGCAGGAAACGGGAGCAGCGAGATGGGGCGGTAGTTCTTGAGGTCGGTGGCGTCGGCTGATGGCTTCTTGAGTAGGGCGCTGAGTTCGGCGTGCTTCCAGCTCTCCGGGAAGGTAGAGGTGTCGAAGGAGGTGTTGATGATGTCCCGCAGGTGGGGTGCGATGACAGCGTAGACCTTGTTGAAGACGTGGTGAGGGCAGGGGTCAGTCGGAGATCCGGAGTGGATGGAGTTCATCGTACGGACGGTGTCTTCGGTGCTGATCGGAGTCCAGGCATGGAGAGTGGTGGTGGTGAGCGGAGGTTCGGTCGTGGCGTGCGTCGGTTGAGTGCTGAAGCTGTTGTGTATGTCCGCGATCTTGTTGTGGAAGTAGGAGGCGAGGGAGTTGCAGAGGTCTTGCGAAGGGGTGATGTTGTTGTTTCCGGCGTTGGGGTTGGAGAGCTCTTTGACGATGTTGAAGAGTTCTTTGCTGTTGTGTGCGTTGTTGTCCAGTCGTTCCTTGAATGCGGTTTTCTTGGTGGCGAGGATGAGTTGGTGGTGCTTTCGGGTGGTGAGTTTGAGGGCAGCCATGTTGTCCGGAGTTGGGTCTTTGCGCCAGGTTCTCTCGAGGGCTCGGCAGTTCTTCTTGGAGCTCTTGAGTTCGTCGGTGAACCATGGGGCTTTCTTGCTGCTGGGTCTGCTAGGCGGGGTCCTCAGGGGGGCGAGGTCATCTGCGCAGTCGCTGATCCACTTGGTGTGGTTGGTGGCCGCCTGGCTTGGGTTTGTTGTGCTGATGGGAAGGTTCATGCTCAGGGAGGTTGCGAGCTGGTCGGCTGTGATCTTGTTTCAACTTCTGCGTGCAACCTGTTGCTGGTGGTGGTGGATCGTGGTCCTTCCGAAGCTGAAGTGGACGCAGCTGTGGTCCGTCCAGTGGAGTCCGGTGGCGTGGCTGAAGGCGATGTCCTTGCTGGATGAGAAGACGGGGTCGAGTGTGTGTCTGGCGTAGTGGGTGGGGGTGGTGACCAGCTGCTTGAGTCCCAGGTTTGCGAGGTTGTCCAGCAGGGTGGTGGTGTTGCGGTCGTTGTTGTTCTCCAGGTGGAAGTTGAGGTCCCCGAGGAGGATGTAGTCAGCGGAGCAGAGGGCGTGAGGGCTGATGAAGTCGGCGATGTCTTCGCTGAATTGTGTGCGTGGTCCCGGGGGTATGTAGATGAGGGTGCCTCTGAGGGTGGTCTTGGGGTTGATGTGGACCTGGAAGTGCAGGTGCTCGGCGGGTGCGAGGGTGTCTTCGGTGTTGGTCGTGATGCGGATAGTGTTCCTGTGGATGATGGCGATGCCTCCTCCGGTGTGGTTGATGCGGTCCCTTCGGATGATCTTGTAGCCGTCTGGGATGGCGATGGCGATGTCGGGCGCTGAAGAGGCGTTCATCCAGGTTTCCGTGAAGAAGGCGACGTCTGGGGCTGTGGTGTCGAGCAGGTTCCAGATTTCGATGGCGTGCCTCTGGACAGAGCGGGTGTAGAGCAGGATGCATTTCAGGTGGCTGCTGCTGTTGATTGTCTTGGTCTTGGTCGGTGCTGGTGTAGTGCAGGTCCAGATGCACGTGAACTTGCAGGAGTTGCAGCAGAAGGGTCCGTGGGTGCGTCTCGGGGTGGCTCGGTAGCATCCCGGGAATCGGCCGGCGTTGAGTGCGTTGAGGGTGGCGGCGTCATACATCCGGCGGGTTGGCTGGGGTCTGCGGGGGCCAGGGGTCCTGACACTGGGCACGGTCCAGGCACGGATGGGCGCAGACGGGCTTACCTTTGGCGTGCCTTCAGCGCACAATCGGCGCGCCCGCTGCGCGTCAACGCTGCGCGTTCGCACGGTCGCCATTTATGGCGTAGTGCAGGGAGGGCGGAGCAGCTGGAAGGTGGGAGCGAGGAGGAAGGGGGCATGGCTACACTCCCGGCGGCGGGAAGTGTGAGGCGGGGAGCGGGGCGGGTGGGCGCGAGGGGTTACAGCCCAGGGGGGGGCCTGAACAAACACAGGGAGGCAAAACAAATACAATGAAATCCAGTAAAACAAATCACAATCGCAAGAAGCAGAAATACAATGAAATACAGTAAAACAAATCACAATCGCAAGAAAGCAGAGGCGGGGATGCGGGCTCAGCGAGGCTGAGAGCAGCGGAGGGCAGGGGCAAACGCAGCAGCTGGTGGCCGTGTGGCGCGGGGGTGTCCTAGGAATAGGTCACACTCACCTGTGCCGCACGGTCGCCATTTATGGCCAAGTGCAGGGAGGGCGGAGCAGCTGGGAGGCGGGAGCAGGGAGGAAGGGGGCGTGGCTACACTCCCGGCGGCAGGAAGTGTGAGGCGGGGAGCGGGGCGGGTGGGCGCGAGGGGTTACAGCCCAGGGGGGGCCTGAGCAAACACAGGGAGGCAAAACAAATACAATGAAATCCAGTAAAACAAATCACAATCGCAAGAAGCAGAAATACAATGAAATACAGTAAAACAAATCACAATCGCAAGAAAGCAGAGGCGGGGATGCGGGCTCAGCGAGGCTGAGAGCAGCGGAGGGCAGGGGCACACGCAGCAGCTGGTGGCTGTGCGGCGCGGGGGTGTCCTAGGAATAGGTCACACTCACCTGTGCCGCACGGTCGCCATTTATGGCCAAGTGCAGGGAGGGCGGAGCAGCTGGGAGGCAGGAGTGGGGAGGAAGGGGGGCCTCTCCTGAACATCTGACTGGTGGCCTCCCCAATTGGGTGAAGCACCTACTCCGTCTTCCTCAGTAAAGAGTCTTGGAATCCAGTTGGACTCTAAAATCACCTTGAAAGACAACGTTATCACATCTCAGGGTCTTACTATTATAGCCTGCGCCTATTACGTAGAATACTTCCCTATCTTCCACTTGAACATTGTAGAACAGTAGTCCAGGCAATGATCATTAGTCGGCTCGTCTACGGTAACGCCCTGTTGGCTGAAGGAGGTGTGACCACTTTAGCAAAACTTCAGGTGATACAGAATACTGCCGCAAGAATGGTCCTTAATTGCTCCCCAGGATCCCCATTCCTGCCCTTACTCAGATAACTGCACTGGCTTCCAGTGAAAGAAATATCATTCTTTAAGGCCTGCTGTCTTTCCTTTAAAGCACTTAAAGGCTGGGGACCCGGCTCCCTGCAAAATAAACTTTTCAAACAGATATCCGAATGCAATCTAAGATCGAATGTTTTAGCCCTCTTGAAGGTCTCTCGTATCCGGTTAAGTCGCACAGGTGGCAGAGCTTTCTCTTATATTGCCCCCAAATACTGGAATTCACTTCCAGTGGCCCTGCGTAAATCCACTTCATATCTGTCTTTCAGGAAACAATTAAAAACGTTCCTGTTCTAAATCTGTTATTTTCTGCATCAAAGTCTCTGGTATCCTTCCTGGTATCCCCTTGGTAAGCGCTGAGATGCCCCCGGGTGAGTCATGCGCTATGCAAGAATTTATAACATAACATAACATATAATAATGGGGGGACAAAACAAGGACTCTAACCAGAAGAATTTAATAACTATACTACTGGCTTGTGCCAGACTAACCATAGCCCGGGCTTGGATCTCAAAATCACCACCTGTGGTGATGGAATGGTGGGGTATGGTTAAAGATATACATAATATGGAGCTTTTACTTGCTAAAGCTAATGGGATTCAATCACTCTGTAAGATAAAAAAATCTGGGGAACTTTGATGTAAAGCTTGGCTTTATCTTGTTTTCTATGGTATTTTGTAATATTACTCTTTGGTTGTATTTTAGCCATTGATGTAGGATAAGAAGAATCTGTATTGTCAATGCTTATTATGTTATACTTCATTTTTGTCTTTTGTTAATGATAAATGAACGCATGTTAATAAAAATATATATTTTTAAAAATGCTATACCTGCCATATTAAGAGACATAAGGTAGCTGCTTAGCTGCATGGTGCTAAATTCTGCAAAAAACACACAAGTGCACAAGAGGAGACTCATGATCATCACTGAGACAGGAGATCTCCCCTCAGAAAGACCAAGAGCTGGAAAAGGATCTAATGATTGGGATTGAATGAGCTCACCAACTTGCATTAATGGTCGCAAGGTGCTTCTGAATGTCACTAATCTGGATTGATTTGGAGATCTCACAGGGGTTACTCATGCCCCCATATGGCAAAGGAGAGGGAAATACACCCCAAGAGAAAATGTCAGATGCTGCACATTTTTTTAAAGACACTTAAGAAAACTGCTGCATTGTCTATATGAGAGGCATAATCGCATTCTTGGTAAAAGTTGACAATGGCAGGCACATGTCACCCCCTTGGTGCGTATCACCACGTGGAAGTAGAGATGATTGGGTCTATGTGTTAATTTGGGATCCTGGCACTGATAATTGGGGTGGCCAGTGTCGGGGTGGGCATTTATTATGGTTCTAAATAATGCAAGTCATGAATCAGCTCACATTTTAATCCAATATGACAACATATCTCAGAGGAACAGAGACCATACATTCATCGTTCAAATTATATAGAATCTATTGATAGTGCAGAGGTGCATATAATCCTCAGTCATGAGAGACACTCCAAGAAGTATTGGAGCTGCTTGGCTTGGTGGATGTCTGGAGACAGTGCCAGTGCTGGTGGCGAAACAGAGAATAATCCATCTACTTCACGCCACATGATATGAAATCTTAGGTTGGTGATGCATGTTGCAATTCTCTGGACATCAGACATTTCTTATCTACCGAGAACTTTTTCATCAATACTCAGTATTGATAGTACTTAAGATACCTAATGTCAGAAATAGAGAATTCGACTGGAGATTTCTCACAGAGTCCCTCCTAGATCCAATATTCTGAGATGAAGTATGCTCTGAAGAACTGGAGTACTTCCAACTTGACAATGGGTCCATGAGTAAGTGTGCTATATTATGGGAGGCCTTTAAACCTATATGCGAGGAGTTACTAACCCTAAGCATGAAGGCATTTTAAAGGCAATCCATATGTAATTGGAAGCTACAGAATAAGAGATTAGGCAGTTAGAAATTAGAGTGTCTGAGATAGCACAATATATGTACATAAATCAGCTGAGTGGGTTACTGAGGAAATTCCAGGAACGTACTGCCAGAAAGGTCACTTATTTGGGAATGTACACCCAAGCAAGCCATTATGGTGAACAAGTGCATGGCTGCTGATGAAAAGATAGACACCATAACTATGTTCTTGAAATTGCATAGGAAAGCGGGAGTGCTTATACGACCAGGGATGAAATTCTTGGGGAACTTATAGGCTAATATAAACAGTTACACACTTCTAAAATAACAGCCACCAAAGAAGATATTTGGAAATATTTAGATGAGATGTCAATGGTGTGGCAAGAAGATCTCCAAAGGCAATTTCAAATGAACCAATCACACGAGTTGAAATTAAGGCAGCTTATGATGGCATGACAGGTGGAAAAGCACCTCGGTAAGACGGTCTCACCACAGAATATTATAAGCTGTATAAGTACATATTAGCCGCACACCTACCTGAGGGAAGTTTAACTACTTGCAATACTTCGAGCAGCCATGAATATGGGGCTTTCTAAACCAGGCAAGGACGCCAGCAAATGTGCAGCACATCACCCACTGTCATTAGTAAACCTTAATAATAAGATCTTAGCAAAATAAATTGCAAACCGCTTAGCCCTCTTGATGGAGGATATGGTCTTGTCAATGCAGTCAAGCTTTTAATCACATACATCACTCAGCAGTCAATATACGCACCATATTCTCAGTGCTACACCAAATAGAGACCATTTTGGATGCAGCAGAAATTATTTTGAGATGCCAAGCAGGCTTTTGATCCATTCTCGGAGTGGCCCTTTTTGATGAACATGCTTTTGGGGATTTGGTATTGTGGATCGTGTTGCAGTGGAAACTTTTTCTTGGTTCTGGGCCCAACAATGACTGTACGACTTAGTCACTTCACTCAAATTTACCCACAGAGGCACTGGTCTTACAATTGACCTAGCTTCGTCGCAGTGAGGGGTAAGAAATAAGGGTGGCGAACTGTTGGCCACCCAATAAGGACCAATAATTAGTAGCCAATTCACAAATTAATGATCACATTTAAGTACACTATTCTCAGACTATAACACTCTCTATCATGCATTAGAATTTAGATCATTGTAAGCACACAGTTTCGATGGAAAGAACATTAAGACTCAACAAAAGATTCAGACAAATTTAGCTAATTTGGTTGCTGTATTAAAGATCCAGAATCAATGCATATTAGTAACATTTTAGGCAGATCAGTCATGAGTCTTACAGCAAGTAGTATAACACCACACTTGCTAATACAAGAATCCATAAATAGGAAGGTTTATGTTAGGGTTTCCTACCACCAACAAGAGTGAGAGGATGGTTCAAAAGAGTTCTCTTAGCATGGGCAAAGGGTCAAGTTAAAGTCCACTAAGGAAAAACTCCATGTGAATGGAGCAATAATCAGGAGAGTTCAAGTCTGGTCTCTCACCAGACAGCTCCATATCATCCATCAGGCAAGTTCATCTACAAAGCTAAATATGCAAGGGGCATGGAAAGATAGTCCGACAGGCAAGTTGGAGGCAATGAAAAAGAAAAGAGGGCCCACCTTCTCCTAGGAAAGTCACTTTTTATACTCCAAATCATCCATTTGTGACCTCGGTTGTCAATGTACAATGGTCTGATTGTCATGTGATCATTCTCCTGCTCACCAGGTAGAAAACTGATACCCCAACATATTTTCCCATATTGCTCATGAAAACATCTGTCCATTCCATCCTCATAGGTTATATGACAAAGAGCTTATTTACTTTGTTGCTCTTCGTTTACTAAGTCAAATGGTCAATTTCCAAAGAATTCACTCGCAACAAAGTACTGGAAAAAGTGTCTATTGATTAAAGAATGTTGCTGAAACAGAGCAAATAAATCAGCATTTGAAAAAGCATACTAAAAGCCCATTACATCATGCTAAGAAATAATGCAGCCTACGGGAAAAGGCAAGTCAAGGCATTTTACTGTTAGCATTTCCTATTTAGTAACATTAATTCGTAATTAACTTCAAACATAATGAAATAAATCAAACATATCCTAAAAGGAAATAATTGTAACATGTATCAGTGATTATTGCATAACAACATTCAACTTAAATTATGGCCATCTACCACAATTTTAACAGTATCTACATGCAAACTATAACATTGTTTAAAGAAATCTTATATATTAATAATGTTAAGCATTTATACTGAAACATTTATTCATATAGCATATTGCATAAAGATTTTGCACCACTTTTCATTTGTTATGGTGCATTACAATGAAGGTAAAAGAAGCTAAGTTTCAATGTTAATATTTGCCCAATCGTGTGAAAGACTCCTTTGTTGTAAATATGTGCAGCTTTATATTAATAATGTCTGTTATTTTGAGTCGTAGAAAGATTTTTCATCAATAGACTTTCATAATGACTTTGTTAAAGTAATACAGTGATCAATTAATAAGCATGTCAGACTCATTGTAACTAGATTCTTCTATTTGTACAAATTCAAGCACACTTTTTAATAAGCCTGTCCAGGAGGACTCACATAGCCAAACACATCAAAGACTTCTACTGGCTCTCAGTCCAGAAGAGATGGCAGTTCAAGCTCTTGATCCACGTCTAAAAAGCCCTACAAAACACAGGTGAACAATACATGAACCACTGCCTGACTTTCCACCAACCATGCAGAAACCTTTGCTCTGCTCACCTCGCCCTTGCACACATTGCACGCATCTGCTGCAACCGCATCGGAGGACGCACCTTCTCGCACCTCATCGCCAGAGCCTGAAACACTCTCCCCTCCACATCCACACCTCACCCTCCCTGAACCACTTCAGGATGGAACTCAAGACCTGGCTCTTCAAATGCAACCTGCAACACAGCTTCTGAAGAACCCCTGGGTTGACAAGTCTCACTCTACAAATACCAATTGATTGAATGGATTGATTTACTTTTATGGTGCTAGTACGTAAACGTTTCTCAGTTTCAGTGTTAGTTTACTAAATATTTGCAAAGTGCACATTTGAGTTGCTTTGTCAAAATTGGTGTTAGAAATAGGAGTCTTCAGTTGGCAGGTTGTTACCCTGTCCAAGTAGGGACCCTTCTTCCCTGTCAGGATAAGGGAGTTACACTTCTGGAATAACCCCTGCTCACCCCCTTTGTAGGGTAAACACCCTTTCCGACGCAGTCTTTACACTGCGCGTCCTTTACTACGCGGCCATTACAATGCAAGTCATTACTACAACTTGCGCTGGAGGGCGCTCTTGGTAAAGCAATAGTTTGATTTTCTATAACAACACCTTCCCTACTGTTACGTGGCTGGAGTTGGAATAGAAAATTAAACTAATCCACAATCCAGCGCCCTCCAACACATGTCGTTGTAACGACTTGCATTGTAATGGCTGCGTCGTAAAGTACCACAATCATTTTGATCGCGTTGTACTGACGTACATCCCTTTGTAGCTTGGCACGAGCAGTCAGGCTTATCTCAGAGGAAGTGTGTAAAGCATTTGCATAGAACATACAGTAATACAGAGAAAACACCACAAAAGGACACAACACCAGTTTAGAAAAATATCCAATGTCTATCTTTGTAAGACCAGACCAAAACGATAAAAATCCAACATACAGTTATTCAAAAATGCTCATGAAGCAAAAATAAACTTTAAAAACAGTTCCTTGAATGGGAAATCTCTGGCTGGGGCTACCACAGTAGTTTGGAACTGCAAATCTCACAGTTCTGTCTGACTGCGACAGTGCAACCCGGGTGCAGTATGGGAAGACCCTTTAAACAGTACCTTGTGTTCCGGCCAACCACAGCAGTGCGGGCCGGCTGAGGGTGTCTAGGCTGTGGTGCTATGGGGAGTGGGGCAGCGTGCAGTGCTGTCATGTCACAGTGCAGGCAGCAGCTGCATTGTGGTCGTTCGGCGGCATCAGTGAGACCAGGGCTGCGGTGTGAAGTGGGGCAGGGCTCGTCACGGTGCTGATAGTCACAGTGCAAGCAATGGCATCAATCAGAGATTGGCGGTTGACAGGCCAGGCAGCAGCTTCAATGTAGGATGGGGCGGTGCTTCGTGTAGCTTAAGAGAGGTGCCTCAGACCATGTGCAGACTGCGGCGGTTATGTCTGCAGGTAGCGTCGTCGTCGGTAAGACTAGGGCGGTGGAGTGAAATAAGGAGGTGCGGAGTGTGGTGCCCACAGGTCACGCACTGTGCATGCAGCAGCTCAGTGGCGGTGAATGTTGTCATTGGTGAGACCAGGGTTACGTGGGAAGTGCAGCGTTGCCCTCTGCAGTGCCTTCGGGTTACAGAGCCGACGGAAGTCATGATGACAGTGTCGAGTTGCAGTTTCCCTTTGTGGCAACTGAGACACGAAGTTCCAGATACGGTTCCCAGAGGAAGGTAAAGTCTTTGCTGTTCCTGAGATGTTATTTGAGTGGATCAACACAAACACTCACAAAATGTTATGCATAGCCCGGTCTTCTAAGATTTTCCAACCGATGCTTTGCATCAAAAACGAATGCCTCCTTGAAGCAGGTGTTAACAGAACGAAATGTAATTATTTCTCCAAACGACCATGAATTTGTAGTGTCCTGAAATGCCTTGCACCCATCAAATGCGTAGGAAGCTAATGAATTTGTCCTGGCATAAGAGTTTGCCTTGGAAGGTTGTATAACCAGTAAAATGTATGGTAGATAGTGCACACTTGTTTCTGCACCATGGGGTGAGGCTGTGCATATTGCAAGATAGCCTTATTTGAGCAAAGTGCAAGGGAGGAAGGTAGCAGCAGGCCAATAACCCTCGCATGTGCCTATTCTGCGGAGACCCAAGCATACATACTTACCGGCCCCCGCATTCTGCTGTTGCCGATGGTGGGAAATAATGTGAGCCAACAATAACTGGTATTAGTAGTGGTCGTTGTTGGCCGCAGTTTATTAATAACCAAAGACATATTCATAACACAAACTGGTTTCAAGCAATCTTCCATTTTGCGAACAGTACTCATCAATCATAATTGGCATATTACAAATTATGACACTATCTTGTGATAACAGGTGTCAGTCTTTTTTGTGCCCTCCTTAGTTCGAAAATGGGGCTTGTACACAAACCAGTTTGTTGCCAGTCTATTGGTGCTCCAGTGGTTGGTTGCCCACGCCTTCTGCGTGTTGCGGAGGGGAGCTTTCCTGTCGGGAGTTAGGTCCCCAGCTCGCTACCATTTGCGCCCTGCCGTCCGGCCGGGTCTGGGCCGCGTGTGCCGTCTCCTCCTGTTACTCCCCTCCTTTATGCCGCCACGTCACCCTGCCGTGCGGCATTCAAAAGTGAGTGGCCATCCTCTTACACACCGCCCGCCGGTGTGTTTTCTTAGCCAACCAGTGTAGGATTTCCGCTAACGCCCCTTCCCTTATCCAGCACTGCGACTTTGCTGTTCCTTAGGTGTGGGTGGGTGGGCTTCAGTCGTTGTTGCTGTCCCGCCGTTCTCCCAGCTCCTCGAAGGCGTTGTGCTTCTGCTGGGAGGGCGGCGTCGCTTAAATCCTCTTGAGCCCTCCATGCAGGCCTCAGGTGAGTCCCCCTGATTGGGGGGTTCAAATAAATCCAGGCTGACCATTGGGCACCCTTTGGGGGCGCTCAGGTCAAAAGGTCACTTCCGGTCGGGTGGCTGGTGCGCACCCCGCTTCCGCTGGTTCCTGGGCGCATCAAAGCGCCCAGAACCAGTTTACCCCCGCTGGTGGCACCACGAGGGTTATGGCGCCGGCCTTCAAGCCTCCCCCACCCTTACGGGAGGGTGCGGCGGCCTCTGCAATAACCCTCGCATGTGCCTATTCTGCGGAGACCCAAGCATACATACTTACCGGCCCCCGCATTCTGCTGTTGCCGATGGTGGGAAATAATGTCAGCCAACAATAACTGGTATTAGTAGTGGTCGTTGTTGGCCGCAGTTTATTAATAACCAAAGACATATTCATAACACAAACTGGTTTCAAGCAATCTTCCATTTTGCGAGCAGTACTCATCAATCATAATTGGCATATTACAAATTATGACACCATCTTGTGATAACAGGTGTCAGTCTTTTTTGTGCCCTCCTTAGTTCGAAAATGAGGCTTGTACACAAACCAGTTTGTTGCCAGTCTATTGGTGCTCCTGTGGTTGGTTGCCCACGCCTTCTGCGAGGGGAGCTTTCCTGTCGGGAGTTAGGTCCCCAGCTCGCTACCATTTGCGCCCTGCCGTCCGGCCGGGTCTGGCCGCGAGTGCCGTCTCCTCCTGTTACTCCCCTCCTTTATGCCGCCACGTCACCCTGCCGTGCGGCATTCAAAAGTGAGTGGCCATCCTCTTACACACCGCCCGCCGGTGTGTTTTCTTAGCCAACCAGTGTAGGATTTCCACCACGCCGCAGGGAGGCTCACGTCTCACTGCGGCTCCCCCCCTGCACCTGGTTCGTGGCTCCCACCTTTTTCCATATTTATGTATATTATTTTTTTTTTTAATTGCAACCTGCGAGTGTCATTGCACCCCACAAGTTATCCCAGAACACCTTCATCCCCTTTTTGGAGAGGTGTACCCCGTCTTGCCCGTAGGGTTCCGGGCGGCCCGGGTGGATGAGGCCGTGCCGGATTGATTCCAGGCCATTGGCGAGGCAAAACTTGTGCATCGCGACATTTAATTTCCTCCTTGCGTTATCGACGGCCTTGTTGGAATCAGCACCTCTCCAATGTTTCCTGCTGATCATTTCGGACCAGACTACTGTTGTGGGTCCCAGCCACGCTGCTGTCTTGGTGAGATCCTTTTGGATGGCCTGCCCGACTGCTTTTCGCCCTAGCCGGGTCAGGTCGTTGCCCCCAAGGTGGATGATCAGGACGTCGGGCAGCCAGGCCGAATCTGCCATGAGGCCGTCCAGCGTCGGCAGTAGCTGCTCCCATTTCATACCTGGCTGCCCTATCCAGCGGATGTACGTCGATTTGGGCCTGCTTGTGCTGTGGCCCCCTTGCCGCCACCAAGACTCCATTCGGGACACGAATGAATGTCCCATCACCCAGACCAGCCGCGGGCGTCCCCCTGTCGAGAGAAAGCATTCTGTTAGGTGGCCTTCTGCGCACTGTGTGTAGTTACGAGGGGGCTATCACCCTGCCGTGCGGCATCCCAAAGTGACTACCTCCCCCTCTCCCCCCTCGGGGCTTTCTCTTTTTTTTTTTTTTTTTTTTTATATACGAGGTGAGGGCGTATGTACGACTTGTACGCCCTGGAGCGCCATCTGCCCACCGCCTGGATCCTGTCCTCTGGCATGCCATGCTGCGCTGGCGAGGTCGCTGCGCCGATCCTGAATGAGTGAGAGGCAAACGATGCCGCGCGATACCCGGCTTTACCAAGGCCTTGGCGCATTATGGCTGTAAACTGGAACTTACTCAGGTTCCTTCCATCCTTATGTATAAAGAGGGGGCCCTCACCAGCTGGTCGAGCCCCCATGTACCTAAATAGCCAGCATACCGCGCAGAGCCCAGCCTCTGGGATGCAATGGAGACGTATCGTCGTCCCCCTCCTTGCCTTGTCCGTTTTGGACTGTCTCAGCGTTAATTCCACTGCCTTCGCCATTGGTTTAATGTCTCTCGCCTGCAGGCATTGCTGCGCTGGGCACGACTTGCTGGGGGCTACTAATTTGCTGATTCGGAATGCTCAGAAGAAAGCCGTGGTGAATGCTGCCCTAAATAGTAGCAGCTCATATTTGTCTGATATTAAGCCTGTGAGGGCTCCACAGAGCTGCCCCAGCTTGGCGAAATCGATGGGACGCCTGTTGTCCTTCTTTTTGCCTTCAACCCTTCTTCAGCCTTTTAGGGCCGTCTTTAGATAGGCCGAGGTAGTGGGGTCCTCGCCTGTATAAAGCCTGGCAAAATGGGCGATGGCGGACAAATGCGCCTGGGCCCACGATCTCGTTTTCCTCGACTTGAATGCCCATTGTACGAATTTCTCAACTGCTGTGCGAGTTTCCGCCCTGTCTTCCAGCGATTTTAGGCCCCCAACTCTCATTACCGTGCTCGCGTATGTCCTGTATCTTCTGTTTGCCTCCGCGGTAAGTGATTGCCCTATTAGCCAGGATAAGTCTACTCCCCCAGGTCCCAGAGGGACGGTGGAAAGGGGGTCATCTCCCTGTCCGCCCCGGGCACCAGTTCTCTGAACCGCTTCATTTGGGACCGGGAAAGTGCATCTGCTGCCGTGTTCTCTGACCCTGGCATGTGGCGTGCTTTCAGCTCCAGATTCCCTTCCAGCTGTAATTTAATTAACCGCCGCATTAGCCTCAGCATGTCAGGGCATCTCGCTGCGCCTCTGTTAATGGCCTGCACTACTCCCCTGTTATCTGACCACAGCATGAGTTTCAGGTTTTTTATATTTTCTCTCCAGATGGTCAGTGCCACAATTATCGGGAACAGCTCGAGAAACGTGATGTTCCTAGTGAGCCCCTGCGCATGCCACTCCTCCGGCCACTGGCTGGCGCACCAACTGTTTCCCAGGACCGCGCCGAAACCCAGGCTTCCGGCCGCATCTGTGTAAAGAGCTATCTGTTCGGCCGTCACCCACCCCTCTCTCCAAATCCGCACCCCATTGAAATCTTGTAGGAACTCGTCCCACACCTGCAGGTCCTGTTTCACGCCTGCGCACAACCTGATGTGGTGGTGTTTGTGGGTGACTCCGGCCGTTAGCCCTGTTAGGCGCCTCGAAAATACCCTGGCGGGCGGGATTACCCGAGCCGCGAAGTTAAGTCTACCTACCACTCCTTGGATATCCCTCAGGGTGGCTTTCTTCCGACCCCGTAGCTTCGATACCTCCTCGCGAAATTCCTTTACTTTGTCTGGAGGCAGCCTGGCCGTTCCTGCTATAGAATCCAATTCTATGCCCAGGAACTTGAGTCTCGTGGTCGGGCTTGTCGTATTTTCCCTTGCGAGGGGGACCCCTAGGGACCTGGCTAGATCCTCGAAGGCTGCCAATGTGCTAGCGCACACTGAGGAACATGCCGGGCCTGTGAACAGGAAATCGTCTAGGTAGTGCAGTTTTCCACCCTCCTGGTGCCGGTCATGAAGCGCCCATTCTAAGAAAGTGGCGAACTGCTCAAAATATGCGCATGATATCGCGCAGCCCATGGGCATGGCTTTGTCAATAAACACCTCCTCGCCCCATTGGAAACCCAGTAGGTGAAAACTGGAGGGGTGGACCGGCAATAGGCGGAACGCTGATTCAATATCCGCTTTCGCCATGAGGGCTCCTATGCCTGCCGCCTTCACCAGCTCAATTGCGTCGTCGACTGACGCGTAGCCCACTGAGCAAGCTTCGGGGTCGATACCGTCGTTCACGGAGGAACCTTCCGGAAACGATAGGTGGTGTATCAGCCTGAATTGACCTTCTTCTTTCTTTGGGACCACGCCCTGCGGGGAGACGACTATGCCTTCGTGTAATTCCTTTGGGAGGGGGCCCTCAACTCTACCCAGGTTCAATTCTTTCTCTATCTTAGCGCTAACCACCTCGGGGTGTTGCCTTGCCGACTTCAAATTGCTCGCCCCCGCCGAGGGGAGCGGGCCCTGGAATGGAATAACAAAGCCTTGCTCGAAGCCCTCCACCAGTATCCTGGCATCTGTTCTGTTCGGATATTTGTTTGCCAATCTGCGCAGCTGTTGTGTAATAATGGGGGATCTGGCCAGCTGGCACTTACTAATGTCCACCAGTCCCCCCCTTCTCCCTGCATTGGGGCTAATGCTTTTTGTTCTTTTCTTTCTTTTCCCCTTTCGACTCGTGTTTGGAACCTTTGCATGCAACGGTAGCGTGCCTGCCCCCGCAGCTAGCGCATGCGTGTTGGAACTTACAAGAAGAGCCCCATGAGCAGTCCCCCGCCTCGTATCTCCAACAGATCGCCTTAGTTGCGGTTGGGGAGTAAGATCTCCCGTTCGACCGCCTCTGATATATACCACTCTTCCCCTTTTGGTATGAGCTCCGAAAGGGCTGGTCGCTTTTGCCCGCCCAGGCCCTAACCTCCTTAGCTGTAAGCATCTTGTGGATGAAACCCGAGACATCCTCCTCATTCCACTCCATTTCGGGGTGCCTCTGCATTTTTAATCTAAACCCTTTATCGTACTCTAACCAGGCATCCCCAGGGAACTGCCTCTGTGCTAGGTGGATGTTGGCCTCGTATAGCCACAAATCAGCAGCGCAATGGGGGAACCTTTCCACTATAATGCATGCCATGATTCTGAACGCATCTAACCAATTGTCGAAGGTGCGCTCCTTTCTTGCCCCGCGCATTTCTCTCCTGTCCTCCTCCTTCCTGTCGCACGTGGTTAGATCGAGCCCCTCTAGCTGTATTTCCAGCAGTGAAAATATGTCTATGAATTCCTTGCGCCATATCCTCTCTTTTACCGCAAGGGGGATGAGACATGCTAAGCCGGTGGCTTTCGTAGTCAGGGACGCCGGACCAGGGGATGGCCTGATGTAATGATCGTTGACTAGCCCGCTCGGAGATGGGCTTCCTGAAACGGGGCCGTAACCCCACCCGGGTAGCGGGGAAATTTGTTCACCTTGGGCGGACAAGCCTACCTGCTCTTGCACTCTTGTCTGCCGGGCCCACCCCGGATCGACCATATGCCAAGTGAGACCTGCTGCTTCCTCTGCGCGCTGCTCCCTAGGCCCTGAACTCCTTGCCCTGTGCCATTAAGTAACCCCGGCGCCAGCGATTTCAAACATTCCTTTACGATGTTGCTAATATGCTCACCCTTTTTCTTTTTGCTGGCCGTCTCACCCTGGTCGCTGCCCTCCGGTCTCGACGGAAGCGGTTTCTGCCGTACTTTCCTCGGAGGATTCCTCTTGGATGTTCTCTTCATCGGCGTGTTTTTCAGCTTCTTGGGTGCGGAAGGCCCTGGTTCTTCGTCTGCCTGTTCCACCGGTCTGTTCTCCTTCCCTTTACCCAAGTGAGGGTGAAGCCAGTCGTCACCGTGGATGGCCGATAATTCACGGATCTTAATCAGTAACTCTGCCATCTCGTCTGGCTGGCCTTCCGACATGTCGTGAGCCTCTGCGCACTTTTTGTGGCTTCTTGGTTTCTCGTGTCTGCGTCAGGCCATCGGCTGGGGCACAGCTAAATGCGTGTGCTTACCCCGGGCTCTGAGCTTGCTGCCGTTTTACCTGATATTCGCTTCGGGGAAGCTGGCACGGCGCGCCGTACTCCACGAGGCGTCCTCGGCGACGATGACCTGGAACTCCGACAGGGGCCTCGCCTTCTTCAGCTTCGTCCTTCGCCGCGTCGCCTCCTTTCCTTCAGTCGTTGTTGCTGTCGCGCCGTTCTCCCAGCTCCTCGAAGGCGTTGTGCTTCTGCTGGGAGGGCGGCGTCGCTTAAATCCTCTTGAGCCCTCCATGCAGGCCTCAGGTGAGTCCCCCTGATTGGGGGGTTCAAAAAAAGCCAGGTTGACCAAATTCTTGTAAATCTGGAAATGTGTCACAATCCATGGGATCGCTGCAATGGCCATGGAATCCTTACCCAGGGCAGAGAAGCACAGCGCTCCGATTTGCGCGGTGCTACTCCAGATTTATGAAACTATTCAGAGCCACACAAAGTGGCTTTGAGTGGCTTCATAAATTTGTCATACATGTTTGTGCATTTACCACGTTGTATGGTGCAAATACGACGCAAGCCTCTCGCAAATGTGGCCCTCCGTTTCAAACGTTCGTTTAGCTTAGAAAGCATGCATTGGAAAGTTAAGAATTATTTAAAGCAGCTTTATGAAATCATCAAAGACTTGGCTGATACTTGCGAAGTTATTGGACTGGTTTCATCAAGTTTAAGTTTTTTTAAGTTGTAGGGAGGTGAACATTCTTCATCTGGCATTTTCACAAAAGATCTACCTCAGCATCTGTACGCCAGGACACACGCAGGCCGTAAAACATCCTGATAATTGTTGCTCAAGTGCATGTTGCTAACTTGCTGAGATGTTTGGCAGGCATCCACTACAGTTCATTTATTTTATGTTTCCCGTGTAATTGAGGGTCCTGTTTCTAATGCTGACTTATGGCACAGGTCACTAGTAACCTCGACACCTACTGCGCTAAGCCGAATCTCCATTCATCCCCTATAACTTAGTTACAATGGAAAGATAAAATGAAAGATGGCTTCGTCCCACCATATTGTTACAAACTCGTGAACTTCAAGGGTTTAACCGCAACATATGGCGCATGTATGTTTCATAGTCATATGTGGTTGTATAGTTCTGAGTTACAGCAGCCATAAGCCCTTTGTGAGGTTTGTTAGGCAGTACAAATAAGACACGGGTGGTGGGATAATGCTAAAGAAAGTCTTTGAAGGCGCATGTGGTGTCAGCAGTGCCGTAAGGGGGGTGAAAAAGATGGCGAGTCTCTAGAAGGGGTGTGGCTAAACAAGATCAGAAGGAATCCATTCCAAGAGCCGAAGCCTATATAATGCAGGGCACGGCTACAAAGATTTGAACTACACTCCCGTGCTTTACAGAGTATGTCAGCTGGCCAAAATCTGGGTGCCTCTCTGTGAGTTTCTTGCACTGTATCTATACATATCACACAACAGCCACACATGCAATTAAAACAAGCCAATCCTATTGATTTTGGCAATGATTTTTAACAGTTTTAGATAAACGAGCAGCAACAATGATATTATAGTGCACAATCAGAATTGAAAAGGCTTCATTTCATAAAATATGAAGCTGGGAATTAAACATTGCTAAAATCTGTGCATGAGTCAGCGGTCTTTTGTGTGTCTGAATCGCTCTTAACCTCGCTGTCATGCTACTTTAATGTACAATATCTCTCTTTGTTAGGCACCTACATAATTTTTCCTCCCTATAGTTTTCTGAAATCACCCGTCTGTATAGTTTATAAGCCGCTCCATCGTCTTCATTAATATCTTTTCAAGATGGCAATATTTCAGCAGATTAGTATATCTCCTTCATACTTACATATAAAATGGTAATTACATTTGGCATATAGGTGACCATCCCTCTGTGCACTCTGCGGAGAGGCCAAGGATTGAATGATCCCTCAATTGTGCCCTGTCGTGAACACCCACCCATAACCTGAAAAGACCAAGACACCTAAAGGCAATTCATTTAACAGTATGCAGTATTTAAATTATATGGTCCATAGAAAAATGAGAACCACAACATGTGGGAAAAGGAAACTCAAAATAAAGTAAAATATGGGAAATGTAAAGTATTAGTTAAGGGAGTTAACTAACCACCTCATATAATTATCACAATCCTTGTCAGGGTGAACTGCTAGAGTCACTAAAGAATGTTAAACTTAATCCCCTGGTAGCATTGGCACAGAGCAGACAGGCTTAACAGAGGCAATGGGTAAATTATTTATTCAATACCAAAACAGTAAGCAAGTCAAAGCAAGCACAAAAAAAATCCCGATTCAGGAAAAATAGAGCAGATTTTAATAAATAAAATGACACTAAAGAGACAAAAATCCAAGAAGGGGAACCAGAGATAGGAATTTTTAATGATTAATTTTAAAAGTAGTGCCAAAAAGTGTTAAGCACTACCTGCGGTCAACTGCTCTTGGTAGACTGGGACCTAGGCGTGGTTTGCGGCAGACTACAATGGAGCATAGGTTGGATATAGCAACCATGTTTGACCCGGGCCAAAATTTTACCTTTAACCTTAGGGCTTGATTACGATCTTGGCAGATGGGATATTCTATAACAAATGTGATGGATATCCTGTCTGTCGTATTATAAGTTTCATTATATCCTATGGGCCAAGATCGTAATCAGGCTCTTAGGGCCATATGCATCATTGCAAATTGAGGTCGGCAAGGGGCAAATTCGCAAAATCTGCCCATTTGCGACCCTAATTTTTACATTTGGGATGCATCATCCCAAATGCAAAAATCGCTATTTAAGTAATAGCTAAAATTGCGATTACTTAAATTGCGATTGCATTTAGAGAAACGAAAATTGCGATTCCCTAAATGCAATGCAACAACCCAAAAAAATTAGCAATTTAGCAATTAAGAAACGCAAATTACCATCAATTCAAAGTTGATGGTAATTTGCAAAAACTTTGAAAAGTTCCGTGTTGCACACATACATGTCCTTGGGGCATGTGTGTTTGGAACCTGTGTTGAAATTGCAATTTCAGGGCTGCGGTTTATAGCTGTGAATCTGCTACATTTGCTACTAGAGGTATTAAAGCAAGGCTTCGAGGGGAGGCGATTTGGCGGGCCGTCTCTAATTGGAAAGCCGGGATAATTCCAAGTGGAATTGGCTGAGGTTAACAAGACTCTATTTTTGATTCTAACCATGCCATTTAGTTGCTCTTAATTTTTCCTTCTAGCTCCACAGCTCTTAAATGTTCTTAAATGTATGTATAATGTACTCATTCCCGAAGCATTATGTACTGTTATGTTATTTTCCACTACCTGTATCTATTCTTCCCCATGTATATACTGCTTGAAATCCTTTCCGATTGTCTTATGCTGCTACTGGTTCTTTAATAAAAAATAATTTAAAAAAAAGCAGTTTCAGGGCTGCATCAGGGTGTCCTTTGGCACCTTCGAAATTGCATGTGTTATTTGCGAGTCCCTATTTGGGACTCGCAAATTGCTCATGCAATTCCTATTGATTCCTACGGGACTCTACCACCATAGGAAAGAATGGGAAGCAATTCCTTATTTGCAAATCGTAATTTGCGAGTCGCAAATAAGGAATGTGTAGGAATCTCAATTTTTTTGCGCGATTCCTACATGCATAATCAATTGCAATTCCTAAATTGCGATTTCTTAAAAATTGCAATTTAGTAATCGCAAATGCACAGTTTGATGCCCTTAGTCTCTTAAGTCGAAGCCCAAATACTTCAGCAGCCCAAGGCAGCAGAATGTGGCAGATGAGGGCTCCACAAGGTCACACAGCTGTTGGGTGAGGTCCTGTGAAGCTGTTGGTATTTGGCAGGAAAGCTCTAAGTGGGAAAAAATCGAATTTGACACCCAAGGAAGGTCCCTCACCGGCTGGATACTTTTGACACCTTCACCTGGTCAAGATTTGTATGTTTCCACTTAATCACTGTTTTGGAGCTCACATTCTTCTAGTGCGGTAAGGCTGCATGCTATAGCCAAAGAGGGCTCTACAATGCATATACCTTCTCCGCAAGGTCCCACTAAATTAGACTAGTTGCTGTGGAAAATCTCCAAGTGAGTGAAACCTAAATTTTCAGGCCAGTGGCAAAGCACCTTTGTTGAATTGGCTTTGAAGACCGGCCCCAGTCTTTCGGAGGTATTTCAAGCCAAACGTTTTCTAGGTCCCAAGTTTCTCAGGTATTACACTTTGGCACAGCCTAGGATGGCTAGGCCCCTGGAACAGCAATTGGGGGGTCAAGGACACCTCAGGGTAACAGTGCACTATATAAATCCCCCTAATATAACATAACAAGGCTCACTCCAGCAGAGCAGAAGGCAGCAGCAGCAGGGTTCAGGGCAGGTCCATGTCATGCAGGGCTGTTGCAGGCAAGGCCTCTTGATGCTTGTTGTGTCCATGTGGCTTGAACAGAATGTCAGCCATCCCACCCCCAACCACTGTACCCAATGACTTCAGACTCCAGCGGACCATGCCCAATTGGACCGCCCTCAACCCTGATGACACCCTCAGGATTATGAAGATCATTCACTCCGGAGCCCTTTTGGATCCCAGCCCCCACCACATCCTCAACAGAGCCTGCACCTCCATCTCTCTGACACGCACCCTCTTCAACATCTATATGGCTTAGCTTGCAGCCATCATCAGAAGTCATGGACGTAACATCGTCTCCTATACCGATGACGCCCAGCTGATTCTCTCCCTCATGGATGAATCCACAGCCACCAAGAGGAATTTCCATGATGGGATGAAGACAATCGCCATCTGGATGAAGGACTGCTGCCTTAAGCTCAACTCAGACAAGTTTAAAGTTCTCATCTTGGGTTCCACCCCCACCGCCTGGGACAACTCCTGGTGGCCCATAGTCCTAGGCACCCCCCACATCCACAGACCACACACAAAACCTCAGCATCATCCTCAACTCTCAATGAACAGTCAATTCACACTGTCTCGTCCTCCTTCTTCACATGCTCAGACTGTTTAGTAAGATCTTCAAGTGCTGAGTCCAGGAAAACGGTCACCCATGCAATCGTCAGCCGCCGACTTGACTTTGGCAACGTACTCTATACCGAAACCACCCAGAACCTCCTAAATAAACTGTAGAAAATCCAGAACACCTCTGCCAGACTCTTCCTGAATATCCCATGCCACACCCACATCACTGGTCACTTTAGAGACCTTCACTGGCTACCTATCAACAAAAGAATTGCCTTCAAGTTCCTTGTGCATGCCTACAAAGCCCACTGCAATGCTGGACCTGCATACCTCAACCACCACCTCTCTTACACTCCCACTAGACAGCTCCACTCTGCCCAACTGGCCCTAGCAACTGCCCCAGGGATCCACAAGACCACAGCTGGAAGAAAATCCCTCTACTACCTCACTGTGAAGACTTGGAACTCCTTGCCTCTGCACCTCAGGCAATCACTATCACTTAGGCAATTTAGGAAGTACCTCAAGACCTGGCTCTCCGACTTATCCGGAGATCCTCTCCCTATCACCGCTTTGAGATCCTAACAGGCAACTAGTTGCTCTATAAAAGAAACCTGATTGGTTGATTGATTGATCATGTTGAAAGAAGGAGCACACACACTTTAATTCTGGTTAGCAAGGGTAAAGTCTACAGAGTTCTAAAGTCAGGAAAATCAGACAGGGCAAACATCTGGGGGTAAACCTTGCAAAAGATGATAATTTCCGACAATTATCTTTTGGGTGTTTACAGTGACTGTTGAGAAATTGATCAATATTTTTGCCTGTAAACCCAAGGACCTGAATATAGGGCCCAGTAGAGGTCACTTTCAAAGCCACTTTAAAATTGTTGCTTATCTGAGACCTGGCAGTTCGTACTCCCGTACTGATTTCAGTGATCTTGTCCACTGTGACTTAACGTAGTCCATGCGATTTAATGCAGAGTTCACAAATTGCAGGTGAACATTCGGAAATGTCAAATTCCTCTTTCACTTTATAAGTTAACTATAGAAGAGGAAAAGGCAAAGCAAGGTTTTTTTTGCAGTTAATTCCTTATTTAAATGACTTCATTGACGTCTATGAAGTTGCGGGCGGAGGTCGTATGATGTGCGTTCGTTTTCTTTCCCTCTACAGCTGTCACCCGCATGCATGCAAATCTCTCACCCACTCAAGTTGTGTGCTCTCCAAATCAAGCCACCAATGGTGTTGTAACGCTAGGAGATGCACTGGTAGCATACAGGGAAGCACACTGGAATTATGGGGTAGGAGAGAACCAATTTATGTGGCAGAGTTGACAGAGTTACGCAGCAAGAAGAGGCAACTTATGATGCTAGATACGTCGCAAATTGTAGTAGCATTATTTCACTGTTTTGTTCTTTTAACCACTTTTATTATTGAAAGGGCAAAGGTGCATCTCATTGACACTAGATAACATCCAACCACGTATCATGCTTTGTTTTTAGTAGCTTGTCATTCATTTGAGCTAGAAACTGTTTGCTATCTGTTTGGTGAAATCTGCAAATTATGCAGCAGATGCTTGATTATGTGACAAATATGGCACATTGTGGCACCATACTGTGGTTGGTTGTTCAGCTGTATTCTTTGACTGCTGACATCAGGGAATACTATTACTATATGTCCGGGCTCTCTTCGGAATGCTGACCGTGTCCACCCCTTCAAATTCATTATCTTATGGGTGAACATGTCTCTACACCCCACCTACTGCAGCAGTAATGTCTGACTGCCAATGAGAAGAAACAAGTGATGGCAAACCTGTGTGGATGGGTGCACCTCACTCACGGCCCTCGCGGGGCAGCAACCGCAGCATGTACTGCACTTGGTCAGCGCAAGAAGCATTACTGTGTTGTTGTAAATGTATCTCGTAAATCACCCAAAACCAAACGATGGGCTCGAGAATAGAAGGTGACAGGCCCTCAATTTTCCATTCTCTATGTCTCAAAACACGTCTAATTGCTTATGCTATCTTAGTTCTGGTAAATAAGGTATTTTAGATTGCAAGTTTTCCAAGGAGATGATTTCATTTGCGTCTGTAAAGCTGTCTCTGCCCTTTTACCCACAGATCCAGGTGTGCTGTACATGATGTGGAAACACGTCAGCTAGGTTCTTAACATGTTGTAAAGTCACCTACTGCATTTAAAAAACTGCTTGTTTGACGGGTAAAACCAAAAGTAGACCCTGTTCACGTATCTTGTGAGGGTTCACTCACATCATGCAATAAAACAAGCATTGGCCATGTGGGTCTGTTTCTCTTAGCTTTCCACCACAATTTTGTACAACATGAACAGCCACAGCACAACCTTACCTAACACAAAGTACAAGCAAAGGAAAGTTGGCAGTTGCAGACACACCATTCTTTCAGCCAAATGATGACTATAGTCCCTCAGGCGCACCACTGGCTACCTATATTGACTAGTATTGTGTGATAGAGCTCTTCAGTTATTACATGATAGGTAGAAGAGCACTCTGCATTGTCCACAGAGCCTTCAAATGAAAAGGGCTGGTATACACACAAGAAAAATTCAAGCAATACAAATCAAGCAAAACAGTGCACTCCAGGCCTGCACCACTAATCATCATACCATCTTGCTATAAGAAACCAGTAGGAGGATCTGCTTTGTCACCACAAGCTGCCAAGCTCTGAAGCTCACTACCAGCTGGTATGAAAAGCACCCAGGACCATTTGCCATTCCGGACAGTTGAAAACGTGTCTAGTTCCTAGATAAATGCACCACCAGCATTCTGGCAACAAAGCCCAGAAAACAGTCACACCCTCAGGTGCAATCCTCAGCCTACAAATTGCAAACAACTTCGCCTGCAATCTACTTTCATTATGCAGGTAAGCAAAAAGGGCTTGCCTACGGTTCGTCTTGGCTATATATGGTTATGTACTTCTACATAGAAGAGTTATGGCCGCAATATTACTAAAATCATAACACATAGCGGACATCAACAAATTGCAACATATACATATTAAGTTCACATGAGACAAATTTGATATGATCAGTTTCGGAGGACTGTAATATAGTCCATTAACGGCAGGACCCAAATATCTTTCCAAGCAGACCACTTCTATCCATCTAAAATACGCACTCAGAAATGGGATGATAATAAAAAATGCATATACCAAACAATACATTTCTCATTCCCCCCATATAAGGCCAGCTCAGGACCACAGCTGTACTCAAAATCTCAGATTTGACAACCAAGTGCTGTAATCAGATAAACACACTGTATCATATGAAGTACCATAAAATGACCTGCAAAGCTGTTTTAACCCCTTCCATGCTGATGACGGAACCGCTCCGTCATCTGCTACAGTTGAGCTGATTTCGCGCCTGCGCGGGCGTTCTAATGAGCGGGGCGGGTCATGACGGAACCGCTCCGTCACCAGCATAGCTCAACCGCGGCTGGTGACGGAGCGGCTCCGTCACCAGCATGCGGCCGCCGCGCGGCCGCCCCGCCCCTTTAGCGCTGCGACGGAATAGCCGCCGCAGCGAAGGGGTTAAGCTACCAGCGTGCTGAAAATCAACATACTGCCCGCCTGTCTCTTACACTTCATCATCCTGTGTGCCGTATCCTATACCACGATTACCGCACCTCAGTGGTCATCACGTAAAACAAAAACAGCATCCTTCTGACCACACACTCTACATGGTGTAGCGTGCTACTTATGTAGGCAGGTCTTCAGCACCCCAGAGGGGATAATAAGCTCTATATAAATGCTGTAATGCAATTGAATACAATACATACTGAACTGATAAAACATAGGTTAGGAATGAGTGAGAAGTGATAACGAACTACTGTATGATTTTAATAAACCAACACACATACAAGAAGTACAAAACTCTATCAAGAAACAGCCAAACCCTTATGGAATTAGCATACCTTTATGTACTCACACAAGATGATGAATGCTCACCTACCTAGTATTGTACATAATATCGAGTCTATAATATCGATTGACACAAATATTGAGTTGGAAATATCGTGGGCAAGAATATCATGGACAAGAATATTGATTTAAAGGCAAGTAATATACATTTTAAAAATATTGTTGTTAATTATATCCATTTTTGATTATTTTTGTGTATTTTAATATATATCTTAAATGTATATGTTTTTAAAAAATGTGTTTATATAATTTTAGTTTTTTTAATGGCTTGTAAATTAATTTAGTTTTTAAATGTAATATAATACTTTTTTGTTATTTTTCGTACCATAGTAGGTTGTGAGGTTAATAGGGTAGGAAGTAAATTAATTAAAAATTATTGATAACAATTTCACATTAATATTAATTATGAAATAAACTAATTATAAATAACTAATTAATACATATGTGTAAATTAATATCCATCATTTAATTGATAATTATTTATGTATATATATCATGTTTTTTGTTTTTAAGTTTTAGGTGTGGGTTGTGGGTTTTGTAGGGGCATGGGGTAGGAAGTAAATTATTTATAATTAATTTATAATTGATTTTGAATTATTATTTATTATTTAAATGATAGTTATTTATGTTAATAGTTTAATTCATTTCTTTGTTAAGTTTGATGTGTGTGTTCTGTGTTTTGTAGGGGCATAGGGTGGGAAGTTCATGATTAATAATTTACTAATAATTAATTTGTAATTATTTATCAATATTTAATTGATACTTATTTGTTTATTTGTCTACATTATTTCTTTTAAGTCAAATGTAACATGCAGATTGTGAGTATTGTATGAGTATATGGTAGGAATTAAATTAGTTATCATTGTTTAAAAATGATTTATTATAATAAATAATTATTTTTTGATTTTTAATTATGTAAATTGTGTAATATATATATTTTGGGGGGTGTTTTGTGACTTTTGTAAGGTAAAGCATGTATAGTAAATGTTAATAATGAATAATTATAGTTAATTTTAAAGAATTGTTTAAATGATAATTAATTATTTAAATATGTAATTACAATATTGTTTAGGTTATATGTGTGAGTTGTATTTGTAGGGAGAAAGAGTGGGAAGGTCATTAAATATAATTCATTTATCCTTAGTTAATTAGTGATAATAATTGTTTAATTGATTATTAATTATGTAAATTCCTTAATTACTTTATCAAAATGTGTATATATTATATGTGGGTTGTTTGTGTTGTATGGATAAAGATTGGAAAGGTAATTAAATGTAATTGTTTTATTAGTTGTTAATTAGTAATAATATTTTAGTAGATATATATTTAGAATGTGTAAATACTATACATGTAAATATACATTTTTAGATGTGTCGTGTGTAGCTTGTCAATGTATAGGGTAGAAAGTTATCTAAGTAATATAGATTGTTTTCTATTCAAATATTTTTATGCTTTGCAATTTAAAATAACTTTGAAACATGTATTTTACTTGAAGTGAAATAGTCTGTTTCTTATTCCGCATAGAGCGTAGTGGCAGTAGTGAATGTTATCCCTCCACAATCCAATACTTTCCCTGCTGTAGTGCTGAGTGGAGTGGGAATAGTACATTTTACCCCTCCGGCATCCATCACTTTCCCCAGTGTTGTACTGACTGGAGTGGGAATAGTAAACTTTACCTTTCCACAATACAGCACTTTCCCTACTTTTGCAGTCATTGGAGTATGAATAATACATTTTACCCCTCATCAATCCAACACTTTCTCTACTGTGGTACTGACTGGAGTGAGAGTTGTGAATTTTACCCCTCCGTAATGCAACACTTTCCCTACTATTGCGTTGACTGCAGTGGGAATAGTTAATTTTACCTTCCGCAATCTAACACTTTCCCAACTTTTACATTGACTCTAGTGAGACTTGCAGATATTACACCTCCTGAGTTCAACACTTTGGGGGTCATTCTGATGGCGGCCAGACCGCAGCTGACTCCTCATTGAATGTGGTCCGAACTCCATCTGCTGTGATCCGACAGACACATTACAATGCATGCAGTTGGAGGCAGCAGGCGGAGGGACAGTCTGGCACTCCTTGAGCCTTTCGGAACATCGGAGGATCAGTAATCCCTACCTGCTCAGACACCACCGTAGGGATTGCAATGTACCTTTCCGCCTGCCCTTCCCATGAAAAGGCAGGCCCCCTTCCTCCACTGGCCATAGAATTTTGGCATTGGGGGGCACTGCATGGTGCCTGCCTCCTGCAGGGAAGTGTTTAAAGTGTACATTTTGAAGTGCGGCTTGTGCTGCAGCCCACAACAGGAGCTGCTATGGAAAATATACACTTTGCATCCGCCTTACAAGGGGTGATCCTGCTTCAGCTATCCTTGTTTGGTATCATAATGATGCCTCAAATGTACTTTTTATAAGTGGAAGTGGGAATAGTATATGTATTAATTTTAAAATGTTATAATTCACTTTATATTGTTTAAATTTATATTAAAATGTTTTTGGTTATTTAAAATTATAATATTTATAATTGATAATGTTTAATAGTTTATTTTTAGTGAATTCAGAATTTTTATTGTGTTTGTTTTTTATATGTAATAAAATTGATAGTTTTTTCAATATTTTATGTTATTGCATATATATGTATATATATGAATTTTCTATATTATTGCATGAAAAAGAATTACAATAATATAGGTTTGGAAATATGAATTTAATATTATTTTTAAATGAGCTATATATGTAAATGAAAACATATATATTAACACGTGTTTTTTAATTTTTTCAAATAATTATATTTGGTATATTTGTCTAAAGAGTCATTAAATATATTTTATTGTGATTATATTAGTACGAATATTTTATTTTATTAATGTTTAATATTTAAATTACTAGGAAGCATTCAATAGTACTTGTGTGCACTGGTTGTACAGTCTGCTAGTTATGGGTTCCCGAGTTTGGGTAAGATTATGCAACATTTGTCGACTTTTATGTTCTCCCTTTGCTAAATAGTCAGACCTATATTAAAATTGTTATTTATTTGTAGCCTTTATATAAAGAAGTGTATTTTGGATTGTTTTCCACCTTAGATTAGATAATTACAATGAATGGCCTTTATTAAAATTAGCAAACTACACCCTTTCTGATTCTGCTTGTGACAATTTTATTATTGACTCAAGTTATTTTGTTTCTTCTATACAAGTTTTTTTTTTTTTACAAATGGAGCAACATTGTGGTCTATTAAACCATGCCTAAGAGAGGTTGTTGTACAGATTACATCCTGGACCATTTCAATGGGCTCTCAAATGTGAAGATCATTGAAAAGGAGATGCATTGATTAAAAGTAAATTTGCAGGATCACACTGTTTACTCAAGCTTGGAAGCTGGGATTGAAACCAGGGTTCCGGATTAGATATTGTGGAATACATATCCTGAATGAATATCATATTCTTTCCCCTCTTCAGTCCTGATGACAATTTTATTTTATTGTTGACCCAAGAGACACATCAGTTGTCTTGTGTTTCCTATACAAGAGGGCCCATTACAATGTTGTTGGGACCGACACCGATGTGCCATAGTCGTCGGTACCATTGATATCTCTAACAACCTCTAACAATCCACCTTTCCGGCAGCTCTTTCACACTGGTTCTTCTGACATGAAAAGTCTGGAGAAAAAAAATCGGACCCTTTGCAGGGCCCCTTCCCCTGAGGCCCTCAGCTATGGGCCCTCGGGTGCACCTGTGATGCCCCCTAATTATCCCTGCATTGTGTGCAGGGATGTTTGAAACTATGAATCTTTGCATTTGGGCTTGTGCTGCGGCCTATTTCTGGGCCGCAGCACAAGCTTCAGTACAAAGAGGCATGTATCCGACTGGCTCCACGGCGGTCGGATCCTAATTTGGCAGTCAACTACCTGCCGATTGGTCAAGTTCCCGCAACGATGGTGGTCTGGCATCATGATGGGCCCCAGGATCTTTATTGTTGATATAGATGGTGCAACATTATGGTATATTAAATAATATACCTGGGAGCTTTTATCCTGGGTCCAATAAAAGCTTTGGACTGGACAGGGCAGGTAATGTAAGTAAATTCACATGAGGTCATAGCTGCATTGTTGCCACTATTTCAGGTGGACTAGGTGTCCGAGCTCCCTGCGGACTGAAAGAGGAGGCCCATTATTTGCTGACATCTGCTGTTCTAACCAGTGCTATTTGGTGCGCTCATCCATCCTGCTGCGTTGGACCATAGCAGCGTTGTTGCCAGCATTCCAGGGGGACTACATGTCCCAGGTCACTGTGGTCTGAAAGAGGAGGCCCATCAATTGTTGACATCTGCTGTTCCATCCAGCGCTATACAGTGCACTCATCCATCCCACTGCATTGGACCATAGCACTGTTGTTGCCAGCATTCCAGGGGGTCTACATGTTCCATCTCACTGTGTGCTGAGGGAGGTGGCCATTTAATTGCCAACATCTGCTGTTCCTTCAAGCGCCATATAGGGTCATGGCAGTGTTGTTTCTAGCATTCCATGGTGACTATGTGTCCCAGCAACCAGGCAAAACCGGGGCCAAGGGCAGGCCCATCTTGCTCCCGTCAGTGCAAGGAAGAGGCAGGGCAGAGCCACCCCTGTTGGCTTCATAACTGGCTATCTGTTATTTTTCTGGACTTCCTTATTAGGCTACACAAAAATCCTTTTCTGACTTTTTGCCCTCCCCCAAGGCTTCTATTGACTGTTCCCCTTAAGTTGAGCTATGGTTGCCAGCTCAACTGAATTTTGAGGTGATCCTGCTGTGTATATGTTGACTTCTAGAAGTTTGCTTTCCAACACTTTTTCTTTCCTTATGGTATTTGTTGCTTCTTCTTCTTAATTTTTTCATATCAGTGAGCTGGAAGTCCTCAATTTGAGAAGAAACTGACAGAAGAGGAGTTGCCTAATCTCTGCATACTGCACAGTTCCCATTGTTGGATCCTAGTCGCACAAGTTTACATTGTTGGACCACAACAGCTCCCTGTAGTCCTTGGCCAGTGATTTGAAGGGAGTGTTACTTGCTTCATCTAGTAGGGTGGCTCATGTCATGGTCAAAGCCCTTTGATGGGGCAGGTTTTTATCTATTAACATTCTCTTGGTGTCCCTAGAGTACATAGTGCCTCACTTTGTTAGTCAGCCAGTCTCTGTAGTCCAGGTGCAAGTGATTTCCCATTTGCTTGTTCCACTGTGTGGGGGGTTACCTGATCAAGTAAGCAATTGTTGGGAATAACACAAAAACAACTGGGAGGGTTTTTGGGTTGTTCCAGAGTGGAGCAGGCGCACACCAAAGTTACCGCAAGCTATATGCTATTCAGGAGTATATTAGTCCAGGCAAAATGGGGCGGGCGGTAATCCCTCGTAACCGCTCAACGTGGGACCATAGAGATCCACACAAATTGTATAGAAACAACAGAGCCCTTGCACTGTAGACAAACAGTAATTGTTTAGTATAGATACAATCTCAAAAGAGAAATTTTATAGCAAGCACATCAAGACTTAAGTGAGTCGTTCAAATGATGTAGAGCAAAAAGTTCAAAAGGCTGTTAGGTTCTTGGTGTGTGACACCGGTTTTAATGTTCCTCTGTACTGGCCAACACGTGTTTCATCGCAGGGAACAGACTGCGAATCTTCAGGGCCTCATAGATTGTTAACTCGGTGCTGGTAATTTGGCCACCCGGTTGGGATTAGAAATAAAGATGAATAGGTGGTTTACACGAAAAAGTCACGTAGTAGGTAGTCTCTCATTGGTATTCAGTGAAAGCCTCAACCCGGGAGGAGAAGAAATGGCGCGGTTGCGCTCGAAGTCCAAAACAGGCGGATACACCTGAGTGTTAGTAATCCCCCTCCTGTAGTTCCCGGTGCCGTTTTTCGAAAAACGGCACCGGGAACTACAGGAGGGGGATTACTAACACTCAGGTGTATCCGCCTGTTTTGGACTTCGAGCGCAACCGCGCCATTTCTTCTCCTCCCGGGTTGAGGCTTTCACTGAATACCAATGAGAGACTACCTACTACGTGACTTTTTCGTGTAAACCACCTATTCATCTTTATTTCTAATCCCAACCGGGTGGCCAAATTACCAGCACCGAGTTAACAATCTATGAGGCCCTGAAGATTCGCAGTCTGTTCCCTGCGATGAAACACGTGTTGGCCAGTACAGAGGAACATTAAAACCGGTGTCACACACCAAGAACCTAACAGCCTTTTGAACTTTTTGCTCTACATCATTTGAACGACTCACTTAAGTCTTGATGTCCCAATTGTTGGGAATGTTTTAAACTGGGATGACTATTGTTGACTGTGATGGTCTTTTATTAGTAGGAGGAATGTTTTATTAGTCAAAAATTCTGTTATTTTTATTCTCATCTTAAGTTAATACTGTTTTATACATTTTAAATTAGTCTAATTCCAATTGTTCTTGGATTTAAATTATACTGTTGTATCTCAATAGTATGAGGTGTCTTAACTAAAATAAGTATTAGCAATGAGGAAAAATAGTCATGGAAACCACTCGGGCGAACCTACTAATAAGAAAATACTTGGCTCTTCCTCAAAAAATTGTGCCTTGAGGGGGAGCGATGATCTCTTTAGAGGAAGTGGAGCAAATTATATGCCCAAGTCCTTGACTTTTCCCGGTGTAAAACAAAAGAAAACAACAGTCACCCTTTTCTTCAATAAAAAAAGACTTAAAACCCAATCTTTGACTTTAGTGAATCCTTAGCCCCTCCTGTCCAGCTACCTGTATTGGCTGGTGCCAATGGTCTAATTTACCCAAGACTGTGTACAATATAATCCCCAAATCCCTCTGGTACCTGTTATACTTTGTTCCAACCAATTTTTACCATTGGCTATATGCGACCAAATTACTATCATGCCCAACGTGAAGCCTGCTAATGCCAGATGACACTAGTGCATCTCTGAGATCTCTGGAAAATGATTAACATTACAAGGGTATAAATCAAGACCGTATGATCAATTTCCATTCACTAATAGAAAATCATCCCCGATTTTAATAATGCCAGGCTATGAAATAAGATGTGCCCGTTCATACTCTGCGGAGAACATTTCTCAACCAACTTAATTGTCAAATATGTTACCTTCATACTCATAAAGAGCTATATCCCAGGACTTTTCATTTCCTGATAGGAGTTGTAGTTGGGAACTATTAGTGCCTATGTATGGTACTGGTTGTCAGAATCTATCTTCAATCAAAGCGATTCCACACTCAGATCAACCAGCCTATATGCAAGGGAACATTCCAAAAGCTTCAGGCTTATGCCAGAGAGGACAAGCCCTCACTGTCAAACAAAGTCATACAATGTATTGGAGACTTTTGCAAGTGCCATAGTGTAATCCACTTGGATATAACCAGGGCCACGCGGCTATCACCCACAGGTATTAAACTAGACTGTGTTATATTGCAATTTCCCCAATTCATCTATTTTGAATGGTCTGCTGGCACTAGAAGCCCATACTCTTCCCCTTGGTAACTCAAAGATCCAGTTTAAAAGCAACATGGCCTCCTTACAGAGAATTACACAGCCTCAGCCCGTTTTCCCCACATCATTAGTTGACTGACTGGAGCCAGTAAGATATACTGTCCTTATTAGTTCTGCAAGTTTTAATTCAGTGCCAATTTGTAAAATAATAGGTTCCAGGACTCTGACCAGGATGCCACCGCAGCTTACACCACCCACTGCCTCTGTAATCGCTGCCAAAACAATTACTAACCATATCTCTCACCTGCAAGTGCGACAGTTCAGATGATCCCGAGTCCCAAAAGGTAAATGAATGTCTGGGGAGGCAGGTATTAGGGTTTTTTTTAATGTGTATTGTATTCATAAACACCCATATTTATGCTCATCTCTGTATTAGATGAGCAGCGCCATCATGTAACAGACTTTCATTAGGGCAGTGTTGACAATTAAGAGCTACAGCTGAGCACCTGAAAATAATTAAGTAGCGGAGCTGAGCACCGGAAACCACATGCTCAAATTAAGCGCTGTTTTAATTAAGCTACCCAGGGGTCTGCCTGAGGCTCTACTTTGATTTTAGCCCAGCCCCAGACCTACCCTGTTCAGCCCCAAATCTCTGGTCTAGTAGTTGGAGTAACTGCCAACCAAACGCCATCTCACCCAACTACAACACAACAAATCACATTATTTCAGAGTACTCCAGCTATATCTTTGAGCAAAAATAGTATTTTATTCTTAATATCTTGGAATATTGCGAGTCTCAAAAGTAAAATGCTGCACGATGACTGGGGGCTTATATTGACATGAGGGTCATGCTATTTTCCAAGAAACCATGGCAAATAGAGCATCACACAAGCAGGGCTTCAAAACCATTTTTGTACCAGCAAGTAGGTCTTTGGCTGGCAGACCGTCAGGCGGCCTTGCCATACTGCTCAGTATTTCTTTGGACTGTCATGTGAGACAACTAACTATTCTTGGGTTAGAAATCTCAGTCTGGAAGGGGAAAACACCGTACTTGTATGATGTCTACAATGGAAGTCTTCAGTGATAACCTTACTAAGAGCACTTATCTTAAAGGGCAGTACAGAAGCTGCCATTATAGTGGAAGGTGATTTTAATGTACATTTTGAGCTTCAGCTCTTCATAGAGAAAGTGCAGGTGAGGAAGATCAATTCTGGGGCATTAATCAAACTTTGGGCCCTTGCTTACCAAACTTAACCAAGGTTACCTTACAAATGATAGATCTATGTCTGTGCTGTCGTATGAGAGCCTGTAATGGCTGTACCATCTCTGACATAGACAGGCATCCTACTTTTGGCAGGAATACTTACAGCAGTTATATTGACCATGTACTCTTGGATTTTCATTCCTGGGATAATCGGATTGCTATGGAAATTTCCCAACAGCTAGAGATTGATCATTTTACCTTATTCTCACCCTTCTGGGCAATTTAGACCACCCAAGTACACAGGCACGAATACTGGGTGAGGATAAATCTGTTACTAACAAGTGGAGAAACATAAAATTGGAATCCATTACAAACAATTATGTTAGCAACGCTCCACTTTACCAATGTTTGGACTCTACTCTATGGGGACGATTACAAGTTTGACAGTGCAGCTGTCGGACTGCCCTGCTGCTGCACCACCAAACCCGTGTGAGGACTGCCCGCCCTATAATTACTTTTTTACTCATTGGCGGGCATATTCTTTGCCATTCAGATTGGCGGATCCTATAAAAAAGGTACCGCAATGGGAACGTCAAAGGAAGTTCCAGCAGGGCTAGGATTTGAAAGTCCATGCTGTGCTGGAACTTCTGTGCATGCACACAGGAGGGGCACATGATGTGCCCCTTGTGTACATCCCCAAGGCATGAGACACAAGTGGGCCCTGCAAGTCCCACTTTCTTTCCTCACCACCATTGTTTTCATGGGGGAAAGACCTTTGTGAAATCAGTGGCAGTGATGAAAGTTATATTATGCTTGGCGGGACCATGGCGGTACCGCCAAGCATATTGATTCCTCTTAACCACCACACCACCGCCAGGGAATGGCGGTTCCCTGGCAGAGTCGGCGGTTCCAGGGCAGCACAACCACTAGGGTTGTAATGTGGCAGTCGGAAGTCTGCCACCGCTGTGCCACCACGAGGCTAGAGGTCCTCGGACTGCCAGACTCATAATCGGGCCTTTTGTGTATTTGCTGACCCTGATTCTTCATCCCATATGCTTAAGGATTCTTATAGTAAATCATTTGAGGTTCTGAAAAAATAGTTTTTCACTAAAACCATTTCAACCAGGAGTAGACATTTGCCTTCTGACTCTATATGCAGATCCTCCAGGATTTCGCGATTTGGCGGTTTGCCGCAAAATTGGCACTTTTGTTAAAATGCCACTATTTTTACAAAAGTGCAGTGAAATCAGCACTTCGGTAAAGAACCCGCAAAATCGGCACTTCTCCATTTCTGGTGAAAGTAAAATTGCAGGTATGGCTTTACTGGTGGCCTTCAAACCAGGTGGATTGCAATTCTGACATTGTTTGAGGCTTTGTCTAAATTCATGAGTACTTAGTAAGCTTGACTACTGCAATAACCTACTAGTAGGCTTTCATCAGTATTCCTTCACCTCATTGTACAAGATCTTAAACTCGGGCACCATAACCATATAGAATCTCCTTAAACACACTCCCACAATAAAGGCACCAAGCTGGCTGTCTTCCGCCAGAAGCAGGGCCATTTTATGCTACATATGCCAGTAAAAAGTATGTCCGTAGTTCATCCCATGACTGACTTCTCTGTTTTCTCTGTTATAATACCTGCCTACTAGAAATTTCTATTCTAAACAAAACACCCTTGTGTGGCATCAACTTTTGTTGCTTCTTCATATGTGATACACAATCGGTGCCTCCCTGCAGACTGTTTCTGCCTGCACTCACATTAGGAATTCCTTCAGTTCCATAGGGCAGGACATCCGTGCAGAATGTGAAAAACCTCCATAGAGTTGCACGTTTACAAAATGTGTGACTGCCTGACCCATACTACAAAAGAACCTCATAAGCGACTACGTCTATAGTACAATAGGGCGGAGAAAAGGGAAGTACACACTGAAATTTAGCGGCATTTTGTGGCACTTTATTTTGCTAATTATGCCCCCGGAACCCGCCACACACTGGGCACACGGCGGGCCCAACCAACTATAAAAAAAAAAGTATGCCTGGAGGGACCCGCCACGTGCCCAGTGTGCAGCGGGCTCCGGAGGCATACATTGCAAAATAAAGTGCTGCTAAATTTCATATTTGTGCCACTAAATTTCCATATTTGTGCAGCTAAATTTGCTAATCCATGCCGCTATATCCTGGGGTCTGTATATGGTATAATAAAGCCTGCAGGGCAGCTAAGTGCTCTCTAGTTAAAGCTATCAAAATTGTTTTTTCATATGAAATTCAGATTGCTAGAGTAAAATATAAAGGAGCCCCACAGAAGGTGAGAGCATATTGGGATACTGCTGTTTGGGAAGACATCTTGATTGCAGCTTGATCTGGGAATCAGGCAGCTTTTTGGCACACATTTAGCCATGTTGCAAAAACAATTACAATGAGACCTGACAATAACATATTTCTTCAAGATTGGGCTAGCCCTTTTCAAACCCTCTATTACAATGATACTATCTATTTTTCTAGCCACGTTGTAATGAACCTTGAAGAGCCTGGCACCAACTCCTTAGTGATTAATTCTCATCTGAGCAGGTCTAAGATAATGAAGTGGTCCCTTTTTTTCCTTGGCCGATACTAAATGTGTTATCCCTTAGCAGAAGGCGGGTAAGGCTCCCTGGCCGGATAAGAGCCCCGTTGGTTTATTCAAGTCAGAGCATACCATTTGGGTCTGTTACCTAAATTGTGTTGCCAATGCCATTATGTCAGCCACCCAAACTCCTGCCACCTGGAAAGGAGCAGTAACAGTTCCTATACTTAAGTAGGGCATTAAATTTGGCCCCACAAATGATTTCCCAATAAGCTTTATCGACACAAACCACAAAATATTCTGCAAACCAGTTTTAGATCATCTTTTAACGTGGATTGAGGACAATAGCATCCTCTCCCAATTTCAGGCAGGACTCCATTCTAAGACAGGCACAGCGGATCAAGTCTTTATAAGATGGAAAACAGTTAACATCAATAGGGGTATCCTATACGTGGCAATTTCCGACCTAAAAGTGCCTTTCAATATGGTCTGCAGAGACAGGCTCTGGAGTACCCTCAGAGATCTAGGGCTCTCTCCTACCCATCTGGCTATTTTGAAAAGCCTTCATACTGACAACTACGCACAAATCAGATGGGGAAACAACAGACCAGATACAAGTTGCCAAGGGGGTTGCCCCAATTTTATTCCTCCTTTTAATGAATGTCAGTGTAGATTTCCTCTAAGACTGTGAAAATGACTCTCCAGTTCTCAGTGGTATAAAAATGGCAGGATTATTATTTGTGAATGACACCTTGCTACTATCCAAAACTCAAAAAGAAATCGAAATCCTATTAGCTAGGTGCAAATTGCTTTGCATTAGCCTCGGCTTAGCAATTAATACCAGCCAAAAAGTATGGCTATCAAACCGCATAAGCGTTTTAGGGAGTCCATAAAGTTGGAGGGTGTGAACCTTGGGAGATTTTCAGTTTTTGAATACCTGGGAATTCACTTATCCAACAGCAATTCCAGGGGTCACCAGACCACAGGGCAGTTGCCACTCTGAGATTTGCAAGGAACCCTTTCCTTCACCCTGTCTCCCCAATCTTCGAATTGTGGAGAGCCCAAGCAGTGGTGTGGGTAGTCTATGGGATGAAACTCTGGAGTTACAGTCACGCTGATCCACTTGGGATTGCAGAGAGCAAAGTTTTTAGGGTGGCACTCAAACTCCCCCAAAGTACCCCAGTAGTTTTCAAATTAGATCTGGGCATGCAATCCATTATCCTCAAAGTGAGATTAAAACCAATCATATATTTGATGAGTATATGGTCGACCATAGAGCTGGAACCCTACAGGGCATGGCTTAGAGACATTCTGGACAAACAACAGGGAGTGGAATTTCTGCCATGGTTAAAGTATGCAAAGCAGGTGTTAGTTTCCTTGGGTGTGACTGAGTTTTAGACTAATCCAAATGGTATTATTCCCTCTTCCATCAGATATGTGAAATCCTTTTATTTATTTATGGGCTTGTAGCGCGCCGGCATCACACCCGAAGGTGTATCTCCGCGCGGTGCTGTGAAGAACAGGACGGGCAGCGCTCCAACTAGAATAGAGTTGTCTTAAGGCGTTTCCTAAAAGCTAGATGGCTCGGGCACTCTCTAAGGGAAAGGGGGAGATTGTTCCATAGGCGCGGGCCCATAGAGGAAAGGGCACGACCTCCCTGTCTGGTCTTGTAATGTCTAGGAACCTGGAGTAATAGCTGGTTGCTGGACCTAAGATTGCGGCAGGGGCGGTGGTATACAAATTTCTCGGCCAGATAGTGTGGACCGAGGTTGTGGAGACTCTTGTGTACCACACAGCAAATCTTGAATTCCACCCGTTTCCGGATGGGAAGCCAGTGGAGGGCCTTGAGAAGGGCAGGAAACTGAACCAATCGTCCATCTCAGGCACATTATCTAACAGATTTTCAGAGATAAAATCAACCTCCCTGTTTAAGCCATACATGGACGTCATCAAAGTAACAGCTACAAAAGCGCTCTATAGACGATTTAGGTTAGGGGCCTTCCCTCTAGCTACTTTTACCGCCAAAAGGAAAGACCCAACAGATGGCAATACGCTTTGCCTAGTGTGCAGCGAAGCAGAAGACACAGAAGTACACCTCTCATTGATTGAAATTGAAAACTGTTTTACCGCTTTTAGGGTACTTGACCAAAAGAAAGTGTTATTGAAATTGACATTTTTTTTTAAATATCTTTTTTTTAGAAAGGTCATCCACAATGGAAACACCCCTCTTTATACGACAGCTACATCTTGGCCAGAAACAGTGCAAGTTTCCCTCCTTCAGAGGACAAGAACAACTAGTGTAGCATCAGCACAAGCTTTTCCCATCACAGGGCAAATACAAATTGGGCAGCAGCGGTGCAAGCACCACTGCCTCACGGAATAGGCACAGTACAGCAGTAGCAAAGCAAGCTTTCCTCTCTCACAGAAGTCAGTAGTGCAATTGCACATTTCCTGCTGAAGGGAACTAGCAGGCAGAGTTGTGCAAGATGTCATTATCTACAGAACATGTACATTTAAGGTGTGAGTGACGTAGCTTCGTATAGCTCTCTAGACCAGGTGCTTAATACACTGAGACAAATGTACAGGAGGATGAGTGAGTGAATATGCAAGCTCTTACAACATTCTCACTTAGGTAATATTCATCAGTGCCCTTAACTACTTCGATGCTGACGACGGAACCGCTCCGTCATCAGCTGCGGTTGGGCTGTGCTGATGACGGAGCGGTTCCATCATGGCCCGGCCTCCGCGCCTGCGCGGCGCTGATTTCGCGCCTGCGCGGCACGTTCTATTAGGCGGGCGGGGCCATGACGGAACCGCTCCGTCACGAGCACAGCCCAACCGCGGCTGGTGACGGAGCGGTTCTGTCACCAGCATGCGGCCGCCGCGTAGCCGCCCCGCCCTCTTAGCGCTGCGGCAGAATAGCCGCCGCAGCGATGGGGTTAAAATCCTGCTGCTGTCACTGAAAGTCTGCTATTTGTGTTGATTCTTTAGTTTGCCATGAATGTTAGCGTTATTTGGAGCATTCTTACCACAACCTAAGTAGCAAAGCTCTAGACAGACAGTTGCTAACCTCTTTGAAAAGCTTTTGAACGCAATCCCAGCCTCGGTGCTGGACCTGTTCTAAATGTTGAGGGCTGCCAGTAGTGCAGCTGGCTTTCCCCCAGATTCATCAAAGTCCTCTTTTGCAAGTCTGTAATAGAGATTATTAAGGAATCGATATTACAGACTCGCAAAACGGCATGCATGTAGAAATCGCAATATTTTTTGGGATTTCTACTGCTTCTTTATTTGCGATTCGCAAATTGCAAATCGCAAATAAGGATGCGATTTCCCATTCATTCCTATGGGCCTAAAGGCTCATAGGAATGAATGGGGAGTCAATCCTTATTTGCGAATAGCAATTAGCGAATCGCAAATAAGGATGCGATTTCAAGGGTGCTAGGCCCCCAGATTCATCAAAGTCCTCTTTTGCGAGTCTGTCTTAGCGATTATTAAGGAATCGCTATTACAGACTCGCAAAACGGGATGCATGTAGAAATCACAATATTTTTTGCGATTTCTACTGCTTCCTTATTTGCGATTCGCAAATTGCTAATCGCAAATAAGGATGCGATTTCCCATTCATTCCTATGGGCCTAAAGGCCCATAGGAATGAATGGGAAGTCAATCCTTATTTGCGATTAGCAATTAGCGAATCGCAAATAAGGATGCGATTTCAAGGGTGCCACGGTGTCCAAAGGACACCCTGTAGCACCCCTGAAATGGAAATGTACACTGATATTGCGGACACACATGTCCAAAGGACATGTGTGTGTGTAACATGCAACTTAGATAAATGCACAAAAGTGCATTTATACAAGTTTTCGCTATTTACCACGTAGTCAGACTTCGCAGTAAATAGCGGCCCCGGATTGCGAAATCGCAATTTTAAAATGGTTCATGCATTGCATATAAGGAATCGCAAATTGCGATTCCTTAAATGCAATCGCAATATCAGAACTCGCAATTATTTGCGAATTCTTATATTGCAAGAGCATGAACCATTGATGAATCCCAAATGCAATTTTTGCGGGCGCAAACGACCGATTTTTGCGATTTGCACCGTTTGCGCTCGCAAAAATGCTTGATGAATCTACCTGTTTGTGAATGGAACCAGCTTGGTATCCTTCCATGGTACCTGTGAGTCACAAAATTCATCCTGTTACCTTGGGCGTACATGTTCTCCAATTCCCTAGCTAATCGAGTAAAGACTGCACCTTGCGCTCTGCTTTCTCTGGGAATACACAATTGCTTCACCTAATACATCATCGTGTAAGGAGGCTGCAAGGGTGCATTAAAAACCATTGAAAACAATACATAGCTTCTCCCTGCCAAACGAAATGTACCCAAGTGGAATTAATCTTCTTCTGTGAACCTTCATGGCGCCCACAGCACAAGCAAATTCACCAGCAGCGGGGGGCGGAAATGATAATATTGGTACCTCAAATTCTTCTAACTGTAATAAGCGGCAGGTGTGTCTCAGGTGCCTTACTCCCCAAGCCAATTCCTAAGGGTGAGAGAGAGCTATGTTGTGAACCAGGTAACAAAATAGCAAGAGATGGCTTTCTACTCCACCACTCATGGTGAAGGATGTAGTGGAAGCCAATCTACTCTCCCTATCCAGGAAGGAGTAACAAAGGGAATCATGCCCCCCCCCCCCCCCCCCCAGCAATGAGAAAGTATCTTACTTTAACTTCACAGGAAGGGTAATGCAAGCCTGTGTCCTCCTTTCAAGGGAGAGCAATGAAGGCAATACTATTCTCCTTCGCATACTACAGGGTAGTGTAAGCCACCCTTCTCTTCTCCACAAATCCCTAAACACGTTAAGTAGCCAACGTGCACCCAAGAAGTGCATGTACATAATCCATTAAGGAATGATGCCGGAGCCCAAATCAAAAGGGAAGAGATGGTTTTGCTTGCAACTTTTTCTTGCCACTGAATTATCAGTTGCCTGACTTTTTAGGGCGGGCTCTGATCCATGGTTACCCCACTTGAATCTTTGAGATATTCAGCAAGAGCTAGCTTGGGAAGCACACCTAGGTAACCTTGTTAGAGCTGGTGTATTGTACCTATCTGGTTGGTGGCATTTTGAAGTAGTTATTTCTGGAGAGAAACTGAGTTGTCTGTGGCAGAGACTCCAGCAGGTGACAGGAAACCTTGATGAGTACAGTCCATAGGACCCACCCTGTCAACATTTCTCGAGAAGCAGTCTTAAAAGGAAGTGTGCTCGCTTGGATTATAGAACTGCTACAGTCCAGCTTTGGATGCCGTCCACGTAGGCAGTGGCCAGTACCAGTTGTGGGAGAGTGTGGAGGCCCACCTAAGAAAAAGTGGGGGCACCTGCCCTTTTTTTATTAGGCACTGTGTTGAACTATATTAAAAATACAAAACATTGAAATCCAAGATGCCTGCCCATTAGCATTATCTTTGTCACTACTTGACCTGCACAAGTTCTGCCAAAGCCAATACATGCTTTGGCAAAGCGAGAACGTTAGTTTTGCCAATGTTTGTTACTGTTGTAGGACACATTCAAAGTAAATACTTTCTAGAAATGACAAGATTACAGACCAGACTGTCTTGTAGGGGGAGCAGTAAGAATATCCACTATATAATGCAGGATATACAAATGTAAGGTTACCCAGGAAGCAGGGTAATACAAGTAGAATAAAGGAGATATTTCATCAGAAATTCAGAGAGGGGAGTGGACAATGTATATATGTCTGTCTGTTGAGTGAGTGGGTGAGGGAGTCTGATGAAAATATGGAAAATGAAACAAGGAGGGTTTCACGTACTTTACTCTAAAGCACTGGTGGCTCTCGTCATCTGCTTTTTAATACTTGGAGCACCAAAGAATCAACACAAACAGTAGGCTCCAAATGAGAGTAGCAAGACTTTCAGGGTGATGACTTGGAACACCACCTAAGCAAGAATAGCGATAGAACGTGCATAAGAACTAACTCATCCACCTATACATTCACCTCAGTGAATAAAACCCCCATGTCAGGATGCCTGGCCTCCACCTTGGGGGTGCCCAGGAGTGGACGCCTCAAAGAGAAAGCCAGGATGGGTTCCACAGCGGTATTCATACAAGCGCCTTGAGACCCTTACGGGTGAGTAGTGCGCTATACAAGTATCAATTTATATATTTTTTTTACATATCTGTCTGTAACCTACATGCCACTCATGCCTTTACTGTGCATATTCTGTGAGCAATGAAAGCTAGTACCTGCCAGATGTTTACTGCTGAAAATGGAAGAATGTATGTATTGCCTTCTGTGAGAGAGGGAGGATTGCTTTGTTACTGCCATATTGTCCTATTTATGTGAGGAAGTAAAGTTTGCACTGCTGCTTCCTGATTTATTCCTGTCCTGTGATGGGAAAGGCATGTGCTGATGATGCCACAGCTGTACCTTTCATTTAAAGTTGGGAAGTTGGCACTGTTTCTGCTCAAGATGTACCTGTTCTCTGAAGAGAGGTCTTTCCAATGCTGTTACACCATCTTATAAAAATACAAAGGATATATATATATTTTTTTATAAGATTTTTATTGAGTGCAATAATAAAACATAAACACATCAAAATTGCCAGTGTTCATAGTTTCCGTTACATGACAGCTTATATGCTTCAGCATTGATGTTTAACGGAAATCAAATAACCATTCATACAAAAGGATCCCTATGTGGTGGGGGTGAAGAAGGGTGGAAGGGGGGCCTCCCTCATACATACACTTTAAATATGGCGTGCCTAACTAGTGAAGTAGCAACACGTCCTATCTTCTTTGTAGTGTACCAGGGGGGGGGGGGTCTAAAAAATGTACACACTGTACGCGCCAAGACCAACCTAAAATGTAGAATGTCTACTTCACTAAGGTATCAGTGCGGTGCTTAGGTCTATAGGAGCGGGGATATGGGTCCTTCGACCTCATGCTGGTGTCCGGGAGAGGAGGATGGGGATGGCTGCTGTGTCTGCCGCAGGTAGCATCGATAAATGTGACAGATATTTTTCGGTCGTGAGGTCGGTGGTTGCAGAGTTGAGTAGGTTTCTGTTTGCATATCGCAATACGACATGCTGAGCAGCCACATGCCTTTTGTGGGGCTGACTTTTGCACCCCAATGAACGACAATCTCCCTTTTCGCTAATAGCAGTGCTATAGCAATGAATCTTCGGTGCCACAGTTTTCTGGCACTGGCCATTCCCAGCAAGCCCAGTTTGGGAGAGGGAGGAAGCGGAGTGGCGATCACGTCAGAGATCGTCTGAAATACATCTGTCCAAAGAGTGGTTATATGGGGGCATGTCCAGGTCATTTGGGCAAAGTCTGCCTCCAGTGCCTGGCATTTGGGTCAGTTAGATGGTCTAGTTGTGTCGTATTTGGTCAGCTGGTGCGGTGTGATATATGCCCTGTGTATGAACTTTTTTGGAGGAATTTATGGCTGTGGTTGGGAGAGACCCTTTAAAATTGTTCATTACAGCAGGCCCATTCTTTATTCCTCAGGGGCTGGCCCAAATCTTCCACCTATCATCGTTGTACTCCTCTGTCCGGTGCCTGCTTAAGTGCCAAACATGCTCTGTACAGCTTAGTGACGAGGTTATGGGTAACGTGAGTGTTTTAAGTTCTATGGGTGGGGAGGGGAATGTAGGAGTGTTTGAGCAAAGTACCCTGAGCAGTCTGGTTGCCACGAATTTGTCCATATATGTCAGTTCAGAGTGTGTAGATAGGTCTGTCATGGTCACTGCCTGTCCATCTGGGAAGAGGGAACCAAGGATGCTTAATTTCAGTTTGCTAAGTGTACGCGGCACCTCTGTCTCAGATGTGAGTGTTAGAAGCAGGTTCTGATGCAGTGGGAGTTATGGGGAGCACAGGGAGCCAGTACCTAACATTCGGCTAAGCTTACGCCAGGCCCAGCATGTGGTGCATAGAGGTTCTCTGTCTTGTGGGTCAAGTGGTATGCCCTATGGGAATATTGCCCCTAAGGGTGTTGGGGAGGCCAAATCTTTCTCGAGTTTGGTGTATGGAATTCGATCGTCTGGTGGGTGGAACCAATGATAGGCAAATTGAACCTGCACGACCAAGAAGTCAAGGTGAAAATCTGGGACTGCAAACCCACCCCGGTCATAAGGGAGCACCAGGGTGTCCCATGCTATCTATGGTCTGCGACTCCCCCAGATCAGTCGCACAAGTAGGCCCCACATTCTCATGAAAAAGGTATTAGTGAGTGGGATGGGTATACTAACAAATGGGTATAAGAACTGAGGTAGAACATTCCTTTTTACCAGGGCAATGCTCCCTGCCATAGAAATTGGCAACTTGAATCCATCTCTCAATTTGCGAACTAAGTTGTGCGATAGCTGGGCAGTAGTTGAGGTGTATAACTTGTTCCTTGCTTTTATGTAGTGTAATGCCAAGATATCTGGGGGTATCCCCAGCCCATCTAAGTGGTAGCTTTGCCTCCCCCAGAGTGTTGGATTTAATAATTAAAAAAAGCTCTGATTTGCTCCAGTTGATCTGCAACCCAGACATAGCCCCAAAGCGATTTATTTAATCAATTATAGGCTGCAAGTTAGTGTTAGGGTGTCTGATAAAAAGCAGTATGTCATCTGCATACATAAACATTAACAGAGGTCCTGACTGGAACGAGAGGCCCCGGAACATGTGCTGTTCCTGCAGGTGCCTGACTAGTGGGTCCATGGCTATTATTAAAAGTTGAGGGGATAGGGGACAACCGCAATGGATCCCCCGCAAAATAGGAATCGCAGGCGACAAGGAGCCATTCACCCGAATTCGAGGCATGGGAGTCGCCTACAACATTGCAATCAGTGCCATAAAATTGGCCGGGAGACCCAGCTTGCGGAGCGTATCGACAAGAAATGGCCACTCGAAAGAATCAAAAGCCTTTTCTGCGTCGAGAAGAGCTATCGCCGTGGGGACATTCGGTTCCATTCTATTGATTACTAAGAAGACAGTTCAGAGGTTTAGGGCAGTGGACCTGCGTGGAATAAAACCAGATTGCACTGGCGAGAGTATCTGATCCAGGAGCAGAGATAGTCTGGTAGAAAGCATTTTTGCCAGGATCTTATTGTCAAAGCTTATCAAGGATATGGGGCTATATGAGGTGCAGCTAGTGGGCTCCTTGTCAGGTTTCAGCAAGAGGGAGATAGCTGCCTCTCTCATGGAAGGGAGGAGTATGCCATCCTCCAATGCCCCTGCATGGACCTTGAGTAGCTGTGGCACTAGTTTGTTTTTAAATGTTTTATATATAGAATATTCCCAACAGCCCATCCAGGCCCGGTTCCTTCGCTCCACTCAAGGCCTCTATTGCCGAGATGACCTCCTCCACAGTGAAAGGGTCACTGAGAAATCCAGCTTGACCAGAGGTGAGCCATACCATTGCAGTTTCTTGAAGGTATGTTAGTTGTTGTGTAAAGTCCTTGGGGAGTTTAGTAGCATACAGGGACCGGTAGTATGTGACCAGTTCTGATATGATGTCCACATCATCAGTAGCCATGGAATCGTCTGCTCTTTTTTTGCTGCTATGTGCCCATCTCCCCGAGTGGGCCACACCAATCACGCTTGGGTTTCACCAGGGCATTCTCCCTCACCATACAGCTGTGCTGCGTGGAGTTAGACCAGTATCTGTGGTTTTTAGGGCTGGGGGGGGGGTCTGGGTAGTTTTCAGGGCTGGGGTTTTGGGGTAGGTTTCAGGGCTGGGGATTGTGGTTCAGGGTAGTTTTCAGGGCTGAGGGGGTTCAACGTAGTTTTAAGGGCTGGGGGTTTGGGGTAGGTTTCAGGGCTGGGGGTTTGGGGAGTTTTCAGGTCTGAGGGGGTTCAGGGTAGTTTTTAGGGCTGGGGGTTTGGGGTAGTTTTCAGGGCTGGGAGTTCGGGGTTTGGGTAGTTTCCAGTGCTGGGGATTGTGGTTCAGGGTAGTTTTCAGGGCTGAGGGGGTTCAACGTAGTTTTTAGGGCTGGGTGTTTCGGGTAGTTTTCAGGGCCGGGGGTTCGGGGTTTCGGGTAGTTTTCAGTGCTAGGGGTTGTGGTTCAGGGTACTTTTCAGGGCCGAAGGGGTTCAACGTAGTTTCCAGGGCTTGGCGTTTGGGGTAGTTTTCAGGGCTGGGGTTCGGGAAAGTTTTCGGAGCTGGGGTTTGGGGTAGTTTTCAGGGATGGGGGTATGGGTAATTTTCAGGGCTGAGAGTTTGGGGTAGGTTTCGGGGCTGGGGGTTTGGGGCGTTCTCAGGTCTGAGGGGGTTCAGGGTAGTTTTCAGGGCTGGGGGTTTGGGGTAGTTTTCAGGGTTGGGGTAGATTTCAAAGCTGGGGAGGGGGTTGTTTTTTATGAGGAAGGGAGTAGTTTTAGGTGTCAGGATGGGGGTATAGGGGGCCAATTTAGGGCTCAGGGGTCGTTTTTAGGGATTAGTGGAGGCCGGGGTCATTTTTAGACTAGAGGCTGGGAAGTTTATAGGGCTCAGGGGGGGAGGTGGTTAGTTTTCAGAAAGGAGGCTCGTAGCCTTAGGACTCATGGTGGGGGCAGGTGTCAGGGGGTTATGGCTTACCTTTCAAGTCTTAACCATGGATATGTGTTTACCATACATGCTTTAACAACGCATAATTTACAGTAAAGGCATGCTTGGTGAAGGCATATTCATGGTTAAGACTTGCATTGTTGAGACTGCAGTGAACCGGCATGCTTGGTAAACGCATGCGTGATTCCATCACACAATCAAGCCAGACCTATTGCCTTTGCCAAGTCTTGTTTTCTCTTAAAGAGTTACAAATGAGCTAAACAAAAAAAAACTATAATGATGTGGATTTTATAAAGAGCTTTTATAGAGTGAGTTCTATTAGCAGTCTTTATAGAGTGCCCTCTTCAAAAGTCCTTTATAGTGTTCAATATATAAACAGCATTTGTGGTGGCACTTTGCCTCTTTATTCTCTTGGATGGAGCGAGAGCCATCTTATGGCCCGCATCCAAGATGTTCTGCCTCATATAAGGAGTGATATGTCCCTTTTGTGCAATAACATGGATTTATTGTATGGTGAAAATGAACTTCAAAAATACTGAAAGCAGGAAACTAAATAACTGGGCCAAAACAAGGAATCCGGTTTTGTTCATGTGTTGCATGCACTAAAACTAAAATTCCTTGCACACTAGAGGAAGTTTTATTTTTCCCTCTCATAGCATGTCTTCACATTAGATAGTGTTTTTTCACTTTAGCAGGATGCATGTTGTAGACGTCAGTGGCATGCAGGGTAACGTCTATATTTGTAGTTCCAGACCAGGCGGAGTAGATTACAATGTGAAGAAAAGATTGGCACATAAACACATAGCAAGTCTTCTCAAAATATGACTGATGCAAAATGTCATGTAAGACTTAATTTAAGTATTTCAGCATCGGCCGGTGCATGTGTGGTGCAAGCAGTTGCTCAACAGAGACTACCTACAGCTTCTGAAGCTCCAGAATACATTGGGCCTGCTTCAAAAAGTGAACAAGAGGACAAAGGTATACTTTCCACCAGTATGAATTCACAAAGATGATTCACTGGCTTGTGTACATACATCTTGTCCTATGTAAACTTTGCACCTTAGGGTCATGCCTAGTGATGTGATTGGAATAGAGACCACAGCATCCTTTATTCACCCTTCCATCCACCACTGAAGTCCTAAATAGGTGCAGAGCTGAACCTGGGATGCAGTGCAGACAGGCTTCAGAAATGTACCCTACCAGTATTACAAAGCCTGCACTTCACTGCTCATGAAGTATATAAGCGATGGGATATATATTTACATTCAGCACGCAACAATACTGTTGGCCAAAAGAGCACAAGGCGAGCATCCTGGATTCAGGTTGAAAGGCCATCACCCACCTATCAGGTGGCATGCTTGATCGTTGGGCCGCCCCTGGCACCAGTCTGAATGATCCAGGTGCGAGCTACTACCCTGACGAGGGAGCTCCTGGGGCATTTTGCGATCAAAATCTGGATGAAGGTTGATAATGAGTAGAGAATGAACCTTTGTGCAGAGGGGAATGGAAAATAATCTGTTCAAAAACTACCTTCTGATAGACTAGTGCAAACTTATAAGGTTCAGGCTGTAGTTGCCTTCTCTGCTGAACCGGTGTGATTAGATAATCGAGAAGTCAAAAGAGATTTTGTACAACCTGAGGCAGAGAAAATTAGTCCTCACGGGATGTTGCCCCTAGAATTTGGGTTCCAATCATCTAAAGGATGAATTCATTGTATCTCTGCATCCTGTAGAATGTCATAACACCGTGTCAGAGGGTGCAATTTGTGTGAAGCACACCTGGAATTTCTGCAGGGACTAAGTGGATGGTATTGAGGCTAGGTCCCAACTTCCCTCACCCACCTCCTTCCCCCTTCAGCAAGGTCAAGGCAAAAGAGGGAATGTGGGGAAGAAGGGGAGACACAACAAGGAAAGGAAGAAGGGGTAGAATCCACTGGATCGCCTGTTGGGGTTTCACCAAGGCTCCTACATGAAAAGACACAAAGGTAAGTCTGTTCCTATTATACTAGTAGCTTGCTGTATATATATATCAACTACTCTGATATTATACCTGTGGAATGATGCACTATTCATACACAGAGAACATTCTCAAATGGAACGTAGGACACACACAAATGTTATTTATTTATTTGTAGAGCGCATCAACAATCCCAAGGGATATCAAAGCGCTAAGTAGCGAAAGGACATAGTTAGGCTGCTTGTGGGGTAGAAAGTTAGATGGGTGTTAGTCCTTAGGGAACAGATATGTTTTGAGTTTTTCCCAGAATGCTAGGTAGTTGGTCGTGAGACGTAGGTCTAAGGTAAGTTCCTTCCATTTCTAAGCCGCCAGGTATGAGAAAGAGCGTCCTCTTCTCCTCACTTTCTTGATATGCTTTGTCCTGGCAAATGTTTGGTGGAGTGACCATAAACTCCTCGTGGGGACATAGAATTTAATTTTTTCCTGTAGTATTCTGGGGCCACATTTTTGCAGCGCTTTATGTGCATGGCTGAGTAGTTTGAATACTGCTCTTTGTCGCATGGGCAGCCAGTGAAGATTTTTCATGCACATTGATGCTGAGTTCTGTCTGCTTTTATTGCACACTAGTTTGGCTGCTGCGTTTTGGAGCACTTGTAGCCGCGTGAAGAGGAGTTCGGTCATGCCTACAAATAAGGCATTTCCATAATCGAGCTGACTTATACGCAGAGCCTGTTTAACAGTTCTTCTGCTGTCCAGTGGGATCCAGGGGAAGAGTCTGGCTAGTAGTTTCAAAGTTGCAAAGCCCCTTCCACAGAGGGCCCGCACATGGTCCTTCATGGAAAGGGCGTTGTCAATGAGGATGCCCACGTTTCTTGCACATTGCTTGGGGTCTGGGGCTTCTCCAAGGGTTTGAGGCCACCATGTGGCGTCCCAGATTAGGTTGGCACCTCCAAAGAGCAGGATTTAGATTTCCCTGCATTCAATTTTAAACAATGCTCAGACATCCATTGCGCCATCTCTGGGAGGCAATTGTGCAGTTTTCATTTGGTGGCCTCAGATCTTTCCTCCAAAGCCACCATAAGCTGTGTGTCATCCGCATAGGAGCAGATACTGAGTCCCCATTTTCTACAAATTTTCGCCAAAGACCGATAGTGCTAGGTTTTGATTGAAAATGACCTAGTTGAATCATTCGTGTTCTATTGCTTTGGAATGAGCTCAACCATTTCAAAGCTTTAGAATGGATTCCCTTTTCATAAAGAATTTCCAGCAGTCTGTTCTGTGAGACCGTGTCGAACGCTGCAGACAGGTCCAACAATATCAGGGTAACAGCTCCTCCCTGGTCGGTCTGTGATCTCATATTATCCAGCCAGTACTGCCAGCAACGTTGCTTCTGTGCTGTTGGTAGCCCTGAAGCCAGTTTGTGAGTTTGTGAATTAACTAAGTAGGATTCAAAGTCGGAGATCCATAGACCCTTACAAAATATCATCTAATTCGCCTCAACTTGGAAAACCCAAAATACTCATTCCCCTAGTCAGGAGATAACAAGGATAAAAAAATGGCAAAAAGAGCAGGGTCTAACTCTGAAAATAATGTGAACAAAATGTAATTCTAATACAGTCTCTTTATATTTTTGCAAGAAGAGACTTTATGCAACCAGGAGAGAACTGGAAACACACTCCTCAAGAAACAAGGAGCACAGCCATTAGAGAAGTATGAGAGTGCTGCAGGAAAAGAAAAGCGTATTCCCCAGACAAACGAAACACCGATACTTTAAATACCTTCTTTTCCTATGTTAGAGGGGCAGACTGCTGGGGAACAAAGGGTTACACTGTGCACAAAACCCGAAGGAAACAATGATGCCAGCCAGCAAAGGAGCTCCGAGGATACTCAGAGCCCCTGAAGAGTAACTGAAGACCCTGAAATGGAAAAGAACTTCAAGGACGCCTGGAGAGGAATGCAGGAAGTCTACCACCTCGGCGTGGGATCAGAGAGATGGCAGGTAAGTGATTGGGGAGACAAGGCAATGTACGGGAGGCCAGGCGGGGTCCGTGATGGAAAAAAGTGTGTTTCCTTTGCGAACCCTTCCCTTTTAAATGCTCAGGCACCACCTCCGCCAGCTGCCAGGGGCCGCAGGTGGGGCTCTCTTCAGAAGTCGCAGGCGGGGCTAAGAGCGCTGTTGCGGGCAGCGCTGACTGCAAAGCCCGACACATATGGGTGGAAACAAGTGGGTCAAATTAACCCCTGCACATTACATTTACTCTTGGGAACCTAATAAATTTCCATTAGCCCATCAATAGGTAATTTTGGCAGATTATTTTCCATTTGCCTTAGCCTCCAGGGCCATTGACTTGATAGTTCTTCCTCCACTCATCATCAGCCTCTATCCTCTCTTTGTTCACAAAATACCTGAGGGGCTCCCCAAAATCTGGGTAGCAGCTCAAACCTGGATCATTCAGATAGGTGCCATGACAAAGTGTGTCCCTCAATAGATGGGCGAGTGCCTTTCTTCCTGAATACAAGAGTACTTTTTGCTTTCCTTCTGCTCTTTTGGTAAAGAATGCTGTTTTGGGTTGAATTAATATTCTTGGAGGATGTACTGTTTGTGTCTGTTTTTCCTTACCCTCTTTTGTGATGAATGGAATAATGCATATTTACATTAACATCCATGAATATAGGTGGAAATGTGTATCTAACAACTGATATGTAAGCACTTAAGGATCATACATCTACAAGTCAGTGTATTTTCATGGGGGTCACAATTATGGATTTGGGAGTCTGCTGGCAATGGCATGCCCTTATCCCTTGCTGGTGAAGATTATTGGAGCAAATGAATATCACAGCAATTGGTACACACAACATCTCCCTTTTTCAATAAAGTACCAGCTAAAGCTGAGAGCTCAGCACCTGGCACTTGCTGCTGAGTTCTCCTCTTGCTAATAGGCCTTAGGAACTGTCAGTTTTGAACCTGCAGTAAAACATTTGTAAAGCCTACTTTGTGATTGCGATGATAGTGTGTAGGCTGCTCTGTCATTTAAGATTGGGCAGCTATTGTAAAGTTCCTTAGAAGGTTGAACAATTGTTGAATAGAATATTAAGCTGCAAGTGTTACTATTCTGCTATTATGAGTTAAAGTCTGTCACACCTCTTTCTGTGGGCCACAGGGCCAGCATGTGTTACCCATCAGGGTTGTAGTCTTTTAGTCCTGCAGTCCTGGGGCCCGATCTCCTATTGGTCTTGAGTAACTGGGCAAGTACTACTACTTTCAACACGTGACTTTGAGTAATAGCACAGGTTGAGCAGTCTAAGGCTCTTTGAGTCGGAGGTAAATGTGAGGCATACACATGCTCAGGACTCAAAGTACAAACCATAACTGCAATTAGCTGTTTCAAATACTTGCTGGTCTGAAAAAAGTATATTTTTTTATAAGCATGCAGAGTACAGAGGCATCATACTAATTAACCTTCAATGTGGCCCCCTCTTGGCACACAGGGGTCATCAATCTCGTGTACAAGGGAGATGGCCCTAGTTTTACGGTGGCCCCATCCTGGCACATAGGTGTTGATGACAGCTTGCAAAAAGGCGATGTCCCTAGTTTCACTGTGACCCCGCCCAAGCCCCACTGACCAGTAACACTTTCTGGAATCAAAGAGACCTTTGATGTGCATAGACGATGCTCTGCTCTCCATCTTCCTATGTGTGTGTTCCCACCCCATCCATCAGGAACGAGATTACAAGCAGAAGACATCAGCCGCATAGGGGCCAATTGGATAGGTGAGGTGCAGGGCTCACCAGCACAGAATAAGAAGAATGGGGTAGTAACAATTGTAAGCAAACACTCCAAAATAGAAGTGGTAGACTCTCAAGCAGACACACAAGGGAGAATGCTTACAACGACACTCAGAAGAGCGGGGGAGACATTCCATGTAGCTAACATATATGGACCCAACAGTGACGACAGATCATTTTGGGAGGGGGTGGGTGCACAACTGTACTCACTACCGCTAGGAGATCTGCTGATCGTCGCGGGGGATATGAACCAAGTCCTAGATCCAGCAATTGACAAGCATCCATACAGACCAAGCCAATCAACAAATAATCCCCACATCCTTAAGAATCTCTGCTCCAAACTAAGTCTAAGAGACCCTTGGCGCATAAGCAACCCAGATGCCAGGGAGTACACTTTCTACTCCAACCCACACAACTCATATAGCCGAATCGATTACATCCTAATGTCAGAAACACATACTCACCTCATAGACCACACGGAAATAGGACCCAGAACTATATCGGACCACTCACACATAAGCCTAACACTATCAGGCAAACACAACGACGAGCCGACCCGCAGATGGCGATTCGATGACAGTCTGCTCCAAAACGCCCCAGCGAAAGCCAAGATAGAGGAGGCGATAAAAGAATACCTACTACTGAACGATAAACCAAACACAAACAGGGAAGTCCTATGGGACGCCCTGAAGGCCACCATCCGGGGAACAGTCATGACAGTCAAGGGAAGGATGAACAAAGACAGGAATAAGAGAATTGCAGACCTAGTGAAAGAAATTAAAAAACTTGAGAACAGCCACATAGCCAGAATAGAGGACAGAAACACACTCACAAACCTGACTAAATTAAAGTATGAACTGAACAGAATATTGAGCGAGAGGGCGGGCACTTGGATCAATAAATATAAATCTATTAATCTCTGTACCGCAAACAAAGCGGGCAAAAACCTAGCGTCCTACCTTAGAGGGAAGCAGAGACACCACATGATAGGAGCCATTAAAGACAAACACGGCATATCCCAGACCTCAAACAAAGACATCCTAGAAGTCTTCAGGGACTTCTACGAGGGACTGTACACCAAAGATGATACACTGCATGATGATGGGGGAAAAGAGTTACTAGCGAACATAGCCACACCCACACTGTCGGACCAAGAACGAGACATCCTGGAAATGACCATAACGGGGGATGAGATAGAGAGAGCCACGCAAAGCCTCAAAGATAACAAGGCACCGGGGCCAGACGGTTTCACAGCTGGCTTCTATAAGCAGTACCTGAACATACTCAAACCCACAATGAAGGAGGTATTCACAGCATGCGCCCAGAGCGGACACATGACACCCTCAATGGCGGAGGCAAATATAATAGTGATACCCAAGGAAGGGAAAGACACAACAGAGGCGAAGAACTTTAGACCGATCTCCCTCATTAATGTAGACTGCAAGATCTACGCAAAAATACTAGCCAACAGACTCAACGCATACCTTCCGAAACTCATACACAACTCGCAAGTAGGCTATCTTAAAAACCGTATGTCACATGACAACACGAGACTTCTATGCCACGTAATTAACCACTCCTCCCGCAGCGACAACGCAGCAGTCATGATAGCCTTAGACGCTGAGAAAGCCTTTGATAGAGTCTCATGGCCCTTCTTAGATCAGTGTATGGGGAAATTCAGGCTAGGTCCAAACTATAGGAAGATGGTGATGGCCCTATATGAGAACCCCAAAGCAAGGGTGGTGATCAACGGAGGCACATCAAACATACTCAACTTGGGAAGGGGAACTAGACAAGGATGCCCCCTGTCACCAGCCCTATTCCTGCTAGCCATAGAACCGCTCCTCACGATGATCAGAACCAATGTGGACATTGCAGGGATACCAATAGGGGGAGAGACTTTCAAGCTAGCAGCGTACGCAGATGACGTGCTAATAGTCACAGAAGACCCAGAGAGATCCATAAAAGCACTGACTGACACTATTGACAACTACGCCCAGGTCTCGGGGTACAAACTTAACAGAGACAAATCTGAATGCAAACCTTTAAACATCCACGCAACAAGAACAGTATTAGGAACATCAGGACTAACATGGCAACCAAAACCTATAAAATATCTGGGTATCCTCTTCGAGAGGGACCTAAGAATGACACTGGAACACAACGAGCACGCAACGATACAGAAAATCAAGGACAAAGTAGAAGGGTGGTCCCCCAAGTTCACAACATGGTGGGGGAGGTTAGAAGCAATTAAAATGATGCTGTCACCGATGGTCAACTATATGCTAACAATGCTCCCACTGACTAACACAGAGAGCTTCCACAAGACACTTGACAAGATACTAAACAGCTTCCTTTGGAGGGGAAAGAAACCAAGAATAAGCCTACACAAGCTAAGGCTATCAAAAGAACAGGGCGGCCTGAACATAACGAATTTCAAGCGATTCCAGACGGCATGCATAGCTAGACAGGGACTACACTGGCTAGACCCAAGACAGGAATACACCCCGGCATGGCTATCATTTGAGCGCGGACTACTAAAAGGCATGAACCCTATAACCCTCCTGACAGCCACACGACACCCAGCAGTGAAGGATAACCCCGTCCACAAGAACACAAAGACAGCTCTCCTGAGCGTCGACAAAACACTGTCAACAAGCATCAGGGGAGGCCAATTTGAATCCCTCTGGCACAACCCCACCTTAAAATACAGAGATAAGGTTCTAGACATGCCTGAGTGGTACAGACATGGCATATCCACGGCCCATGACCTTCAAAGACATGGTGAGAACACAACGTTTGATACACTCAAGGAAGCGCACAACCTACAAAACATAGAACTATACAACTTCCTGAAAATAAAGGTAGCAATTAGGAAGGCAAACCTTACAAGCCAGACACCTTCGCTCTTACAGCTTGCAGCCAATCTCAACATAATAGGACACCAAATAGCACACCTTTATTTATTTATTTATTTATTTATTTAGTAGCTTATATCGCGCCAGAATCGACCTCAGAGGTATCTCCGCGCTTTGCTCGCAAAAGGTTCTGGAATATGTTGACTCTGTGGAACCACAGGAAAATTATGCTACCTGAAACAGCAAAGTTTTTAAGGCCTTCCTAAAACATAGATGGTTGTCGTTGTGTCTTAGGTCAGATGGAAGTTTGTTCCACATGGTTGGGCCTATGAATGATAGGGCACGTCCACCTTGTCTGACTTTTTTTATTGTGGGGATTTCCAATAAACATTGGTTGCTGGACCGCAATAGACGTTCAGGTTTGTATGTCTGAAATTTTTGTGCCAAATATCTAGGGCCTTGCCCATAAAGGCATTTGTGCACTAGACAGCAGATTTTAAACGTGACACGTTGTCGTATGGGCAGCCAATGAAGGTGTGTTAACAGGGGTTTTGACGGGGTCCTTGCGGGAGCATTTAGAATTAGTCTGGCCGCCGTGTTTTGGACCACCTGCAAACGATTTAACGCCTCCTCATTGGCTGAAATGAGGAGGCCGTTGCAGTAGTCAAGGCGACTTATCACCAGGGCCTGTACAAGAGTCTTCCTGTGATTGTCAGGCAGCATAGGGAAAATTCGCCTTAACTGGCCAATTGTTCTAAAGCAGGCTCCTGTGACATGGTTAGCATGCTCCTTTAAGCTCAAGTTCTGATCCAATTTCACCCCCAAGTTCTTAACAGTTGGCTTTGGGCATGGGACGGGGCCAAGATCTAAAGGCCACCAGTCGGGGGACCAGAGCATGCTCGCTTTCCCAAATAGCATTACCTCTGTCTTCCCGACGTTACACTGGAGGCAGTTGGTAGCCATCCAGTTGGAAACTGCTCTCATGCCCTCGGCAAAATTGTTCTTCACGTCGGGTGTAAGGGAGTTAAAAGGAAAAAGCAGCTGAGTGTCATCAGCATATGACACTGGTGTGAACCCAAACTTTCTCACAATCTCTGCAAGGGGGGCCACATACACATTAAATAATGTGGGGCTTAGGCATGAGCCCTGTGGCACCCCCTTAGTGAGTATCCTCGAGGTGGAGCGATAGGGTCCCATGCTGACAGATTGTGAGCGGCCTGAGAGAAAACTCTCCAGCCAGGACAGTGCCAATCCTCCAATACCCACTCTCTGTAATCGGCCGAGAAGAATCTCATGAGACACAGTATCAAAGGCTGCCGACAGGTCTAACAGCACCAGAATCATTGATCCTCCTCTATCCTGTGACATCTTGATGTTATCAGTCACGGAGAGGAGTGCCGACTCTGTGCTGTAGTTGGGCCTGAATCCAGATTGTGACGGGTCCAGGCCCCCTGTTGCCTCTATGAACCTGGAAACATGGATGTTTGCATGCTTCTCGGCCAATTTGCTTAAAAAAGGTAAGAGAGAGATGGGGCGGAGGTTGGAGAGTTCTGTCCATGGCAGGGCCGTGTTCTTCCGTATTGGGTTAACAACTGCCTCCTTCCACTGTTGAGGGAGCTGACCTTCTTTAAAGGAGAGGTTTAAGATCTTTTGAATTGTGGGACAAAGAATATTATTCAAGGTTACAGTTAACTTAGCTGGTATCAAATCAAGAGGGGATCCTGTTTTCATATTGTTTATTAGTGTTTGGGTATCACTATAACTAATCTCAGGGAAGGAAAGTAGAACACCTCTAGATATATCGGGGTGATTCATACTGGGTTGCTCCAGATCACTAGGGTGTTGGGCAATAATAATTTTTTTATAAATTGCCTCTATTTTGTCCTCAAAAAATTGAGAGGTGTTATTACACAGGATTTGTGAAAATTCGTCTGGACTTTCACATACCGTAGGTTTAGTGAAAGTATCAAGGATTTTGTACAACTCTCTGGGGGAGTTGCCAGCTTCCTCTAACTGTGTATTAATACTATTCTTTCTTGCCTGCTTAATGTTTTTATAATAAGCAGACATAGCTTTTTGATAGTTGATCTTATTTTCACTGGTGTGAGTTTTCCTCCAGAGTTTTTCTAGCTTCCTACATCCTTGTTTTTCTAATTTTAATTTTACAGAGCCCTACGCCCCAAAAACACCAAACTCAATGACAAGGTCACAAACTTTTGGGGGACTGTAGCAGGGAAGGAACTAAGCGAGACAGAAAAGGCCGAAATGTGGAGATCGACCACTAGGAAAAAGATAACTGCTTCACTAAATCAGACCAAATACTGGTTAGTGCACAAGGCATACTGGACACCGGCCCGCCTATCCACCCTGGGGATCCGAGAGAGCGACACATGCTGGAATTGTAACAAAGGAAGGGGGGACTTAGAGCATCTCTTACTCAGCTGTCCCCAGATCAAGGATTTCTGGAAAAGAACGGGGAAGCTTATCAATGACATCACTGGTGTAGCCATACACATAGATTTTCCAAGTCTAGTCCTGGGCTTTGCATCCCCGTCCATCACAACAACAGAAGACCGCGACCTCATTGACCTACTGTTGACGGCTGCAGTCAAAATAATCCTAAGCAACTGGAAAGACACCACAAAAGCTACACCACAGGCGTGGCTCAACTGGGTCACTTTCCTAAGAGGGGCAGATAACATTACAGCGAAATATTCACCGAAAACACACAGGCAATCAAACATGTGGAGGCCCTTAGACCTCTACCTTTCATCACATAAACCCCCCTAGGCGCAGACACTAGACACTAGATAGCCATCAAGGGACACACTATAGGGACCCACACTCCAACAAAAGAAACCTGCTAGGAAGAACACTCTCCTATCTCCATTCCTACCTCTATCCCTCTCTATCCTCTCTATCGTCCGGGGTGCTATACCCACCAGGCAGCGCAAAGGGGGGAAAGAAGACAACGCCAAGCAAGACTCGGATAACGGACTTCTTCTTGTTTTTTGGACTAGTAGAACTATCCGACCCCACGCACCATGGCAAGGATCGAACTATTGCAGGACAATATTACTATTACTATACCCCCCCCCTCGGCGCCTTCTTTTTTTTCTCTTTTCTTTTTCACCTCTTTCTTTCCGCCACTCATGTATGCTCCATGTAAATATATATTTTTTTATATACAATAAAAAATTACAGAAATTAAAAAAAAAAAAAAAAGGAATGCCAGCAATCCACACCTTCCGTCTAGTGGTTGCAGTGCTCATCTCCACTGTCCTTTCTAGTCCTTGGACTTCCAAAATGGAACCCACAGGCCCCCACTTTATGTATCATGCGCAGGCCCACATACGTTCAGCATGCACACACAAGTATCACGTACTGCTCGGTGCTTCACATAGTCCACAGCACTGGACCAGTAGTCACCATTCCAGTGACACATGTAAAAGGTCTGTCCACACTAATGGTGTTTACTAAACACAAAATTAGCATGTTGCTGCCACTGAGCTCGTGTCACTTAACTCCTGGCAAAGGGCAGTAGCCCTCTACCAATATGAGGGTAGGGCTGGCAACAAAACTGCATTGACAAGAGTCAGGCCTAGGTCATGACACACACGCATGATCTGTGTTTGCTTTTGACCAAAAATCAATGCCTGGGATCCAGATATCCATGCGGCTTGGGCACTCAAGCCAGGACACAAGCCCATCATCTTGCAGGGAACTTTTCCATCCCAACACAGTTCAAATGTGCAGTGCAGAGTTTTCTGCAGAAACCCAGATCTCATAGTTTCCCAAGAAGTTTGGACTGCTATCAAGTTTCCAGTAACATTTCATAATGTTGGAAATTACAGTCATTATCTCTCATTGCCTGAATTTAGAGGCAGAGTGAAAACATGTGGAAACATTAGAAAGACCAGAGGAATGAATGAGGCTGCACGTTGACTTCAATCCCCTTTAAGTGTAACATGTACTTGAGTGGTTCTAGAGGTACTTAGAGGAACGGTGCGAGAGGGAGCAGATAGCCACGTATCTGGGCATAGGAAGTGTAGGTGAGGTATCGATATGTGTGAAAAATGGAGATCTTGACATCAGGACTATCAATTTTTAGCCCAAGAGAAATGTGCTTGAGGATAAAAGTGATGTTTCATATTTCAAAGAGCTTCTTTTCCAAACATTCAAAATCACTGAAATTAAAAAAAGCTAGATCTACTTCCTTCATTTCTTTATGATTGTTCTAAGAAACATTATTATGATTTTCAGTGTTTTTTTCCATATCCTTTACCCTCGTTTCCCTCCCATAATTTGAACATTTTAGCACATGTGACCACAAGTTTCTCTCACATTTGGATCGCCTCTAATTACAAGGCAACAATATAGGTAATCATAAATAGTAATGTATGTGAATGTATAGGACCAAACATTTGTTATAATTGTTGTATTTTATAGCCTAAAATAACACATTTTGCTTATATAACACATATTTTGCATACATAAATAAAACTGTAATTCAACTGCATTAAGTTATTTAACCATGGTGTACTGCTTCTTGTAGCATGTGTTCAACTGCTTGCCAGATTCTCTTGCCCGTCTTTTTCATTTACTGTCAGTGTTTAATATTAACATAATGTAACATTAAAGTGTCATCATTAAACCTTCGATCTTCTGAATCACTAAAATTGCCCTAATGGAAAGCAATATAATTGTAAAAATTAGACACATGTGTTGGCTTCGGTTCTGCTTATGACCAACCATGAAAAAATCTCAATTTTGAAACACGTATTGCTGTTTCATCACATATTTGCTCGCCTGTGAACAGAACCTATGAACCTTTCTTTAACATTTGAATTGAGTAATAGTCTGAAAGGGGATTTATAGTTCCAGAGGTTCAGAAGTAGGTCAACAATCTGGGTTTTCATCTTTTTTTGTGGTTTCAACAGAGGTTGGTGGCCGATAGGGCAGAGAATCTGTATTTATGTATTTTTTATTAACCCTTTGACTAACACAATCTAACCTCTCTTCCGTTAACCACACTTTGTTAATGTATAACCTGAGAATAAATGGAAACTGAGCAACAGATCACTGGCTCGTGCACACACTTTGCTTCTCATTTCGACACTGGAGCGTTTCCATGTTGTCTCCTCCAAGTAACAGTTTTCATAGGGCTAGTTATATCTCAACTGTTAGCACTCACAAGCATCCCCAGTTGTCTTCCTCTACTCAATGTTACATCGGCTTTGAGTGGGAAAAATTTGTCTCCCAGTCCCTCTCCATTTTCCTCACCTACGCTGGCAGTGCTAGTGCCAAGTCTGACAAGGCCCCCCTCATTCATACACCTTGCGCCCTCCTGACGTCTGCCGTGAACTGCTTACCACTCACTGTACTATACCACTCCAGGGGTTTCTTTCACATTTACTAGTTAGGGCCTGATTACGATGAAGGTCGGAAAGCCTCTGACCTCTCAATGGAGGCTTTCTGAACTACATGGTAAGTTTACATTCTGACTGCTGAATTATAATGACACGTTCAGAGTGTAAACCGTCTGGGAAAACTTACTGGGTTCCGACGTGCTCATGAAGCCCGCCGGCCAGTCGGAAAGGCCACATAATCCCCTTGGAAAGGCGTTTCCACCTTCAGGATTATGATGGCACTTTCAGACAGCAGTTCCATTTCGTCATTTCTGACATGGATCTGCTGTCGGAGAGTGTCTTCTCTGGCCCTCTGGTGGTGGCCCTGGGGGCACTCACATCCCTGCACCATGTGGCGGGCACCATCAGGAACCTGTCACAGTGCAGGGATGCGTGAAAACTCCCATTTCATAATGGGAGTTTGTGCTTCGGGTGGTTTCCGCCCGCTGCACAAGCTCCCATTAAGAAATGGGAGCTTGTGACAGCACCATGTGCGGTCACATTGTGATAAGGTGTGCCGGACCGCTGATCTATGGTCGGTAGGCTCTCACACTGGGACTTTGTCAGGTGGATGAAAGTGTGCCCGACATTGTAATAGGCCCCTAAGTAACGTTTACTACTTTTACTACTAAAGTTTAGTACGACTAAACATACTACAAAATGCACTTTGTGAATAGGGTCCTACATTTATTTCTAGGACATTGCAATTTACAGAAAGTAAAAAAGCCTCAATGCAATTGCTTAGTAGGTTTTCCATGATTAATATGTTCAACATAATATTTAATGATGATTCTTCACAGCACGATGGTCCTTTGTAAATGTAAATGTAAATGTAAATGTAAGGTGTTTTATAGCGCGCTCAATTACTACCGGAGTATCCTGGCGCGAATGACCGCTGGGGAACCCGTCCTGGCTTTCCCTGTGAGATGGTCCCATGCTGGGTATCTCCAAGGTGAAGCCAGGCATCCCCGGCGTCTGTGGGGGGCCGTTGTAGAGATGAGGCAAGCTTAATGCCCAGAGTTACCGAGTGTGATCACTGCCCAAAGTGGGCACCGAGGCGAGAATTATCAGTCCGCTGACCCTGGTCCTCGACCCTGCCGCGTCGAGAATCGAACCCTGGTCCCGGGCCGTTCTCAGCCTCCGGGTCTGCCGCCTCTAACCAGTGAGCCACACCTCCCTACTTTGTGGGCTTGATAGCGCACTTTGTTAATGTGGAGCGAACTCTAGTGGCAAGACCACAACATTTCGACATACACCAAGCTCCACCACTCATAGTGGAAAGAAAAGGAGATGCGCTCAAGTTACAAATGTCCTTCAGTTTTTTATTGTAATTCTCACAAGCACCACCATGACAAAGTGCATTATCACACCCACAAAAGACCATTGTGATTATCCCTCATAAATGCATATATATGGCTTCCCTACTGGCAGTTACCAGTAGTTAGTTATAGTTAGGACCTAGTTTCTATAAACAGAGCATTTTTTGTTTTGTTAATAACTTTGGCGCAGTTTGACGAATCTTCACAACATTTTCGAAATTAATTTACCACTCACTTCAGCTTTGCCTGGAAAGCTTCTGGGTGACTCATCAAGCAGGGCCCGAGAAAAACTAAATTTTGCAAAAAAGCTAGATCTTGGTCCTGGAAGAATGCTTTTTGTAATTTGCTGTAAATATTTTCAGTAGTTTTGGAGTTATTAAAGTAAAATGATTTATGTATGTCTAGAGACACAGATCCATCGCATTGGATCTGTGGATCCACGCACCAACAGCAATGCTGCAACCTGAAAGGAAAGTTGTGGCCACCATTTGAGTTTCCGGCCTTGGTTCCGTGGGTATAACAGTTAAAATTGATAAAAGGGGTCAGGGTAGAGGTACCCTGACCCCATGGAACTGATAGAGGGGTTTGTGTGGGACCGCTCACGGGCAAGAAATTGCCAGAAAGAAAATTCTTGGGCGCGAGAATCTGCGGATCCACCTTGGTGTTCAGCATGGCCCCGTGTGAATCTGCACTGGACCCACTCACAGACGTTTTCTCATCCCCCTACACAGCCAGTCACAAACCTACTAACTCATTCAAACACCCACTCACACATCCATACAGTCCTTCACACACCCATACAGTAACTCACATACTCACTCACGGACTCAGAGAATCACTCACAGACCTGCAGTAGGTGCAGGTAGGTATCTACAGCTAGTAATATCACCTCAATCACATATAAGGTCCAGTAAAGTCTCAATAAATTAATCCTTGCTCAACCCTTGGTAGCTTGGCTCACACGCACTCAAGTTTAACTTGGGAGACTGGTGTGTACAGCATTTAATATAACCAAAACAGTAAATAAGTAAAACACATCACACAATAAAAATTCAACACAATTTAAAAAATAGGAAATATTTTTATGATTAAAATGACAAACTGATGGCGGCCGCTTGAACCGAGTGAGGGTCACTCTCTGTCCGAGGCTGTTTGAAGGAGCAGTTCATGAGCGAGAGATGTACCTGATTTTGCTGCTTTCAAATCCCAGTCCATTAAAGGCACTACGAACCGCGAGCAAGAAAACTACATGCTCGTTCGTCTTATCACGGATAAAATCGGGCTCCGGTCAGCGCGGTTGGTAATCAGCGCCCTTCGGAGGCGTGTGCACCTGGGGTTGTGGCGGGTGTGGCGTTCAGAAAGAACACGGAGAACGCGGAACATCAACAGAAGGACGGCTGAATTCACCGAGATGCCCCCCCGCAGAAATGGAAATTCTTTACTGGTGACTGGGAAAACGCTGGGAGAGCCCCCCGCGGCTGGCGTTGCTGTGAGAAAGAACCTGCCCACCGAAAAAGCGGAGAAGTTGGAGAAAGCGGGGAAAGTGGGGAGACCTGACAAGTTGGAGAAGGATGCAGCTAAAACTCCAGTGGCGGTGAGTGGTAAAAAGCCCGAGTTTGTGAAAGGAAAACAAATAGAGAAACCAATGGATAAAACCATGGGGAAAGTCTCTTCCAGCGCCGCCTCTAGAACTAAAGACTCTGTACAATTGGGGGCACAGGTGGGGGCATTTAATGGCGTGGCAAAAGGGAAAGCTGTAACGGTCCCGGATATGTTTACAGGAAAATCTGTTTTTGTAGGAAATGTAACAAAGGCTCCCCTGTTAACAATAACCTCCCCAGCTGATACTAGTACAATCAATAAAAAAAACGGATATACCGATAATCGAGGTATTACCCTCGAGCCAACTAAAAATGGTGATGGGGGCGATAAGAGTGCGGCAGACCAGGAAAAATCCATTCTAGCCACGAAACCCGCACTTGCTGTATGTCACGAAACAAGAGAAGGTGAGGGGACCGAGGGCCTTATTAATACAGCAGCATTAAGTTCCCCTCAGAGACAGTCGCTGGAGGAGGGGGTGTCAGGTATTTTCCAGACTCCCATTGGGGAGAAAGCGGAACCGAGTGACTGCAACCTGCCGGAGCCAGATGGCTTCTTCTCAGTGGCTGTTGAATCTGATGAGGAGTCCACTGGGAGCTTCATAAGCGGGGATCAGTTATCAGATGAGGAGAGTGCTAGTCCACCAAACACAGCGAGTACACTTAAGAGGGCTACACCCCGCCATAGTAAAGCAATGCTGACACTTATCCAGGCTTCGGGGATGGAGACAGTGAAGGCTCTGAAGTGAGTCACAATCTTCAGTGGGACTACGCCCCGGCCACCACTAGTCTTACAGGATCAGGGGGGTCTAGGGCCCATGGAAAAGAGAAAGACCGCAATGAAACTAACTCTCCCCCATCCAATACCCAGATCTATGCTATGCTAAAATCGATACAAAGCGAAGCTCGTCAGGAACACAAGAGGGCTCAACTGCTACAATGTAGATCCAGGGGGCGATCCGGAAAAACACCAAAGCATGCTCCGAAGTCATTGCTAGGACGGCGGAGCTCTAGGAAAGGATTGTGGGGCTAGAGTCAGGACTACAGAAGACTGAGACTCAAACAATGGCCAATGACGATAGACTGGTAGACATAATGTTGAAGTTGGAAGACTCCGAAAATAGGCTACGAAGGAATAACCTCAGACTTTTAGGAATCAAAGAGAAAAAGGAGGGTCCAGATTTCAGAGGTTGTGTGATAAAACTGTTTCAATCCGCTTTTCCCGAGCTTTCTCAGTGGTCATGGGATACTGAGAATCAAAGAGCGCATCGTTTTACCCTCATGCAAAAAAAGAACCCTGATCCAGATGCAAAACCCAGGGCTATCCTGATATTTTTTGGCAATTTTCTACTACGGCAAGCCATCTTTGAAAAGCACGTCCTGGTGCCAAAAGAACTGGTGAAGGTCATACTTTTTTTGTGAGCCCGGACTTTTGCCACGCAACAGTGGAACAGAGGTGGCGGCTCCGTTCACTGATCACCCCCTTCCAAAATGAAGGGTGCGAGGGGTTCTTTTTTTTTTTTTTAAATATATTTTATTATTTCCATACTTTGCACACTTTACACATTGTACATTTATACATTTCATATTAATCACCTGTACAGAAAAACATCGGATCAGCAATAATAACTCATTTTGATATATGTACACAGTACATTATTTAACTCTTCATTACCAAATATAAAGAAAAAAGGGGAAGAAAAGAAAGAACGAAAAAAGAAAGAAAAAAAGGAAAAAGACAACCCTTGATCTTACTGAGACCCAATATTCTCTTTCCATGTAGTTATAAGTTCCCAGATTCTTAATCCTCTCATTTTACCTCTTATCCCTTTCCGGGCATAAATAGGTTTTTCCAAATTATAAGCCGCTAATAAATTAGCCAACCAAGTTTGCATGATAGGTGGATTTTTATCTAGCCAGGCTCTAGCTATAGTCAATCTATAAACTGCAGCAGCCACAAAAATAAATCCTTTCTGTGCTATACCCCCATCATGATCTATCCCCAACAATAATAATGATGGGGTGAGGGTTATTTGTAGCTTCAGTGAACTAATTAAAAAGCGTTCTATATTTCCAATCAAGGTATACAATTGTTGACAGGTGGCAAAGACATGAATTATATTTGCCTCTGGGAGGTTACACCTTGGACAAGTGATACCCGTAGTACCTCCCCATTTAGCTATTCTCGCTGGGGTAAAGTATAAGAAGTACAACGTTTTATAATGCTGTGATTGTAGAGGTGCCGAACACAATACTGTGCGCGCAAGCTCAAGTGACTCTTGAAATATTTCTTTTGGAATACTCAATTTAGCTACCCATTTGTTACAAAATTTTTCCATATCATCTACTTTCCCTTTCACCAAACATGCATACAAACTCCTAATTGTGCAGTCTGCGGAAGCTTGTATTTTCTCCAGAATTTCGTTACTCTGATAGCCTGCAGGTCCTCCTTGTTTATTACCCAAAAAGCTCCTAACCTGAAGGTATTTAAAAAAAGACCTCCTGTCGATATTATATTTCATCATAAGATCTGTAAACTGTAACATCTCTTCCGTCCCTCTCAGATCCCCAATCTGTATAATTCCCCTTTCGGCCCAGCTAGCCATTGTACTATCCGCAAAGATTGCCGCAGGCAATGTCCTATTCTTATGTAATCTAGTATATCTGTTAAATCTGCCAAGGCCTGACTTTTTAAAAAAAGCATTCCAAATTTTAGCAGCAGCATTAAGTGTTTTAAATCTGGTCCTTTTGTAATACCCATACTCCGTACAGTTTAAGAAGCAATTTTCTGCTTCCTCACCCAAAAACAGCCATATAAATTTCTGTAGACATACTTGTAACTTTTTGCGTCTTACCTCCCCCCCCCAATTAACCCCTGCATATATTGCAGGGCAGCAGCAAAATAATACATCCTAAAATCTGGGACTCCCCAACCCCCTTTTCTCTCGGTAAAGCCATGAATCTATAGGCCCTTCTGGTCTTACCCTGTGCCCATATACATTTATTCAAAATAATCTCTAGTGAGTTAAACCACTTATTTTCGAAAAAGAGGGGGATAGCTCTGAAAAAATAGAGGAACTTGGGAAGAATTAACATTTTGATAACATTTGTAGTTCCTACCAGGGACAAATGCAGATTATTGAGCCTTTCCAGATCATTTTTAACCTTTGATAATAGGGGGGCGATATTATTTCCCACAACGTTATCCAGGTCTGATGAGATAGCCACCCCTAGATAAACTGCTGAGGTAACCACACGTGAATCATTACAATTAGAATATACATTCTCTACTATCTGGGTCTTTGCTTTATTAAGACTATACCCGGAGATTTGCCCAAATAGCTCAGCTTCACGTTCAACTTCACCAATTGACATATGAGGGTCGGGAGTAAGTATTGCTACGTCGTCTGCGTAGGCCAGGGATTTGACTACGCATCCATTCAACCTAACTGGCGAGATCAAAGGGTTCCCTTCTAGTCTATGGAGCAATGGTTCTAAATAAAGGGCAAACAATAATGGGGATGAGGGGCACCCCTGTCTCGTCCCCCTTCCGATTTTAACTTCTGCCGAATACCCTCTATTAACTCTAATTCTGGCTATAGGGTCCTTATATAACGCCTGTATAGCCCTGATAAACCCTTCGCCTATCCCAGACCACTTCATAGTTTGCCATAAGTATTCCCAGGAGACCCTATCAAATGCCTTCTCGGCGTCTAAAAAAAGCGCTGCCATAGGGTCTCCCAGGCTACCTGCCGCATCGAACATAGTTAGAACCGTCCTGGTGTGCTGCGTTGTCCCTTTACCAGGTATGAATCCGTGTTGAACAGGACTTACCAAGCTCTCAATGACCCCTGACAACCTTGTTGCTAATATTTTAGAATAGACCTTGACATCGGCGTTCATCAAAGTGATCGGCCTATAAGAACCTGTATTTTTTGGGTCCTTCCCCTTTTTTAAAATTACAATGATGTCTGCTCCTCCCCAAGATTGGGGAGCCCCATCACCCTTTTGTGCCGAAATCATAATATTAAACATATCATTAATCAATAAACCTTTAAATACTTTATAAAACTCCACCGGAATCTGATCTGGCCCTGCAGCTTTGCCTGAAGGCAAGCTATTCAGTGCGGTGTTAAACTCATCTAATTGTATTGCCATCTCAAGTTCTTCTCTTCTGTCTTCAGACAATTTATAGGTCTCAATTCCCCTGAGATACCTCTCTATATCAGTAGTACTCTCTTCCTTCTCTGGTGTAAAGAGGGTAGTATAATACTTCCTAAATACCTCTCTAACCTGTTCCGTCTCGCTTACCATGTTACCCTGGCAATCCTTAATTTCTTTGATATCTGAAGTAGCCATTCTCTGTCTCGTGCGCACAGCCAAGATATGTCCTACCCTCTCACTTAATTCATATGCATTCTCCTTTTTAGACAGATAATTATTTGCCTCTTTCTCTGCAATGCCTTCTAATGCTTCTGTTTTCACAGCTATAATTCTAAAAAGATGTGTTTCCACTGGAAGATTCTGTATTAAAGCCAAGGCAAGATCTTCTTCCTCCTTTATCAGTCTCAATCTTACTTCCTCCAATCTTGCCCTCTCTTTCTTGTGTTTTGCTAGGACAAAACTAACTGTCTCCCCCCTTACCCCTGCCTTAAAAGCGTCCCATACGATGCCTGGAGAGGCAGATCCTCTATTAATTTCCCAATAGAATTTTATCCATTTTTCCATATGTCCTCTATATGCATCATCTGTTAGCAGTGATCTTTCGAAAGTCCATTGTGACCTAGTATTCTGATCCTGTCCCATTTTCAAAGTTAGAATCAATGGGCTGTGATCTGATACTATACGAGGTTGTTTCTCTATTTGAACTTCCTGAAGTATTGTTCTAGAAATTAAAAAATAATCCAGCCTAACCAAAGTCCTATGTGGGGCAGAGAAGAATGTGCTACCATCTACATGTGGTTGTAATTTACTCCAAGGATCTACTAGGGAATTGTGCGAGACCAAATCTACTAAAGCTTTATATACTTTCTTCTTCCTACCACCATATTGCCCACCAGCCTGCAAAAAAGAACTATCTGGTACATGAATATTCAAGTCTCCGCAACATACTATAGGTTCTGGCCATTGAGCTAATTCAATATCCAAATATTGTAGTACGTCAGGGTCATCCTCAGTAGAACCATAAACTGAAGCCAGCGTTAAGGTCTTTCCTTTAAAGCAAATTTCGAGAATGACCCACCTTCCCCACTGATCTTCTTTCTTTCTTTTGACAGTTATCTCCCTGTTCTTACCCAAAACTGCTACTCCTCTTGTTTTTGTCCCTTGTTTAGTATTAGCCAATAATCTAAAACCAAGTTGTTCCAATAGATATCCTCTTGTACCTTCAATATGTGTCTCTTGTAGACATACCAAGTCCAATCTCAGAGATTTTAACAAGGCTGCCACCCTCAATCTCTTGTTAACGCAATTAAGACCACAGATATTATTAGAGGCAATCCTACATGTCATCTTAATGCCACAATTTCCTTATATGAAAACCTGATCTTTTTGTATACCATATACTCTGAAATTTGTACAATGTGCAACTGTGCTGAATCAAATAGTGAATACCATACATTTGTGCATTTTTCCCCCTATCCCCCACCTCCCCTCCCTCAGCTCCCACCCCTCCCACCCACCCCTCCCGCCACCACCCCCCCCCCCCTCTGCGGGCAAATAGGTCAGAAATGACCTATGTGTGGCCGCTTTTGAATTTTGTCAGTCGCTTCCCCTCTCAGCCTATTTTAGTCACCGGCTGAGTCCATGGCTCCTCTTATCACATGAAAAAAATTATACAATTACGAAGACCCATCTATTATATCCTTACCAGCAACTCAACCCCCCTTCCTGCTTTTCAGTTCTTCAATAAACTGCTGTGCTTTGATTTCAGAGTTAAACATTCTTATTTTCCCTTTTGTTACCACTTTCAATTTAGCAGGAAAAAGGAGGTATGCCTCTGACCCTAATGCCTGAAATGGTGCAATCAGCTGTCTGAGCCTCCACCTTCTCTCCACTGTCACGTGGCAAAAGTCAGGCCTGGCAAAGAATGAAGTACCTTCAAATACCCTCTTGCTATCGGGTCTTGCTTTGGCAATAATCTCTTCCCTCAGTAAGAAGTTCCCTACATTTACCAAGATTGCTCTAGGAAAAGAGCCCTGACCATCTTTTATGGCCCCCTGCTTCAATGTAAAGGGATATCTATGCGCACGCTGAACCTCTTTGTCCCACTGCCAATCTGACTCTGGGAAAGCCCCCTTTAGCATGTTCACCACAAAACACCTTGTGTCCTGCCCCTCAATCCCTTCTGCCACACCCAAAAGTCTAATGTTGTTTCTTCTTTGGCGATTTTCAAAATCTTCCAACTTCCATTGGAAATCCTCCGAAAGTTTTTCTTGATCTGTCTTAAAAGATTTGAAGTCGCCCATCTCATCTTCCAGCTTGCCTGTACGTTCTTCTGCTTCTGTTACTCTTTCAGCTAGTTCATCATACAATTTATTCATTTTCATCATCGTATTTTGAATTTTTTTAGCGTCCTGTCTTGCTCTTCGACTTTCCGCTCTAGCCTCTGCTTGCATCTGCTTAAGAGTATTAAACAAGAGCTCAACTGGAAGCTGTTGCGTTGTACCGGAGCCTGCGGGGGGGGGGTCTGGGTTATTATCATCCAATTCCTGATATGACTGTGATGTCGCTGAGTAATCCCATAATAGCTTCTTCTGGGTCCCCTCAAATCCCCCTGCAAGCTGCCTAGATAGATTCAAGGACTTCTTTTTTAGGGTGGTATCTTTATCAGTACTGGAGTCCGAATCTGAGCGTGAACACCCCTCTGAGCTTCCAACACTCGTTTGCTCAAGATCTGACTCCTCATTCAATGAGTAGAAACAGTCTCCCTCTACAGAGCCACCTTCAGCCTTACCTATTCCCTCACCAGCTCCATCTTTGCTTACCAGGCTAAGGGTGCTCCCCCATGTTTTTGAGGTCTCTGCACTTGCTAGTTTCATCTCTTTTTCCACCAACATCAAGGCACCTAGCATATCTGTATTGCCGAATTCAAACAAAGGCTGCCCCTGACTCTCATGAATTTTCATAATTTCTCCAGCCCCAGGGACTTCAGCATTACCTTCTGGGCGCAGCGTCTTCCCTTCTTTCTCTGGTTGCTGTCGTTTCTGTTGTTGTGTAGGCGCTGCCTCCAGCATGTCAGCGTCAGCTTTTTCCCCCAACTCTAGCTTGCTGCCTGGTCCGCGATCGAGGCGTTGCCTAGCAACCTCACCTTTGGCGTTGTCAGCGTCCTCGAGGACGCTCTTCTGAGCGCCCGTTTACCGCTGCTTTCACCGGGACCAATGGAGCCGCTGATCCCACTGCTGCTACCGCTACCGCTCCTCCGTCTACCTCTAAGTCCTTGTGAGTCGTCCGTACGCTGAAGGGGTGGTCTCGGTGAGAAGGCTTCGGTAACGGTAGGTTGCTGCAACAATGTATCTTTGCCTTTCTGCTTCTCTTGATGTCTTCCGGCTTTGCTGGGATTTGTTGATCGTAGAATAGCTGCACTAGAATGTTCGTCAGGGGCTGTATTGCTATTTTTCTGATCAGATTTCTTTTTTCCTCCGACCATAATCCCTGTTTTAGGGATGGCACCTGGGTTACGCGTGGCTTTGCTCGCCCCATCCGTATTCACTGTTGATCCACTTGGCCCACTCGGCATCTTCTTTTCTTTTTCTCTTTCTTTTTCTTGTTTCTCTTGTTTTTCATTTTTGGTCGTTCTCGTAGGCATTGTAATCACTTGCGCTTGTGCTTCAACCTGCTGCATCAGAGGTTTCCTTTTGATCCTGAGCCCAAGCGTGCTTATCAGACTTCTGGCGCCTCTTTTGATCCAGACAATAGCTCGTAGCAATAATGAATCTGTTTTACTACAAACCCTGGATAATATGACCTGGATAGCTCAGGATCACCATATACTAGCCAAACAAGTGCCATTCAAAGAACTAGGAAGTCCAAGGATTTCAGCATCTACATATCATGCTTCTTCATCTCAAGGCTGGAGAGGGGAAAAGTGCGACTGCTCACAGCAATCCAGCGTCGGCCATCTTGCCCCGGTGATCTATCGGGTGCGAGGGGTTCTTAATGAACCCCGCACGGCTTAAGGTTATTTTTCATGGTAAAATCCGGGTTTTCACTTCTGAGATACAGGCCGAGGACTATTTAAAAGAACTACCTACTGGCTAAAAGGCTCTTGGCTTATTAGTGTAAATGTAGATTTAACCTGGTGTGGTATTTGATAAAGACTTAATTAGATTTAATAAGGGAGGGAAGGGGGAAAATGGCTTAGAGGGGTATACTCAGTTGGCTTAAATTCTTTTGTTTTTGCTGATTTTTCCCCGGGTAGAGTTACATGGGATTCAATCTTATTTGGGCACTTTTGCTCACTCTCGTTCAATTTCATACCTAAGGGCACACAGACAGGGAGTGACCAGGGCACACTCGGGAAGTGGGAGGCATCACACAGGTCTGAGGACCTATTTTGCCTGTGTTTGGAGGGGTGGGGTTAGGGGGGTTAGGGGGGTGGAGGGGTGGGGGAGGGGGATCTGCTACGGGGGGTGCAAATGGTAGGATGTGAGACATTGTTTTCTGATAAGCTCTCTGTATTGAACATTATTATGAACTGCTGGTTATATTGCTTTCTGGAACATCTTCTCTGAGAAATGGCTAATATTAGAATTGTATCCATAAACATATGTGGGCTTAATGTTCCAGTTAAACGGCGAAGAGTCAGGGAAGATCTGCGATTCTTGCAGGCGGATGTTCTCTGCCTGCAAGAAACACATATTGAAGGTAGCCGCCATAAATTGCTGGAATTTGAGGGTTTTCAACTAGTTTCTTGGACTAAACTGGAGGCCAAGACCAAAGGAGTAGCAATCTTAGCAAGATGGGGGAAGGTGAATATAACTCGCTCTCTGGCTGATAGCTTAGGTCACTGGGTAATTGTATACAGTGACTTTCAGGGCAAAAGTATCACACTTTGTGTTTTATATGGCCCAATACTGTATGACCCAGAACTGTATAAATGGCTAAGTCTAGAGCTGATAGGATGGCCATCCCCGCTTATAATCTGCGGGGATTTAAATATTAATTTGGAGTGTGGACTATTGAATCAACCAGAGAGCGCATACATTGGGAGAAAACCTAAAGTATACAAAGCTTTACGCCACCTGATAGAGATGCATGGACTAATCGATGCTTGGGCGCTTTTTAATCGGGATGATCCTGGGTTCACTTTTTTTTCTGCACCACATAAAATTGGTTCCAGGCTTGTTTCTTTTTTTATATCACCAATTTTTAGTCAAGGCTACAGGATTATAAGATATCCACGTGTGACGTCGGATCATAATCCGCTCGTGCTGGAGGTGAATATACAAGCATGCAAGACTAAAGATGATGTCTGGATGTTTAATAGTGACCTGCTTAGTGAGAAGGAGTTTGTGGACACTATGTCCCCCTGGATTCTAAAGTTTTTAGAGGAAAATGAGGGTAGCACAGGTATTCAGAATGTTTGGGATACTCTTAAGGCTAGGATCAGGGGTGAAACTACAAGATATGGCTGGGATGCTCAAAAGAAGAAGAAGGCTAATTTACAGAGGCTGTATAAAGAACTGGAAGAAGCAAAGGTAAATCTGTCTCGCTCGATAAAGATAGGTGGGGATAGCGATTCAGCCCTAACACAGATTACTATAGTAAAATCAGCTATCACAGAACATTCACAGGCGAAAGCAGCTAGCAAATTCATTGCTTGGAGATCTAAAATGTTTGAAAGTAGTGAGAGAGCAGGGCACATGCTAGCTGCAAGAACTAAGGACAGAGAAGAGGACAGAGAAGCAGCTACACGTATTAAGAAGATTCAGGATCCGGATCTGGGACTCGTGTCTGATGAGAAGGTCATTGTTCTCGCCTTTCAAAAGTTTTATCAAAAACTATATTATGAGGACATCTGTGATAATGATGCACTTCAGGTGGAAATTCAGGAATACCTGAGGAGTGTCGGAGTGGATATGCTATCCTTGGAAGAACGAGAATCATTAGATGCAAAAATCAGTATTGAGGAGCTTTGGCAGGCTATAGATTCTCTACCGTGGGGTAAAGCTGTTGGCCCAGACTTCCTGCCGGGGGAGTTTTATAAGATACTTCGGCCTCAGCTTACTCCAGTCATGCTAGAAATATTTCGTAGAGTTCAGGATGGGGAGGTTCCCCCAGAGTCCTGGAGAGGAGCCCTAATTATAACTTTCTTAAAAAAGGATAAAGATCCATCTGATCTGGGATCATATCGTCCCATTACGCTTATTAATAGTGATAATAAAATATACGCCAAGATATTTGCTAATAGGATCTCTGGGGTGATTAAGAAACTTGTCTCTGCTCAACAACATGGCTTTGTGCCCGGGCGCGAAACTATAGACCATATACGCCGTGTTATCGCACTGTTTGATTTTACTAAGGTTTCAGGAGACCCTATGGCACTAATTCTGCTAGATGCAGAGAAGGCCTTTGATAGGGTCTTCTGGCCTTTTTTATGGGCTGTGTTGAGACACTATGGCCTAGGAGAAAAGATCATAAGAGCAATACAGAGCATGTATAGGCAGTCGATGGCCCAAATTTCAGTTATGGGGATCCAGACGAGTCCAATTAATATTTTAAGAGGTACACGCCAGGGTTGCCCCTGCTCCCCTTTATTATTTGCAATTTACATAGATCCCCTTATTAAAAAAATTATTTTGAATGATTTGATTTGCCCAGTAAGATCTAGTGGTGGTAACGCTAAAATATTGGGGTATGCAGATGATTTAGCTATTTTGACTGACTCTCTTCAGGCTGCACTGTCAGAAATTCAAAACCTAACATCACAGTTTGGTAAGCTGTCCGGATATCATTTGAATGACCCCAAGACCCAAATTATTTGTAATGATAAAATTACGTTGCTAGATCCTCGGGTTATTGATAAGGCAAAGTACTTAGGAATTGTAATAAGCTATAATCCCGAGGAAATTGTTGAGATTAATCTTAAACCACTGTTAGGCAAGATGGAAAAAGATACAAGAAAGTTTAACAACCTTCAATTGACATTGATGGGTCGTTGTAATGTTGTTAAAATGATTTTTTTACCAAAAATATTGTATCTTTTTAGAGCGATCCCTGTTTTGTTTGAAAAAGTATGGTTTAGAAAATTGGAACGTCTAATATCGTGGTTTGCATGGGCAGGCAAAAGACCCAGACGAGCCCATAAATATATGACGTTACCTAAGGAAAGAGGGGGGTGGTCTCTACCAAACATTCAGCTTTACTATTGGGCTATTACATTAAGGCATATCGCTGTATTAATGGACTCTATGGACTTGGAGGTTTCTGAGTTTTCTACTCATTGTTTAATCTATGGGAAAGAGGTGAAGGGGTTATTATTCAGGCATATTGATTTTGCGTATTTCAAACGTGTGAGGTTTAAAGCTTTACTGGCAGCTTTTAAAGTCTGGACCCCTATGCGGAAACTATTTAAAATAGAAAGGATACATATATACACTCCGGTAATTGGTAATACCCTTCTGCCAGAAATATTTGCAGACTGGTATTTCAGAGAATGGACTATACATGGAGTTACTATGTTGGGGGATCTGGTTTCAGCTCAGGGGGTGCGGACATTTGAACACATAAAAAATAGATTTGGTATTAGTAATCAACATTTCTTTAAGTTTTTACAGATTCGTGATTTTCTTCTTAGGAAATCTGGTAGCTGGATTTCTATCCCATTAGTTGAGACCAGTAGTAGGGGGCACTCTAATATATCAATAATTTATAAAATGCTAAATGAAAAGAGGAGTGATGATTAACCTAAACACTTCAACCACTGGCGGATTGGTCTACAAGCTGGGCAAGAGGTCTGTGAAGACTCATTGTGTTTTAGCTATACCGCCACTATATCTGCTAACCTCCAGGTACAATGTTTTAAAACATGGTTCAATTTATATGTAACCCCACATCGCATACAACAATGGGGTGGGATCACGGGAGTCAACTGCCCTAGGTGTGGGGAGATAGCAGTTGACAGTATCCATATGTTCTCTTCCCGCCCTAATTTAACTCCATTGATAACTAAAGTGGAACAACAGTTGAGCAAATGTTCGGTTACCGGATACAATTATCTTCGCAAGCTATTATATTGGGGGTGGCAGATGTAAGTATGATGTTGTCAGATCGGAAGTTATTTTACATAGCTATGGCTACATTTAGATTATGTTTAGCAACAGTGTGGTTAGATCTTGCCCCTCCCACAGAACATGAGTGGTTCAATACGTTTTTGAAGGTTGGGAAGTGGGAGTTGTTGGTTTACAAGAGGAGGGGTCCATGGGCCAGAAGAGAGGGTGAATCAATATGGGAGCCGGTAACTAATTGGCTGGATAATTTAAATCAGTAAATTTTTCTCTCCCCTTCTTCCTTTTTTTTTCTCTTCTTGAAGAAGGAGGATAATTTGGATGGAATGTGTATATTGTATATAATCAGATATAATTGGATTCACCTGCTTTATGACACAAGTTTACCATATCCATTTGCTTACTTCCTCCCGTAGTGATCCCAGGGGGGGGTGGGTTAGGGTGGGGTTCTGGGGTATAATACAAAATGGGCAGCAATGACACAGATGAAATGTACTATGTATTATATACTTTCTGTTGTATTTTCCGTTTCTATTTTGAATTTGATGTCTTGCTTCTCTCTAATAAACAATTTTAAAAAAATAAAAAAATGACAAACTCCAATTTAGGAAACCGCAGATATGGATTTTTGAAGATTAAGGGGCTCATTTAGATGTGGTCCGACTTGCGTCCGCCCAACACCATCATGGAAACGGACCGAATGACCACCTAATCACGATGCGACCACACATAGTGCTGTTGCATACTCCCATTCCTTTATGGGAGCTCATGTTAAGGCCGTAAATTGGATGTAACATAAGCTGCCATAGAGGAATGGTAGTCTGTGTTAATCCAATGGTGCCCCCCTGACCTCCAACCCTAAGCCGAAAACAAAAAGGAGCCTTGCTAGGGCCCCCCAAACACACTTTCCAACTGGGTTTCCATGTCAAAAAGGCCAGCATGGAAACCCTGCCAGAAACCATGCATCGTAATCCAGAAGGCAGAAACACCTTCCATTTGGATCACAGGCCAGTCTCTGACTGGCAGACAGGCTCCTGGAGCCTTTTGAAAGCCAGGTAGAATGACTGACCAGTTTCAGTTCTGACCGGCGTATTGTTATCAGCCAGTCGGAATTGAAACTGACTATCTCGGTCGAAGGCCTCCGACCTCAGGTCGTTTGCCTTATGACCAAGACCAAGATCGGTCCCCTAAATATTCACCAACTTTTGGAAGACAGAGCTGCATTCTTCTGACCAAAGGACATCACCTTGAATTGAAAGGGGCCCACTGGAGTCGAACATGCTGACCTCTCCTTTGCTCCTGGACTTAGGGCAATCTGCCAGTAATGTGAGGTCAAATCAAAGTACTCTGCTACTTTGCAGCCCCAACTATCAATGTGCTCAGCAGTTCTAGGTATGGGGTGAGCATCAGTGTTAGTGACTACATTCGAACCTCTGTAGTCCACACAAAACCCCAATTCTTTCCTCCACCCATGGGACATTAGGTTTAGACAATGATGGACTGGCCCATGGACTGTCAGAAGGCTCAATTACCCGAACTCCAGCATCAAAGCTACTTCATGGGTACTGAAGAGGTCCTCTGGGGCAGCAGCACTGGTTGTGTCATCCAAGAGACTCTCACAAAGGCTATGCACTCTGCCATTGCAAGCTGAATTTCGTAGTGCAGAGAAATCCAAAGAGTCAACATGGCACACAGCCTTGACTGTATAGGATATAGATAAGTCACCCCTACTGCAGGCCTTTAGCCCGAAGACAGGGTGCACTATATCCTATGTGTGGACATATCAGCATGAGCTGATATGCCCCATATGATGTCCAGTTTATAATGAGATGTTCTAAGTGTACAGGGAAGCGACAAAGAACACATGGGCCGGATACTTTCCAGTGGTGTAGCTCCTTCAGGACAGGATGGCATTCTTGGGTGGAATGCTTCAAAGGCAATGCCGCCAATGAATCCCAAGATAGTGGGGGAAGCCAAGTCCCCTTTCTTGCTCCCCTTTTATCAGGAGGAAAGGTGGGAAAATTAGTTAGATCAGGAGGAAGGTCCCCACTTAGCCTATCCTACCCCTAGGGCAGGGCAAGCGATGTGAACCGCTTTCCCTAAATTTGAGAAAAACACATATCAGGCCTAGAGTAGTGCTTCTTCCCACAGGAAGTGGTCACTAGAAAGTGTAGACATTGTAAAAGGTAAGTGGCCCATTGGCTACTACCTGTCTCCCCTTGTCACACTGCTAAATTCAGTATTTAGGTTGCACCCCGAGACCTGAAAATCAGATTCAATAGACAGGAGAAGACCGGGATGAAGAAGACCCACTGCTCGAGAACTAAAGCCCTACTGCAAAAGAAAAAGGTTCCAAACTCTGCCTGCTGCTTTCAGCACTCAACAATTTCTGCTGTTTTGTCGTCCTGAAACCTGAATGGCCTCCAAGAACCACAGAGCACCTCCAACCTTCAAGAAATCACCAAGAAGCTCCCTTGGAATGAAGGTATCACTCCCCTGCACACCGCAGCTATCGATCCCAGGAAGTCTGGTTTGTTGATATGGTGCTTCCCAACGACTTCAATACAGCACCATAGTGGGAAATGGTACAACAGCTCGGGAGGGTTAGATCTGTTTCTCCTTCAAGTTTGGAGACACCATGACCTACCTGAGCCATGGCATACCAATAACTGTGTACCGGTCCCTCAACGGCAAACACTGAGAGAAAGAGTCTACTCCAGACTCCTGAATCACCAGAAGCAGGCATCCATCGAGGGATGTCCAGACAGCTGAGACCTACTTCCTGAGTGGCCCAGCTGTCACCTCTCTAAGTTGCCTGCTTCTGACTGCGAAAACCTTAAGACACATGACACTGGGCTCACCTGTTCGCTCTGCACCCTGCCCCACTAGCCCCAGCACTAACCGACCAGCTCTGCTTCTGTGGTCCCCAGTCCCTTGCAACCTCCTCCCTCTAAGGAGACCCACTGGACTTACCTGTAAGTCCCCCTGTGGTTTGCATTTCCAAGTGGCCCCCTTTGTCTTTGCGCACCAGCTTTCAAGTCCTCAGCACACTGCTCCCGTTCTACCATGGACTCTCCTGAACTTCTCCTGCTGGAACTTTGGACTTGGTCTTGACATCGACCTAACATGAGAAGTTGAACTCATGAACGCATTGCCTAAATTTCAAAACATTTTTCTGCTTTTTATCCCATAGTTCCGTATGGTGTGTAATTGTGCATAGAATTGATATATTTATCGAACTATTAAAAATTGCATCTCTGAAAGTATTTGCATTAGAACTTTGTTCTTGGTCTAAAATGGTGATACTTGTAAAGCGCACTGTTATCCCATCTCGGGGTGTCCTGACGCTGAAGACCGCTGGGGAACCCGTCCTGGCTTTCCCTGTGAGATGGTCCCTTTTGGGTATCTCCAAGGTGAAACCAGGCATCCCCGGCGTCAAAAATATGTAAAGATTAATATTATTCTAACAAATTGATCTTAGATTTATTCTTGATCATGTGTCTCAGTTGTTGCCTCTATGAACACAACAAATGAGTAACATATCCTCTGATAAGCCTAACTGCTTGTCCACACTACTACAAAAAGAGATTTAGTATTATCTACTTATACCTCTACTTGCCTTTTACGGATTTCCATGACTTCTCTACATAGTGTACTTCATTTTAGTGTGCTGTACAGCGAGTCAATTAGCATTGATGAATCAGCTGTGGGGTATACAACTTTGCATTTGCTAGACCACTTTGAAAATAAGTGACAGCATGAGTAAATCCAAAAAATGTCTCTAGATGGTCTAATTTTTAATTGGTCTATTTTTTCTAAATGTAAAAAAATAAACTGCTAGGGCCTTGGTTAAGTCTCTGAAACTAAGAGGTTAGAAATGTAAATGTCTGTGCTTTAGTTAGGACAAAAGAATTTAATGATAGTTATTTTTTGTAACTTCATAAAAAAGTTCCAACTCTAGTAAAATAATGCCTAATTTCAGTAGCCAGCTCGGGAGCTCCACCTGACCCCATATATGAACCTGAACCATGCTCACTGCAGGGCCCCCTGTCAGGGCTGTGGAATCAAAATAGGCAAAAGTCATGAAAAGGACTTTTCAGACAACTGATAGAGCAGTTTGAGAAGGATCACCCAGAACTGGTAGCCCAGTCTGAGGATGAAGATAATACCAATGGAAATGATGCTGAGGATGGATGAGAGTCAGTACTAATCCCGGGCATAGTGGGCGTAGCGGGGCTACGTGGAGGGCCACGGAATTGAGAACAAACTCTGTGGAACTCTGTGGAGCTCGGATACGCCACCCGTCTCCCACCCCCTATTAACAAGTGATAAAAATTTCAATAAAAAGACTTTAACGTAAATGAAAAACACTTACCTTGGCTGCTGCGTCCCCGGGCTGCCCCCATCCTCTTCATCGCTGCGTTTCTGGAAAAATGTGCATGCATGCGCGTCAGCGCGTGCTCATTTCTTGCGAGAAATGCGCATGTGTAAGCACGAGGAGGAGGGCAACCCGGGGATGCCGCAGCCAAGGTAAGCGTTTTTATGTACTTTAAAGTCTTTTTATTGAAGTTTTAATCAATTGTTAAATAGGGGCTGGGAGGTGGGGTCTAGACAACTCCGCTCAGAAGCAGAGTGTGCGGAGATTTGCCTTTTCCGCGTTTTCCGCGGAACGCGGAAAAGGCACATTTCTGCGCACTCAGCGGGCGGAGCCTAGGTCTCCGCCCTGGGTTAGTCAGTACCCTCAAGTACAGCTGATACCCCCTCGGATAAGGACTTGGGACTGGAGATAAGGACTGGAGAGACTGACCGGTTTGTAAAAACAAACCAAATGCCTTTAGTCCACAAGCAGTAAATCCAGCGGCCGATCTCCAAATGGGATCTCAGGAGAGCACTGTCCCTGTCAGAGAGCTCACTGAGGTGACTCTAATAGGGGACGTGGACTTACCCACCTAAGCTGTCTGGCCCACTAAAATGCTTAAATTACAGACAGCATCCTATTATTATTGGGGTTAGGGTGGAAGCGCTGAGAGACAGTGGTGCCAGCATCACCATGGTGACTGAGCAACTGGTGTCCTCAGAACAGTATCTTCCAGGAAGGACCTATCCAGTGACCATGCTGACAATGTGACAAAACCCCATCCCATGGTGTTCTTTGACTGGGAAGGGGTTGATGGAAAAAAGGAAGCAGCAGTCTCTTCATCAATACCAGTTGAATGTTTGCTTGGCAATGATTTAGAGTCCTATGCCTGGGCTTAGGCAGACCTTACAATCCATGCAGAAAAGCTTGAAATCTCACACTGGGTGTGTGAAAAAAGTGGAGCACAAAGTAGAGCCCAGAGTAAAAAAGAGGTGCTGGAGTTTGGAAGAATGGCCCAGCCCCAAATGAGAAAAGGCAAGCAGACTGTGGAGACCAGCTGCAAATCAGACACCAGACTCTTCTCCTCAGGGGAAAGAAGAGTCAGTCCCAGAGGGATCTTAGCAACAGGAGCAGGAGCCTTACCAAGCTAAGCTTTTTGGCCCAGGGGACCCTCTAGGGAAAAGCTGTGCCAGGACAGAGGGCATGTCCCACTCTTGAACGCCTGCAACATCAAGCTGCTGCACCGAAAGGAGGGGATTTCAGTGGTGCCCACAAGACCTATTGGGAAGAGGGAACCCTTTAGACCAGTGGTTCCCAAACTTTCCACTCATGAGGACCCCCGTTGAGTCACTACTGGAAGCTGGGGACCCCAAGCAATTTGTGAAATTTAAATGTCAAACATTAGAACAGTAATTCTCAAAAAGAAACACATATGTGTGCACATCAAACAAAGACTGGACTTGAATTACAAAATATTTTATTTTTTTATATTAAAAATATTTGCAAAAATCTAAAACTCTTGATGGGAAGGATGGTGTTGCATCTCGCAACTAACTTTTTAATGTTTGGTTTTATTTCACTGCCTGAGGCTCCTGCTCCTGCCAAGGCTGGACTGGAAACCTGAAGCTGCTCTGGCAAATGTTGTCACACCAGTCCCCGTACAGTGCACACCAAGTGCAACAAGTGAGCCTGACCACTACAAAGGGGGCTTCGGAGGGCTCTCCCCAAGAAAATATGGAGGAGAATGGTGAATTTTACAACACATTTGTAATTATATATTGAATTGTATTAGCTTTTAAAGTATAGTAAATAATGACTTTACTATGCACCAGGATACAACAATCTTTTGAAAATCTTCAATGATTGACATACTTCAATGATTCCCTCACTACTACCCTCCAACAGTGCCTCTCATCTCTCCATAGCCCCACTGTCAAATGTATTTGAATTATTTTATAGCACCTCTCATACCACTGTAGGGTGCCAGAGCACTTCACACCACACACATACAGAGACAATGAATCATACATGTGTAATTCAGTGAATAGAAAATGTTACACTAGGTGTAGGATTAACTTGTCTTCCATACTGGTAGGTATTTCTTAAGAGTGCTTGGTCTAGAGAAGCACAAACTCAGGATTCAGAACATAACACAGGGATTAGCATTGACTTAAATAATAATGATTTATTTCTACCCAAACAAACCTTTATATCAGCATCAGAATAATCAGTCAGTCAAAGATCTTTATTCGGAATAAAAACATCCATAAAAGTACATACAGAATATAATTTCAAAAAGTACAGTACAATGATATAACAGCAGACAAGAAGCATGATCCGATCAATTCCACAAAAACACAGAAATGTCTCTCTTTTTTAAGAACAGCGGTATATACAATTTAAAATTTAAAAATGGCTAAAAATAGCGACAAATATAATAAAATTAAGATCATTATGCGTGCAAAATACAAATGTGCAAAGTGAAAATATAAAGTGCATAGTGCAATGTGCAAAATGTTATACATCAATGTGTAAAGTGGCTCGTGACCGAACAGCAGCTTTAAGAAAACAGCTCACTCTGAGTATTACTTCATCTGAGCCCAACAATAATAAGGTCATCAGTGCTGTCCTAAAATTCAACAACTTATGTTTTCGGCAGTAAGGCATTAGATAATGAGCGGTGAACAGTTTATAAAAGTCACAGAAGAACAAAAAGTGCATAAGACTCTGTTTCATATTTGGATTACATGGGCAACTTAAGGTTTCCAGATGTTTATTGTAACCCAGGGGGAAGTTTAATAGGTTTACAATACTCCCATCCCGAAAACGAAACAGTAGGCTCCTGTTCCATCTACCAAGATGTAAACGTAGGTATCTCTGTGGAGGGCCTGGGTAACTGTTTGAGGGTTCAAAATAGCCCATATATTTTGTAACAGTACACTTTGAAAAGTTCTTCCTTTCCCGCTCCTCTCTGTATAAATTATATAAGGCCCTTTGAATGAGGGTCTTATGTGAGCGATTTATTAAACTGGGTGAAATAAACAAATGACCGTGCCCTACACTCGCTAGACATTCTTTTACAGCTTTTAACCACGGAATACAGTGTGCCCTATCACAATTCAAACAATCCAAGATTATATCACGGGTCAATGTGGCGGCCGGGTTCATCCATATCTTTAGCCAGAAGAGTGCTGGTCTTGATCTTACAAAGTCCTCTATATATGAGATGTTTAGTTCACTATGACATATATAGTGTGGGGAACAGATAACCCCACCCAACACCTTCCGACAAAACCTATTTTCTTCGGTCTGGATATGGACACTGTTTGTATAGCCCCATACCTCTGCACCATAGGTACCCGTTGGGATGTATTGGGTTTGATAAATCTTTACTAGAGGCGCAATCACATCAGCATGGTTGGGCTGTCGTAAAGAAATTATGCAATTTATCGCTTTACCCAACTTGTTCCTTGCATAAGAAACATGTGGTTGCCAGGAACCAGTGTTAGAAAATAGCAACCCCAAATAGGGAAAGGTGCAGGTACTTTTTAGGACGTTTATCCCGGATTTAATCTCAATAATTTTATACTTTTTGGGGCCACAACTCATAATAAGAGATTTTTTAAAATTTGTGGTCAAGCCTAGATCAGCCATGAAACTGACAAAACCTGAGATTAAGGTGCGCAGTGCCTTTGGAGTGCGGCCCATTAGGACCGCATCATCTGCGTACAGAAGGGTGGGTATTGGGGTCCCATTTACGTAAGGTACATCTTTTGTTAGGGTACTCAGGGAACTGCTCAAATCATTAATATAAAGAATAAAAAGCAGGGGGGCCAGCACACAGCCCTGTCTGACCCCCCTGCCAATTCTGATATCATTGGAAACTTCGCCAGATTGATTAATGCGCACACGTGCTCTTAAGTCGCTTTGTAAATAGGCTAAAAAATGAACCAAATAATCATCCAAACCATAGTTAAGAAGGATAGACCATAAACGGGAACGGTTGACAAAATCAAATGCAGAACTTAAGTCCATAAAACCAAAATATAAGGGGGATTGTTTTGCGATATTATATTTTGCCATTATCAAACTCAAGTTCAGGCATTGTTCTACCGTGCGGACACTACTGCGGAAACCAAGCTGGCTTGGGTGTAAAATTTTACTTTCATCTGCCCAAGTTCTAATTCTTTTAAAGATAACCCTACCCAGAACTTTCAGGGTATTATCGATTAGCGATATAGGGCGATAGCACCCAGGATCCAACCTGTCGCCTTTTTTAAAAATAGATACAATGGTACTACATGACCACGTTCCGGGGATAGATTCATTTGTTAAATTATTAAAAACGTTACATAACAGTGGGGCCCAGAATTTAAGTTCACATTTTAATTGATCGATCGAAAGCCCATCAGGGCCAGGCGCTTTATTACCTGCGCTCTCTACGATGGCATCCTCAACCTCAAACAAAGAGATGTTCAAAGGGGTTAAAGGGGAAGGGGTTACTGTGTGGTTGTCAGTTGCGGCATAGATTTTAGAAAAATGATCAACCCACACAGGCCCGATGATATTGCAATTGATTGATGTTAAATTCGAACCTAAAGATCTTAGGTTCTTTACCTCCTTCCAAAACCCCGTAGTGTCTTTTAGGTCAGCCATACGTGCAAGAGATTCCCAGTGGACCTTGACTAATTTATTTGATCTAACGCGTAGGATAAATTTATACTCTGCTCTGAGCAGCCTTACTTGGGGAATATCCCTGGGTTCGGATTTGAGTGCGGCCCTTAAATTCCGGTTTGCTCTAGAGCAAGAGGCATCGAACCATCTCGGGGTTTCCACAGGTTTCCTCGGTACAGGTTTAGAAATCTCACTTTTTATTACGGAGCAGAGTTCACCAAATGATTTGATCACATTACCCCCACGTCCATCAATAGTAAGGCAATTATCAATCAATACTGGATGTTTTTTAATTACCTTTGCCAGGACTCCCCTGTTATCCACTCCCCTCCAAACAACCCTTAATTTATCCGTTGAAGCTTCCAAGTTTCTTGCTCCAATTTCGTTTTGTGGACACTTACCCCCAAGAAATTTTAAGTGGATTACAATGGGATAGTGGTCGCTATATACTTTGCACACTACCTCGGCTTTAATTAAAACATCTGCAAGGGGAGATGAAACAAATATATAGTCAATCGTTGTGGCACTCCCATGGCCGATGAATGTGGGAAACGGGGCAGTGCTTATTTCGGTGCCGGCATGCTCCATGCAATTTACAAGTTCTCTAGTTGCGAGGAGATTGGATAATTCTGCACCTCTTCTACAGGGGGGATTTCTTAAGTGTATATGTGCATTGAAGTCCCCTCCTAAGCAAATACCGTCGAATTTCCCGTATTTCCGTCCCTCCACTATTTCATCAATAAAATCAAACAAGAGTATAAAATTACGATTAGGTTGAGACAAAAAATCATTATTGTAGAAATTGATCAAACATAGCCTTATCCTCTTAGTATATATCAGTGCCATAAAACTTAGACAATTAGTTTGTATTACTTCGACTTTGGCTTCTGCAGATATTTTAACCCAAATCGAGAGGCCCCCACTCGGTCGACCTAGAGAGGGTGCCAATACAGTCCTATTATGGCAACTATACCCTTCGAATAACAGATCGGCTGTGCACCAAGTTTCTTGGAACATTAACACATCGTGACAATTAACCCAGTCCTTCCAAGTTTTAATTTCCGTCTTTGCCTTCAGACCGGCAATGTTCCAACTAAGGATTGACAAGTTTTTATCAGGCCTTAGACAGACATCCTGATTAGTTACTTGGGTAGATACTGTTGTTTGGTTCACCAATTGGTCACATTGTGGGATTGAAAGCAAGGAAGTATCAGATAATGTCAAAAGTGCCTCAGATGGTGCTTCCTGTGTAGAGTCAAACTCAGGGGCCATAACAACTGGATCCTTATCAATAGCTGACAGTCAATCCAAGGTACCCAGGTCACGGAGTATCGAGAATCTGTTTTGCAGAGGAAATACGGGAGGTGGCTGCATTATTCTGTGTGGGGGTCGGTAAAAGTAACTCAGCGGTAAAGTGGTCACCACGGTAGATGGACCGGGTTGGACAAAGTTCTTATCCAACAGAAATTTTACAGTGCCAGGGTTCCTAAAGTTGACTATAATACAGTCCCCGTTGATGTTTTTGAAGAGAGGACAGACCCAGGTTACTCGACGTGTGGATAAAATATCTTTAGATATATCATAGCCGACCCCCTTATGCTTGGTTAGCCAGTCAATGCATTTATTGTGTAACTGAACCCAAGATTCTCCTTGCCCTTCCCTAAGAGGTGGTGTACCAGCCAGAACCAAGACGTAGGGACATGCCTCAGGTGGAAGGTGTAGAGCAGGGCCTTGATGTTTGAAAGGCCTGTTGTCCTCATGCAAAGTCTTATTCTGGCCGGGATTGGGAAGGACCTTCTGCTTGTTTGTGCCTGTGACAGTATTACATTTCTGATTGTTCTTAGTGACACTAGGAGCGGTGGGAAACGATTGAGGGATAGATGACAAACATGGGGGAGAATTACCTTTCCTTGTGTTTGTTTCCGCCGTAGATGTTGTAGTTATGGACGGACTACTGGCAATCTGTAATTCTTTAACCCCGTTTGTTGTAGATGAGTTACAATTTTTTGTGCAGTCACCGCTAGAGAGGGCACTGGTAATAGACTCCAGGTCTTTTAACAAATGATCACATCTTATTTTATCTAGGCATACCGTACCCTTTCTCCTGGCGTCATCATTTTTCATGATGGTTTCCAGTCTATCAAGTCTCTTAAAAATACTATTAAATTGTTTGATCATTTGACCTTCTAATTGTTTAAAAATTGTGTCCGCAATGGTCTCAATGAGATTCCCCTTTGATTTGGAATGAAAACTATTTTCATTTTGGGATTCTGTCTGCGTGGAGATTTTATTAGAATTTATGCCATCATTTATGACAATGGTGTCTCCCAAGTCAGGTGGAACTGGCGAAGATCCTGTTTGTTGTTGTTTCTTCCCCCTAGTCCACATGCTCTGTGGGGTTGGCTGGTTATTACTCCTAGGGGGCTGCTTCCTTTTGTTTATTGTGGACTTTACTGGACCCCTTTTTCGCTTAGCTCCAGTGTTCTCAGTTGTGTAAGTACACACGGTGATTGGTGGTGATGCTAATTGCGAGACGGGATCAGGAGCAACAACAGGGGCTGTATTAATGGTGTTTCCTTCTTTTGGTAGGTCGGGCAAACTGACAACAGGATTAGATTTTACCACGAAGACTTCAGGAAATTGGTGGGTGTTATCATTTGGACTAGCTATTGTACTAGGTTGATTAATAGGAAGTGAGCCCATAGAAAGCCTCCTCTCAGTTTCAGCAATCTCATTGAAGGCAGTGTCTAATAATGTTTCAAATGACGTTAAAAGAGATGCTGGAGTTACAATATCCTGTGTGTCTTTGTCTGTAGTGTTGCTTATAGCGTTACGTTTGCCCATTATTACAGCTGCAAGCTCACCTGGGTGTTAGACGTTAGATGGGTGGCCCGCCCGACCACTGTTGACCTCTGAGGGCCTCAGAGGGCCCGCCCTTTGCCCGGGCTTCGCCCCGGGCACTCCCGCGCGCTCCCGCGACGCGGGGGGTGCCAGTTCTTTTAATGCGACTCCGGGCGCTCCGATGACGGCGTCAAGGTGCGCCGCCGTAGGTGGTGCTGGGAGAGCGAGTCCACCGCTCGGCGGCCGCTAGGCTGTAGATTGCGGCAGCGGGAAGACTCACTGGGCAGGGCGGTGCGGTGCGCAGGGCGCTGGACCCCTTCTCAAAGAAGAGACAGAAGCTCTCACTGGGACTGACTCGATCTCAATCCTCACGGGCACCGGTGGCAAGTAGTTCCTGCTTCCGCCGGGGGTGTCAGTTCTTTCAATGCGCCTCCGGGCGCCCTGATGACGGCGTCAAGGTGCGCCGCCGCAGGTGGTGCTGGGAGAGCGAGCCCCGCGCTCGGCGGCCGCTAGGCTGTAGATTGCGGCGGCGGGAGAACTCGCTGGGCAGGGCGGTGCAGTGCACAGGGCGCTGGACCCCTTCTCAAAGAAGAGACAGAAGCTCTCACTGGGACTGACTCAATCTCAATCCTCACGGGCACCGGTGGCAAGTAGTTCCCGCTTCCGCCGGGGGTGTCAGTTCTTTTAATGCGCCTCTGGGCGCTCCGATGACGGCGTCAAGGTGCGCCGCCGCCGGTGGTGCTGGGAGAGCGAGTTCTCTGCTCGGCGGCCGCTAGGCTGTAGATTGCGGCGGCGGGAGGACTCGCTGGGCAGGGCGGTGTGGTGCGCAGGGCGCTGGACCCCTTCTCAAAGAAGAGACAGAAGCTCTCACTGGGACTGACTCGATCTCAATCCTCACGGGCACCGGTGGCAAGTAGAAGCATCAGAATAATGAAAGACTGGGACAAAGCATAACTCAATAACTTGTACCATGCACTTTGCATGCAGCTCTTTGATGGCAGTTCATAGCTTACTCTGCTAGATTATGATTGGAACTTGTAAACTGCACAATAACAAAACAATCTCTATGGCAAAAACAGGAACCCACTGAGCTATGCACAAAACAAAATACTGCTTTTTGAGAAATGTATGGTAGACATTCTTCGCAGCAGGCATATTAACAATCTGCACTTCCTTAGATGAGTCAAAGCTGCCACTGGAAAAACCCCCCATCTCTCTCCAGCAGGTACATTAATCACCAGAGTTATCTTGACACTTTTATTGCTGCCCAAAAAGCCACTGATTATACAGTGCTTTTAAAACTGCTGCCGGGGACCCCCTGGGAATATTGTCATGGACCCCTGGGGGGCCTGGCCCCTAGTTTGGGAACCACTGCTTTAGACTGAGGCCTGAGACCCCAGACCTGATAACACTAGGAGACTGGTAGTGCCTCAGGTATTTAGGGAATTCCTACTCACTATGGGCTATAAAATGAAATCCCCCTTGCTGGACACCTTGGCCAGACCAAAGTTTAGAGCAGGTTAGTCAGCCACGTCTACTGGCCAGGGATGCACCAGAAGGTGAAGGAGTTTTGAAATTCCTGTCCCACCTGTAAAACTAGTGGCAAGACTGGTGGGCATCCAAAGGCTCGCCTAATTTTCTTCCATGGGTTGGGGTTCCCTCTAAGAGGGTAGGGCTTGACATTGTTGGTCTCTTTGACCCTCCTACAGCATCAGGAATTATATATTTTGGTGGTACTGTATCATGCCACCAGGCATCCGGAGGATATTCCCTTTAGGACCGCCACTTTCCCTGCAGTGCCCAGGGCCCTCATTGGTATCTTTACCAGAGTGGGCTTCCCTATGGAGGTGGTATCAGATAGAGATGCAAACGTTATGTCTGGTTACCTAAAACACATGTGGAATGAGTGTGGAGTGACCTAAAGGTTCACTACCCCCTAACATCCGTAGTGTAATGGCCTTGTTGAAGAATTCGACTAACCATGAAAGGTATGAATCGTGGACTCGCTGAAGAACTCTGGAGGAGATGGGATGTCCTATTGCCATGCCTGCTTTTTGCCTATCGGGAAGTGCCACAGAAGGGAGTGGAATTCTACCGATTTGAACTTTTGTTTGGTGATCCTGTTAGGGGACCATTGTGCCTTTTGGATGAGGGATAGGAGAAGCCTCTTGTTGAACCTAAATAGGACATAGTGGACTATGTGCTTGGACTCCACTGCAGGATGGCTGAATACATTTGGAAAGCAAACCAAAACCTTGAGGACGGCCAAGAGTTCCAGAAACAATGGTATGGTAAAATGCTGCGATGGGGGAGTTCTAATGAGGGCAGAAGGTGCTTGTTTTGGAGCCTGTGGGTCCCTAGGGCCCGCCAGGATAAGTGGAGTGGGCCCTACCCTGTCCTAGAAAGAAAACGGGAGGCCAAATATCTGGTGGACCTTGGCTTTTGCAGGAATCCCAAGTAGGTCATCCATGTGAACAGCCTTAAACCTTATTATGACAGGGCAGATGTGAAAATGCTCATGGTTACAAATGAGGAACAGGAAGCAGTGAATGAACCTTTCCCTGACCTCCTGTTCAATAACCTAAAAGATGGTTCAGTGGAAGGAGTGGTCTTGTCAGACACATCTCTACCCACCAGCAGACTGATTGCAGGCAAGTCCTACATCAGTTTGCTGAGCTCTTCAATTTGACCCCTGGTCGGACTACCTAGTGTGCCCATCATTTGGACACTGGTGAAAGCCAACATGTCAAAAACAAAACGTACAGGCAGTCTGATCATGTGAAAGAGAACATCAAAGCTGAAGTAAGCAAGATGCTAGAATTGGGAGTCATTGAGCCATCTGAGAACCCCTTGGCTTGGTTTTAGTCCAGAAACCTCATGCCTAGGGTGGTAAGGAAGAAATACAGTTCTATGTGGACTATAGAGGCCTTAATGCTGTGACAAAAATCAATGCACACCTGATTTCAATGGCAGATGGATTAATTAACAGGTTGGGAGCAGCAAAATATCTGAGTACTTGTGATCTCACATATGGGTACTAGCATATAGGTTTGAATCCAGGAGCAAAAGAGAGATCTGCATTTACAACCCAAGATGGGCATTATCAGCTTACTTTGATGCCTTTTGGGCTGAGAAATGCCCCTGCCACTATTCTAAGGATGGTGAACAAACTCCTAGCTGGTTTGGAATACTACAGTGCAGCTTATCTAGATGATATTGCTGTCTTAAGCTCTATCTGGAAAGATCACCAAATCCGCCCCAATCAATTTAAATGGCTCCCCTGTTAGACGGAAATACTGGTAACATAACACAAACTAACACAACAGTGAGAACGAAAACCATAAAATCAATAAAAAATGGATTAACCCTTCGATAAGATGGTGCCCATGTTGTAGATCCAGGCACTTCCTGGTAAAGTGCATGCAGTGTGCTACAAGGAAATCAAAATGCACCACGATTTGGGCAGTTTAGTTCTGATGTCCAGTAGAGTTGCGCGAACGCGCTCTGAGTACCTTCAAATAGCCTACCTTGAACAGGGGGCATGGCCTCAGCTTTTGTCAGTGGTACAGCAAGACATAACAATGAAAGGGCAATGTAAAAATGTAACTGGGATTCAGCAACCCTAGATCCTTTAAGCAGGTTTCCCTGTTAGATGTAAATACTGGTAACATAACACAAACTAACACACAGTGAGTAAGAGAACCATAAAATCAATTAAAAAGGGATTAACCCTTTGATAAGATGGCGCTCATGTTGTAGGAGCTGGACGCCTCCCAGTAAAGTGCACAAGTGAGCTACAAGGGAATCAAAATGAAATACGATTTGGGCGGTTCAGTTTTGGTGTCCAGTAGAATTTTCCTGGTTGCCTCTGCTTTGAGGTCCCTGGCCTCACTATAGAGGAATCTCTACTCCCAGTAATCCCTGTGAAATCCACTGACATCACCCTGTTCTTGCCTGGAAGCTTTTTGCCTCAGGCTCCCAAGAGTAGGACACTCTCCTTCTCCCTGATATAACTCATCTCTGGAGGGTCCATCACCTCCTTGCAATTCTGAAAAATTGGACAGCAACCTCGGAGGCCAGATCCTTCTTCTGAGGGTTGGACCTCTGGAACTCTTTGGGCTGGATCACTAGACTCTATACCTTTTCTCTTCTCATTGGGCGCTTGGCCCACTGTTCCACAGTCCAACAAGTGTCCTGCACTTCCCTGCTGTGCAGTCTGTGACCTAATCACAGCACAGAGAGGTCCAGCTTTTGTACATAGGCCTTCCTTTCTACCCCTGACCAATCAGAAATTTCTGGATCATTTCCCAGTGGATGCGGTACTGAGAAGGCAGGAGACACAACTACCTTCATAAGGCCTAACACATCTCTCCATTTCAAGCTCGCCATTGCCATTGGATGGAGCTTGGCTTTGTTGTCTGCATATGTCATCTGATGGAATACACCAGGTTTGATCTGCTATGGAGAAACTAGTCTGTCCATGACGAAAGTCACACTGGCTCCTGTATCTCTCAGAGACTCAACCTCAGTACCATTGAATGTAGGCCTTTGCCTATGCTTGGAGGTAAGGGCTGCGAGGGCTGCAACTTCTATCCCACCCACAGATACTAAGGTTACCTCTTTGTACCCCTTCGACATCTCTAGGCCCACTTTCACCCCCACACCTACACTAGCAATCCCCAGGGACTGTCCACCAGTGGGGGACATTTTGCTGCAGACAGCATCTTCTCTTTTGTGTTCTGACTGATGACAGTCATAACACTTCCGTCTTTGTAGGGTCAAAGAAATGTCCTGCCTTTGTTGGGTAAAAGGACTTCCCCTGAAATCATGTCTCCTTAAAAGTGGAATGACTCATGGATCCCCCTCTTTGTGCAGATGTTTGTGGACTATAGAGGACTCTTTTACTTTTTTATCTTTGTTATCCAGGGCTTTCCCCTCAGAGGGGATCTGTCCTCCTTTCTTTTGATCACCCCTCTAGTATTTCCCGCTAACCCTTGTATGAACCCACTCATCAGCTGCCTGCCATAGTTCCCTGGGACCACACAGTTTATAGTCAAACAGATACTGGTGTAACTTCTCTGAGGGACAATTATTCAAAATATGCATCTTCATGAACACATTACAGATCCAATCTCTAGTGCCTTTACTGAGATGTCAACAAAGTCTACCCACAATTACGTACTGACTTCCTGAGTGTCCCTGAAAGTCATCCTGTACTGCTTCTGAGGTTTTACCAAACTATCTGCTCAGCTGCTCTTTCATGTGGGAGTAGGATTCTTCTTCCTCCCCCTCTAGGGTGAGGCCTATCGCTCCCAGCTACTGGGAGAAACTATCACAGGACTGAACCCCAGTATTGAGAGCTAATGCTTCTCATTCTTAGGGCCTTCTCAAATGTTGTCAGCTGTTTATCAGTATAATCTCCCTCCTGGCACTTAGGGGCAATCCCCTTGAGCAATCTAGGTATGAAAACCATCACCCCTGACATTTAAAGCTCATCTTTGCTGCCACCATCTCTTCTATCTCCCTCTCTTGCCCACTTCTTGCTGTCCAGGGCTAATTTTTTTTCCTCCACAACTATGTAGGCTAACAAGGCCTCAAGTTCTCTAACTATGAGGAACAGTTCTGCTTCCTCTTTGGTGGATCCCACAAATCACCCCCTCCCACTAGCTGTAGGCTGTAGGCAGGAATTCATCATCCTTCCCTTCCCCTCCTATCTTTTGAGCTTTCTTTATTTCTTCTAGCTAGGGATTTCACCAGTGGTGGTAGAAGCTGGTAACAATGTAGCACTCCCTAAGCTCTACTACATTGAGTGTGGGTAGGCAAGCTAGATCAAGTTCCATAGTATACCTAGTTCTGGGTCACACACAAACTCTGCAAACAATTGAATCAGAAAAATTTGGAAAAAAGTAAAAATTAATAATTATTATTTCAAAAATCAATTTTAGCTTTCTTTCAATTCAGAGGATTTTAAAAGTATTCACTAAATGCTGTATGGTAATATTATACACAAGTAGGAAGATGATTTATTAGTAGGTGCAGATAGGTACCTACAGCCAGCAATAAAACCACAATCACAAATAAGGTCAAGTCAAGTCTCAAATTAATCCTTGCTCAAACCTTGATAGCTTGGCTCACAAGCAGGCAGGCTTAACTTAGCAGAAAGGTGTATAAAGCATTTAATATAAGCAAAGCAATAAATAAGTAAGACACAACACAGAATAAAAATCCAGCACCAATTTATAAAAATAGGAAATACTTGCATAATTAAAATGACACCAAAACAACAAATCTCCAATGTAGGGAGAAGTGCATTTTTAAAGATTAAATGTAAAAATGTGTGTGATAAAAAGCATAAGGTGCCAAACAGGTACATACGTTTGCTCTTGTCCGGGACTGCGTCAAAGTTTTAGGCCAACCGTGATGAAGTACGGGTTGGATACATTGGGTGGTTGGGTCAGGTCAAAATTTTTCCTTTGAACTTCGTCACTTTTTTGATTTTTCTTCCCTCGATTGTCAAGTGAGCTCCTCTGCAAGCTTGGAAGCAGTTCTATGTTGGCGGCTTGCTTCAACAAGATCCCTCAGTGATTCCAGGAGTTCTTCATTCTCATCGTTGACGGCAAAGAGCTCTGGCCCTTTCATCGGGGCAATCCTGGATTTCAGGCCGAGTCGTGGTTTGACATCGCAGGCTTGACTCATCATCAGGCCGGTTATGAAGCTTTTTGACATAAGTTGTTCCAGAAGGTTTCCTTTGGATCTTTGAGTGTCCACACCACCACCCAAGGGTTTAGCAGCTGTGAGTTGCCTCGTGGAGGCACCTTGTCTATATCCACTATTGTCCCGGTTTTCAAAAAAGGAAATAGGGATAGCACCCTCTGTTATAGGCCCATATCCCTACTGGATTAAGCTGTTAAAGTGATGGGACATAACCTGATGGATAGGCTGACCACTTGGGTAGGCGATACCAACATCTTAACTGACACCCAATATGGTTGTCGTCTAGGGAGGTCCACAGTTGACCAATGTCTGAATTTATCATTGGTGTGGTCTGCTGGTATTATTGTATGCAGACGACGCAGTCCTTTGAAAACCTTACTCAACACCTTTGTGAAGTTTATGGAGGACCGGGACCTGTTAGTCAACAACTCTAAGTCATATGTGATGCAGGTGGGGTTAAGTAAAAGGAAGTCTTTTAAATTTAAGGTAGGATCTACCCCAATCCCTAGGACTAGTGCCTTCTCTTACCTGGGGTTCACGTCGGATGCCAAATTAAACTGGGACCCTCTGTGAAGAAAAAATAAAGGGGAATTCTTAAAGGCTAATGCAGCAATTTTGAACTTTGCATCAGGGTTGGGTAAAAAACCAATAGGTACAATCTTGGAGATTTATAGAGCTAAGTGTTTAGCCCAGGTACCTCACAGTAGTGAAATTTGGGGGTTATACATTGCATGTAAAGCTATGAAGAATTGAAAATAGGTTCCTGAGATGACTCCTATGTGTACCCCAAGGAACCTCTACTTTTTCTGTACACGAAGAACTGAGTATTTCCTACCTGTCAGACAAAGTTTGGTTGAATAAAGGGACCTCTTTACATAAAGACATCCTAGGGGATTGTATGGCCCCTGATTATGCCACCATATCCCTTGGTTTAAATATATCCGGGAAGGGTTGGGGACTCGTAGAAGGGTGGATCACTTTAGTGACCCGGATTCAATCAACAGTAAGGATTTACTTTGGGCTAAGGAGTCTGTAGACTCCAGGTGGTGAAAAAGGAGGAGTGTGAGCTAACGAAGCCCAGTGTACGCAAATACATTATCTTGAAAACCGTACAATCGACGGAAACATATCTCCTTGGACTTTCCAAAACATACGACCGTTGTTTATTGACAAGGTTTTGTTTTCATTTGTATTATCTCTTCCTTGCTCACCCATGAGGGAGTGGCAAAGGTGAGATCCTGTCACCATGCGGCTGTGACAGCAAGTCCCCTCAGGACATGATTCATTTTTTAATGTTCTATAGTTTCTACGAGGTGCAGAGAAAGTCCTATTTAATCCCAATTTTAAAAACAGCAAATTTTACTCAAGTGCGTCCTGCTTCTACTTTTTAGCTATGCTCTCAGGGTCCACGTTATGGCATTTTCTTAGTGTTTTAAGTGCCACAGTTAGGCTTAGATCTAGTTGTGATTAGTACCATGTGTAAAGTAGGTTTGATGAACTTTTTTCATTATTTATTTGAAGAATGTGTTTTATATTTATGTGTGATGTTTAATGATAAATGATATTAATTGGATGGGAGTTTTCTGTATGGCTGGAGCCCCGACTTTAATGGTTTTTATTACAAAAGCTGAATACAGTTTCGATTGATTGATTGACTTCCTTACAAGTGTGGCATATGTTTGCCCCAGAAAACTATTCTCACAAAAATCAAAAATGGAGAAAATCTCTCCCTGAGGTTAAGGTTCAGGTCAGGTAGTAGGGGTGGGTCTGGTATGTGTCCTATCTGTCTTTCTCCCTTTAAGAACAGTTTGCCTACCCAGCCAAACTCTTGTCCTAGCATCTGCTGCTGCAGATCTTTTATCACGAAATGGTCTCTTTGTCTTAGCCCAGGCGACTTCACACCTCATCAAGGAAGCCTGGCTCAGCTTGTCAAAGGCTGGCCAATCAGAAGAAGTAGCTACAGGCCTGCTTTTAGATAACTTCAAGAAAGCAGTTCTATAACTTCTTTACTGTAATAGTTATAATAAATCCAATCTTGGCAAGTTGCTAGATTTATTGTAACTATTATATTCATACTTTGAATTACATTGCTATCTCAATCCCGTCAAAATATAGGCTTTATTAAAGTTAAAAAAAGCCTTCCCTTGTTAGCCTACAGAGTTAGCAATCTACAATCGTGGAAAGTAAATGTGAAGTTTGTCCCTCACTAGGGCATATAAAACATATTTTCTAATATCCCTGCTTATTATCACAATGCACCCTACCCTTGGGGTATCTAAATAAGACTTAGGGGGACTTATATGTACAAATAAGGCAGTTTAAAACTTTGAGAGTACCTTTACTTCCAAAGTCGAATTTGGACATAGTTGTATTTTAAAAGCAACCTGCAAAGCAGGGCTGCCTTTAAAATGATAGCAGACACCACAAGCGTGCACACTTGAGTGCATTAAATCCACCTGGGTCTCTAAACCTACATGCCCTACCACATACTAGGAACTTACAGGTAAGATGTCAGAACCAATGAAAATTACACCTAATTGCCATATACCTTTTATTCAGAGCACTGGCCAACCTTAGGCCTGGTTAGCAGAGCCCAGGGCACAATCAGAGTCAGTAACCACGAATATCAGTCAAAAAATTGATTTTATCAAGGCAAAAAGGATGACTTTCACACACCCATATAGCCACTTACACAGCCATTCACACATCCATACAGCAAACTCACTGACACAGTGGCTCACATACCCATACCGCCACTCACACACCACTCAGAAAGCCAGTTACACACCCAGTCATACACCTACCAATGACACACTCACATGTCCACTTACATACCCACACACTCACACACCCATTCAGCCACTCACACACCATCTCAGAGACCCATGCAAACACGCATACACCCACTCACCTACCCATGCAAAAACACTCATGTACCCAGTCACACATCCATACAGCCACTCACACACCCTCGCACACACCCTTACAGTCACTGATAATCCACTTACAGAGTCAGAGAGCCACTCACATACCCATTACAGAGCTACATGGGTGCTCACACACTCACTCACCTACTCAATCAGCCACTTGCACCCCACACAACCACTCAAACACCAAGTCATACACCCTTTTAGCCACTCACACAACGAATCACACACCCACTGCATTAAATGTTTGTGTTTTTTTCATTGACTGTTTGCTTTTGGTTGGGGACGGATCTGTGGATCTGTCAAGGGTCTGCTCGCAGCATAGCCGGCAAACCCCTTATTTGACCAAAGATCTGTGGCAGATCCACCAATCTGAGTAAGAAATTTAAAAAAAAAGATCTGTAAACAAAGTTTAGGAAAAGGATTGGCTCTGAAAAGGGCCTTTGCATTTAGGTTGTGTAGATAACTACACATAGAACAAGATCCAGTCTTTTAACTTGTCAAGGAGCATCCTGTGGCCTTTGTCTGTGAAAATGGCCCTGTCTTTTTGATATATTCCATCCATGGGAAATGTAAGTTAGTATGGGATCTAGAGCCCATGTTGTGGTCGTGGAGAAATGCAGAACCAGCTTTATTGACATGTTTCATGCATTTCCCTAACTGTGGATAAAATTGGGTTAACCATTGCCACTTCTGTTTTTGGCTATTGTATAGGAAAAGTAACATTAATTTACCAAAGGTATCCTTCATTATGATTTCCAGTTCTACCTCAGTAATTGTGCCTAGGTCATTGCCACCACAGTGCACAATCATGATGCCTGGATGATGGCAATCCACAATGTTTTCAATCAAAGGCTGACATTGATGCCACGTTAACCCTCTCTGGCCACCCCAAGTAATGCCTATATCAGTTAAATCTAGGTACCTGTCAATGCCACTCTTTCTAGCACTCTCTCTGGCCCAAATCACAAAACTATGGCCTCCAATCAAGACTCTGACCAGTTTGGAGACAAGCAGTAATAGTACACAGGAAAATTCTGCAGCAGACTGAGACAGTTACGAAGACTAAAAGGAGCTAAAATGGAGTACAGCAAGAAAAATATAAAATAACATGTTGGAAGAAGGGACTTATGACTAGCAGTAATGCCAGAATCACAAAAAGGTCCAGTCAAGTTCTCAATAAATTATTCCCCTGCTCAACCCTTGGTAGCTGGCAATGAGGAGGCAGGCTTAACCGAAGAGACATGTGTGTAAAGCATTTACAAACACCAATACATTAGAAAACTGAGAAACAAAACTCAATAAAAATCCAGCACCGATTTATAAAAATAGTTTATATGTTTATGAACAAATAAACACCAAAATGACAAAGATCCAATGTAGCAAACCAGAGATACAAATCTTTACAGAATAAACAATAATAAAGTATGCACATGTTAACCTATGGAGCTATTGTGCTACTATGTGGAAAAATGACATTGGCAGTTTTTCCCTTACCAGGGCATATAAAACATATTTTATAATGTTCCTGCTTATAGCTAGAAGGCCCCCTTACCTGAGAGGCACCTAGGGGAGACATTAGAGGTGACTTATGTGTAGAAATAAGGTAGCTTAAGACTTTGGGACTCATGTTCAAACATCATAAATTACATCAGAGAATCTCCTAATATGAGACTGACCCCGCATAAGCTACACCAGATCTGCTTACCTGCTCTGATTCTGACCTAGCTCTGGTGACAGACCCATCATGAACTTTTCTTGTTCCTAAAGGTTATTGACTCTGCCACAGCTATGATAGAAGGAAATGACTGCCCCAACTTTACATGTAGTCAAGTCGGCCCAAGGTCTAAAACCTTTTCATCAAGAACTGTCCTAACCTCACCTGGGATAGACTGCCCAGCCCTTCTGGCCCCTGAGACACCTGTCTCATACAAAATCTCTCAATTCGTCAGCCTTTCAGATGACAAATTGAAGATAAAAAGACAAGCTTAATGTTCACAAATCATGCAGCTGCGGACTCACCTGCCCAAAGATGCGGACCATGAAAAAGAGTGCAGTCATCATGAATGGCCAGCACACCAGGCTCATCCGTGCTTAAAGGGGGTCTGGTGCATCTCATGCAACAGTGGCTGAAGGGATACCACTAAAGATATGATTAAGCAGTGGGATGGGCAATGAGCTTTGCACACTCTGATTGCGCACAAATGAATTCAGTCCTGCCCCTCCATGGACCCCCGTAATTGACCCTGAGCCCCTGCGTGCCTTTACACTGAACCCAAGTGCAAATAGTTCTTCTGAGTGGGCTCTGACAGCCCTTCAGTAAACACCCTTGAATCTCTCTGGCCTAACAGTTGCGTAATTGTGTTTGCTTTTATTTAAAGGATATGCTAGTGGTAATTGATTGAAGTAAAAGGAGAGTGCTAGCTGCGCAGGTATTTCACTGCACACCTATGTTACTCCGGAAGTGTATTGATTGTATTTCCGGGTAAGGCACAGCACCGTAAACACTTCTTTCAATTATATTCTTTGGGTTTTCTTTGGTGTACTACACCGACGATACCCAAATAGTTGTATCATTTTCCAATACAGACTGTAAAACGAGTGATACCTTTCGAGACTGTATGCTGGCAGTTAGCAATTCGATGGGTAACCCTTATCTCAAGTTAAATTTCTCCAAAACAGAGGTGGTGCTATTCAGACAGCATACTTCCTTCTGGACGTCATCATGCCGGCCTCAGGAATTGGGAACTTTGCAAGCTCCTGAGATTAAAGTTAAAATTCTGGGAGTCATCTTAGATAGTGTACTGACCTGTAAAAATCAGGTCTCATTAGTTATTTCCTCTTCTTATTTTGCTTTAAAAATTATAAAAAGATTTCCCATCTAATCCCTTTTGAGCTCCTGAAGACAGTTGTAATTACATGGGTCCTATCTCGTATTGAGTACTGCAATGGCCTGTATCCAAACCTACAGAAGGGCTTGATCAGCAGACTGCAGATGCTGCAAAACTCAGCTGCCAAGATGCTGCTCAATCTAACAAAATGTACTTCTGCTACCCAGGCTCTTAATTAACTGAATTGGCTTCCGATTGAAAAACATGCCATCTTCAAAGCCCTATGTATAGCATTCAAGGCTTTGCATGGATCTGACCCTGACTAACTAAAGACTAATTTCAAGTGGTACTTCCTGCGTAGAACGCTTCGCTCTAGTACAATGAGAAATCTGTTGGTTGCCTTCCACAAGCGTGGTTCCTGGGGAGGTGGTAGTTTTATCAGAGGCACAGCCCTATACTGGAACACTCTTCCCTTGGGCATCAAATCTACATTGACTCTTGTGACATTTAGGAAATCCTTAAAGACCTGGCTTTTCGGCAATTAATTAGGGCCCTTCAGAGTTAAAAGAGACACCTTAGGACATATGAATGCTTAACAAAACTACAATCAAATCAAACTAAAAACAAGGATGTATGAGGATGGTGTTGGTTCTTGAAGCATTGAATGAGGTGGTGGAGGCTGTTCAGAGTAGGGGCCAAAATCGATTTACAAAAGGGGGTGGTGATGAACAGAGTGTCTGAATTGAGCAGACCACTCTTACCCAGTCCAAAGATCAGGGCTTGATCCATCACCGTTATTTATCTCACTGCCCCATCCCAGCTCAGAACCTGGGTATATGCAAATCAGTCTGTCCCTGGCCCAGTGCATCATGGGAACAGGGCAGACTAAACTACCAAGCCAATTCTTTACCAGAAAGGAGACAAGCTACCGGGGACCGGTTTCTGGCATTTCAGCCTCTTCGGCCCGGCTTGCTTGAATCCTGATGGAGCAGTGAGAAAGGGACTCATGTCTGAGTATACCCTGCCACACCTATAGTGGCCAAAATCGATTTACAAAAGGGGGTGGTGATGAACAGAGTGTCTGAATTGAGCAGACCACTCTTACCCAGTCCAAAGATCAGGGCTTGATCCATCACCGTTATTTATCTCACTGCCCCATCCCAGCTCAGAACCTGGCTATATGCAAATCAGTCTGTCCCTGGCCCAGTGCATCATGGGAACAGGGCAGACTAAACTACCAAGCCAATTCTTTACCAGAAAGGAGACAAGCTACCGGGGACCGGTTTCTGGCATTTCAGCCTCTTCGGCCCGGCTTGCTTGAATCCTGATGGAGCAGTGAGAAAGGGACTCATGTCTGAGTATACCCTGCCACACCTATAGTGGCCAAAATCGATTTACAAAAGGGGGTGGTGATGAACAGAGTGTCTGAATTGAGCAGACCACTCTTACCCAGTCCAAAGATCAGGGCTTGATCCATCACCATTATTTATCTCACTGCCCCATCCCAGCTCAGAACCTGGCTATATGCAAATCAGTCTGTCCCTGGCCCAGTGCATCATGGGAACAGGGCAGACTAAACTACCAAGCCAATTCTTTACCAGAAAGGAGACAAGCTACTGGGGACCGGTTTCTGGCATTTCAGCCTCTTCGGCCCGGCTTGCTTGAATCCTGATGGAGCAGTGAGAAAGGGACTCATGTCTGAGTATACCCTGCCACACCTATAGTGGCCAAAATCGATTTACAAAAGGGGGTGGTGATGAACAGAGTGTCTGAATTGAGCAGACCACTCTTACCCAGTCCAAAGATCAGGGCTTGATCCATCACCGTTATTTATCTCACTGCCCCATCCCAGCTCAGAACCTGGCTATATGCAAATCAGTCTGTCCCTGGCCCAGTGCATCATGGGAACAGGGCAGACTAAACTACCAAGCCAATTCTTTACCAGAAAGGAGACAAGCTACCGGGGACCGGTTTCTGGCATTTCAGCCTCTTCGGCCCGGCTTGCTTGAATCCTGATGGAGCAGTGAGAAAGGGACTCATGTCTGAGTATACCCTGCCACACCTATAGTGGCCAAAATCGATTTACAAAAGGGGGTGGTGATGAACAGAGTGTCTGAATTGAGCAGACCACTCTTACCCAGTCCAAAGATCAGGGCTTGATCCATCACCGTTATTTATCTCACTGCCCCATCCCAGCTCAGAACCTGGCTATATGCAAATCAGTCTGTCCCTGGCCCAGTGCATCATGGGAACAGGGCAGACTAAACTACCAAGCCAATTCTTTACCAGAAAGGAGACAAGCTACCGGGGACCGGTTTCTGGCATTTCAGCCTCTTCGGCCCGGCTTGCTTGAATCCTGATGGAGCAGTGAGAAAGGGACTCATGTCTGAGTATACCCTGCCACACCTATAGTGGCCAAAATCGATTTACAAAAGGGGGTGGTGATGAACAGAGTGTCTGAATTGAGCAGACCACTCTTACCCAGTCCAAAGATCAGGGCTTGATCCATCACCGTTATTTATCTCACTGCCCCATCCCAGCTCAGAACCTGGCTATATGCAAATCAGTCTGTCCCTGGCCCAGTGCATCATGGGAACAGGGCAGACTAAACTACCAAGCCAATTCTTTACCAGAAAGGAGACAAGCTACCGGGGACCGGTTTCTGGCATTTCAGCCTCTTCGGCCCGGCTTGCTTGAATCCTGATGGAGCAGTGAGAAAGGGACTCATGTCTGAGTATACCCTGCCACACCTATAGTGGCCAAAATCGATTTACAAAAGGGGGTGGTGATGAACAGAGTGTCTGAATTGAGCAGACCACTCTTACCCAGTCCAAAGATCAGGGCTTGATCCATCACCGTTATTTATCTCACTGCCCCATCCCAGCTCAGAACCTGGCTATATGCAAATCAGTCTGTCCCTGGCCCAGTGCATCATGGGAACAGGGCAGACTAAACTACCAAGCCAATTCTTTACCAGAAAGGAGACAAGCTACCGGGGACCGGTTTCTGGCATTTCAGCCTCTTCGGCCCGGCTTGCTTGAATCCTGATGGAGCAGTGAGAAAGGGACTCATGTCTGAGTATACCCGGCCACACCTATAGTGGCCAAAATCGATTTACAAAAGGGGGTGGTGATGAACAGAGTGTCTGAATTGAGCAGACCACTCTTACCCAGTCCAAAGATCAGGGCTTGATCCATCACCGTTATTTATCTCACTGCCCCATCCCAGCTCAGAACCTGGCTATATGCAAATCAGTCTGTCCCTGGCCCAGTGCATCATGGGAACAGGGCAGACTAAACTACCAAGCCAATTCTTTACCAGAAAGGAGACAAGCTACCGGGGACCGGTTTCTGGCATTTCAGCCTCTTCGGCCCGGCTTGCTTGAATCCTGATGGAGCAGTGAGAAAGGGACTCATGTCTGAGTATACCCTGCCACACCTATAGTGGCCAAAATCGATTTACAAAAGGGGGTGGTGATGAACAGAGTGTCTGAATTGAGCAGACCACTCTTACCCAGTCCAAAGATCAGGGCTTGATCCATCACCGTTATTTATCTCACTGCCCCATCCCAGCTCAGAACCTGGCTATATGCAAATCAGTCTGTCCCTGGCCCAGTGCATCATGGGAACAGGGCAGACTAAACTACCAAGCCAATTCTTTACCAGAAAGGAGACAAGCTACCGGGGACCGGTTTCTGGCATTTCAGCCTCTTCGGCCCGGCTTGCTTGAATCCTGATGGAGCAGTGAGAAAGGGACTCATGTCTGAGTATACCCTGCCACACCTATAGTGGCCAAAATCGATTTACAAAAGGGGGTGGTGATGAACAGAGTGTCTGAATTGAGCAGACCACTCTTACCCAGTCCAAAGATCAGGGCTTGATCCATCACCGTTATTTATCTCACTGCCCCATCCCAGCTCAGAACCTGGCTATATGCAAATCAGTCTGTCCCTGGCCCAGTGCATCATGGGAACAGGGCAGACTAAACTACCAAGCCAATTCTTTACCAGAAAGGAGACAAGCTACCGGGGACCGGTTTCTGGCATTTCAGCCTCTTCGGCCCGGCTTGCTTGAATCCTGATGGAGCAGTGAGAAAGGGACTCATGTCTGAGTATACCCTGCCACACCTATAGTGGCCAAAATCGATTTACAAAAGGGGGTGGTGATGAACAGAGTGTCTGAATTGAGCAGACCACTCTTACCCAGTCCAAAGATCAGGGCTTGATCCATCACCGTTATTTATCTCACTGCCCCATCCCAGCTCAGAACCTGGCTATATGCAAATCAGTCTGTCCCTGGCCCAGTGCATCATGGGAACAGGGCAGACTAAACTACCAAGCCAATTCTTTACCAGAAAGGAGACAAGCTACCGGGGACCGGTTTCTGGCATTTCCCTCACCACCCCTTGTTGTAAATATTTTTGTCCACCCTAAGCGTGGAAGGGTATTCTCAGATGTGAGACCCTTGCTCATTGCACCATCAGGATTCAAGCAAACCGGGCCGAAGACGGCTGTAATGCCAGAAACCGGTCCCCGGGAGCTTGTTTCCTTCCCAGTGTAAGAATTGGCTTTTGTAGTTTGGTTTGCCCTGTTCCCATCATGCACTGGGACAGGAACAGACTAATTTGCATACAGCCAGGTTCTGAAACTGGGATGGTGCAGTGAGCTAAAAAACGGTGTTGGATCTAGCCCTGATCTCTTGACTGGGTGAGAGCTTTCTGCTTAATTCAGAGACTCTGTCCCTCACCACCCCTTGTTGTAAATGTTCAGAGTAGGGGCACATGGATTCAACCTGTTTTTCAGCCTTTCCCTGTCTGTAATATTTTAAAAAGTTCTGAAGAGCGCTGGAGTAAAGACCTGCTTTATCATAAGATTTTAAATCAGTACGGTTCAAAACATCTTCAATTTTGGCATGCTGGCACTGCGTATCATTTTTTCAGATATCCCAGGCATCACTCAAAAACGTCCCTAACTAATCCAGCTGCTGCCATGGTACCAAGTTCATCTTTTGGGCATAATTAATCAGTTGCAGGTTAGAAGGCTGGTAAAGGATGCGTTGAATGCACTAATTGCCCAAAGAGATTGCTGTGGTTAAATGTCCAAAAACACAGTTGATGGGCAGAATGCAGAACAATGTCTTACATTCACCACAGTACAAAGATCTGGGCCTAAATCCATCATTATTTTGCACTCCACACCACCCTAGGTCAGACAATGGCTATATGCAAATTAGCCTTGACCCTGTGCCTCATGGGAACAGTCCAGCCCGAACTACCAAGACATGTCTTTCCTAGACCGGAATCAAGCACCCAAGGACCGGTTTCTGGCTATCAGCCTTCTTCAGCCTGGATAGCTTGACTCCAGTGATGTGGAGAGCCTGGGACTCACGTCTGAGCATACTCAGCCCACTCGGGGTGAAAATTGCAAAAAACACAGTTGATGGACAGAATGAAGAACAATGTCTTACATTCACCCCAGTACAAAGATCTGGGCCTAAATCCATCGTTTTTTTGCACTTTGCACTCCACACCACCCTAGGTCAGACAATGGCTATATGCAAATCACCCTTGACCCTGTGCCTCATGGGAACAGTCCAGCCCGAACTACCAAGCCATGTCTTTCCTAGACTGGAATCAAGCATCCAAGGACCGGTTTCTGGCTATCAGCCTTCTTCAGCCTGGATAGCTTGACTCCAGTGATGTGGAGAGCCTGGGACTCACGTCTGAGCATACCCAGCCCACTCGGGGTGAAAATTGCAAAAAACACAGTTGATGGACAGAATGCAGAACAATGTCTTACATTCACCCCAGTACAAAGATCTGGGCCTAAATCCATCGTTTTTTGCACTCCACACCACCCTAGGTCAGACAAGGGCTATTTGCAAATCAGCCTTGACCCTGTGCCTCATGGGAACAATCCAGCCCGAACTACCAAGCCATGTCTTTCCTAGGAAGCTTGTTTCCGGTCCAGGGAAGACATGGCTTGGCAGTTCGGGCTGGACTGTTCCCATGAGGCACAGGGTCAGACTGATTTGCATATAGCCATGTCTGAACTGGGGTGGCATAGTGGGCTATAGAACGGTGATGGATTAAACCCAGATCTTTTGGCTGGGTGTGAGTGTTTGATTGATTCAGATGCTCCGTCCATCACCACCCCTTTTTGTACCACTTTTGGCCGCCTTAAGTGTGGCAGGGTATGCTCAGACGTGAGTCCCTTGCTCACTTTGCCACTGGATCCAAGCAAGACGGGCTGAAGACGGCTGGAATGCCAGAAACCGGTCCTCGGAAGCTTGTTTCCGGTCCAGGGAAGACATGGCTTGGCAGTTCGGGCTGGACTGTTCCCATGAGGCACAGGGTCAGACTGATTTGCATATAGCCATGTCTGAACTGGGGTGGCATAGTGGGCTAAAGAACGGTGATGGATTAAACCCAGATCTTTTGGCTGGGTGTGAGTGTTTGATTGATTCAGATGCTCTGTCCATCACCACCCCCTTTTGTACCGCTTTTGGCCGCCTTAAGTGTGGCAGGGTATGCTCAGACGTGAGTCCCTTGCTCACTTTGCCACTGGATTCAAGCAAGCCGGGCTGAAGACGGCTGGAATGCCAGAAACCGGTCCTCGGAAGCTTGTTTCCGGTCCAGGGAAGACATGGCTTGGCAGTTCGAGCTGGACTGTTCCCATGAGGCACAGGGTCAGACTGATTTGCATATAGCCATGTCTGAACTGGGGTGGCATAGTGGGCTAAAGAACGGTGATGGATTAAATCCAGATCTTTTGGCTGGGTGTGAGTGTTTGATTGATTCAGATGCTCCATCAATCACCACCCCCTGTTGTACCGGTTTTGGCCGCCTTAAGTGTGGCAGGGTATGCTCAGACGTGAGTCCCTTGCTCACTTTGCCACTGGATTCAAGCAAGCCGGGCTGAAGACGGCTGGAATGCCAGAAACCGGTCCTCAGAAGCTTGTTTCCGGTCCAGGGAAGACATGGCTTGGCAGTTCGGGCTGGACTATTCCCATGAGGCACAGGGTCAGACTGATTTGCATATAGCCATGTCTGAACTGGGGTGGCATAGTGGGCTAAAGAACGGTGTTGGATTAAACCCAGATCTTTTGGCTGGGTGTGAGTGTTTCATTGATTCAGATGCTCCGTCCATCACCACCCCCTTTTGTACTGCTTTTGGCCACCTTATGTGTAGCAGGGTATGCTCAGACGTGAGTCCCTTGCTCACTTTGCCACTGGATTCAAGCAAGCCGGGCTGAAGATGGCTGGAATGCCAGAAACCGGTCCTCGGAAGCTTGTTTCCGGTCCAGGGAAGACATGGCTTGGCAGTTCGGGCTGGACTGTTCCCATGAGGCACAGGGTCAGACTGATTTGCATATAGCCATGTCTGAACTGGGGTGGCATAGTGGGCTAAAGAACAGTGATGGATTAAACCCAGATCTTTTGTCTGGGTGTGAGTGTTTGATTGATTCAGATGCTCCCTCCATCACCACCCCCTTTTGTACCACGTGGTTAAATGTCCAGCACATAAATCAGGAAATGATTATGTTACTAATAGGAACAGATACGCAGACCAAATCGCTCATTTCTGTGCACAAAATTCAGTTTCAATTAACAAAGGAAGAGAGAAAAACAATACAAATTGTCCCTTGATGTTCAGTACTGTGGAAACTTGGGATGAGATTGCAAGAAGAAGCCAGTGAGGAAGAAAAAGAAATCTGGATAAAATCAGGTTGTTCACGCAGAGAAGAGGATGAAGTGTGGATTTGTTCTGATGGGAGACCAATAATGCCAGATAGTCTTTTGTCTCAGATGGCAGGAACATATCATGGCTTGACACATGTAGGCAGAGATGCTATGATCAGGCTTTTTCAGAAGTTGTGGTATAATCCTAAATTTAGGGTTATTGCAGAGAGTCTTCTCTAGACGTGTGTAGTCTGCCAGCAGCAAAATACAGGAAGGAAGAAAATTGTTAGTTGGGGAAGGATTTGAAAAGCAGCTGGACCTTTTACAAGGTTGCAAGCCAATTTTATCGAGTTCCCTCTGCCAGGTTTAGGGTGGCACGCGGTCTAAGGCCCGCCCCACTCTCTTCACATGTACCTCTTATCCATCAGATTCATGTGCCTATGCCACCGTGCGCTAAGGTCCGTTGTGGCAAAGGGCATGATGTTGCTTCTCTGACTCACTGGTGGGTATGCTGCTCCCATTGTAGGTAATGTGATTGTTTTTATCAGCCTTGTATCTAAAGTGATTGATGTGTTCACTTTAATTGTTTGCCTTTGTTTTGCATATTGATTTCTCGTATCTTGGGAGCTCTTATAGCTCTTTATTGCTTTGCAGGAGATGTTTTTAGTTTGGGAATTACATATCCCATCATGCTTGGGGTAAGTTGCACGGAGAGCGTGGCAGCACTTACATCATCGGCCACACCCCTTTCTCTGTGTTCACCTTTCGTTTTCATTATCCGAGTGCGGAGCTCTCAGCCCTCGTTCTGGTCTCATTATCCTCCTTGCGCCTTTCAGTTCATGTTGGTGGCCTTGGTGTTGCCCCCCTGGGGTTTCAGAGCGGGTGTTTCACCTGCCTGTGGTCCGGGATCCTTGTTTTGTTGGATCCATTGTGCCCAGGCCTCCCGGTGCTCTTTGTTGGCTGGTGCCGGCTCCCGCAGTTCACGCTTAGCCTCCCACTGCTCCTCACAGGTCCATGACGGCGCCTGCAGTGTTTTCCTCGCAGTTGGCAATACAAGTAACAAGTAGCAGAGTAGGGCGTACTCTGCAGGGTAAGAATTGCATTTTTGGTCGCAGTGTAATCAGAGTGACTTTGTCTTCATTATATTTACCTTGTTTGCATATTTTCTCCCATGAACACACAGAAACTGGGCAACTTTGTTTTCTTTTGATTTATGAGCATTTGCATGTTCTCTAATACGAAGAGATATTACAACAAGACGTAAGGAGCACATTTACATATTCTGTATCTATGTAGTGGCACAGGACATTGTACCATTATATGAGCAAAAGAGTGTTATTGGAAAGTGCCTTTCAGTTTTCTAGAAGTGATGTTAACTCATGTGCTAAGGTTGTAAGGATTTTGTGAGTGCAGAAAACTTACTTTTATATGCAGAAAACTTACTTTGATAATCATATAGCGCAAATAATAATTGTGAGATAAAACTCTCTGGAGTTTTGCAAATATTGTTTAATTACTGCTGAAGTTGCTTTGTGGTGTTCTTAACCTTTTCCTTTACAGATCTCGTTCTCCGCTGTTCCCATCTTAATTTCCTTTCCTCCCGCTTGATCACTTCAATACTCTGTTATACTAAGTCAGAGTTGAAGGTATCGAGAGGTGGGTTCATTTTATCTTCCCGTCCAGATCCTGAGGAAGGAAGCTCACCTTGACACCCTCCTTGTAATAGACTCAAATATATGTTGGTTGTAGTCTGTCTGTTTTCTCGTTGGGTAGAGGCTTATCCAACAAGAGGAAATGATAGTCTAACAGTTGCTAAATTGCTTTTGAGAGAAATGATTCCTCCATTCGGCTTTCCAGTCTCATTAGAAATAGATAGAGAGGCGCATTTTAACAATGAAATAATTTGGATGATTTGTGCAGCACTACATTTGAGCATTGTGATTATTTACCAGAAGCCTCAGGTGTGGTGGGGCAAATTAATGGCACAATTAAATTGAGATTGTCAAAAGTATTAGGAACGGTAGCTAAAAGGAACACTGTGGAAACGCGAAATACTGTACGTAAAAAATGCCCTGGTATTCAAGTTCATTTTTGACATCCCTTTTTACTTTATAAAAGGCAAGTCTCAACATCGATGGTCCCTTAAACGACCGGAACCCTAAAAAACTTCTAATCCCAGAATTCCCGTTTCAAGTTCACACACAAATAACTTGAGATCAGATCCACTAACAACGCAGAAATAGCATTGCACGCCAGCAGTTATTACCCTACCCAGACCCCTTGATTGATTAAGGTATGTTTTTAGACCTTTCTAAGACTCGGTTAGGCCACGATAAGTAAAGCACAGTCTAGTTGCAGGATTTACTGGGTAATATAAATGTGAGATTCCACTTAATGTAACCAGCAAAAGATTTCACTGATCATCGGTCGGGTCCACACTACTGCACAAAGCAAGCTTTGCTTTAAACACCTTCAGGTTATGTAGGGACTCAGTTAGGATTAACCGCGTCCTAACTTATTTTTGACCGCCTTCGATTGAAAAAGCCTCTCTATTGTGTACACGGCAGATACAGGAAAGTCATTCCTTTAATATTACGCACCACTCTTGTTTTTTAGACGCCTGAGTTTAGAGAAACAACATATAGAGCCACACTGTTGCTTCGTGACAATGAAGATTCGGGTAAGCCTGTGACCCATATGTGAGTGTTCAATCGACAGTATTGTCAACTTCAGCAATTTTGGTTGACAAGCCCATTTTGTGACTTTACAGATATACTATCAGACTGGATAAACTGACGGCAGCACCACAACCGCCTACTTTCCACAGTGCTTCGTGCCTTGGAAACTAAAGTAAGGCCCTTGAATGCACTACTTTTTAAATGGAGAGTTAACACTTGTGTGCATTAATTTTGAAATGTATTTATTTTTATTTATTATTTTTATTTTTATTCTTTTAAGTATTTGTGAAGGTGCACTGAGAAGTATCCTATGTAAAGAATTAGCAAGCTCACAGTCGAGTGTGCTGTTAGGTAAGAGACCTCTTCATCACTCAGCCACAGTGTCATGTATCTTTGTTGCGTGTAAATATACAACAAATGTAGTAAGACAATCAATTTTTGTTTTTCAGAACCATCCTGGTCCTGAGGAGAGTTCCATCAATTAGGAACTCGAAACGCGTCTACCACAGTTCTCTTTTTTTGGCCAATCTAAATATAAACATGTATAAAAAGTTGTTGATATATTGTTAAATTAGAAAGATGGCCTTCACTGTTTAAAGACGGTTTTAACTTTAGTTGAATGATTGTTGAGCAGAATAGAGAATTTTTGTATATATCCTCCCCGAAGGAGGGTTGGTTTCTCTCTTTTTTCTTTTTCTTTGTTTTTGGTATATTTGAAGAGTCAATGAGAAATTGGATGTAATGTTAAATGGGTATGATTGGTTTGTATTAGATTTTTTTACCAATTACACACATAGATAGAATGGTACACTGGTATGAAAGGTTGTGATCTTGATTTATTTTCTGCTCTACGAGCATCTGTTTAGGGTAGGGTTCCTAGGTTATAGATTGTATGCTTCTATGAAATTTTGATAAACTTTGTGAACAAAAAGAAAAAGAAATCAAGAAAAATAAAATTGTTTTGTTCTAACCATATTGGTTTACTAGGCACAGTTTCATACTGTTTCTGGTTGTTTAAATCTCCAAATAAGCAGCAGTACTGGCATCTTGTTGCTGTTAATTGTTATAAGGCTTGGCCTTGATGCAGAATAGCCAGACCTTCTCTTTGGAATTTCTAGTATTAATGAGGCTGAGAAGCTTTCCTGATAAAAAGACTGTATTATCCCCTCATAAAATCATAATGGGAAGCGCAATAAGACAGCCGAATGTGCCAGCAAATCAACTGATGAAAATTACTGATGCTCTAGTGCTTGATTATTTGCAAAGGATTGGCTGATGTGGTGCGTTCTGTGTCAGGTTTGAGAAGTTACAACCACAACACAGCAAGAACAAGTGCATGATTTAAGTCCAGGAGAGTGATTTCTGGTGAAGAAATATGTGAGAAAGTTGTGTCTGGAACCAGATGCATGGACCTTATCAGGTAATTCTGGTGACAACTATGGCATTGAAGTGTGGAGGCTTGCCAAATGGGATACACGCAAATCACACAAGAAGAGTCCCAGGTCCTCTTGAAAGACTACAAGAGGAAGAACAGCAGCAACAGGCAGAGAGACAAGCAGAGCCTGAAGTCATAGAGTCTGAAACTGCAGATTCTGAAGCTGTTGAACCTGTAATTAAATCAGAACAAAGTCAAATAGAGTGTGCACCAGCTACTGGGTCTCATAAGACTGCAGTTGAGAGAGCTTGCAGGGAAAACATGGCGGCCGGCTAGTAGCGGGTCTCGGGTGCAGAGAGTAGTGGTGGTGCAGTTTATTGGTGCAGGTGGAGCAAGTGCCGGTGGAGGATTTGGAGCATTTCGGAGTTACTGGTGATTTGGCGTGGCGGCCCGGGGCTGCTGCCCTTGGTCTGTGGAGCCTCGGCGCTGCATAGCGACCAGGGAGGCGGAAGGTTTGCGGAGCGAGGCAGAGGAGGAAGCGGAGGCAGAGCTAGGGACAGCAACGGCAGGCAGAGCTGAGTCGGGTTGCTGGAGGAGAGCAGCGCAATAGCTAGGGAGAGGTTGTCGAGCCGCAGCAAGAGTCCGGTACAGAGGTACTGGGGGCACCGAAGAGGTTCGGACTTTCCCCCCGGGGGAGAAACTTTGTTGAAATTAAAAGCCATGAAGGTACTGTTTTTCCTGCAAGCGTCATAGAGGGCTCAGCTGATTTGAACACTTTGGACACTCTTGTGCAAATTGAAAATTCAGGGGCCTCAGGTTACACACTGAGAAGTGCTGGGAAGGGAGCAGGGGATAAGACATTTGCAAAATATTGCGGCCCCCCCAAGCTTAAAGGTAAAAGCATTAATTTAAAAAAAGCGCAAAAAAACGGAATTGCTCTAAACAGTGTAGCAAAGTAGAGAAACATAGTATTTTGGAACGCAAACTTACGATAACCCCATCTCTTAACTCTTTTTTAAAAAAAATCCCCAAGACTCTAATATTAAAACCTAACCCTGTGCAGCCTTGCGGTGGTACAAATTCTGAGGACGAGGGCAGAGGGTTGGCCCGGGGTACAGAAGGTTTACTACACTGGTCCTGCCATTTAAGTCCGAATCGCTACCAGGTTCTAATGTTAGAAATGGAAGGGCAAGGACAAGGCGAGCCCGAAAATAAGATAGTGGGTTTGGCAGACCAGCCGACACTTAATATGGATCAACTTAAAGTGTCAGGAGAGGTAACAGGTGGTTCAGAGAGCGTTAACATTTGTGTTCCTGAGCAAAATTCTTTAGAGGACAATGAAGCAGAGCAGGGTAACCCAGATATGCCAGTAATTGCACTATTAAAAAAACTAGATATGGATATGCACAATGGGTTCGAGATTTCTAAAATGAACCAAGAAAGTATTTGAACCTCTTGTAGCATATTAGAGGCCAAATTGAATGCATTAAGCTCTCGTACAGAAGAGTTAGAAGCTGAGGCAAACAAGCTCCATGAGTCTGTTGCAGATAACTGCAGGGAAATTGAAGAAATTAAGATTAGAGAGGGCACAGGAAGACAGGGTGGAGAGGCTTGAGAATATGCAAAGACACAATAATTTAAAAATGTTGAAATTGCCTGAAGGGAAAGAGGGTTCAGATATCAAGAAATATGTGGTACATCTTCTTAAATGCGAATTGGAATTGGATGAGGACGAAGAGATGATTCTGGCAGATATCCAGAGGGTTCATCGAGATATCTTCAGGCTGAATTCGAATCGCACCAAGCCGAGAAAGATTCTAGTGAATTTTCTGACGTATAATTTAAAAGAGAAAATTCTATCAGCTGCTCTAAAGAAGAAAAGTATTTTAATGGATGGGGTGAAAACTGAAGTAAGGTCTGACTTGTCACCTGTCACAGCGAACAGACAGTGGGAGCTAGGCAAGCGGATCGAGCCTCTCAGGAATCTGGGCGCCACGGTCCAACTTAAGTTTCCAGCTTTTTTGAAAGTAATGTGGCGAAACAAGATGCATACTTTTCGAGTGGTCGAAGAAGTAGATATATTTATTGAACAGTGCCAAGAGATGGCTCAACAGGCAGACCTGTAACAATATAGTGTGGAGATTTAAAATAGATGGTTAAAACTTAGCTTTCAGATAGAAGCTTGCACTTTTTTGTATTAATTATTATTTTGCACCACCACAACATGCACTCTAAGGGCCGAGGCCAATGGGGAGGTCAGTCGGGTTTTCCAGGGGAGGGTGGGGATGGGGCGAGTGTAGTACGGGGGCAGGAGGGGTGTGGGGGTGGGGGAGGGTTAGGGCACGGGAGAAAATAGCAAAAAAAATTCTCAGAAGCTTATTTGCCGCTAGGATCTATAGAGCATTTTGCTTTGAATCTGATGAATGGAGCTAATATAATGGGATTAAAATTTCTGTCGTGGAATGTTAATAGTTTACGTGTAAAATCTAGGAGACGGCTAATATTAAAATATTTAGAGGATTCGCAGGCCCATATCATTATTCTACAAGAGACACATTTAACTGCCACTGAGTGTAAGGGAATTTTGTTGGCCCAAAGGTGGGTTGCTCACTCGTTCTATACGCCCCAAATTATAGTTACAAAAGGGGTGGCAGTTTTGGTTAGGCAAGGAGTACATTTTTGTGTAGAATCTATAGTGGCAGATCCAAAAGGTAGATGGTTGATTTTGAAAGGAAAAGTGGCAGGAGAATCACTCATTTATTATTGGCTATTATGGTCCAAATTTGGAAGATGATGGACCCCTTGATATTCTAGCTAAGGAGGTATTAGGATTAACGGGGAAAATAGTTATGGCAGGGGATTTTAATACAGTATTGGATTATAATTTAGATCGGTCAGTAAAATCGCGAGGGTTGACTAATTCTAAAATGTCTAACAGAGTCAGGTTGCTGATGAGTTTGGGTTGTGCGATATTTGGAGGGTAAAACAAGGTCAACAGCTAGGATATACATATTATAATAAAAAATATAAGCATAGATCTCGAATTGATTATTTTCTGTTGGACTCTAGATTAAAGGACTCTGTGACGGTGGTGGGACATGTAGGTGTTCATATTTCAGACCACTCGGCTATTATTTTAAGTATGAAGTTAACAACGAGCAGATCGGATTCAGCCTGGAGGTTAGACCGAACAGTCCTCTTAGATCAAGAAAGCTTAAAAATAGTTAGTGAAGAGTTAGAGGCCTTTTTGGAAAAAAAACATCGGCACGGCAAAGACTGAGATGGTCTAGGAGACCTGTAAAGCTTTTTTAAGAGGTAGACTGGGAGCTCTGGGAGCAAAGAAGCGTAGATCTTACTACAGTAACATTTCCGAGTTGGAAGGAAAGATTCGTCTGTGTGAGGCTAAGATTATTAATACCGGGGAATCTATAATTGAGGAGCAGGTCTTACATGACTTGGAAGAACTGAAATCAGATCTAATGGTAGTGCTTACTTACAGAATTAAGGAAAAGTGGGAAGCGAGTCAAGTGGCCCACTTTAGTTACGGCGAGGGTTGTGGTAAATATTTAGCATGAAAGGCGAAGAAAGATCAGGTTCGTAATTTTATTAAGGAAGTGAAGCCGGCAGAGACGAACCACACTGTTACAGATAGCAAGGGAATAGTGGATGCTTTCTTTGACTACTTTTCGAAAGTTTATAGGGAATACTTAAATCCGGAGCTTCCAGCAATAAGGGGATGGTTACAGCTGGTGGATCCACTTCCAACTGAGTTTAAGCAGGTTTTAAATGGCGAAATATCTATAACTGAAGTTGAAAATGCTATTAAGTCAGGAAAGAGAGGCAAGGCTCCGGGGCCAGATGGTCTACCGGTCGACGTGTACAAAGTTCTTAGTGGGATTATGGCTCCTATAATTTTTCAACTATTTAATAGCATTTTTCAGGGAGAGGCCGCACTGCCAGACTCATGGAACGAGGCGACTATTGTTTTAATTCCAAAACCAGGGAAATCACCCAAATATTTAGATTCTTACAGACCCATCTCGCTATTAAACTGCGATTATAAACTTTTTGCAAAAATAATGGCAGCTAGGTTAAGCATGGTTATCCCAAAATTGGTACATGAAGATCAAAAGGGGTTTATTAAAGCTAGATTCCTAAAGGAGCTCACTTTTTCTTTAATAGGCGCAATAGACATGGCGATGACCCATAATTTTCCCTTGGCGGTAATAGCACTTGATGCCGCCAAGGCTCTCAACTGGGTAAATTGGTATTTTTAAAGGCTCTTCTGGGTCATCTTGAATTAGGGACATGTTTCACCAACTCACTGTTAGCTCTATACAACTAACCCACCTCCAAGGTATTGATTAATGCAATTCTAACTCTGTCTATTAAGGTGATGCGCGGTACACGAAAGGGATGTTCATTGTCCCCTCTATTGTTTGACTTGCATATAGAACCCCTTGCCTGCAGGATTAGGAATGCCGAAAATATCCCTCCTTTTGTTGTAGAAGGGTGGTCCAAGAAAATAGGACTATATGCAGACGACATAATTATTTATACCCCTAATTTGCAACAATCATTGCAAAGTCTATTAGAATTAACTAAAGAGTTTGGTTTTGTCTCAGGTTATAAGATCAACGAAGATAAGACCAAGGTTATGTCGTGGAATCTGGATACAGGAGGGGTTAAGTGTAAAGCCGAGATGAGATACCTGGGGGTGAGGATGACTGAAATACACTCTGAAAAGAAGATCACCAGACACAATATTGGAAGTATGTAGTCAAACAGAGCAGAGTGAATCAGAAGAAGATAATGTTTGGAAAACAAAAAGAACAAGGCTTCGGAATAAGAAATATTTAGTGCCAGAAAGGACATATATAAAGTCTGAAGAAAAAGATGAGACAGAATGGTGCAGCGAAAGCACTAGTACAGAATTAAATGGCGTAAATGGTTTTGAACCACCCAAAAAGAACTGAGTAAATAAGGGTACAGAAAAAATGAAGATCACTCAGGACAGTGCAACAAAGCAATAAATAAAGGCTGTGAAGAAATAGAAAAAAAAGGAATTTAAAAGGCTTAAAAAAGGGTTCGGATACACTTATTTTTTAACATTTTATTTTTGTTTTTTATTTTTAATGTTTGGTTTTGTTTTGATTAGTGTAAGATTTTTTATAAAATTGCTAAAATATTTTAAGGACTGGAAATCAAAATCAGAATCTAAAAACTAGATGTATTAATGCTTGTTTATTTAGTATTTTGTTACTAATGTTGGTGTGGATTATTGTGACTGTCCTAATGGTGACTAATCATAAAAACAATACTAATAGTGCGATAAGTGAGAAAGTAGTTAATAAAAGTTCTAAAGAAGATTTACATACTAATATGAAACAGATGGAAGATGACAACATTTACCATCATGATAAATAAATTAATGTCTTTTTGTTAAATGTCTTTCTTAAACTGTTGTATGATTATGTAGACACAATGGATCCTAGAGCTTGTTATGTGTGCATGCAATTACCATCGTCTGTGTCTTAGGGAGTGACTTATCATCACTTACCCCTAACATATAGTGTATCTTGTAGTATGTTAACAAGTCTCTTCTACAAAAGAGAGAGCTTACAGTACTATTACTCTAACATCAGCTTAGTGTTTATAGAAATTCCTATTAGAAGAAATATGAATTGAATATATGATGCTAGAAATGCAGAGTATATGGTAGATTTTTTCCAGGTTACAAAAACAATAGCTGTAGTATATGCACAGAGGAATAACCTGACTTGTAGTTTGAAATATGAAGAAATAGAGGTTATTAACATGGTAGAAGATAGAAGGCAATATTTTCAGAGAAAGGCCGCTGAGCAAAAGTCTCATGTACCTCCATGGGTTTTTTGAGAGGGTAATTATAAGAATGGTGAGACTTACGCTGCAGTAACTCTAGATTGGCATCATAAAGGAAATCTTTGCTTACTTAGACAAAAAAGAGAACTTAGCAGTTATTTCATTAGTTCTAGTGAATGTGATCATACTTTCCAAATTACGGGATTATGGGGACTAAGAGGAGGAACTGATTCTGTTTTTAAGTGTGTGGTAAAAATGGCTACTATCGGTTGTCTGCACATTGGTATGGATGTTGTTATACAGTTATAGTATTTCCTAATGTATCATATGTATAAGAATAATAGAATCAATGAAATAAAGAACGAACTAACACGTAATAAGAGAGAAGCTCGTTTTTCTGAAATGATAGGTGATATTTTTGGAGCATTGACATATTTGGTTGGCGTTATTTTGAATGCACATAAAAATAGAAAATCGTCTACAGTGGTTGATCATTTATCAACAGATACAACTGGTGGTTTTTTATTGATTGATACTGAAATGGTTACAATTAGGTCTATGGTTTTGAAAAATCGTCTTGCCCTTGATGTTTTATTGGCTAAAGAGGGTGGAGTCCGTAGCATGTTGAAAATTCAACAATATTGCACTTATATCCCTGATAAGAGTAAGAGTCTTGAGGGGTATATTAAGAATACTACAAACATTGATAAAGATTTGGCTAAACTGAAGGTTGACAGTGCTTGGGAGAAACTTGGCAGAAGCTTTATCTTCTGTGGTAAATTGGTTTTCTACGTTTGGGAATAGTATGTTAGGAAGAATACTAACACCTAATATTCTAGGAGTTAAAATCATGCTAATGGTTTTCCTGATCTATAAATGTTGTGAATGTAAATGCAGGAAGGAGAGACTGATGAGAAACAAAGACCAAAAAAAGAATGAGAGAAGAAATAGAATTAGAGGACAGTAAAGGAAATTACTATGAAATCATGAAGGATCTTGATGGAGTAATAATAAAACGAGAGAGAACAACAACTTTTTAATAAGTGACAAATTTTATTGGTGGGTATTTTGGTGATGGCTCAAAAATGCCATCACAGGGGGGATTTATGGAGCAGGGTTTTTGCAAAATAAAACCTGCTTGAATTAAACCCTCACTAACATTTACTAAAACTATGTGGTGAAAAACTAATGTGGAAAATGCTTAGCACGAGGGAAAAAGGCTACTGCGCAAGTGCGTACTAAAGCACTGAAGTAGGCCGCAAAGGCTTTTTGACTAATGAAAATGAAAGACTAATGCTGCTTTTGTGCAAATTATTATTGTTTGCTAGAAAATAATGATTAACGTGGGGTGCGAATGAAAAAACATTACAAGTGAATAATAATGCTTGTGTTCTTTTTTACATAGAGAGTTTGGGTTCCTATTCTGCAGAAGAAATATGAGTTATAATTATACAAGAAGAAAAACTGGAAATTGAGGGAATAACATGCACAGTGTTTGTCCATAACAAAGTCCTGAATGCCGGCCAAGAGTCTGTCGGCAAGTGGAGGGATGCTTCCTTTTGAAAAAGCACGGACGAGAAAATTATACAAAGTTTGCTCCATAACCAGAGCAAAGAAAGTGTAAGGATAGCAGAGGCGTGAATTTGTATTTCCTGGGGTGGAAGCTGCTGACGTGATGGATGAACAGAGCATAGGACATTTAGTGAGAATGAGCACATTGAATGTGGTCTGACAGGATACCCCCTTCCTTAACCAATCAAACGTAGAATAAACCTTTGTTTAGATACAATTGTGGCTTGAACATCTGGGTTAGGGTAAAATTGAGGTGCCTGGTAGGAGGGGTTGTGGGCAGACTTGCAGATTGTTGGGTGATCGTCACTGTTGTCGGTTTGCTTTTTTTTACCTGGCTGTTCTTGTCTACTGATTTCTGACTTAGGGGCCGATTATGATGGCTGCGGAGGTCCCTCCGTGCAGATTAGGATGTGACCACCAGGGTGGCGGTCACATCCTATATCTTTAACATTGCGGCGGGTGCAGCTTCAAGCTGCACCCGCCGCAATGTTAAAAAAGCATGCATGGCATTTGTGTGCACAAAGCGCAGGCACCGCGCGGTGCCTGTCGCTTTGTCCACGCAAATGCAGGGGGGTACCCTAGGTACTCCCCATGTGCACCCCCCACCCCCCATCACCAAGGGGGCCCGCAACAGGCATCCGAAGGCAATCACCGTATGCTTTTCCACGGCGGAAAAGCCGCAGTGGAAAAGCATGTGTTTTCCACTATCCTAAAATGGCTGGTGGTGTCTGACAGACACCGCCAGCCATGTTAGAGCTTTTCCGCCGCGGTCGGAAGGCGACCGCGGCGGAAAAGCAGAGGACGGATTTTGAGACCCATCACCATTCTAATTTGGCGGTGGGTCTTCTGTGCCTCTGCAGCGGTTTTCCTGCATCCTCCGGGCCGGCGGTGGCTTCTACCGGCCCGGAGAATGCGGGAAAACCGCGATCCTAATCTAGCCCTTAGTCTTTGCCTCATCAATTCATCTTGAGGGGCCTTACTGTTCTAAGGGCCAGAGAGTAGTTTTCTATTTCAAGTGGGTTAGTATAGACAGAAAACTGAATGTGCATAATCAATTGCAAATGTATTTGCCTCTAAACCTTTTATCTCTTCGCCTTTCTATCTCCTCATTGCATTTCAGATTTGAGATGTATTCTTTGTAATTATTTTACTGATATTGTTCTCTGTGACGATCTATGATTTGTTCTGTATTTTGGTACTGAATGAGCATTTATTCACATTATTTAGATAAACATTATAAACGTACAAATAAGTCTGTCTATATTAAAGGGGTTTATTTTGTTTATGATTATTTTGAACCACCTATTAGTTTGCCAATCCCTATCAACTAAATAAAAGATCAGGTCGCCAAATTTAGTATATCAGAGATGAAGATACAATTTGGTTATTGATAAGTTTGGTGATTTGTTGGTACTTCACTAAACCGCGTGAATGGACTTGTTGGGTAATTAATTTGGGCCTGGTTTGTAGGAAATTATTAGTCTCAGATTGCTGGATCAGCTTAGTATGTATTCAGGTGGAATTGTATTTATATTAACTTTTCTGCTTTATATTGAACAAATGTCTAGCCAAGCAATGTACGCGATACTTGACACTCAATGCTCACATTTTTTATTTTTATCTTCATTCATTTATCTTTTTCTTTAAGAAAGCATTAAACCATTTTACTACACATTATTGTGAGCCTTCAAATTATGCAGGGGCATATTTATCAAAAGTTGAATCACCCTTGCGCCACAAAGGCGGTGGGGGTTCAAGGGCAACGCAACTACTGAATCAGATTAATCTAGCCACGTAAAGCCACCTTGAGTGGCCCTGTATGACTCAATATATCCAGAGTATCACAAAACAGCCTAAATCACTGTGTTGCGTTACTCTGCCCCAGGGAAGCGTTATATGGGGGGGCATCGGTATTCCAACACACCCACTCATGGATTTTGGTGCATTCCAGATTTACCATTACTGATTGGCCAGGGAATGCATCAACTTGCTAAACCTCCCAAGGTAAGCTGTAATAAGGAGAGATACCTTTATTTCTCCCCATTTTTCCTCTTTGTATGTGTTGTGCTCTGCAGTTCACAAAGAAAAAAGAAAATACCTCAAAGGATAATTTTTGTGCAGGAAGGTGTCCCTTCTTGCACAAAAACAATCTTGCTTCCAATGCAGCATCCTTTTACCGTAGTGCAAGGGTGTCTGCATTGACACTAGGTGTTAGGATTTAATCCACAATACAGGGACAGCAGTTCTTAGTTATGTTCCTCATGAGATCAATATTTTGAAAATCACTTGATTTGGCTCTTGGTGATCTATTCCTTGTATATGAATCATCATGTATTCACTCGGTTTTAGCAGTGTTTGTTGCCTTCGTTTATTTCTCCATTATGTATTCAGACCTTGTATTGTGCAATGCTTGTTGGGTTTATTTTCAATCGAATACTTGGTACCGTTTATCCACATGAGCTTGGTACCGTTTATCCATGTGAGCCAGGCATCTGCAACAGCCCAAGGAACTCCCAAACGAATACACGTGCTAGCGCAGGTCTAATTGAGCGCTCGAGTGTGTTAGGCTATAAAAGACCCCACTCGCTTCCTAACGGTGCTTTGCTTTGTCGCGTCACCGCTTGGAAGCTCTGCATCCATTCTTGAAAACCCGCTGACCCGTACCTTTGTGTGAAGACTTCTTGGAGCAGCGTCCTGCTTGTCAGCGTCTTCTTCCTGGATTCCAGCTCTATTTCGGGGTTCTTCCGGAGAGCCGGCCAGCGTCTTCCTGCCATAGAGGCCGCTGCTAACAACGTTCCTCTAATCTGAAAAACAAAAGGAGAAAACAACTCAGGAGAGCCAAATACGATCCCGGTAATGTATCAAAGGCAGCAAACAGAGTGCATAGAAGATCGGTAAGCTAATTTTTACCTTCTCAATTTGGTAGAAACCATGGACAACATTGTTTGGTAAGAAAGAGACTCTGGGACATTTATTTTTTACGTTTGATTTATTTATGATATCAGCGCTAACCAAAGGACAAAGTATACAAAAGAAACAGTGGCCAACATAGCGCTAAAAGGAAAAAGAACATTTAAAGCTTCACAAACTGGAAATAAGGAGATTCTTGTAAAAGGCACAACATTGTTTTTTTTGTGTTAAACTTCATTTAATGCTCAGTCAATAGGGGATTTAAGCCCTATGTAGAAAGGCACTAGAAATTCTATGTGAAAAGGCATATTTTGTACATGGTTTGTTTCCTTTTCTTATAATAACAGAACCCCACAGAAACAAGCTCTCATTGGGAACAACAGGTATGAATAACTGTTAACACAGATGATTACCAAGACTAACCCTAACACAAAGCTATCAAGATAATTCAAAATATATGCAATGACCAGTGAAATGTTTATGTCTTAAAGGTTCGAATGAGAATAGAAGATACAAGATTTAGTATCTATACAGAAGTGTTTGCATGAGCTCCTCTTGATTAGGTAGGCTTTCATCTCATGTTGTGCTTATGTCGATATTGTCTTATGCTTTTGTTGATAGTTAGAAGCAATTATATGATAATCAGTATCACCTATCTACACAGCAAGGAGTTCAGAGTCACTTCCAGTTGAGAAACATCTACACTACATTCCAGAAGAAGGAGCAGTGTTTTGTCTTGTTTTCTCATTCCAATTCCCCTTCCCCAAGGAATCAATCACGCTGACAAGTTTTATAATACTTTTGCTGGTTTGGTTGGTTCAGGGAGGACTGGAGAGCTTTCAGCATCAAGAAGGAAACAACTGGCAAACAAGGAACTTCTGGTGAGTGACATTGTGACAGAAAGCGAAGCCATTCACTATTTGTTTTCTTCTTGGGTCTGAAATTATGGATTCTGAACAGTTAGCACAAATAGTTCATAAATTGAATAAGGAAATGCAGGAATTACGGTTAAAGAATCAGACTCTAAAACAAGAATTAGACAGAACTAGATCAGGTTTTACCAGCTGGAGGGATCCGTCAGAAAAAACAATTCTCCCCTTCCAACTTTTGCTTCAGCTGCCTTTACTTCACGGAGTACTTCAGGCCAAACTACAGACCAACCACTACAGGTTACTGTAGTTACACCCAGTGCTGTTCCCCTTGCAAACCCAGAGAGATTCACAGGAGATAGTAGTAGATATTTGAATTTCATGAGTCAGTGTCATTTGCATTTTATGTGTAAACCCCAGGTCTTTACCAATGATACATCTAAGGTAGCATTTATAATTTCTTATTTGGGGGGCGTGGCGTCTAATTGGGCAATGCCTCTGGTTGACTCAAACGATCCTCTATTACATAATCTAATGGATTTTAAGGCTGCCATGTCCGGATTGTTTGCTAAGAACGTCTTCATACAAGCTTCTGATAATGAGCTTTTGAACCTTCGTCAAGGGACTAAAGATTTGTTAACTTATGTAACCACCTTTAACAGGCTGTTAGCAGAGACACATTGGCCTGAAGAAAAAATGATATCACTATTTTATAGGGGTCTTAGAGAGGATTTGAAGGATTCTTTAGCACATATAGTTAATTTACCTGAAAATTATACCGAGTTTCTAGACTTGGTAGTTAAACTAGATCACCGGTTGGGGGAGCGAAAATCGGAAAGACCCAGAGGAGATATCAGACATTTACATTTCAGCTTAGATAAGAAAGAAACTGAGGATAAGGATAAGAACTCCACTATTGAGCCCATGCAGATTGGTGGCTTAAAGGGGTCACTTTTTCCAGAAGAAAAAGACTGAAGACGTAAAGGTAATTTATGTTTATACTGTGGCAAATCTGTCTATTTTGCTAGGGAATGCCCGGTAAATCCCATCAAAAGGAAAACACTGGCTGTAGTTAGTGAATTACCTAAAAAAAAGGAAAACTAAGAATCAGGAAGAAAGCAGAGATTGTTTCCTCAGGAGTTAATGGTCAACAGATCTCACACTATGCAACTAATGTAATCAATCGCTCCCCAAAACACTTCACAGTGCGACTGACCTTTATTGTGACTAACCAGCAAAGACATAGCATACCAGTTCTTATTGATTCTGGGGCAACCGGTAATTTCTTTAATTTAGAGTTTGCCAGGAAATTACATATCACTTATGTGCATAAAAGGAACCTGAACCTGTTAGAGCTGTCGACGGGTCAGCTTTGTCTTCGGGTCTAATCAGATTCCACACTACCCCATTAACAATAATAGCAGACAATGGTCATACTAAAAAAGTGTTTTTTAGCCTCATAGACAGTCCAACCTTTGAAGTGATTCTTGGAATTTCTTGGCTGGAGTTGCACAATCCTAGAATTGATTGGATAAAACGCACAGTGACCTTGGACTCTTCCTATTGTCGAGTTCATTGTTATCAAGAGACTCAAGACCATGTGTTGCCCCTTTTCTGTGTTGCATCAAATCAAGAAGTCCCCTGTATTCCTGAAGAATACCAAGGGTATTCTGATGTCTTTGATCCTATTAAAGCAACAAAAATACCACCACACAGGGTTTATGATTGTAGAGTAGATCTAATTCCTTGAGCTACCCTACCCTGCAGTAGGATCTACGCTCTAACCGAGCCTAAAAATCAATACCTAAGATCTAACCTGGATGAACTGCTTGATATAGGCTTTATTCAACATTCAACCTCGCCTATTTTGTCGCCTCTGTTCTTTGCAGCGAAGAAGTCAGGTGACCTGAGAGCATGCATCGATTACCGTGCTGTAAACAAGACCACAATTAAGAACAGGTACCCATTTTGTTAAATCAGGTGAGAGGCTCAAGTATCTATACGAAATTGGACTTGGGGGGCTTATCACCTAGTTCGCATTAGAGAAGGTGATGAGTGGAAAACTGCCTTCCGTACTAAATTGGGCTTTTTTGAGTATACTGTGATGCCTTTTGGTCTTTGCAATTCTCCAGCAGAATTTCAGTATTTTATCAATGAAGTGTTGCATGACCGATTGGACATCTGTTTCATAGTATACATCGAAGACATATTATTTTCCCCAAAAACACAGAAGAACACGCACAGCATGTCCTTGCTGTTCTGCAAAGACTACAAGATAATTCCTTGTTTGTCAAATTAGAGAAATGCGGTTTTAACACTTCTAAAGTAGAATTCCTAGGTTACTGGCTTTCTCCTGAGGGCATAATCATGGATCCTAAAAAGGTGGAAGCAATCTTGAAATGGGCCACTCCGGAATCAGTGAAAGACATTTTGGGATTTGCGAACTTTATAGGTGCTTCATTCCAAAGTTTTCAGAAACATTAACCCCGATCACACAGTTACTGAAAAAAGTAAAAAAGTTTCAATGGTTCAATGGACCCCCGAAGCTGGTCAGGCTTTTGAGAATTAAAAAACGGCATTTACTTCAGCTCCCATTTTGATTCACCCAGATCCTGATAAATCATTTTTTGTAGAGGCTGATGCCTCTCAAACAGCCTTAGGTGGGGTGTTAATGCAAAGAGATTTAAAAACTGATACTTGCATCCAATAGCCTTTTACTCACGTAAACTTCTATCTGCAGAACAGAATTACGCCATAGCAGAACGTGAGTTGCTAGCTATCAAGGCTGTTTTCCAAAAATGGAGACACTATTTATTGGGTGCTAAACACACTATCACAATATTTTCAGATCACAAGAATCTACAGTTCTTTTCTACAGTAAAAGCCTTAACTCCGAGACAGATGCGTTGGCTACAATTCTTTAGCGAATTTGATTTCCTAATCACTTATCGCCCAGGGTCTAAACAGCTTCTACCTGATACTCTGTCCCGTTTGGTTTGAGACAAACATAAAGATCTCGACACTGAAACTCAAAACATAATCCCTTCGGAAAAGGTAATTGCAGTAACACATTCTGATGAGTTCCTAGAAAGCACAAGGGTTGAGCTAAAGACCAGGGATCACAATCAGTGGTTATCTCAGAAAAATCATACCATACGAGAAGGACTATTCTTTCATAAGAATAAGCTATTAGTTCCAACCAAGGAATTGCGTCTACAAGTGTTAAACTGGAATCATGATTCTGGTACTGCTGGTCATCCAGGAATAACCAAAACACTAGAACTATGCCAAATAAATTTTTAGTGGGAAGGAATGAAGACTGATGTAAAACAATATATTAAAACGTGCCCAGTATGTGAACGACAAAAATCCCTTCATTCTTTGCCAGTAGGTCTTCTACAACCTGTGGCCGTTCCCCCGGTACCCTGGCACACAATAAGTTTGGGTTTTATCACCGACTTTACAAACTCACATGGGATGACCACAATACTAGCGGTAGTCGATCTTCTATCAAAGATGGGACACTTTATTGATTTAAAGAAAATGACAATCAGCAACAGAATTTAGTCACATCTTTTTGAATAACATAGTTAAGCTTCATGGCCTGCAAAGTAAAATTATTTTGGACAGAGAGCTCTAATTTGTTTCTAAATTTTGGACTCAGTTAAGTCACCAGTTAGGGATCGAATTAGCCTTGTCTTCGGCATTCCATCCCCAGACAGTAGGCCAGACAGAAAAAGTAAATCAATATTTAGAACAAAGTTTACGATGTTTAACAACAACCCTATCTACACATTGGGATGAGGTACTTCCTTTAGCAGAATTCACATATAACAACAGTGTTCACGCAGAATTAGGATGTTCACCATTCTATTTTTTAACCGGTTTACAACCACGATCTATCCCAGTCACATTTCCCGATTCTGACCAACCTATGCCAGCAGTTTCAGAAAGATTGCTAGAATTACGGAACATCCAAGAACAAGTTAAAAAGGTGTTAACAAAAGGAAAACTTACAATGAAAATGTCAGCAGATAAACACAGATTACCAACACCACCTTATAAGGAAGGAGACCTAGTCTGGTTGTCGACCAGAAACATACAGATAGAAGGCCCAAAAAAGTTAAACCCAAGATTTATAGGGCCATTCCCAATCGAACAAATAAATCCTGAATCCAGTTTCCATTAGATTCGATCTACCAAAAGACTACTCTATTCACCCTGTATTCCACGTATCGCTCCTCAAACCACATGACCCATCCACTAGACCAGATGACCCACCTCCACCAGTAGTCATAGGAGATCATGTTGAGTATGATTTAAAAACGATAGTGTATTCAAAACGTGTACAAGGACATTTGTATTGCCTCATTGATTGGAAGGGTTATGACACTTCAGAACGTTCTTGGGAACCCAAGAGAAATGTGCATGCTTCAAGATTGGTCAGGGCCTTTCATGCTCTTCATCCTGATATTCCCCGTCCTGTGAGACAGCCTTTGGGGGGAGGAACTGTTAGGATTTAATCCACAACACAGGGACAGCAGTTCTTAGTTATGTTCCCCATGAGATCAATATTTTGATAATCACTTGATTTTGCTCTTGGTGATCTATTCCTTGCATATGAATCATCATGTATTCATTCGGTTTTAGCAGTGTTTGTTGCCTTCGTTTATTTCTCCATTATGTATTCAGACCTTGTATTGTACAATGCTTGTTGGGTTTATTTTCAATAGAATATTTGGTACCGTTTATCCACCTGAGCTTGGTACCGTTTATCCACGTGAGCCAGGCATCTGCAACAGCCCATGGAACTTCCAAACGAAGACACGTGCTAGCACCGGTCTAAATGAGCGCTCGAGTTTGTTAGGCTATAAAAGACCCCACCCGCTTCCTAACATGCTTCGCTTCGTTGCGTCACCGATGGAAGCTCCGCATCTGTTCTTGAAAACTCGCCAACCCTTACCTTCATGTGAAGACTTCTTGGAGACAGCGTCCTGCTTGTCAGCGTCTTCTTCCTGGATTCCAGCTCTATTTCGGGGTTCTTCCGGAGAGCCGGCCAGCGTCTTCCTGCCATAGAGGCCGCTGCTAACAATGTTCCTCTAATCTGAAAAACAAAAGGAGAAAACAACTCAGGAGAGCCAAATACAATCCCGGTAAAGTATCAAAGGCAGCAAACAGAGTGCATAGAAGATCGGTAAGCTAATTTTTAACTTCTCAATTTGGTAGAAACCACGGACAACATTGTTTGGGAAGAAAGAGACTTTGGGACATTTATTTTCTACGTTTAATTTATTTATGATATCAGCGCTAGGACAAAGAATACAAAAGAAACACTGGCAAACATAGCGCTAAAAGGAAAGAGAATATTTAAAGCTTCACAAACATTTCCTGGAAATAAGGAGATTCTTTTAAAAGGCACTAAATTGTTTTTTTTTGTGTTAAACTTCATTTAATGCTCAGTCAATAGGGGATTTAAGCCCAATGTAGAAAGGCACTAGAAATTCTATTTGAAAAGGCATATTTTGTACATGGTTTGTTTCCTTTTATAATAATTACAGAACCCCACAGAAACAAGCTCTCATTGGGAACAACAGGTATGAATAACTGTTAACACAGATATGATTAACAAGACTAACCCTAACACAAAGCCGGCCTCCTACGGATGACTCAAACCAGTTTGTTTGTTTTGTTTTTTTTCCAGATTTGGAGGGGGGAGAATTGATATTCACCGGGCATTTGAGCCCAGGTGTGGGAGGGGGGTGGGGGTGGTTACCTTCTCTACAGATGTCATTTTGTGCATCTGCATTTTCATTTTATTAGTTATTAATGATCCTGATATGTTTTTCCCTATGTATCCTTCTCTAGCCACAATTGAGCTGTAGGTCTGTGTCTCCTGGACATGTGCCTACTCATCCCACCACCTTGTTGTCATGAGACTAAATCACGTTGTTGAAACTTACCTCATCACTTGGAATGTAAGAGGGCCTAACAATCCCAGAAAGTGTAAATTGGTACTGGCATAATGTCAAGATAGCTTTTTCAAGAAACTCACCTCCCCTTGCAGAAACCCCCCAATTTGCCTCCTCATGGGGACCACATAGGTTCTTTGCAAGCTACAGTACTACTCAAGAGGGGTAAGTATTCTGGTTCATCCTACCCTCCCCTTTACACTAAAAGATACGGTGGCCAACACACAGGGAAGATACCTACTGGTGGTGGGATTGCTGATGGGTAAGACAGTAGCATTTCTTAAAATGTATGCACCGAATATAGATGATCCCATGTTTTTCAACTCCCTCCATACATTACTGCATAGATATGAATACAACACGATTTTCCTTGGGGGTGACTTAATTATATGATTAGACACTCAGCGCGACTCTTCGAGTCCAAGTCACGTCATTAAGCCCAATGCCCACTGGGAACTGATGGACCTTATCCATTTGCAAAATTACATGATATTTGGCGCACACATCATCCAGAACCATTCTAGTCACAGGAGACTTCAACCTGCACTGGGATAAACCCCACTGGGACTTACCTACGCGTCACTTGGACACCCTGATGTCAGCGTTAAATTTTAAACAAATCGTGAAGGTCCCCACGCATACCAAAGGTCACACCCTTGACTTGGTGTGGACTACAGATCCGTCCCTAACATTGATAGAGGTAGCCCCATGTATCTGGTCTGATCACTATTTAATATCCTGCGAGATACGTATCAAGGGCCAAATAATTAAGCCAACATCGGAGGTCAGAAAAATTCGCAAATGGGCAGAGGTCGACTTGAGGACCCTGACCAAGGTGTTCCTGCCTGGAGACTGCCCTCCGAGCTTAGATCATAGTCTGGATCAGCAATACGCGGATCTAACGCGATGCTTCACACTAGCTATTGATCAGATAGCACCAGTGAAAATGAAGGTGATAAAAGGTCCGGGTAAGGATGCCCCATGGTTCACGCCAGCACTGAGGGACCACAAAAAGAAACTCAGAGCCCTAGAAAGAGGCTGGAGGAAAACTAAACAGGACTCAGCCAGGAACCTCTACCGAACCTCTTTGAACGCATATAAAAAACATATCACTCTTGCCAAAGCCGAATACTACGAATCCCGTCTAAGTAAGGCAGCCAACGTGCAGAAAGAGACCTTTAAGATCCTGTCGGAGTTGACTAAAAAACCGGACAGTGTTCAGTCCCCCATAAACTGTAATTCCTTTCAGGGATACTTCCTGGAGAAAGTAAGAACCATTATCCAGGACATAAAAAGTGGGATGTCTAACGGGATGGCCATACCTATAGGCCCTCGTAAATCAACTGACTGTTCTACCACACTGTTTCCAGAGATTGACACCCTGAGTCTGCAGCAGTTGATGGATAGAATCAAGTCTGGATCTCCAGCGGATCCTTGCCCACCTAAAGTCTTTCAGGCAGCCCGTCCCCTATTGGAGGAGCATGTCATCTCCCTCCTAAATAGGTCTTTGAAAACAGGACAACTACCAGCAGAACTCAAGGAAGCGCGTGTAAGACCGCTGCTGAAAAAAACCAGGTGCAGACCCCGCAATATTAAAAAATTACAGGCCGATCTCTCAGTTACCATTCCTCTCTAAAGTACTGGAACAACATGTACTAAAATCCCGGTCCGCGTACTTGGAGTCCCATTCCCTACTTCATGAACGACAAGCAGGGTTCCCAGCACATCACAGCACCGAGTTGGTGATGCTCTCGGTGCTGGATGAACTGAGAGGCCTGGCTGACGGTAAAAAACCGAGCGCCCTGATTCTGCTAGATCTTTCAGCCACGTTCGATACCGTCAGCCATGCGTTGTTGCTGGAAAGACTGAGTGATTTTGGCATCAAAGGCCTGGCCTTTAGTTGGTTGCAGTCATTTCTGTCAGGAAGGACACAAAGAATACAACTTGGAGAAGAAGCCTCCGCAGTGGGAAAGTTAGAATGTGGGCTGCCTCAGGGCTCGGCCCTATCCCCACTGCTGTTTAATTTATACCTGCAGCCTCTGATTGCCTCCCTGGTGAGTATGGGCTGCACAGTATACAATTATGCGGATGACACACAGCTGCTGCTGAGTGTCGACAATACAAGTGCCGCTCAACTCCACACTCAGAATATCTTGAGATACACGGTCCAGTGGATGACAGGAAACCTCCTAAAAATCAACCCAGATAAGACTGAGGTCCTGGTGATTCCATCCGCCACCTCACCATGGTGTGATCTCTACTGGCCCGCAGAGCTAGGCCCGGCCCCAAAACTCAGCCCGAACGTGAAGAGCCTGGGGATCAAATTGGACTGTGACCTCTCTATGGTTAACCAAATTTCCTCAGTAGTGGGCAGGTGCACTAATATTATCCGACAGCTACGGAAATTAGTACCCATCATTTCCCAATCTATGCTACGCTCCATTGTCACAGCCACCGTGATCTCAAGAATAGATTACGGAAACGCCCTCTACCTTGGCCTACCAAAAACTCTGTCAAATAGGCTACAGGTGGTGATGAATGACGCTGCTCGTCTCATTTTCAGATTGCCAAGACAAACTAAAGCATCCCCCCTGTTACAGAGTCTCCATTGGCTCCCTATCAAGGAACGAGTGGAATTTAAAAGTCTGTGTACAGCCCACAAAGCCATTTATGGTATGGCACCCGCATACATTAAAGACCGTCTGGCAGTGTATAGCCCAAAGAGAGTTCTCAGATCTTCAGACTCTCAACTATTGGTCTGCCCTCGGTACAAACTTGCCACCAAGGGCGGAAGAGCCTTTTCGGTGCTGGTTCCTCAGCTATGGAACACACTACCTGAGCCACTGCGCAGGGAAGAGAACCTCCTACGCTTTAGAAAGGGGTTGAAAACGCTGCTGTTTAGGAGGTCCTTGTGAGCCACTTAGGCTAGTGGATGCCTTTCTGTATTGTTAAAGTTGTTGTTTTACCATCGATTCCCGAGCGCTTAGAGGCCTGCAGGTGATTGAGCGCGCTACAAATCAAAAATAACAATAACAATAACAATAACAACCTACAGGGTATACCTTCCATTGAAAACCACACTCCACCCAGACATGCACAGATTGCAGGCTTACTGACACGTTGGGGTGTCAATGGACAAAGGGCATAGACACGCTACCACGTACGCACCCAGACCACGCCCCATTACTCCTCCAATTAAACATTCTGCGTGCTGCTGGATGGGAGCGAAGATGGTCTTTTCCAGCTACTGCCTTGCTGGATGTCTTGTTTAAATCTGAACTGCAGGAGGCTACTGAAGAACATTTCTCTCTAAATACCGGCTAGGTAGCTAGTTATGCCACTTTATGGGATGCCTTTAATGCATATATCTGGGGTATGTGTATATCCAAACAGGCCCAGGTATTCAGTTCGATAAGGGTAGTTTTGCCCGGTTGAGGCGGAGCTGTTGCTGCTGGACACATCACCACATTCCCAGATGCTCAAAGTAGACTAATATGCTTCTATTAGAATTCAACGAACATGCCTCAAACCCCCAGCCCTGAAAACTACCCCAAACCCCCAAGCCCTGAAAACGACCCTGAATCCCTCCAAACAGTACAAACTACCCACCCCAAAAACCCAGCCCTGACCCCACTTATCTCACCACATCACGTCCTCTCCGATCGCGACCGATCCTTCCCCACTGCTTGGCTGCTTTGTGCTTCCACCAGCTAGCAGTAACAGCTAGACCGCCCACTGCCTTAAACACGCATATGCGTGCTTAAGGTACATGCTTGTTAAAGGTAAGTGTGGTAGCACATGAGTAGTCAGAACATGTGTGGCTGAGGCTGCGGTGTTCCTGTCTGGCTTTAGTGTACTAACAAATTGAAACTGAAACATAAACACGCAAAGACTGGTGGACAGAAATGCTGTTTGCATGTTTCAGAACTAAGCTAACAAAACAAGTGCCAATACTGGGTTTGACTTTTTGTGAAATAGCCAAAAGAACTGTTATGAATTAAACATCACACTCTATAATCATATTTGTTTCAAATTTATTTCAATACTTTTTCAGAAATTTTTATGTTTTCAAACAAAGCTTTTTAGTGCATATCAAAGATATATACAAAATATACAACAACAAACAAATTCTGTGCAAATATTTACAACACAAAAGTTATTATACCACAACCAAACTAACCACTTTCACTCATCATGCATTCCATTTATATTCAAAACACATTAGCGAGAGAAACATTTATAGAAAAATAGCAAACAACAAATACCACTGAGGTAATGGTCCGTGTCGAAATTATTTACAATTATATGCTACATCAGCTCAAACTTATTACAAGCATAACTCATCAAAGTGACTTAGTCAAGACTGATCAGGATCTATTTTATTTTATTTTCAGTCTTTTATCTGACACTGGACCAACAAGGTCGACGCGTTTCGAACCCCCTTAGTGCAGGGGTTCTCCTCAGGACCAAAACACGATTTCTAAAAACCAAAAAATGTGTAAACCAAATTGACCTAACTGCACTGAGACTTGCGATTTGAAGAACTAAGGAACAACCACGGGTCAGCTAGCCACCGCCTACCTTAATTATCCTGTGTATAGGAGCAAAGTCCGGTGTAAAAGAATCTACACATAAAAATAAACAAACGAATAGACGGGATTACAAATATGACAATCAGTTAGTTTACCTTACATCTAAAGCTTAGTATGGAAAACCGCTCACCTTACGTCTTTGTGAGGCTTCGTTAACCTAGACAGAGGAAACGAAAACAAAGGGGCCTTCACGGAATGAATTCAGAGAAATGTTTGCTGTTGAGAGGCGGTATGACAGGGGGTCCGCTTACCTAGTGTTGGAATAATTCTCGGCTAAACCAAGGCGTTTGGGTTGTGTCCGAAAGCAGCGCCGGAGCCTGCAACTAAACAGACATCGAAGATGTAAACAGCGTGTTAACGATTTAGCAGAGTCTTGGCATTTTTTCCGGAGACAGAGCCCAAGGTATTCTTACTTGTATCACTGGTTTCTTTAGACGAAGTGCGTCATCACTGGGGCCGCATGCGTGCTATCTGTGTTTCTTCATGGGAGCACGCGATTTATTGGGCGGAACCGCGCATTTTCGGGTGCCTCATTATCAAACGCGGCCACCGATGGAGTTTGTCGGGAGGCCGTCTTTAAAGCAATATAACCTTTGTAAAGAATGCATTCTGAGCAAAAACGAAATTGGTTGTATTAACGCCAACAAATGCATTGCATTGTGGTAAAGGAAGTCCACTGGTGGGAAGATCGGACTGATTGCAATGAAACTCTTTGGTAAAAAGTTGTAGACCCAGTATCCTCCCCGGGTTGCATGGGGTACTTACCCCGGAGTTCCTCTGTAAATTTCAGATATTTCATTCAGTCCGGATGAGGCGGTATTGTATTTCATAATTCGAAATGCTTCTCTCTGGGCTAACTTGAATTCCATGTCTCCACCTCGTGGGTCATTTTCAATTTTGGAAATGATCGTCCATCGTAGATCATTTTCTCCATGTTCATGTGTAGTCCAATGCTGGACTAAGGGTGCATTAGGTACCTGGTTCCTAATCCTGGACTTGTGCTGAGTAATTCTTTGTCTTGCCTCCTGTGTCGTTTTGCCGATGTATAACTTGGGGCACGGGCACCAGATTCCATATACTACATTTTTTGTTAGACAGTTGGTGAACGTTGTATGTTTCCAGTATATGTTCTCAAAACGGAAGACCTCGCCTTCTTCCGTTGAGTCGCAACAGGCGCAATTCCCGCATTTTCGTGTCCGGTAACTGGAGGTAACCCCAACATGCCTCTTAATGTCAATTTGGGTATTTTAGGTAAACTTGCCTTTACAATATGGTTGGCTATGCTTTTCTCTTTTTTATATGCAAAAAGAGGGGGGTCTGAAAAATCACAATGAATATCCTTCACCAAATGCCAATTTTGTAGAACTAGTTTGCGCAGTTGATGTGTGTTGGGACCAAAAGTTGTGACGCACACAGTCCTTTTCAACTCTTGGCGTGTATTTTTGTGCAATAGTGTCTCACGAGGGACCCACCAAGCTCTTTTCAAAGAGTGTTTTAAAAGTTTTTTTGGGTAGCCCCTATCAAGTAGGCGGTCTTTTAGACTGTTGGCACGTTTGAAATAATCCTCCTTGTTGGAACAATTTCGCCGGATTCTTAAAAATTGGCCAAAGGGCAAGTTTTGCTTAAGACTCCTGGGATGGTTACTGGTATAATGTAATGCCTTATTTCTATCGGTAGGTTTTCGAAATAAGGTTGTTCCTAGTGTACCCTCTGTTGAATATACCTGGATGTCCAAAAATGTAATGCTATTTTTTGATGCAATATGACTGAATTTTATGTCATCCGTCCTCATATTCAGCCATGTCACAAATTCTGTTAACCTTTCCGAGGATCCTGACCAAATAAAAAAGACGTCATCAATATAACGCATGTAATCTGAAATGCAGTCAGCAAATGGATTATTATTATAAATGAATTTGTCTTCATATAGGCCCATAAATAGGACTGCCAGCTCCGGTGCGAAGGGGCAGCCCATGGCTAACCCCTTGGTTTGGTAGAAGAAATCCGTGTCAAATTGGAAATAATTTCTTTGCAACGCAAATTTGGCTAATTTAAGAATGAAATCCGTTGGCACTCTGTTGGGTTGTTCTCTTTGGTCAAGGAAAAGTTCCAAGGTTTCCAATGCCTGCTCATGTTTCAGGGCATTAAATCCTGACCTATTGGGTTTGACAATGCTTGTTTCGAAGTGTTGTGACAAAATGTTGAAAACAAAAAAGAACATTGATTGGACCCAAGGAGGCATTCATTTATCTATGTAGAGTTAATTTAAAAGTACTTGTGTACATATTTTTTAGAAGAGCAAGATCTGTACTTATTTCTTACAGCGCAAACCTGAGGTGGTGTTATACTGTGCAGGTATTTCTGCGTACGTAAGATATAAGTGTTGCAGAGTTAGGTGCTAACAATTTTCGTAGGATTCTGAACAAAAATGTAAAATAGTTTGCTCATCATCTATGAGAGACAGGAGTGAGAAGTGGTATCAAGTGCCTCAAACTTCTCTGTTGTCTTTTGACAGAGGTAGAAAAGAGGTGACAACATGGAGATGGAGAAGACAGGCCCTCCAAATATAAAGTGAGTAGCCAATCGACCAGAGGGAGGAAAATGGAGAGGACAGCAGATACAGGAAAGCCACTGGTTGCCTGTAGTGTAAAGGTTCAGGATAGCAAGTGGATTTTCTTTTTGAGATCGGAATGCCCTGAAACTAAGTTAGGGGCTGAATGTTTACATGATGGAGTTTTTTGCTGTTCATCTCTCAAGACTTAACGCAAGTATCCTGGGTTCAAGTCTTCTGAAACTGCAGCTTCAAAATTTAGAGCCAATAAGGTGGCCATCATTTGGTCAGTCTCACCCTTAAGTCTTGACAAATGTCTAAACTACCTGCTGCAGTATTTTTCAAATTGCTTTGTATATAAAAAGTATGAATGTGATCCAAGATTGAATGTAAAAAAAGTGAGATGATTGCTTGTACTTTTAAGATGAAAAATAGTTCCACATGTATTGCAATTGAAGCACTTCTTAGGAAGCAGAATGATATGGTGAGGGATGTCTACTCCTCTGCAAAATGTGGGAGAGTAATGGCAAAAGTTCTAGCTGACTGCTGCATTGACAAGCATGACTTAAACAGTGAATTGGGTGCAGACTATCTGGACATAGATGTTCCTGGAGCATAAAAGAAGACAAAAGATGATCTTTTAGCTGTAGATTCTTGTAGTAGTGTGGAAAAGAGGACAGACATTAAAGGTTTTTATCTTGGGGTAATAAGTGGAGAGCTGTAGGTTTACTTGTTGGCATGCTAGTCCAATCAAAAACATTGATGATGCATCAGAGATGGTTTTTAATTTGCCAACATGCTATGGTAAAGTTTTGCTCTCCATTAGAAGAAAATATTTTGCGTGTGGTGCTTGTGATCCAAATGTTATGAGGCATAATGGACCCGATTCACAAAGCTAAATTAAGAGGAAAGTTTAACTTTAATTTATAGAAAGTGATACATTTCATTATTGATGTTCAAACCTGAGTTGATAGCTCTAAGACAACAAATCCACCTCGCTTAAGTTTGCCTTATATTCTTACTCTGTCCCCACCCCTTTCCGAAACCTTTATGTGTTCAACAGCATGAAACCATATACCTAGTTTTTCTGGATGTATTTCATGAATATGGATGGAGACTGGGTATCTGCAGTCTCTATTTTTTATTGCCCTGACGTGTTCCTGAATTCGAGTTTTTAGGTTACCGTGATGTTGTTGCAGGTCATCACATCAAATAATGTCCCTTCTAAATGGTTCTGCACAAGGGTTGTTAAAAAATATTTGAAATGCTACTCTAAAGTTGTGACATGTGTTTCTCTAACCCTTTTTCTCTTTTCTCTTTTTCTTCACGCTCTCTCTTGTGCTCATATTGAAAATACAGTTTGATATTGCTTTTTGAATCAGCAGGTCGAAATTTATCATAACATGCATTTGTGAATAGGAATATATTAGTCTTCCGGTAGGCCACCAATATTGCCTCTCAAAGAGAGTATCGGTTTATATATTACTGATGTTAATGCGGCTCAGTTGAGAGACACCACAAGGTGAGTCCTCTCATAAATGTTGTATTTTAAAATAATGTATATTTTTATACAAATGTAAATGTTATGTATTTAATATGGTGTTGTATATAATGTCTAAATTGTGTTTATATGTATTTGTAGCCCTGAAGAAGTCCATAAGGACGAAACTTGTTGGCTTCTTCATGTTTTTATGACTACATCATGTGTTTTTTAAAAAGAAGGAAGAATCTTTAACCCCTTCCACACTCATGACGAGCTGGGCTCGTCATGGTGTAGCCTCCTCATACACTGATGACGAGCCCAGCTCGTCATGAATAATGGGAAAGTCAATAAGTCAGCACAGGGGGGGAAAAGCCTTAGCAGCCATGGAGTTAATAAAGGAAAAATATCATGAACTGCTTTTTCTGTTCTTGAGATTTTGTCTCCTTATATATTTCTCGTACTGTTAAATGGAGTGTTGGACTATTGTTTTCTGAATCCTGGTCGTTGCTCACCATGTTGCTGTTGGGTCAGGTCATGTTGAGCAGTGTCCGGTCTCCCAACTCCTTCCACCATCTCCCCACTGATGACTGCGGCACCATTTCCTCAATCTCATCCAGCTCCTGCTGTGGTGCTGGACTCCCACCTCCAGTCTGCATTGCCGCTTTCCGGATGTTAGCGAGTTTCAGCTTGGTTTTGCACTTCACATCATTCCAGTGCTTCTTGCAGTCTTCCCCTTCGCTTCTCTTCACTCCGACTGTATTCACCTTGGCCACTATAGACTGCCATATTGCATTTTTAGTTGCCAATGACACAGTGGAGGTAATGAACAGTTGTTGGTGGTGTTCTATCACCTCCGTATTCAGGATCTTGTTTTCCTGCAGACTGAATCGCCGGTTCTTCTGCTCCTTCCCCGAAGTCCATGGCTGGTCCTCCGGGGGGGGAGGGGTTTGTGGGGTTCTGGTTGCCCTCTATAATTGTTCCAGCTGCTTCCATGGTGCTTCTCAGTAGTTTGGGTTTTGTTGTTTTTTGTTGCAGCTTTTATGGTGATTTTTACCGCCTGACTTGGGACTAGCAAGCCTGCTGCTGCTTATCGCTGATGTTTTTATCGCTGTTGGGCCCATCGCAACTTTTTTCACTTTTGGGTTTCCTTTTTTATCGGTGTCCCAGTCATTTTAACGAGGACATTTGGCGTGTTATCTGGAAACTATCGCCTGTTGCCGGCGTGTTGGAAATACGCTATTGACACAGCGTTAGTTTCCTTGATAGACGGCGTTATGTAAAATTGCGTTAACCTAGGCTCACGATAATTATCGCCCATTCTTGAGAATATCCCCACAAAAGTCATAAAGTTAAACTTTCATCTCAGTTTACTTTTGTGAATCAGGCCCAATGTTTTTAGGCGGCAAACAAAGTAGGAAAGCCTTGCACAACATCTTTAGAGATTTTGAGTATTTTAGGCATTGTGGGTTTTGGAGCAAGTGCTTAATTTAGAGTAAGAAACAAAGTTGCAGATGCTCAAAGTTTTTCGAGGGGCCAGACTGCTGGATCCAAAGAACGTCATAGATGAGAAGTGCTAACTCTTCCTAGTCTTTCTTAATTCAATTCCATGCCTCTTTCTGCCACAATGTTACGTTTCCTTTCGTTTTTTTCACTTTGAAGGCACTTTTACATCCATACTTTTTACTTTTCATTATTTTCCTACTTTCCTCTTTCTCCTTCTTTCTCCTGTGCCTGCTTTTCTTTCTCTCGCTCTGCTAAGGTCTAGTCCTGGTCTCTATTAATAAATTCTGGTGACTACCACCTGCAACCATCGGCGCAAACTAAGTATGATTTGGAATGTGTTGTTGTTCAGTATTTTGAATCTTTTAAAGCAATTCTCAACTTTTGCGTCTGACCGAGGACTGGAAAGGTTGCACAGCAAGTAACTTTTCGAAAGCCTTCCTTTTCGCTGAAAAACTGATAGTTTCAACAAAAATCCTTAGTTCATCACACAATTATTGGGAATTCATAACAATCTTATGGTATCTATGGCCATCATTTATATCTAAGTGACTGGCTATGCCACAGATCAAACTAACACAATCTAAATAACTATGACACGAAATTACTTGTAATAATTTTAACCAAAAACCTGATCAAACTGATATTTAAATATCTGAAAAGCATATCTGTACAATCTTCACAACAACATTTATCGGTACTTCATGGAGAGCAGATCCCCATATTATTTCTCATAAATAAAAGCACTTGGACTTTCCTTTGTGTCTGCAAACTATTTAAGTGAGAACAAACAGCGTCTCTGGAAAACCAGATCCCCCCCGAATCATATTACTTCCATTTGTTTGCGCGTTTTCTGTAACGTGAATTTACCACGTGTGCAGGTCCAATATTAGGTTTCACCGCTTGCAAGAACCTGAGTGAAGTTTTAAAGAGAACCTTTTTTTTTTACATTAGTTGTTTTAATGGCTAAACACATGAGGGTTTCGGTTAGGTTTAGGTGAGGTGTGAGGATTTACGACATGTTTGAGACCCGAATGTGTACGAAATTCGGGTTGTTACAAACGTCTGCTATTTCGATTTATTAGTTGCCTGTTCATAGAGCTTTGCCTTTCATACTGGCGTCTCGAATTCCTGGCATGAAATGGTCTTTTCTATCGCTAATGATCATAATGTGGTTTTGTGTTCATATGGGCTTATGGCCCTTGCGCCGCTGGTACCTCACATTTAATATGGGGAAAACGTGACGTACCGGCAGCGGCAGCGCAAGGGGCTAGTAAATACTGAGTAATTACAAAATCATGTCAGCAAACATAGCCTTGGGCAGGGGTGAAGTCAGAATCTCCTCAGGTGTGATTACATTAATCATGATTCTTGGTGAGTTTCCTTTACCTTGTTTGGGCTACAGGAATGTCAGCAGTATGACTCCGAAGGATAACAAAATTATTTTCCTTCTTCCTTCTCCAGTGAAGTAAATCATGGCCACAGGCCCCTAACATTTGGAAACAGACCTCCGAACATGCCAACATGCAAAGTCACGTTTTCAAGGGCTGACCACCTGGTCGGTAGCGTGAAGAACGAGTCACCAAGCTCATGGGACAAAGGACTGTGCACCAGGATTACAGAAAAATGTAAGCAGAAGCCATTTTTACCCTATGCCCCACCAGACAGGTGAACCTTCTGCCACTACCCACTGTGATGTCAGAGGGTTTCAGAATGACGATATGCATTTCTTGTGGTGACTGATATGGCATTGACTTGTGTGCACCACCTGTTACACTGAATAATATCGACTTAAAATATTTGTTGATTACTATGAAAATATTTCACTAGTTTTCCTTTGTAAATAAAAAAGGGCAAATCCCATAGATGACAGAAGTTTACATTAAAATTCTCTGGGCTTAAGGTGTAGGTGCTTGTCGATCAGATAGTACAATTTGAGCCTCAACTTTTTAGTGCCAAAGCTTATAAAATATCTATTTTTGTAAACAGGAACTTTGGATCAATACCCTGGAGTCGGTGAATGCATTGGGAAGGATGTACAGAAACAAGGAGGATTAAAGGAATTCATGGAACAAGAAAGTGCTGCATTAAAGACAAAATGGTCAAAGCAAAGGATCACGGGGGCGCTAGAGGGTGCCAAGCAAGATGGCTGCATTTGCGTGAGGCGCTTTCGGTTCAGCATCAAAATCCTGAACGAATGCAGAGATAATTAGAAAATTGGGACTGGACAGGCGTCGGAACATTGGTGGCACCACAAGAAGCCACCGGAGCAAAGAAAAACGACTGCTGCATGATGAAATCCGGCCCGATGTACGGAGCTCCGGAGCAGACCTAAGATAGCGGAGGCGACCCAAGACTGACTGCCGGAGACACAGCGAGAGACGGAGAGAAGCTGCTGCAAGAAACAGCGAGCCGCAAGGATGCAGCGCTATGGAGAGAAACGATCCCAGAGCGTGGGAGAGATCCGGCAGACAGGCGAAAGAATCGAATGGGGAGACTAGAGGGGCCAGAGAAAGCCAACATGTAAGTAAAAGGCCTTGGGCAGCAGTGGTGCCACGATCGGCACCTCCCTTTCCCTGCTGATGCTACTAGAGAAGCCCTGGATAAGACCCAACGCAGCACCTGACGAGCAGGACGAGCAATAGTCCCGGATCCCTCCCATTATGTGGGTTGGAGGGCACTAATCTACCCTACTGTCCAGGGTGTGGCCTATAAAGACTGCAGGAAAAGATAGCAACTGGAGCGGGCCTTGACCCGACTACGCATATTGAAAAAGGGGAAGACTAAAGCGAGGTGCGCACCAAGGGCAGACTATGCAGCAGGCCCATACACTGAAGCACTCCCAGTAAGGCGTTCAAAATATTGTGCATCCAGAGACCTGTGCGGCAGAGACGAGCGGGCCAAACGGTGAGGAACTGGCATATAATATATGGGATGCACGCACGATTAAGACCATTACACAGCAGCCATTGCACCGACAAGAGCCTAGTGCTAATAGCAAAACGATTAGAATATCATCACGAGCTGCCCGCGCAACGGAGGCTCCGCACGGACGATGAAGATACAATAAGTTGCAGACGATCGCAGAGGAAGGGGGGGTATGCAGACTCCCCTGGGGGAAGCAACTCGAAGGCCCTAACGGCCAGACACAGTGCCATCAGCTTTGGGCCAGGGCACTTTGAACTCACAAAGTATCTACAGTCACGTGGTCTGTGTAAGAAGACTGTTGAAAACAGCCCAACCTGCAGTATGCTAGAATGGGGACTGGCACACCTGGCATCACTGGCATGAGTCTCCCTTCCATTTTTTTCTGATTGCTTCCTCTGTTTTGATATGTTTTTGCTGGTTGTATGCTTTGGGCACTGTGCCACTTCTATTCAGTGCCACAGTGCAAGTGCTCCCTATGTTAAATTGATGTACTGATTGGTGATTCCATGATTGGGTTATTTGATTTACTTGTCAGACCATAGTACAGTGTACCATGTGTGCCCTGGGCTTGTAAATCAAATGCAATGTCGATTTGGCAAGTGCACCCACTTGCCAGTCCCTAAACCTTCCCTTTGCTTCATATCAGACACCCCTATGGTAGGCCCAATGGCAGGGTGCATTGTAAGTATAAGGTAGTACATGCCCTTGTGTGTGTAGCATGTCCTAATAGTGAATTACAGCCATTTTAGTTTTCCACTATGGCAAGGCTACCTATTCTCCATAGACCAGAATGGGCAGTTAGATTATTACATTTTATAATCCTAACTGACTCAAGGAACATGGTAGAAATTCGAATTTAGTATGCCTGAACTCAGAATGATAAAATACATATTTTAGTAAAGTTGTTTTTAACATTCTGTGTTTGAAAATACCACTATTAGAAAGTAGGTATTTTCTTGCCTAATTGTCCAGGCCTGCCTCTGCTAGGTTGTGGTTTCTTTGTCTGGAGTTTTGAGTGACAGGGCTGGGGGATTGCAGGAGACAGACTGAGGCAGCACTGTGGTGAATAGAGAGATCTGCATCTAGATGGGAGGGAGGAGTTGCACCTGGGACCTGAAAAGGGCTGGGCCTTCCCTCTACAATGCTGACTCCACCTCCTGTGGCGTGTCTGATGTCTTTGCCCTGCGCTGTGAAAGGAGAGGAGGAATCTTGTCAACAAAGTGCTCCAGAGCTGTGTCTATCCTCCCCTGTACTGGCTCCACCTCCTGTGGGGCGTCTGATGTCTCTGCCCTGCGCTGTGAAATGAAGGAAGAAGTCATGTAAACAAAGTGTTCAGGAACTGGTTTGGATTAGGCAGAGGCCTCTCTGCCTTCAGAGAACAAAGGATTTTGGGGTATAAATATTGGGACCCAGTCCCAAGAACTTGAGATCACTTCTGGAAACAAGGAACCTTTTGCAAAGGAGAAGAACCAAGGAAGCTTCAGTAGTTGGACTGCCCCTCTGCCAGTGTGCTGTTTGCTGAGTTGGCCTGCAGTGGTTTCTTTATTGCCAAGGGAAAGGAGAAGGAACATTTTAAGGACTTTTATCATCTTACAGAATATTCTCCAATGGCTTGAACTTGTGCTTGCCTCCTGCTGAAGTCTCAGGGACAAAAGACTTCATCTCCAACCCCCCTCAAAGTTTCCTTGCTGGGAATTCGGTTTGCCAAAGTCTGCGTGCCGCCGGGAGTTGGACCTCGACACATCGAGAAGAAGTGTGACGCCGCTGCAGCTGAAATAGTTGCATCGCCGGAGAAGCGTGCCACCGCCGCATCTTCCAGGAAGCTTGTCTTCATCAAAGCTGCCTGCTGTCGCATCACCGGAGAAGCGTGACGCCATCGAGAGAGTAGCCATTGCATCAACGGAGAAGCGTGTTGCATTGCCTGTCGTGGCTCTAAAGTACAGTGTCGTCGCAAGGCTGCCAGGGCATCTACGCATCGTCATAGCATTGTCGCATCAAGGACGCCATCTTCTCGCATCGCACCAGGATCATGGCATCGCATCGAGGTGCCATCTTGCGCATCTCAACCGATCCTTAAACCGAGAACCTATGCATCATCCCCCACTGGTATGGATCACAACGCAACGCCTAATCTGCGCAAGCATTGAGGCACGACGCATCGTTTACCCCGTATCGCGGAACCAACGCATCTCCCATTTTGGGAGCCTTTTGTTCATTTTGTGTTACGCATCCAGGTACTTTGTTGATAACTTTGTCGCCATTTAACATCAATATGAACTAGGCAACTTTTATCATCTTTAAGCAATCTTAAGTACAGTATTGTGGATTTTTGTCATTTGTGGTCGTGTGTTAAGTCTATATAAAGAATACTTATTTCTATAAAACCTTTGTTGTGTCCATCTGTAGTGCTTTTACTGTATTACTGTGTATCTTCACAAATGCTTAACACACTGCCTCTGAAATAAGCCTGTCCCCGGAAGCTTGTTTCCTTCCCAGTATAAGATTTGGCTTGGTAGTTTGGTCTGCCCTGCTCCCATGATGCACTGGATACAATCCAAAAGAATTCCCAATACCCAGGACTCTGGTTAGTAATTATCTAGCGGGCATAAGACCCTAGTCCGCCTAAATTCTCAGATAGTAGAATTTCGGAGAACACCTGATATTATTTCTATATTCAGGTGTTCATTGTCTCTAATGCCCTACTGTCCTTAAACAGACAATCTAGTCTGTCACTATTACTGATTGTGGGGGGTTCCATATATTTTCAACTCGGCGCAACCAAAAAATGTCAGCCCTGCATAGAACCATACATATACCCACACATACACCAAAGTAATCAAGAAAAAATGTGTGGCGGAGAGGAAGGCACCTCACAGGCGAACACCCTCGGGGCGATCTGGTCAGATGTTTACCAGAAACTTGGCCCCTTTCTCATCATAGGTGACCATTCCTATTCCAGAATTTAGTGAATAAGTGAGAAAAAAAGGTAAAAAGACGGTGCATAGCAAGGAGTTTAGAGCGTGACTCCTTAGACAAACAAAACAGAGTGAAAGATAAAATAGACAGACACACCTCTTAAACTACTTTTATTAATGATTGGGGTGTGCGCAGTTGAAATAAAAAGGCTGGTAGCTTAATATCGCATACCACTACCTGTGACCGACATGTTTCACTGCCCAGAAACCTTTATGGCAGATTCATCAGGGTCAATACTCTGTTACTGCACCCACTTCCAACATCTTTTGAACAGGAAGCTGCCGAGTTGAAAAAATAAAATAAAATAAAATGAAATCACGACCAGTTCTTAATCTAGACATCCAAATTATTGGGCTTTATTAAAATTGTACTATTCAGAAAATTTTCATTGTTAGTTTACCCTTATTCAGCTATGCTCCCTCGTACCAGCTGAACAAGCAGTTCTCCGCCCGGTAGTCGGTTGTCACATCAACCTGTGGGGTATTTATATGTAATCAATATAATATGTATATGATAGCATGCTCTTCGAATTCCCCTTGCATGCCTGGGCTGCCACCCCACTGGCGGAAAAGTGTCAACCCAATACACATTTACCCAAACAGAGCATCAACAGAGAATTGCTGACCAAAGGGATCCTCTCTATTGTGCAGTGTCAATACATTTATTCTGACCCAATTGTGCCATTCATTGGTATCTATGCTGGGGGTAACCTGCTCACTGTTATTAAAAATGTATGTTACCAGAGTCTCATTGGAACGCTCACATAACATACGCGTTTCCTCTGACCCCATTGTATAAATTATACTGAGGGCAACCTGCTTGCTGTTGCTAAAGAGATAAATGTACACAAATGTTCATTACGAAAAAACCCACAGAACCCATGAACTCTGCATGGTCTAATTACTAGGATCTGTGAGCGGGTATGGTAAACTAGCAATCCGCCTATGAAACCTACTACCAGTGTGCTGGGGGCGTAATTACAACCTGTGAACACGGTGTGCATAATACACGCTGTTCACTCGGGTATAAGCGGACCGCTGGATCCAAGCAGCAGATATGCAAAGTCGGGCTGCCGAAGGGAAACCCATGATGCACTGGGCCAGGGACAGACTGATTTGCATGTAGCCAGGTTCTGAGCTGGGATGGTGCAGTGAGCTAAAAAACGGTGATGGATCAAGCCCTGATTTGTTGACTGGGTATGAGTGTTCTGTTTAATTCAGATACTCTGTCCATCACCACCCCCTTTTCTGAATCGTTTTGTCCACCATAAGCGTGGAAGGGTATACTCAGATGTGAGTCCCTTGCTCATTGCACCATCAGGATTCAAGCAAGCCGGGCCGAAGACGGCTGTAATGCCAGAAACCGGTCCCCGGAAGCTTGCTACCTTCCCATTATAAGAATTGGCTTGGTAGTTTGGTCTGCCCTGTTCCCATGATGCACTGGGCCAGGGGCAGACTAATTTGCATGTAGCCAGGTTCTGAGCTGGGATGGTGCAGTGAGCTAAGAAACGGTGATGGATCAAGCCCTGATCTGTTGACTGAGTATGAGTGTTCTGTTTAATTCAGATACTCTGTCCATTCCAACCCCCTTTTCTGAATTACTTCACGTATTAAACAATTAGAATACTCTTACTGCTCTACAAAAGCCCCTTCTGACTTGACTGAACTTATCAAAGCCAAGTTTACCTTTAATAAACTCTCCACTGAATCTGCCAACTTATACTTACTTATGTCTAGTGCTAAATGTTATAGCGCGCAATATAAGGCTGGCAATCTTCTTGCTAATTATCTCAAAATCAAAAAAGAGCATAAGATTGAATCTACTTTAACTTCAACTAACACTACAGTCCATAAAAACAAATATATTCTTTCAGAATTTTCAAATTTCTATCAACTGGTTTGTACCCCTGAATCTCCTTCTCAGCAGGCTGACATTACTCGTTATCTATCCTCTATTCCTCCACCTTCATCCCTTAATGTAGATTTTTCCTCTTTGGCTGAGGATATTCAAACTACTGATATTCTTACTGCTATTCAAGCTATTAAGAAAGGAAAAGCTCCTGGCACTGATGGGTTTACCATCGAATTTTATTTGCATTTTTCTCCATTACTTCGTTCCAAACTACATCAATTATTCACATATTTTATTTCTTCTTAAAATCGGAAGGATCTTTTCAAGAAGCATTGATTTGCCTACTACCAAAAAAAACAAAGACCACACACTCTGTAACAATTACAGGCCCATTTCTTTAATTAATTTAGATTATAAAATGTTTGTCTTTCATTTAGACCCTTTTTTGCCTCAGTTGATTGGAAAGGAACAATGTGGTTTCATCAAAGAGCACCAATTATCGGATAATACTAGATTATTTTTTAATGTCCTAAGTAAATCTAAATCGTATAGAAAATTGTTAGCAGCAATCTCATTAGATGCTGAGAAAGCCTTTGATGGAGTTAGTTGGTCCTTCATTTTTTCAACTCTTGCTTGGTTTGGTTTCGGTCCAAATTTTAATAATTATGTCTCTTTACTTTATTCCTCTCCCAGGTCCTTTATTTTAGCTAATGGTCTTGTATCCCCCTCTTTTCCCCTCCTTCGAGGAGTTCGGCAAGGATGTCCTTTATCTCCACTTTTATTTATCCTCTCCCTAGAGCCTTTTTAATAATAATTCGGTCAAACACAAACATTACTGGTTTCTCTTATGGAGTTAATCAGTTAAAAATCTCAGCATAAGCAGATGACATTTTACTATTCATTTCAAATCCACAATCCTCTTTGCCAGCATTTTTATCGGAAGTAACTGATTTTGCCCTTGTTTCAGGTTATAAATTCAATGCTGACAAATGTGAGATCCTCCCTCTGAACAAATTCTGTTTTCACGCTGATTTCTTATCATCTTCTTTTCATTGGAATCCAGTTAAAATAAAATATCTTGGAATTTGGTTGACTTCTTCTATTAAAGATACTGTCGCTTTAAACCTAAAAGAATTACAAACAATTTTGCGTTCTTCTACTTCACGTTGGCAGCTCTTATTTTTATCCTGTTGGGATAGATTAGATTCTATAAAAATTATGCTGGTTCCAGTGATATTATAATATTCTACCCATCGAATATTCCCATTAATATTCCTAAGTCTTTTTATAAAACGATGTAGCATCCTTTCAAAATTCTTATGGCACAATAAACCTCCTAGGAAGTCTCTTAGTAAACTTAAAAAACCTAAACACATGGTTGGTTCTAATTTTCCAGATTTTTACTCTTATCACACATCATTTTTTCTTAGACATTCTTCCTTCTTATTGTCTGAGAGTGAGACTGATTCTCATCTTTCTCCATTGTGGGTAGACATCGAGAGACAGTTTTTTCATCCCTTCTCCTTTGAAGAATGTATTTCTCTCTCCCATGTACCCGTGTCATTTTCTCTCTCTATTCTTTAAAATGCTCAGAAAATTTTCCAACTATTTTTCTCCTCTGTTCTAGATGAACGTACACAATTTTTGAATACATCAATTTGGTATAATAAGCATATTAAACTCGACAATAAATATATTTTATGGAAAGAATGGTTATCCTATGGTCTCAAATGGAGTCACCAACTTTTTCCTATTTCTCGCAATAAATCTGACGTAGAGGGCAGTTGGGAATCTGATTTGGGTGAATCTTTCCCTATTCCAATATGGAAGAACATCTGGGCTAAGGTAAGGAGATCTTCTAGAGCAGCTAATACTACTCAAACTTTATTTTTTATTTATATTAGGCCCCCCATCACTCCAGCTACACTAAATAAGATTGATCCGAACATCCCCTCTTCCTGTTGGTCATGTAACACCCCATCAGCAGATTTCGAAGATATGCTTTTTGACTGTCCAGCAATCCATGCTTTCTGGTCCCGAGTCTGGTGGCAGATTAACGCCATTTGTCATTCCCATATTCCTTTTTCGTTTTCACATAATTTTCTGGGTAGTGTTTCCTAAGTTTAGTCCTCTTCTTTTTATATTATTGACTTGCTCATAGCTGTCGCATTTCAACAGATCACTAATTCATGGAAAGATGCCTCTGCAGAATCCTTTCAAGCATGGTGGTATGGCGTAATCATAGATTAGATAGAGTTTATGTACACCCAATCTCCCTTGCAATTAAAAGAGAGACACTTTGGATTCCTGTTTCTAAAATCTTAAATGCTTCAGCTAAAAGACTATCAGCAAATAATCCCTGCATTGAAGAAGTACCCAAACCCCCTTGAATTTATACTTACTACTGTTTTCATTAGGATTTATGTTATGGTTTTAGAATATTTTAATGCATGTAGGAAGTTTTATGCATAATTGTTGCTTTTTTATATATCACGCATAAAATGGATGTTCTTCCCCTTGCCTTTTATTTTCTTCCTTAATCTCCCTCTGTTTTTTCCTTCTTTACTTCTTCTCCCTTTTCCCCCTATTTTTATAATATTATTCTATGCATATGGTAATTCTTTGTTTATTTCATTCTATCTTATATTTGTACCAAATACACGTCCTTTAAACTCAAAAAAGAACAAGAGCAGTAGATATTCTTCTGGGGACATTTATGGCTGCCATTTTGGGAGAGGTCTAGTGTTCTAGTGGTTAATAGGAATCAGCAGAGTCTATTTAAGTCAAATGGTAGCAGGGATGCACAGAGAACGCGCGCTGTGGGTGTGCATTGTTTTGTGCAAGGCAAGCCAATCTGAGCCAGTCCGTGCCCGACAATTGCCAGTCGCCACAACCCCTGCATCTTTCTACCCAGATCCTGGGATTAGGCAGCTCTCTATGGGTAAGCAGATATGCAGGATTCGGCAGTGGGAGGGGTATGACAAGGATGCAACTCAACAATGCATTAAACACACTCCCTTCTCTTTTGAGGGTCTGAATTCCTGTTCTAGTTGGGGCTTTTCATATGTGGAACCAATAGTTGACAGGACTGAGAGAAACCGGAGATTTGGAAATTATACTGCATATAGGGCTGAGCCGGAGGTTCTATTAATAGACCCCAGAATTATATGCAGGTTCTTAGTGGAAATAACCAATGACACGTAATAATGTGCTTTATTGCAATGCTCGATCTATTCCCAAACATGCAAAAGAGCATGATGCTCAACTTTCAGAGCAGTTAGAGATGTAAGTGTTTAAACTGGATATATCGACCTATTATAAATGAAAAGAAGCATCAGTTTACTGCCCTCCCTGGGGGCAAAGAGATATTTCATCATTAAGCTGGTACAGTATCTAGCTTCTCATATTCTCACTAGTGATTTGTTTTTAATTGGCGGGTGTTAGCCACCATGGCAAGTATTCATCACACAGTGAAATTAACCAATTGCTGGCTGATTTGCAAATTTTAGGTCTGCAACAGAGGGTGGAGGCACCAACACACATTGCAGGCCACACCCTGGAGTTACTGTTCACAAACTCCTTGCATCTGAAAATTGGCAGTACTAAGCCTTTAATATAGACAGACCACTATTTAATTGGCTTTTATACTACACTGAGAACAGGCACAGATAGGGGGCATGGAGTGCTTAGATCCAATTTTTTAGCTACCCCCATTGTTTGACCAATAACAATGGAATGTCAGATGGGAGGTCATCTCTAAATCTGAGATAGTCATATTTGAGCTTTATAGTATTGTCTTAAGGTAATTGAACTTTTATGAACACCAGACCCTGACTTGCCATGAAAGCATTTTTATTAAGCTAGGGAACATATTTATGAAAGACTGTAAAAACAGCAGGGTCTCTCGTAAAATGAGATTGAATGAATGGTTTGGTGACTCACATAAACTTGCTAAGAACGATTTGGTTACTTGAGTAACCTAAGAACAGGGATTGTAGCAAATAGACGGCAATATGGTAAGATCATCAAAATCAGTAAAGCCCAGTGGGAAGACAGCATCTGGGATGAATTGTTGGCTACAGATAAACAAAGGGATAAAAAGCGCTTTTGGCACCTGGTTGCACATAATGGTTTCAGGAAATTCTCTCGCCCCGAATGTCATATAGTTCCTGAGGAGTGGGATAAACACTTTACAGCCATTTATGCAGCCATAAATCTAGATGAAGATAGAACAGACATTTCATATGTTGGTTCAAATGATTCATTTGCTGATGAGAAAATGCCTTTTACAATAGAGGAAACGAATGCTGCTATACCGCCACCAAGGAAGGCGCCTGGCCTAGACAGAGTTCCTGCTAATTTATATTGGTCTGAGCCCGAGATTTGGGATTGTATGTGAACTTCCTGTCGAATGCTCTATTAACAGGGGGCCCTTTCCTGAACTCCTGGAAGGGAGCTGTAATAATCCCCATATTAAACAAGCATTGGCATAGCCAATAGGTCTCGCTTTTGGGACCTTATAAGTGTAAAGAGAGAGTAACTAAACCAGCTAAAGAACCAAAGGATACGCATGGAAGTGTTATGATGCAGCTTACTTCATATCTGCAGAAGAGATGAAGTTTCAAATCCACTTTATCTAGTGATGATCCATGAAAGCACTGTGCCATTTTAGATGACAGATCTGCCTATGCACACCAGTCCTAACCCTCTGCAATCTTGCTGGGCCAAAGTCGAGAAACAAAAGCACAACAATTCCAAATGAAAACAATGCCAATTAAATCAAAATTGGGAACTGCTTGTGACTTTTAATATAAACGCAAATTCCCCATTGTAAGCGTGGGAGGGGGGCTGGGGACACTCTCGATGTTGGCAGCAGGTGTCTCAACAGTAACTTGACCAGTATATTTCTTCAAACTCGGTTTTATTTTTATAGTACGTCTTGTTCGGTACGTTAGTCTCTCCCTCGCAAAATCAAGGTTATCCGTGGTGGTGGTCTTCGGTGCACGCGGGGCAATAAGCGCTGAAAGTTCTTAGGGGTAGGCTTCCAGGTGGATGCGGGATGATCCTAGTGGTCTGTTCTCTAGTGGTCGGTTCTCCAGGTGCAGCGTCGCAGATACCCCAGTCATTGGACGGTCTCAGGAGTCAGCTTCCCCGGTGCAGCAGAATGGAAAAGAAGATGGACAGAGGGAGGCCGTTAGTCGCTATATCCGACACGCTAATTCACCCAAGGGGACCCCGTGGTTGTGAGGGACACCGGTGTAGTTTACAGGCTCACTCGTGATCGGTGTTCGTACTGAGATGGAGAGTGAGGGATAGAGAAATAGGGAAGGTACGGGTATCGGGTATCGGAAAGGGGGGGTTCGGTAAACACAGAGGAAAAGCACACACAGGGGTCTCTATACACTATTCACAAGGGGCACTCTTTCTCCCACCCAAGCCGCCCAACGCCGCCGTACCTGGCTAAGCCACACTCCTCCCTCGGGAGCGTGGCACGGCGGAACACAGGGTCGTTGGCCTCCTGGCTTTCCTTCGTTCTCCGGTCTTCCGTTTTCTCCTCTGTCTCTTCTCTCCTCCGTTCGGTGTTCCTCGTGTTCTCTGTCCCTCGATCCGCCAGTGACGTCACACGCCGCGTATAGGGCTTCCCCTGTTTTCACCCATCCAGGACTGTCCACGTCAGTAGTAGGCCGGGCCTCACTGCAATCATCATACGCCCACTTAAAGGGGCCTGTGTACGTTTCTTCGGTCTGATCCCGTTCCCATTCATCCCTCGGTGTTTCAGTCTGTAGAGCAGAAGGGGCAAAATCAGGGTTCCACCAGTCTTCCCGGCTTCCCGCCCCGACCCCGTTACACCCATATACCTTTCAAAACCCTCAGCAATGTACAACACCATTGCCTTACAGACACGTAGCAATAATTACACCATAATTACTCTGGACTCAGATGTAAATACTACAAAACTTCTAAGTAACTGCTCGTGCCATTGCACTGCCCATCTCTACATCACCCTTCCTACAACCTGATTCATGCGACCAACCCATTACAGCGTCACATGTATGGGTCATTTGAAATGTACTTCACAGTTTGATATTGTGCTTTGTCGCTGCGATGCACCAGGGGAGCTTTATATCGTAAAATACAAGATAGACCACAGAGGAGAAAACAGCAGGTTAGAAACACTATAGACTGGGGTATATATTGTTCTCAAAGTCAGATCAGATGCGTATAGATGGATGTGACGAGATGAGTTCTTGAAAGTAAATTTCAGATCTCGCCTGGAGGGGAGTTTCAAACAGATGAGATGGCCCAAGAGAAAATATGGTTGTCAGCTTTGGAGGTTTTACATTTTAGTGTTTCTGAGTGTAGCCTGATTCGAATTAAGCCACATTTTGCCTCCAGAGATTGTAAAAAGGCAGCTAGAGGAAGTGGATTTTTCGCGGGGAGCTATGGACAGCAGAGCTAGTTGAGAAGCAATACTTCGAAAGACATCCAAATACCAACGGAACTTTGGAATCCGTTGGCTGAGACTTCACAGTTCAGCAAACAGCACCATCAATTCTAGAACTACTAAACCCCAACCATCTAAAACTGGCATCTGTATATCTCCGTTGGTGGCACAAATCCGAATCTTTCGAACCTGTTATAAAGTAGGGTAAACACATAGCTTTGCTAATGCAAAAACAAGCATCCTTAATAACACAGTTCACGCTCCCTAAATAATCCAATCTGAGATTAAAAGATTAATAATATTGTTCACAATAATACCAGTAAAGGGATAAGCGCACATTCTTGACACAGCACCTGGATTCTTCAACAGCTAATGTGGTTCCTTCACATGCACTATCTACAGCAGGTAAGTGATAATCTGAGGATAATAAACATGGAGGCGCAAATACTACCAAACAATGTACAAATGTCAGCTTAATTGAAGGTAGAGAGTCTCCTGTGCTGTGAAACCGAAGGAGGAGCAAACAGCTTTGCAAGTCTCCCTGCCAGGGTGCCTGCTTTCCTGAAAGAAATGTAAATGTGCGTAACCGGTCAATCTACAAATGTAAATGGAGCTTGGAAGCCCGTTTTCGCTTTAATTGATGTGATCATATGAAGCTCCCTGATGACACACACTTATTAATTTTGAGAGGTATCGTAAACGAGTTACCAGCAAAGCTGTGTAGTGTATGCTTTTAAATGACAGTGCTAAAAAAAAGTAAACTACGTACAGTCTGGGTAGTACTGACATCAATATTTTGGAAGCATTTTTCTTTATCCTAAACATTTCTATACCTTTTGTAGCAGCCTGTCTTATACCGTGTGTAATGCAAATTTTAAAATATTACTTACATGTTCATAGTGCTTGCTATGTCAGACTGGGGCCTTGTAGTAAGTACTAAACATACACGATCCACTATTATCCACTGCAGCAACCAAGATTCAATGATGTGGCCTCTGGTACGGTGCATTAATTAATCGTGGTTTCATGATGTTCAATAGTGCATTTCAGACTGATTAACATAACTTGATTTAATTTTGATTTATGCTGGGCATTGTTTTATATGTGGTTACCTGAAGATGAAAGACCAAAAAAATCTACAGATTTTTTAACCACGCCCCCATTGTGCACATTACAGCATGGTCAGCGACTGGTTGCCGCCCCCCCCCCCCTATATAACCACACCAACACCCGACACATGAACATGAGACAGGGTTATCTTTGGAAGGCGGGAGGTCACAAGACCCCCCGGCCGTATTTATTAAGATATGAAATTAAAAAGGTTTTAATTGAATGGTCACAGTTTATACAAAAATCAGCAGGACATTAGATACAATACTGTCAACAAGTTTGAGAGACTAACCTTAACAGAAACTCTAATACAGATTGTTTCCTAACCGAATCTAACATCCTCATCTAGATTTTTGTATACTACATTTCTGGCCATATGGCAAGGTCGCTAACCGATGTCAGGTCCTACAAGCTGCGCCTTACCTAGAGATGTGCGCATGCGCAGCCGGGCCTGGTAATTACCCGGTCCACGCTGTGAACTCCATTTAATCACTAAAGTAGGGCCCTTACTCTGCGCCATCCGGTGACGTCATAGGTATACGCGCGCGGGGTGGCTACCAGCCTAAGGAAAGCGTGACTACGCCCCTTTAAAGCACCAGTTACCTTGACCCTGGAGTTCTAGGAGGGGCCAATGGCCTCCTCCCCCTGGGCGGGAACCTCCATAGGAGGATGCCCGCCCCCTCAGACCTTAAAATAGCTGCTCACCGGTCATGACCTTACCCCATGCCCCATACCTAATAAATACGACGACCTATGGGAAAAAATCTAATGGACAACTACTCTGGCTAAATCACATCACACACCAATGTAGAGCTACAAAGGGAAAAAAGGCCTAGACACAATGCAACATCATAACATATTTCAGCACAGTTCACTAAAAAAAGGGGAAAAAATTCCTAAAGAAAGCATCATCAGCATAATATACAAATGAGAAAAAGTTCACTAACGCATGGTCAAGGTGGTAACAGACTCCTAGCAAATTACACCTAAACCAGACTAATACAGCATCGAGCATTTAGTTCCAGGGATGATGGGCGGGAAAACAAGAAGCCCCGAGCGTGGGGCACAACACACTGTGTGGGAGCGTCCAGGGAACAAGAGGGTCTCCTGGGCGCTCCCAACTCCTTTATTCCACGAGGACCCGGCGGGGGGCTGCTATGCCCCCCACCCAGCCCCTCCTGCGGCCCGCCCCCCGACCCGGATATCCTACAATGGTATCCGGGTCAGGGAGGGCACCAACCAATCGGTGGTGGGGCGCGCCCGGAAGGGCACGCCGCACCACCGAAGGGCAAGAAGGAGGGGGCGGTCGCCGCGCCGCCATGCGGGCGGGGGGGCCAAGAGCCCCCCCTTTTCATTAGCGTACTTTTGTAATGCACTTAGACCACTGCATACGAGATGTAGTTGGATCATTTGCTGTGCATTTTTCGCTCAAGTTTTAAGAGCACAGGGAACTGGAACGTTTGGACAATTGCTGTCACTGTTAGTTGGACATGCGCCTCTTAATTCCCACAAGTGAGTACTAGGAAGATGCGAAGTTCTTTCACCACAAAGCAGGATAGAGTGTTTACCTGGGCAATTCTACCGAAAACTAAAAACCGTCAGTGTGGGCAGTCTGGTCCTAGCAAGCAACGATTCCAGTTAGTAAGCAGCACTGTAGAGGCCGCAAACATGCAAAGCTCCGAAGAAAACTTAGACAAATCGAGTGTAGTGGGTAAATGCCAGTTCATCACAAAATGACATCAAACTCGAGGAAGCTCCGCCCTACCGCCCTACCGCCCTACCGCCCACTCCGAGCTGAGAAGGAGGCCAAGTGGCTGCGTAACCCCCTCCGACAGGTGCTGTAAACCTAAGGATGAGCTGTTCTGTGTGAAAAATGTATCCATCCTGGCCTGTACACCACAGCTCCTCATTACAAATAAAACACATTTTTGTTGCACACCCTGCATCGCAAAATGCGATGCAGCGTGCGCTACGAAATTCGTTTTATGTATTTAATTGTTTACTTACCTCCAATCATTCATATTCCGGTGTTTACTACCCCCACCCTGCCCCTCCCTTACCTGCCTTTCCACCCCACTGAACTCCCTCCACCGGCTGCTCCTGGAGCTGACATAGGACTATATCCCATTAGAATAGAGAAGCATACAAAACAGCTCTCTCAAAGTACCATTAGGGAGAAACTCTGCCAAGATGGCAGCAATCTTATGACCATCTATAGCACGAAAGTCAAATTTGAACTATAATATCAAGAACGCCTCCAATATGGCATACATGTGTTCATAAAATAAGCATAAAATTCCATGCAACTGTAAATTAATACAGTACTCAAATGATTCCAGTGATCTCACACCTATTGAAAGCGTGGATACCCCAACTGAACATCCATACCCAGAATGCCCCTGATTTGACCCATTGGCGAAGAAGAAATATGATTCTTTATTTTTCTTACAATATGAGCATTATATCTTAGCAATTGTAACGACCATGGAACCAGAATGAATCCTATGATTGTATGACTATTAGCAATTATTTTTAATTACATTAGTTTGGGAATGTGGACTCATTACAGGTACAATGAAAAAGAGCAAACACAAGGAGATGATGGACGGAGCACTGAAACTTTTCAGACACTCACCCCCAGTGACAGATCTGGGTTTAATCCATCATCGTTCTTTAGCGCACTTCGGCATCCCAGTTCAGACCAAGCCATATGCACATTAGCCTTGACCCTGTACCTCATGGGAACACACCGGCCCACACTGCCAAGCCAAGTCTTCCCTGAACCAGAAACAAGCAGCCTTGGACCAGTTTAGCTGTAACACCCCTCATCGTCCTTTAGCTGACTTCGCAGCCTCAGTTCAGACCCAGCTATAAGCAAATGAGTCTTGACCCTGTGCCTCATGGGAACAGTCCAGCCTATACTGCAAAGCCAGGTTTTCCCTGAACCGGAAACAAGCCTCCTGGGACTGGTTTTGCGGTAACACCCCTCATCAGTCTTTAGCTCACTTCGGCATCCCAGTTTAGACCAAGCCATATGCACATTAGACTTGGCCCTGTACCTCATGGGAACAGACCAGCCCAAACTGCCAAGCCAAGTCTTCCCTGAACCAGAAACAAGCATCCTTGGACCAGTTTCGGGTAACACCCCTCATCAGCCAGGCTAGCTGAATGTAGTGGCAAAGTGAGCAAGGAACCCACGGCTGGGCATTCCCTGCCAACTAGGGGTGAACAAGGTAAACACAAGGAGATGATGGACGTAGTGCTGAAACTTTTCAGACACTCACCCCCAGTCACAGATCTGGGTTGAATCCATCATCGTCCTTTAGCTGACTTCGCCACCTCAGTTCAGAACCAGCTATATGCAAATGAGTCTTGACCCTGTGCCTCATGGGAACAGTCCAGCCTCTTCAGCCAAGCAAGGTTTTCCCTGAACCGGAAACAAGCATCCTGGGACTGGTTTCGGGGTAACACCCCTCATCAGTCAGGATAGCTTGTATCCATGGGCAAAGTGAGCAAGGTACCCATGTCTGGCCATACCTTGTCAACTTAGGGTGAACAAAGAAAACACAAGGAGATGATGGACGGAGTGGTGAAACTTTTCAGGCACTCAACCCAGCCTCAAAATCACAGCCATCCACCAATGATAAACTAGCTACTGTCACAGAGATTGGTTAAAAGCGCTAAATGCCAAAAACTAGCCCAACTGCTCGAGAACGCAGAACCCAAAGTGCAGTCTGCTCTTGCAGAAGTTTTGAAATCCTTAAAAGTAAGTTAGCCTAGCGCATATGATATAGACAGCATAGACAATATATTAGTGGTCTAATGGAGAGCTAAAGAAGAAACCTATTTATCATTATGTTTTCCTAGACTGCCGTGAGAGTTGCTATTCTGCCCCCTTTTAATTCCTCAAAAAATCAGACATGAAGCTTGGAGTTGGCAACAATGAGCCTTATTCTTCTCTTAGCAACAGCACTCTGATTAGGAGTCTTTTTTAATCAAAGTAAAAATCAGCTCCCTTTCGGCTACAGTGGAGCACTGGTGTCGGAATGTTTCAGAACAATATACGATGTATCTACCAACCGCTTCACTACAGTGATTAACAAATGTGTGTGGCTTCAAGAGTATTGAAGTAAGCGGATGTTTAATGTATTTTGCTCACAGGTTGGATAATTGAAGGCAAACCATTAATCGTGGCACAGCAGAAGTAGAATTAATCCACACTGATGGAGAAGGGCAAGAGCTCCACTCTGAGAAGTCCAACTATGGGAGTGTGACAACTAACTTTAACAAGAGCTTCTCTTTGATATTTTTAATTAAGAAAGAACATTTGACTGAGTTGAGATATTGATCTTGATTTCAGTGAGACAAATTAAATACCAATAAGGCAATAAAAGACACAAGTAAACTTTGGAAAAATAAAGTAAGTAAAAAATGAGGGGTGTTCTTGAAGTAATTCGTTTTTTAACCACACTGCTATTGTTCACTATGTTCATACCTCGTTTTGATTAAAGTGTCATCCAGTTCATAGTCCTGCGGGGAACCCTGAAATGCCGGGTTCAAAATGCGTCAACACTTTCAAAATTAGGGAGTCGGTTAAAAGACTTTAGGATAAAGGGAACCTGATGAAAACAGAGAGAAAACCCAGAACCCGTTTGAAAACACATTCAAAGTCAGTTTTTCCAACCCCTAGTTATGGTGCAGGAGTACAGAGAAAAGTAATATACGCCTAGTCCTTGAATTGTCTAATTGAGAATCGTCACCAATCATAAGATGTTGTTTTAAAAGAAGTCTTTTATGTGTTTGATTATGTTGTTATTATTTGCTTATCAAAAAATATTCTTTACACAAGTATGCTTAATGTAATGATGGTTAAAAAAAGCTGCTTTAGTTTCACATTGGCATAGGGATCCAAAGTCTGACATGCTGTGTTAAAACACTGCTATATATTTGAGGAAATATAAAATGTGGCCATGCTAATTATGTTTTATGACCACTATGATGGGTCAAATGTTTTGTTAATTGGTGTGAGTAAAGTTGAATCTCTTTTTGTTTGAATTTACATTGGCTTTTCCTTGCTGACAAAAAAATATGCCCAACCCCTTGGTAATTACAAAAGCCTGGAAGTTGGCATTTGTCTCCCATATCCTAAAAAAGGCACACACTGACCCACAAGATTATGTCCCTATCAGCCAATTTCACTTCTTCCTCTTCTTGGTGGGGTTTTAGAGATGCTGACTAACACACACCTCTCCAAATATCTAGAGGATAATCTCATATTGGATCCCTCCCAATCAGCTCATAACATGGAGATGGCACTTTTGTCAGTTATTAATTCCTGCTGAATATAGGCACTCCGACGATGCTAGTTCTATTAGATCTGTCAGCAGTCTTTGATACAGTCTCCCATTCTATCCTTATTCAGAGAGTGTACAATATTGGGGTGTATGTGTATGGCGCTAGCAGGGTTCAGGGACCTACTGGCAGAGAGAACCGAGGTTGTTGTGATACCCCCTTTTAAATCTAAAACTGTTTAATAAATCAGGGGATACCTTACCTCCCTGAGTCCTACCCTTTATTAATATTTATGTGGTCCCACTTGCGAAGATTATCAAATCATGTGGATTTGAAATAATATCCTAAACAGGTGACACCCATCCGGTGATTTCAATAGGGCAAAACTCAGAACTTTTCATATTTGAGGAAATATAAAATGTGGCCATGCTAATTATGTTTTATGACCACTATGATGGGTCAAATGTTTTGTTAATTGGTGTGAGTAAAGTTGAATCTCTTTTTGTTTGAATTTACATTGGCTTTTCCTTGCTGACAAAAAAATATGCCCAACCCCTTGGTAATTACAAAAGCCTGGAAGTTGGCATTTGTCTCCCATATCCTAAAAAAGGCACACACTGACCCACAAGATTATGTCCCTATCAGCCAATTTCACTTCTTCCTCTTATTGGTGGGGTTTTAGAGATGCTGACTAACACACAACTCTCCAAATATCTAGAGGATAATCTCATATTGGATCCCTCCCAATCAGCTCATAACATGGAGATGGCACTTTTGTCAGTTATTAATTCCTGCTGAATATAGGCACTCCGACGATGCTAGTTCTATTAGATCTGTCAGCAGTCTTTGATACAGTCTCCCATTCTATCCTTATTCAGAGAGTGTACAATATTGGGGTGTATGTGTATGGCGCTAGCAGGGTTCAGGGACCTACTGGCAGAGAGAACCGAGGTTGTTGTGATACCCCCTTTTAAATCTAAAACTGTTTAATAAATCAGGGGATACCTTACCTCCCTGAGTCCTACCCTTTATTAATATTTATGTGGTCCCACTTGCGAAGATTATCAAATCATGTGGATTTGAAATAATATCCTAAACAGGTGACACCCATCCGGTGATTTCAATAGGGCAAAACTCAGAACTTTTCATATTTGAGGAAATATAAAATGTGGCCATGCTAATTATGTTTTATGACCACTATGATGGGTCAAATGTTTTGTTAATTGGTGTGAGTAAAGTTGAATCTCTTTTTGTTTGAATTTACATTGGCTTTTCCTTGCTGACAAAAAAATATGCCCAACCCCTTGGTAATTACAAAAGCCTGGAAGTTGGCATTTGTCTCCCATATCCTAAAAAAGGCACACACTGACCCACAAGATTATGTCCCTATCAGCCAATTTCACTTCTTCCTCTTATTGGTGGGGTTTTAGAGATGCTGACTAACACACAACTCTCCAAATATCTAGAGGATAATCTCATATTGGATCCCTCCCAATCAGCTCATAACATGGAGATGGCACTTTTGTCAGTTATTAATTCCTGCTGAATATAGGCACTCCGACGATGCTAGTTCTATTAGATCTGTCAGCAGTCTTTGATACAGTCTCCCATTCTATCCTTATTCAGAGAGTGTACAATATTGGGGTGTATGTGTATGGCGCTAGCAGGGTTCAGGGACCTACTGGCAGAGAGAACCGAGGTTGTTGTGATACCCCCTTTTAAATCTAAAACTGTTTAATAAATCAGGGGATACCTTACCTCCCTGAGTCCTACCCTTTATTAATATTTATGTGGTCCCACTTGCGAAGATTATCAAATCATGTGGATTTGAAATAATATCCTAAACAGGTGACACCCATCCGGTGATTTCAATAGGGCAAAACTCAGAACTTTTCAAAGCAAGATTTACTTATTGTATGAGGAAGGTGACAGCTTGGATGAGTCTGAGTTGACAACTCAACGGAGGAAAGACAGAAATCCTCCAGTTTGAGAAGGCACAAGAATTGTGGTCAGGAGACTGGTGGCCAAAATAACTTGGTATGTCTCCTTGCCCTAAGGAAGTGGTAAAAACCTTGGTTGCCTGGTCAACATTAGCCTTCTGTGAAGTAACAGGTGGCTTCCATTTCTGGCACCTGTTTTGGCACCTTACGATCGCTGAGAAAATGTTCCATTGGCTCCCAGTGAGTTTCAGGAAAACAATGGTCCAGACCTGCAAAATGAGCTGTTTGGACTATGGGAACACACTTTTGGTAGCAGCTAATGAGGCCCTCCTCTCCAAACTCCATGTGGTACAAAATACAGCCGCCCATTTGGTCTGTACTCTTCCTCCCTATTCCTTTCTAATCCCATTTTAAGAGCTTTTCATTGTCTACCTGTAAAAAAGAGCAATCTGTTCAAACTCATGTGCCTCACTCTTAAAGCACTTTTCGGAACTGACCCTACATATTTTCCTATGAGGTTCTCATGGTACACCTGGGTAGATATGAGGTCTATAGATAAAGTACTTTTGAAACCACTTTGCATATGTACCACAAGGATTGGAGGTCATTAATTTCCCACCTAGCCCATACCATTAGAACAGATTGCCCATTCATATTCGCTCTCTTGTCATGATTTTGGAAGTGTTGGTAATGGGATTCCTGGTTGCCTGCGGTATGCACCTAGGTCAGGCAAGAACCACTACTCTAGCCAGGGTAAGCTAGATATACACTAAAAGATAACCTGTTATCACCCTCTGGCAGCTTGGCACAGAGCAGTAAGGCTTATCTAAAGAGTCAATGTGTAAAGTATTTGTGCAACACGCTCACACAGTAACACAATGAATACATCACAAAAAGACTCCACACATGTTTACAAAAATAGATTATAATATTATAAAACAAGACCAAAATGACAAAAATCCAATGTATAGAACTTTAGATAATGAATTTTAAAGGAACAAATGCAGTAAAGCGCTTAGAAGAAAGTAGCTCTAAAAAAGATTACTTTAGGTCGAGCTGGACTGGGACAAAGTCAAAGTGTGTGCTGACATCATGGAAGAGCAGGCCAAATACAGGACCCATGCAGGCCCCAGTTAGCACAGTACCTTTCATGGTCTCAAGCAACAAAGCGCGTCAATCTTCTGCATGTAGCAGGGCAACAAACGGATAAGCAGTCCTTCCAGAAAAGTAGTCAAGTTGAGTCCTTTAAGCAATACAGCAATCCTTCTGACAGAGGTTCAGTTCAAGATCCAGAAGTGTCTGACTTAAGAGGGTCGGAGACCCAGTAATTATACCCAAACGTGCCTTCGATGTAGGGGGTGAAGCAGCTCTCTGAAGTGCACAAGAAACCCTTTCAACTGAGTCCTGCCTGCCAGGCTCTCTGTGGGGGATAAATCAGTAATTTGTGTGGACAGGACAGTACCTATTGAAGTGTAGGTGTTAGCCCTTCCCATTCCTCCCTGCCCAGAAAGACCCATCAGAATGAAGAGGAGTTCTCAGAATCAGATGAGCCTCACCTTCCTGTGTTAATGGCTGTCTAGAGGATATGCACAAAGTGTAGCTGTCACCCAACCCAGATGTGTATTGGAGACAGGCTGTAAGATACATGAGAGCTAAGAGCAGATAAATGTCCACTTTCTAAATGTGATGCCAAAGGGGATGATGGCCAGACGTGGGTACCTTGCTCACTTTACCACTGGATTCAAGCTAGCCTGGCTGATGACGGCTGATTAGCCAGAAACCAGCCCCAAGATGCTTGTTTCCAGTCCAGGGAAGACAAGGCTTGGCAGTTTGGGCTGGACTGTTCCCATGAGGCACAGGGTCAGACTGATTTGCATATGGCCATATCTGAACTGGGGTTGTGGAGTGAGCTAAAGAATGATGATGGGTTAAACCCAGGTCAGTTGACTGGGGGTGAGTGTTTGATTTGCTTAAACGCTCCGTCAATAATCCCCTTTGGTATCACTTTCTAAAAGTGGCATTTCTAAAATAGTAATATGTATTCCAACTTCACAAGAAAGGAGAATTTATCATTGCCATTCCATAAATATGAAACTTCAAAAGCTACTCCTCTCTGATCAGGAATTTTTGCTTAAAAGTGTTTTAAAGAAGTCCCAAGTACATGTCCTACCTTTTTCTTACCACCCCCTTTTGTACCACTTTTGGCCGCCATAAGTGTGGCAGGGTATGCTCAGACGTGAGTCCCTTGCTCACTTTGCCATTGGATTCAAGCAAGCCGGGCTGAAGACGGCTGGAATGCCAGAAACCGGTCCTCGGAAGCTTGTTTCCGGTCCAGGGAAGACATGGCTTGGCAGTTCGAGCTGGACTGTTCCCATGAGGCACAGGGTCAGACTGATTTGCATATAGCCATGTCTGAGCTGGGGTTGCAGAGTCGGCTTAAGAACGGTGATGGATTAAACCCAGATTTTTTGACTGGGTGTGAGTGTTTGATTGATTCAGATGCTCCGTCCATCACCACCCCCTTTTGTACTACCTTTATCTTACACAGCACCTAGCCTTAGAGCTACCCTAGGACTACCTTAGGGGTGATCTATGTGTAATCAATGGGGAGTTTAATGCTTGGCAAGTGGTTTTAAACACCAAGTGGAAGTGGCAGTAAACTGCACACAGAAGGCCTGCAGTGGCAGGCCTGAGTCAGATTTGAAAGGCTACATCTGTGGGTGGCACAATCAGTGCTGCAGCCCACTAGTAGCATTTGAAGTACACACCCTGGGTGTATGGTATACCACCTTACAAGGGATTAACCAGTAGAACAAATATGCCAATCAGGTATACACCAATGGCATCATGTTTAGGGGAGAAGCACATGAACTTTAGCACTGGTTAGGTGCTCAGAGACCTAAGGCCAACAAAAAGAATTAAGAAAACAGGAGGTAAGAGGAAAAGGTCTAGGTGAAGACCACCTTAAGGATGCCAGGTCTAACAGCAAAGTTTAAAAAAATTCTGGAAACTTTGCTTTTTTAAGTACCGTCTGCTACCTCTACCCAAAGTCTGCTGGAATGTGTTGGAATACTCCTTTGGGAGTGAGATGTTGCACTATACAGGGTTAGATAACAAAACATAACATAACCTCAGACCTGGACACTCGGTTAGCATTCCTTCTCTGGCAACCTTGGTTTCCTTTATGACGCATCATTTCCTTCCTTGCGTCTTTTTTATCATTTCACATTCCTTACACGTCTACAAATATTTAATTCCCACGAAGGCCATCCTAAAATTCGGCACTCTTCCATCCAAGCACTACTCTGCTGTGTAGCATGCTACCTGTGCGCTTCGACGCCCTGTCTGCTTTATAAAGCCCTATGGAAATGAAATTACAAAACAGTATTAGGCAGATGTATCAAAGCCATTTTTAGTCGCAAATGCTGCGATTCGCAAAAAAGCAGCGTTTGCGACCAAAAATTCACAAAACTGTATGTATGATGGAAATCGCTTAGCAAAATTAAGGAATCGCAAAATTTGCAATTCCTTAAATGCTATGCATCAAGCATTCAATTTTTGCAATTTCTCCTTAAGAAATTGCAAATTACCACCAACTTCAAGTTGATGGTAATTTGCGATTTCTTTCATAAATTTTTGGCATATGTAAGGTGCCCTTAGGGCATGTATTTTTCTCCATTTGCGCACACATGTTCATTTCAGGGGTGCATCAGGGTGTCCTTATGACACCCTTGCACCCTTGAAATTATTCTCAATTTGCGATTCTCAAATTGCGAATCGCAAATTGAGAATAACTTGCTATTCATTCCTATGGGCCTCCTGGCCCATAAAAATGAATGGGAAATTATTCCTTAATTGCGATTCGCAATTTGCTAATCGCAACTAAGGAATTTTAAGAAATTGCAAAAAAAATACGAATTTCTAAATACATCCCTATTTGCAAATCTCAAATAGCGATTTCTAAAAAATCGCTATTTTAGATTCGCAAATCAGGATGTTGATACATCTACCCCTATGTCACTAGATGAAGTGATGTGATAAAAATGTTTAGCCGCGTTTTCCTTTTTGTGCAAAACAATGTATAAACTCTAACAGGGCAGTAAGTGAAACAATATTTTTCCAAACGCATCACCCAAAATCTGTAAGTTTTCTACGCAAAATAACATTTTAAATTGTCATCTCTTCAAAAAAGCAATGACATTCAGTAAAACATTCGGAAATAATTCTTAAATAAGTGACAAATCGTTATTTGTACTGGAAGTTTCAAAAATGTTCCTTTGAAGCAACATGCTGTCAATACACACTGTGCGTAAATATTTTTTAAATCACATCATGCGTAATTGCGAAAGCAAGCCGGTAATGCACATTCATCACCGAACTTCATACATTGTGTACGAATATAACAAACTAGGAGCAGCAGAGACCAATCTGGCACCGCGGCGGTGGAGCAAGTCCTCAGTGAAATTACTGGTGACTAATGTTGGCTGTTCTGCTGCAAGCAAAGAACGTTCTGACCTTAAGGGGACCGAGTACACAAAGCGGCGAATCACTTATGCCATGTGGAGCCTCGATCAGGGGTGTATATCTGACAAACTTACTAACTGGAGGAATCTGAATTGCGCAATAGCCTGTCTCTGGGAACAAAATCACATTCAGAGGCTCTTTCACAGGAACACACTGTGTCGAAAGCACTTGCTGTTCGCGAGGGCGGGCTTTCTCTCTGCCAGCTGTGGTTGGAGCCAGTGACCCCGATGTACTGCGCCTTTTAAAGATGAGGTGTGAATGTAATTCGGGCTCCACCTGGCCTGGCTATTTCTTTGTGTTCAAGCAGCACCTGCTCGTCCATTTATGAGAAAGAACAAATGTTTTCTCTGTTTCTTCCTAGGAGTGACACTTTCAGAGAAAATTACAGAACGGTATTTTGGCGCCGATTTCACTCTCCAGTTCACCCCTGTCACTGAGTTGCTGCCACAAAACTATAGCATGGCATTTATTAACATGATCCGTATTCGTCACAAACCGCAGCAGACCCTGAATTACATACATTGTGCAAAAACGACATTTACGTCATATTTCTATTGTGCACAGTTTGCGCCAGCAGGTCAGTGCAAATGTTCGGCTTAGACGCAACTAGACCCAAATTTCGGGTGGGGGTAGGGGTTAGGGGCTAACACTTCAAACACTGGAGGTGAAGCCAAGTGCAGCTTCAGGCTCGAAATAGTTTGTGGGTAAAACCATTATTTATTTTGAAGTTTTATATAGTGCAAACTCGACCTGAAGGTATTGGAACGCTTTGCATGATCACCAGTTACATTACACAATTCACATTCATTCATTCATTCTTTTTTTTGGGAGGCATGGGCAGATAAGAACCACATTTATCATAAATTCACCCAACGTAAGGCAGCAAGCCACTTTGCTGTGCTGCATGAAATTAAAAGGGCAGGATTGCGCCATATTTAAAATTGTACGCCACATTTCTGTCATTTCATAGCGCTGGTGCACTTTTTGCTTCTTAGAACTAATGCAGGCATCGCATGTCTGCCTTGTAGGCACGATTTCCTTTGTGCAGAAAGTGGCACCATCCTGCACAAAGCAATCCTTAGAGGCATTTAAGTCTATGTGTGCTGCAGAATGCAACACACATGGAAAAACACGAAAAAAAAGGATTAATAAACCTATTTCTACTCCTTAAGCCTCCCCTAGGCAGGCGTAGGATTTTGACACATTCCCAGATCTACCACTAATGGCAAATCTGGGAATATGCCAAAATACTTGGGTGGATGCATGGGAACCTCCTACCTGGGGCAGAGTAACGCAAGGCAGCCATTTGCGCTGCCTTGCATAACTCCACATTTACTAAGCCACGCAGGGCCATGCAAGGTGGACTTGTGTGACTTGGTAAATATTATTCAAGGTTTTATGACACCCTTGCACCCCCTTGCATGCTGCAAGGAGGACGCAAACTCATAATAAATATTGGCCTAAGTGATTTGCCCAGAATCACAGGATGTTGAGCGATGCTGAGTTTCGAACCTGGCTCCCCAGTTCCTAAGTTGGCAGTTCTGGCCTTAATTTCGAATCCTCTCATTGCTATAGTTATTGTACTAATGTGCATATGGATCATTTTTGTTGCCAGTACATGACAAATATTTCAGTTTAAAGCACACTGAGCCTCAAACTAATTTTACTGGAAGATTATGTCTGTCATTCAATGAATTTTAGCGGAAAAAAATGTAAATGTTGTATTTTACTATATATTAAACAGGTTTAAATAGTATAATGTGAAATTTGGCGTCAGCGCGCACAATGAAATTCGTTTTATTTATTTATTTATTTATTTATTTACATTACTCCGGTCGGCCGTGAGCCGGAGTTTACTACCCCCACCCTACCCTCCACCGCCCCCTTCCCACCGCCCTGCGGCATTCCCTCCATGAGCCACTACTGTCTTTTTTGGTATTTGAATGATGCTCTCAAGCTTTTGCTATTAACCATTTATGGGATATGCCAATATCCACAGTTCCTATTTGGTGGGATACCCAGATTCAAATATTGCTATGTCATGGAGTCCCGCTCCTGCAGTAACATATGTGCTTATCATTAAGAAGCCTTGTGATGTACCAGGTAGCACTATCATGCTTCAGTGCAGTCATACAGCAGTCTCAAGTACAATATCAGAACCTCACTTTCTTTGCTGCTGTCTTTTGGAAAGGTGATGGCCAATCTACTCACAGTTGCAGGAAGAGTGCCCTTTGCTCATTTCCCAATGAGATTCTCACCATGGACAAGGAGATATCTCAGGCAAGAGTCTAGAGTATTCCTCTGGCCGCGCTCCACAGAGCCTCTTCCTCTTTCATTCTGGTTCTGTCCCTCTTACATCCCCCTAGCGTCACCCCTTTCTCAATCTAACTGTCTCCTCCGAGCAGCTTTTTTTCTCTTGCTGGTTCTGCTACTCTTAGATCTACCCCTCTCCTCTCTCTCCTTTTACTTTCTTGCTTGTTATAAACACTCCTATAATAGGCCTGGGCTGTGAACTCTGCTCGATTCACAGTTCGCAGAGTTTTCTGTACTCCGCAGAGCACGCAGAATTTTTTCCTTGCTCGCACCCACCAACATTAAGTTGGCGAGCCCAAGCGAGGAAAATCCACGACTAGACCACCTTCCAGCGAGATTTTTTAATGTGGGTGGCCGCTGATGGTCACAACCCCTCACATTGAGAAACCTTCAGTTCACCACGTAGAGGAAGCTGCCGCTCGAGTGGAAAATCTACAAGAGCAGCAGAAAGAAGCAGTGCCCTCTTGCACTGGGCAAGGTGCCATTCGCTCTAGAAAAAACACCCAAAGCAAAAAAGCAAAACAGACAGTGCGATTTAATGCACTCTGCCGCTTGCAGAACTCCGCACAGCGTCGCAGAGTTTTTCAGTCACTACTGGAGTTCTGCGTAGCCGAACTACGCGAAATCCGCCCAGATCTATCCAATATACACCTCTCCCTTCGATGGCCTACTCTTTTTCCATCACCTCTCATCTTCTGTAGGTGGTTCTGCCCATAACACACTGGAGGTGAGCGAGCCACTGAAAGCTCAAACGAGACTCGAGCCTGACTAGCTCAGCTCAAGAACCTGTTGGTACCTCGAGCCCATACAGAGCCAGGCTTTCATATGGCTTTTGCCTGTCTTCCTCTACCTAAGATGTGGCATTACGGTAGTCGCAGCATTAGTTCAACATCCTGAAATTTTGGGTAACTCACTCTTTCAGTGCCTATAAACAATGCATGTGCCCTTGTGTAATGTAACTGGTGCGTATTTAACGCGCTCCAATACCTTCGGGTTGAAGTTGCAATCTTTTTTTTAAACTGCAGACATATGCATTAAGAGGGTAAACCAGTGCTTTAAATGGGCCGATACTGAGTACCGGCACTTCTTTTTTTCCCCCTCAAGAGTACCGGCACTTCTACGTTACTAAAATAGAGTACTGGTACTCACTTTCAGACAGTCATGTGAGCATGCATCGCATTTGTACACTGCGGCGCATGCTCACATATTGGTGATTTAACAAGGATGGCAGTGACGCCATGTCGCCAAAGCAGAGCAACGTGTGCCCCAGGCGTGCAACGCCCATTGTGATCAAAGGGCTTCCCCCCCGCCCCCGTCGTGTGTGTCAGCCCGCCGAGACAGTTCCCGGGCACACACACTGCACCCGAGTACTTCACCACAGGTCTTTGTAAGACCTTTAGCCTGTTAATGAGGTGTTGAAGTGTTTCACCCCTTCTTAGAGCGCCTGCTGCTCCACTCTGCCATTTGCCTGAAAAATCAGCCCCCCTCCCCCCTACCCCCTGGGCAGGACGGCAGCAGGCTACAGCGGCGAGACAAGAGTGCAGAACACGCCGCAATAAAGGCCCAGCACCCAGCACCCCTCCAAGGCGTGATAACAAAAGCGGGCAGCATACCTGTAGCCTCTCTGATCTGCAAGGCAGGGAGTCATAAAAGAAGGAAAGGATAGCACAGCAGCTGGCGGGTAAGAAAGGGGACAACTGAGGAGAGCTTGTATAAAAGCACAGTCAGCTAAAAATAACGAGGGTTTATCTGAAGAAAGGGGCAAACAAACAATATTAGAGAATAGACTGCGGGTGCGGGGCAGTGGGTTTAAAACAAAACAGCTGATGGATGAGATGAGGATCATCTGATGAGAGTCGGGTTTGGCAGAATGGTATTTTAAGTGGGGCAGGGGTATCCTAGAAAAAGCAAGATAAGGAATTTGATGAGATGAACGAGGGGACATTTAAGATGAAAAGTGCTGTGACCACCTGAAAAAAGAGAAAATTAAAAGAGACACATGGGACATCGGAGGGGACATGGGGCTAATTAGCAAGGGCTAGGGACATCTGAGGGTAGAGGTATCCTGGCATCCAAAAAAGTGTTATCTAAATCGTGGGCAACAGCTGAATAGAAAAATTATTTTCAGGGGAGGGTGGTAGTGCGTTTGACAAAAAGGGAAACCTGATAGTTACTTTTCAACAGTCTGTCAACAGGTAGAACTTAATACATGCAAGGACATCAACAATAAATTGCAGAAGGAAGCAATTTGTCATCATTCGCAACCGAAAAAAATTCTTGCGCCATTCAAATGTTTTTCATTAGACCCACCCATAGTCCCGCCTTTAACCCCGCCTCCTTGCCCCGCCCCCAGCTCGATCTGATGAGTACCTGCACCTTTTTTCCCCATTTAAAGCACTGGGGTAAACGAAAGCCTAAAGGTAAGGAAAGGCCAACAGATTATGATTTGTTGGCTGATTTTGTAAAGTGAAACCAGAAACCATGAATAAATTGCGGCTTCCCCACTTAAATCGTGTGATCTTAGTTAACTATTTGATTTCACCAAAAGTCTTTTTTCTTCATTTTGTTGTGTCTGAAAGCACTTTAAAATACGCTATTTGTACAAAACTATCACTTTCAAACAAGCACCTCTCAGTGCAGTGCTATAGTGTACCTTCGAATGTCAGAGCTTTAAAATTACCGAGCATGCTCCACAAAATTGAACGGGAGATTTCAAGGTACAGTTATCCTCACGCGCGTCTCATCTTTAGAACCTGAATAACACGGAGTAGTTTCAAAATTATGTGCCACGCTCGCTCCCAGCAAGGGGCGTGTTCGACTTTTGCAGAAAATTCAAGCTATATATTCTGGCACATAGGATTACCAGGCCTTTGAGTATAGCTGGGCAGGCGCACATGGCATTTATTGTTTTCTAAGATTAAGGACTTGTCGCACAACCAAACGCTGGCAGCGCTCGTGCGGCATATGGAGACACCAGCTCGAACCGGTGTCCTCAGATGACATGCAATTTGGATGCCGCATAAAACCGAGCAGAGAGGCTCAGCCTTGGCTTACCGATCTCTTTTTGGAAAACGCAGGAGGTTGTGGGTTGCTAAGAAGTACTTGAGGACAAGAACATTCTGGTGTTGTTTCGCTAGCACGCCTCTTCCAAGCACACACACACACATTCACTCCTCAGCTGCAAATATTTAAACACTCGACAAACTAACAATTCCAGTAACACTTCGTTCTTTCCTGAACAACGTCACATTCTAATAATTGTTGAATTGGCCCAGTAATGTGGCTCGCTGTGTTGTATAAACTAATTTCTGTGCTGACGATTGTAGTTAAAAATTCGGTTTTGGGCTCCAGTACAAATATTGTGGTTGCGTAATCATAATTGGACATAGACTTTTGCCCTTAAAAATGATCAAGAATTCAAGTTTTATGGTATCCTGACCTGCCTCCGCCTATAAATGAAATTAGAATTAAAATAATATGAATCAGCAGGAGAGCTGTGTTGTAAACGTGGAGGCCTTGGAGATACTTTATAATTTTGTTTTTCAATTCTGAATTCCTAATATAGATGCAGGGCCTGATTCACAAGCTGTACCTTTGAAGGAGTTTACACCTTTGAGTAGGTTTACTACTTTTCCATATTACCAAACTGCACGTTTGTAGTAGCTTACACTTTTGTAGTAACTTACATTTTTGTAATAAGCCCAGCACTACACATGAACAACCACAGGTACTACAAGACTCTTCCATAGAAAATAATGCAGGAAGGGGTTTAAAATAAAACCCCATAAGAAATAGTGTTGCATTCAAATAATTTAAACTAGTTAAAAATATAAATTAACACAAAAAAGAAATCAAAATAGATTCTGAAAGATGTTATAAATAAATAATGAACGTTCTACGTTAATGCATTTCTAACATTAATTGATATTCAATGAAAAGCCAAAAGCTTAAATATAATTTATAGTTAGGAAAACATTTTCCCTACATAAGCCATACTTAAACTACACAACATTTAGAAATTCTAATGTTATAGTTATAACTTTTATTTACATTCCCCCCACCACCTTCAAATTATTAGTAGCACACTTTCATACATACGCTTTTCAGCTCGATAACCAGACTATAACTAACGATAACTCTCCACTCTATTATGCACTGTGTTGTAACAAATTATGTTATTTGAGATGTTATAAGTGTTATAAATTCTATGATTTTACAAGCTATAAATGAGGCAAACAGTTTAGTAAACTGTTATATGGTGTAGTGACATGGTGATTCATATAGCACAATCAAGTATCATAGAGTGGAACAGCGAGTTCTACAGAGGACTGGCACAACTTACAGTAGCGTAGGGTGTTGTAGACTGTTAGAGAGTGGAGTAGAGAGTTTTAGAGTGAAGTGACATAGCGTGGATTAGGGTGAAGTAGAATGTCATAGAGTAAATTATTCTCACAGTAGTGTTGTAGAGTACAGTTGAGGAGAGTGTTGTAGAGTGGGGTGTCATGTTATATCGTGGAATAGTGTGTCGAAGAGAGTAGTGGAGTGGCGTACCTTTGGGTGTCATACAGTGTAGTATAGTGGCATAGAGTGGATTAGAGTGACATAGGCCCACATGCATCAAGGTATTTAGGAGTCGCAAAAGGTGCGAATCGGTAAATTCGGCCGTTTGCGATTCCTAAATATCTTTTTTGGATGCATCAAACATTTTTGGGAAAATTGCTATTTTTAGCGAATTCCAAAAATGCGATTGCTTTTAAGGAATCGCAAATTTGCAATTCCTTAAAAGCAATGCATGATTGCATTTTAAATTGCGAATTCGCAATTAGGGGGTGCAAATTACCACGAGGTTGAACCTTGTGGTAATTTGTGAAAAAGTTAAAAAATGCTCAAAATTGCATTTTAAACACTGTAATGTTAAAGACACACATGTCCTTAGGACATGTGTGTGTGAAACATGCACTTAAAAATGCATTTCAGGGGTGCGGTGGGGGTCATTTGGACCCCCCCTGCACCCACGTAATGCATTAACATTTTGCGAATCGCGAGTAGAAATTTGCAAAATGTCAATGCCTTTCCATTGATTCCTATGGGCCTTTTGGCCCGTAGGAATCAATGGGAATTGCGAAATAGCAATTTAGAATTCGCATAATCCTTGCGATTCGGTAAAAATTGTGATTTTCACCGAATCGCAAAAATTATGCGAATAAGTTAATGCATCCCATTTTGCGATTCCTTATTTACAATTCCCTGTTTTTCGCAAAAAAGGAATCGCAAAATGTCCCGATGATGCATGTGGCCTATAGTGAGTAGTGCAGTGTTGTAGAGTGGAGTTGCATGCAGTTGAGTAGATTGTCGGACAGTGGAGTATGGTACAATGGCATAGAGTGGTATAAAGTGTAGTAGAGTAGAGTATGGTGGAGTGGAGTGCACTGGAGCATGGTAGTATAGAGTGGAGTAAAGTGTCATCAAGTGGAGTGGTGTGTCATAGACTTTAGTGGCATGGAATACAGCAGAGTGGAGTGGCATTGTATGCAGTTGAATAAAGTGTCACACAATGGAGTACCATATAGTACAAGAGAGTGTAGTAATGTGTTTCATAGTATTGGAAGATATTGTAGACTACAATAGAGTAAGTAGAGTGGCATATAGACTATTAGAGTTATGTTGAGTGGAGTGGTGTAGCGCACAATACAGTGTTGTAGAGTGTGGTGGAGTAGATTGGCATAAGTGTTATAGAGTAAAGTGGCATAGAGTAAAGTGGAGTACAGTGGAGCATTGTAGTAGAGTGAAGTACTTTGTCATAGATTAGAGTGGAGTAAAGTGGGGTGCAGTAGCATACATAAAGTTGTGAACAGTACCGTATAGTGAACTAGAGTATCATAGGGCAGCATAAAGTGGCGTAGAGTGATGTACAGTGGTATGGATTATAGTACAGTGTTGTAAAGTAGGGTGTAGAGGTATGTACCGGAGGAAAGTGTCTGAGATTAGCATACAGTTTAGTAGAGTGTTGTAGAGTGGAGTTGCATAGAGTACATTAGTTTTTCAAGCCGTATAGCAGCATAGAATGGATTGTTGTACAGTAGGCTCGAGTGAGATAAAGTCTTGTGCAATAGAGTAGAGTTGAGTGGGGTAAAGTAGTGTTGAGTAAAGTATATAGAGTATACTGGTGTGTCGTAGAGTGGAGTGGCCTGAAGTGAAGCCAAGTGGTGTAGCTCAGAGTTGAATAAACTGTTATAAATTGGAGTGGAGTCTTGTACATTAGAATGGAGTGTTGTGTCGTAGAGTATAGAAAAGTGTCCTATTTTGGAATAGTGTTTTACAATGTAGTATATCAGCATCAAGTGCAATACAGAGTTGGACTGTGGCGTTTCCGGGAATAGAGTGGAGAAGAGTGTCACTGAGGGCCATAAAGTGTAGCAGAGTGGAGTTATATAGAGGAGAGGAAAGTGCTGTACAGTGCAGTGGTTTACAGTGAAGTGGTGTACACTGTAGTGGAGTAGAGTGGATTACCATACAGTGGAGTAGCATACAGTGGGATTGTGTATAGTGGAATACCGTACAGTGGAGTGTAAAAGAGCAGAGTGGACTTCTGTAGAGTGGAGTGGTGTACAGTGGAGTGGCATAGAGTGGAGTAGGGTATAGTGAAATAGTGTAGAGTGGAGTGGTGTACATTGAAGTGGCGCAGTGTAGAGCTGAGTAAACTGTTATAAATTGGAGTGGCATCTCATCCAGTAGAGTAGAGTGCTGTGTCATACAGTGTCGGAAAACTGCCATACAGTGGAGTACAATATTGTACAATAGGGGGTACAGACATAGAGCAGAGTACAAATTTGGACACTGGAGTGTACTGAGATAGTGGTGTAAAGTCTAGTAGAGTGGCCTAGAATATAGTAGAATGTTGTAGAGTAAAGTTATATACAGTGGAGGAGAGTACACTGGAGATTCATAGAGTGGACTAGCGTGCAGTGGAGTTTCATTCATTAGAGTAGGGTACACTGGAGTGGCATAGAGTGGAGTGTATTAGCATATAGTGTCGTTGTGTACAGTGGCATAGCATTCAGTGGAGTAGCGTAGACTGGAGTGGCGTGCAGTGGAGTGGCATTAAGTGGAGTGTTGCGCAGTAGAGTGATGTAGAGCATAATAGCATATAGTGTAGTTGTGTACAATGGAGTGGCATACAGTGGAATTGTGTACAATGGAGTGGCATACAGTGGAGTGGGATAAAGTGTAATACCATACAGTGGAGGGGCATACAGTGGGTTGATGTTTAATGGAATTACATACAGTGGAGTAGAGTACAGTGCAGTTGGGTGGACTGAAATATTTTTGGAACAAATGAAGTTGCGTATTAGTATGCAGCGAAATGGAGTAGATTGGAGTGGTATATAGTGAAATAACACAAAGAGGAATACGGTGGAGTGAATAGAGTGGAGTAGAGTGGAATGGCATAGAGTAGAGTGGAGTACAGTGGGGTGGTGTAGACTGTAGTATTGTACAGTGGATTGGGGTATAGTGGAATAGTGGGGTGGAGTTGAGGGAAGTGGTGTCCAATAGACTTGCATAGAATGGAGGGACATACAGTGAAGTGAAGCACACTGGAATGGTGTAGAGTGAATTAGTATATAGGGGTGGCATTTAGTAGAATAGCATAGAGTGGAGTGACATACAGTGGAATACCGTATGGTGGAGTGGCATACACTGGAGTGGCATAGAGTGGAGTAACATGCAGTGTAGCGGAATACAGTGAAATAGCATACAGTGGAATGCTCTGGATTGGATTGGCATACAGCGGAATAGCATACAGTTGAGTGGCATTCAGTGAAGTGGCATGGAGTGGAATAGCGTATAGTGCATTAGCATACAGTGTGGTGATGTAGACTGTAGAGGAGTACAGTGTAGTTGGGTCGAGTGTAATAGCATATGGTGGAGTGGCATGCAGTGGAGTGGTGTCCAATGACATAGTAGAGAATGGAGTGACGTGGAATGAAGAGGAATAAATTGGAGTTGTGAACAGTGGTGTAGCGTACACTGTAGTGGAATGCCTTAGAAGAGCATACAGTGCAGTGGTGTACAGTGGAGTGGCATATGGAGGTATAGCATATAGTGGAGTGGCATACAGTGAATTGGTGAAGAGTGAAGTGGCTTGGAGTGGAGTTGCAAACAGTGAAATATCGTAGAGTGGAGTGGGGTAGATTGGAGTGTTGTACAGTGGAGTGGTATAGAGTGGAGTGGTGCGGACTGAGTGGCATACAGTGGAGTGGGATAGGGTTTAATAGCATGCAGCAGAGTGACGTACATTTAAATGGCATCCAACGGCATAGAGTAGAGTGAAGTAGCGAAGAGTGGAGTGCCATACACTGGAGTGGTGTAGAGGGGAGTGTTGTAGAGTCGAGTGGCACGGTCGAATGGCGTAGAGAGGAATGTGTCTACTGGAGTGGTGAGCAATGGAGTGTTGTAGACCAGAGTGACATAGAGTGGAGGTGCGTACAATGTAATAACGTAGAGTGTACTGTGGTACAATGGAGTTGTGTACAGTGTAATAGAGTGGAGTGGCGAAGAATGGAGTCTCATATGGTGGAGAGACATAGACTGGAGTAGCATAGAGAGGAGCAACGTATAAAGGAGTTGTGTGTAGTGTTCTGGTTCACAGTGGAGAGGCGTACGGATGTCAGTGATATTTAGCAGCACTGTAGATTATGGTGTGCAGAGTAATGCAAAACAATGAATTGCTTTGCCTTGTGTTTCTCCAGACTTACTAATCAATGCAGAGCCATGCATCATGGCCTTGCGTTGCTTCATAAATCTGAGTATAGCATTGCGTTGTCCATGTATAATACTGCTAGACCTTAGTTAGCTCTTGTGCCATGGAATACTGTTGTAAAATTGCGGTAAACCTTGGTATATGGCAATGGCAAGCCAGCATATAATAATAGCTAGTTTTTGAAAATGGAAAGGCAGCCATTTTCTTTTTACTATACTTTGGCTGTGTTCCTTTTTAGACCTTAGATGTATGTAAGTAGTAGATTCTATTGTAAATTGGTAATAGGTAGGAACATGTATTTTATTTTTTTACATATTTTTAAATAGGGTTACAGAGTACTGTGCTAGTACCTAGTAATTACCGTATGGTTAGGAAATGGTTCTTTTACTATTTTAGTTTCTTAAAGTTACACAGTATTTGTGCAGTATTTTTGTATGTGATGTTGTGGTATTGTATATACCTTAGTTTACAGAATTAAATATGTTAAAAATTGTATATATACATTACTACACTATATTTGTGAAATACAGTGTATTGCAGTGTTTTTACAGTATTTCAAGATATTTATTTATTTTTTAAAGTACTTCGGTACTTCCTAGTACTACCATGGTATTCTGAAACATTTAAAAAATATATAGAAACTTAGAATTATTTTACACTACTTAATATCACTTTAATAAAGTGGTAATAGGTAGGGAAAAATTAAACCTAATACCTATATATAAGGCCTTAAGCCAGAACACTGGCAAAGTGGCCTTAAAACAACATGGCTGCTATGAAATTTTGTAAAGGCAATCATTATCTAATCAGATAACTACTTGCCATCTCCATGCACAGCTGTAGTTTTGCAAAATTCAGTGAAAGTACAGCGGTTGCAGATATCAGTAAGTTTAAATGCCATAAGTTAAAAAATACTTACCCTATTTACCTGCAGTACCCCAAAAGGATCATCTGGGTATCATAATGTCTGATCCGGCCCAATGCCATGTACATCAATTCAGCCCTTTTTTCCGCTACTTTGAATACAATCGTCTATGGAAAATGCATCAGTGGAAAATGCAATTTTGGACTCCTTTTCATCTTTGCACCCCCTTAACAAGTCAGCACAAACATTTTCATCATCACAAAATGCAGAAAATGCTATAGGACTGGAAAGTTTTGTGGTAATTCATCAAACTCATCTCATAGGCGCCGGATAATTCTGTGAGGGAAGATTATTCCATTAGGATCACTCTATATTGTTTCATTTCAAATATAGAACGGCCTGAGTAAACTTACCCCTATAATTTTCTTTGGAAGGCCTTAGTTTTGTTTTCTCATCCTTCTATTTCTATGACTCCCTTCAAGTGTTAATGTGATACCTAGGGGGTATGCAAAAATATACTATTTGAAATTATTAAAAAAAATATTTTCGCATTCGACATACAGAGTGAACTTCACTCTGAAATGCTAAAAGATAAAACCACTTTTTAATTCTGTGGCTTACCTTTATTAGGTACACTTTGATGGGATCATTCACAAATAACTGTCATGTCCATCTTAACTCAAAATATAGATCTGAATAGATTTTTGTTTAAAACCCACTAATTATAGAGTATATTCAGTGGAAAAGATTGTTTTCTATTTTTATACCAGTCAGTATAAGCAAGTTAGATTTTACCTACCTCACCTCTAATTAAAATCTTGTTTATTAGATCCACCCACTTTTACTTCTTTAGGGGTGCTGGTTCCAGTTAATTTTAGTTCTGTTCCAGATTTTATTTTACAGAGACAACATAAGAATGTATACTCATCTATTGTTCAGACTTTCTAGATCTTAACTTAACCTATAACTGGCAAAGTTATTTTATGGTCAAAATTAAGTGAAGTACTCTTCTATTCATAGAGCAGTATAAAAATGTATTCTTCCGAGTTTACATAGTTAAAAAAATCATCTAAGTCTACCTTCATTCTATTTAGAGAAATATGAATATCAGCGTTAGCATTCCCACAATGTTCCCACTTACCAGGTATGAAGTTAGAAGAGTAAGCATCCGTCTTGCTGACCTGCCAATTTGAGTCTGAAAGCAGTGTTGGTTTCAAGCTCCTTATATATTCCTTTTTATTGAGTCATTATTATCTAATTAGGCCCACCTGTTCGATGAATAACATCATGTTGGATTAAGTGCACTGAATTGCGTCTCAACCAGGGCGGCCATTTCGAAATGTGTTCTAGCTCCATACTAATGAATTATAACTGCCCGGTTGTTTAATTTCTTTACTAAAATACCCATGTCATGACATCTGCCATTACCAACAGTTTGTAATGCCCTCTTGATGCTATTGTCTTGCTAAATGTACAGGTGTTGAAATATTGAGCTTAATACCCTGTTTTGATCATAAACTAATGCTATCATAATTAGGAGTATGACAAGGGAATCGCGTTAGTAGCAATCCCCTAAATATTTTTTCTTTAATAATAACATTATCGCTAAGCAAACTGTGTATGGAACGGACTAAATTCAATAATATGCCCTGTTTTAAGGCTCGACCACAGTGGCCATATTGTAGTATACTGTGGCCTAATACCACTCAATATTACCTATCTGTAAATCTTATTTATTTATGAAGCACCTATTCTTTTGGTTTGTAATAAAAATATTATTAGTCACTCTTTATTATGCCCTAAAATTGTCATATTGCTAAATCATTCAGATCATGGTGATGAATTTAATTATAATTGTGCAGCCATGTTGGGTTAATCAATCGCGCGGCACGGTATTATTACCTGCTATATACTGTTTCATTTTATATCTTCCCGAACCACAGGTTAATACCAGGCCAACTGAAAATCAAAACAGGGACCTGTCCCTTCTGGTACCCATGTATTCTGTGTAAATTTGTGCCGTAATGGTATTTCACTCCTCCTTCACTATGGCGGCCATCTTGATGCAGTGTCATATTTGTCTTAGGCATACCAATGCTTTTTACCTATAAGATATATTGACGTATTGTCAATTCCTGTTGCCACTATAGGTATACCCATTTTATTATTCTTTTGACATTAAAAATGGTGGCACATAAAAATGGTGGCACATAAACAATTCAGGTAATCAATTTTACAATATCATATGGATTAAGAGCCTACAGATATGTAGATCTCAATATTTGTTATGTAGAACCATATATTAGCTCGCAAATATTAATTATTATATCCATAGATGCCAGGACATCCTTTTTAATTATGCGCTCCCTAAGTATCAGAAATACATGCCATAAGTGTGTCTTTTAGTTGTTTATGTAGTAATTCTGAATTTTTACATATGCAGTCCAGCTTATTTTTTGAGCTTCCTTGCTACTTTTAGTAGTATTGTGCTACAGATGAAGCCCAAATCGAATGAAAGCCAATTGTTGCTGTTATAAAAATTGGGATTATACATTTTACTCCTAGTGGCCAATTATTATGTCCTCCATATAGCAGTTTTGTGTAGCTCACTGCTAGGTCACATTTCCATTTTGTTACACAGGAATGCATAAGGAAGATGTTTTTTGTTTGGCTTGTTGGGCGCAGTTTTATTTTATGAGCCAGAGAACATGCAAAGAAAATGTATGTAGATTAAGATGTATTCTATTTGTTATGCATTTGTTTAATGGTCTCCATTAGCATGTGACCATAAATGAGTCTTTCAGTTGTTCATGTAGTAAATTTGAAACTTTACATATGCAGTCTAGTTTGTCTTTTGGACTTCTTTTAAAAAAAATTTTTTTTTTACTGAGCAGAGCATCAGGAACATTAAATAACATGTGAGCAAACATTAACACTAATCGGCACAAAAACGCTAACTTCATCTTTCCAAATTACAAGCAATGGCACAGGACATCTTTTTTAAAACACAGCTATCACAAATACCTAAAAGAGAGTGATTGATAGTTATATAATACCAAAGTGCAAAAGTGCAAAAAAAAGTGTAAGTGCTAGTGCAAAGATGCTAAACCGAAATATTAAAGTGCTAAAGTGCTTGACAGAGCATATTGCTAATTCCTCCAAGCCTTATAAGAATGATAGAACAACAGTTAGATTCTAAATTCCGGGCAGTTCTATCCCTCTATCGGGTTTTCCAAATTACTTGAAAACTTCCAATTCTTGTTGAATTTCCTAGAAGCTCCCACCCGTCTCACGTAAGTTTCTTCGAAAGCCTGCGTCCTTTTCATTTTGTTCAACCATTTGTCGTAAGTGGGAACATCCCTAGACCTCCAATTTTGAAGCATTCCTTGATACTTTTGGTAGTGTTGTGCTACAAATGAAAAAGCAAGTATCCCTACATTTTTAGCCCTTATAGCTTTTAGGTTTTTGAGCCCTACACACTGGGGTACTGCTGTCCAGTACCTAGTGTATGTGCTCTGATCCCTAAAACATGGAAAAAGTGTCAAACTCCTAATTGGTATATTTAGCTTCACAGAAGAGTAATAGCGTATGGTGCCGTATATACACTAATCGAGTAACAAAGTTACCTTGTACCTTTGGTCTTCACCCATGCTGTGCCATACATTAGGCTAACAATGAACACATGGCTTTATGCCTGTCTGTGCAGCTTGGCTTTTGCAGATTTAAAACCTTGAAGCAAACCTGTCAAGATAACCTTTTTCACATCAGAGAACCCTACGTTTAAATAGTAAACAAGTCATTTCCTAGTAGGCCTGTAGCTCACAAGGTAGGGTGCCTAGTATTTACAAGTGGTACATTCAAGAATTGAAAGTTGACTTGTTCCTACAGTGACCAATCCCCACAAGCTATTTTCAAGGTAAATGGATGCAGCTGTCATACGAGACAAACTGGATTTTAGAATAAAATCATAACGCTGTAATGTTTTTTTTTTTAAACCTTTATTTTTTATCAATTTCTTAATAAAAAACAATCATACAAGGGTATTACGGCTTGTGGTCCATACAAGGTCATGAAAAATACATATCATGAGGTAATACAGCATCAAGAAGTCAAGCAGGCAACAAGTGTCAAGATAAGGACAAAAAAGCATTTACACAGATCAGAGCAGACATGATCGCATATATTGTGGGTCAGCGCATAAAACATACAATGATATCCCTCGGAAGTTTAGCGTGGCAAATTAACAGAGAAATATCACATGCAGGGAATGAACCATGGATGTATATAATTTAGATGCAAGGCTGCAGTAGGATATCAAATAACAGGTATCATGCTCTAGCAGTGCATTTAAGCTTCCAAATCCCCACCGCCAATGCTATATATCTCCTCACATGCTGAGTCCCCGTCCTTCTCACCTCGAGAGATAAGATAGGTGGTCAATGGCCCCCATATGTCTTTAGGTCGGCTGGATATTGGCTGTGTTTCAGCAAAGATTGCAGTCTGTTCTTGACAATAAATAACATCATTGAGCCAATTCTTAAATTTCGGGGCCCTTCCCATCCCCATCGACATGCCACCCTCCTCTTTGCTAGTAAAAGAGTGATATCAAGGAATTTCTATAAGACTTAGGTTCAGGCAAGGTACACCCAACCAACATTATTAGGAGGTTAGCATCCAGAGTCTCTCCCACCATGGCTTCCAGGGCCTCATGTACTTGCTGCCAATAATCCCTAACACCAGGGCATTCCCAAGACAAGTGAAGAAAAGCAGCACTTTCCGCATGACAGCACTCACATCTATCGTCATCAGACAAGTGAAATCTGAATTTTTTCACTGGGGTATAGTACATGCGCTGTAGAAACCTGTAATGGATAACCTTGAGCCTGCAGCTAGCAGAGATCCTAGCCGTAATATTACAACAGTAAAACAACTGCTCGTCGGTGATCTCAAGTGCCAGATTGTCCCCCCAGTGTGATCGGGCATACCCTTCAAACGCCTGTCGCAGCGCCCTAACATTTCCATATATGCTCAATACAAGGTGCGAGCCATCCTGTGAGCCTAACATAAAATGCAGCGGGCCATGTTGTCAGGTTCCTGGGGACATTACGGCACAATCTCCTTCATCCCCTGACGCAGCCGTATGTAATAAAAAATATCAAGGGGAATGGGTCGGTGATTTTAAAAAAACAGATCCATGGCGTTGAATTGTCCATCAGTAAAAAGGTCACCCCACGTTTTCACTTTAAGTCGTTGGCACAGCAATTAAAAACACTTCTCCTGAAGCAGCGCCAGTTTAGGATGATAGGTCAAGGGCATTTGTGCTGAGTAGAGTAAAGTACAGCACAATATTTTAGCTATGCGCCGCCATGCATCTATCGTACATGTGACAGTTGTGGATTGTGTCTCTATGGAATCCGCAGGGCCTTGTATAAGTCCACTCAGGGGAAGAGGATTCGCCACCCAGTCTTCCACTGCTAGCTGAGGCATAAAGGGCTTGGGTAATCATCCAATGATAGGCGTAATGCGCTTGGGCACTCATATAGTAAACTTCGAAATCAGGAAGGTCGAACCCCCCCTTTATCATACGGTTGTGCCAGTACCGACCACCGAAGCCTCGGTTGTTTCCCCCCCAGAACAATCGACTCAATTCAGTTCTTAATGTTTTTTAAAAAAAGCACCCGAATAATAGGGAATATTCAAAAAAGATATGAAAAGCGGGGTAGCACCACCATTTTAATGCATGAGGCTCTACCCGCCATAGATAAGGGGAGGGAGAGCCAGTGATCGACAGAAGTGGTAAATGTGGTGATAGCAACACCATAATTAAGCCGAAGCGTCTCCTCTCTATCGCTGGAAACCTGAATGCCCAAATATTCGAGATCTGAATGGCGCCACTCCAATGGAAAGTACAGAGAGGACTCCGACTGCGTCAGTGAGGGGGTAGAATTGCGATTTGTTCCAGTTTATCTGTACCCCAGATAATCTGCCAAAGATAATGAGCTCCTGCAGCAAGGGATTTAAGTTGTGAATTGGATCTGTAACAAATAACGTCACGTCATCAGCGTACAGTGATACAGCAATCTGACGCTGGAAGCAGCGAAATGCACCCACTGGGTGTAGCTGACGGAGACGACGGGCAAGCGGCTCTATGGCTATCACGAATAGGAGGGGGGAGAGTGGACACCCCTGCCTAGTACCACGTGTAATATCAATCGAGGGGGACAAATGGCCATTAAGGAGTATTTTTGCAGATGGCTGTGTGTATACCAGCTGAACCCAGGAGATGAACAGCCTAGGGAATCCCATGTGTTGCAACACAGCAAAAAGGTAGTTTCATTCAACCGAGTCAAACGCCTTGGAAGCGTTGAGGAAAATCGCTGCCACTGGGAAGTCAGGAGCCACTGCCCGAATCAATGAGAACAAAGGCCGCAGATTGTGGGTAGTGGAACGCCCAGGGACAAATCCAGATTGATTCGGCAATATGATTTTGGTCATCAAGAGGGACAAGCGAGTGGCCAGTACCTTGGCTAGGATCTTCGCATCATAATTTATCAATGAAAGTGGGCGATATGCATCACAAGAGCTGGGATTTTTACCTGGTTTTAAGAGGGACGTGATCATGACCTCCCGCATCGAGCGGGGCAGAACCCCCTCACCCAGGGACTCCTCGAATACTTCACGAAGAACGGGGGCCATTATATCGATGTATGTCTTGTAGAAATCCACTGGGAGTCCGTCCAACCCTGGAGCCTTACCATTCTTTAATGACATTATTGCTTCCCTATTTTCATCTAATTCGAATGGTGCACTCAAGAAGGTCCTATGGACATCGCTGAGCCAGCATAGGGCGACATCTCCAAGGAACTCGTCAAATCGCACATCCCCCAAATTGTTAGTGGTATATAATGTGCTATAGTGTGAGACAAAAACATTAAGTATTCCCTCAGTGTCCCTAATGACCTTACCCTCCGAGGTAGTAATTTTAAGAACAGTGTTAGTAAAGTGTGGGTTTGCGTGTTAGGACTGCAAGCGCCTTGCCAGGTCTGTCACCCTCACAGTATTTTCTTGCCGACCAGTGGCTACCCCTGAACTTGGCTTCTCTCACGGCCTCTTCATCATATTGCATCAGCTTAGCCCAAAACTCAGCGTGTGCCTGTGTCACCTCACCCCCCACCATCCGGTTCTCTAGCTCCTTCATTTTGCAGTCAATGGTACATATCTTTCTTTGTATATCACGCAGGACACCAAAGCTCTTCGATATACAGTAGCCTCGGATCGTTACTTTGAAGGCCTCCCAGAAGACCTCGACACTGTCGACTGAGCCCTTATTTCGAGGAAATAAATCTGCAATTTCTTCCCCAAGTTCCGACCTAAAGACCTCATCCAGCAAGGCAGTGCGCTGCAGCCACCATTGTGGTCTGGGGCTATCCCACCCCGGCATATGCAAATGAATCATGACCGGGCTGTGGTCAGAGTATGTTCTAGGCAAATGTGCTGCCCGTTCCAAACCCGCAATGAGACCCTTGGTTAACAAGAAATAATCCAGTCGTGCCCATGTGCCGGTCGATGATGTAAAGTGAGTAACTTCCTGACGAAGTGGATAGAGATATTGCCAGCCGTCCATCAGGCCACCTTCCTCCACTATCCCCATCAAAGCCTCCCTAGATCTAGTCTTGTATAGTGCGACCCCATCTGCCCTATCCTGTGTAGGTATCAGTGCAACATTGAAGTCTCCACCCCATATGACGTGTAGGGAGCCTATGTCTGCGATCTTACCCCAAAGTGTCGTGAAAAAAGTAGGTGTATCGACATTGGGGGCATAACAGTTTACTAGGGTAATCGTGTCCCTCCCAAGACGACCCTATACAATGACATACCGACCAGCAGTATCAAGGATCTCACCCAGAACCACAAATGGCACTGTTTGCTTAATCAGGATAGCAATACCCCTAGCGTGAGTGGAGAAGGAAGAGAAGAAGCGAGTAGTCGCTTCTTCTCTTCCTACTCCACTTACTCCACCTACTCCATTTACTAGCAAATTGCGTGTGTGAATGTGGAGCCAGGTGCGTTTTTGTAACATAACAATATGAACCTGATGACGCTCCAAATATGCAATAACATTCCGGCCCTTCCGAGCATCATTAAGTCCTCTAATATTCCAGGATATAAATCTCAACTGAGATTCTTTCCCTGTCCCTGCCATACCTCGAAATATAGTGTGTATCTGTGGTGTGCTGTATAGGCATTGTTATGGCCACCTCTCCATCGAATAAGCAGACCCCTATATGGAACACGCATCTTCCCCGCCCCCTCTGTGAAAAAAGAACATCCTTTGTAATTGCACCTCCCCCTCCCACTGCCAGCATCGAACCCTCCCCTCCCCTCCCCCCCATAACCAGAATAAACCAAAGATCAAAAGGGGTATTCCCATTCGGGTAACCATCTAGATGCCACACGGCAACCCTCCTGGTACTGAGGAAATCCTCAGGTCGTAACGATTCCCAATATCAACAGGGGTGTCCGGCATATCAGAAGAACATCAGCCTCAAACCCCACAATTAGTCAATCCTGTGTATGTAAGGATACAACTGGCATAAACTGTCAGTCAACATAACAAATATACGTTACAGTCTTGGTGCTTCCAGGATTCTCTCCGCCTTCACCGCAGCATTGGGGTCACAGAAGTATAGAGAGAGAAGGGACCTGTGGTAGCATGCCTGACCGCTCTCACTCCACTCCAGACAGCGTCTTCTCAGCAATCTCGTCGGCATCAGCCTGTACATTTTTACGTTTCTTTAATGTTTTTAGGAACTTGTCAACCGACTGCGGCGTGGTGTGGAAGGTTTGTTTCCCTTGGTGTGTGATGCGCAACCGTGCCGGGTATAAGAGAGCATAGTCCACCTGCTCCTGGCGTAGTTTCTGCTTCACGATAGTAAATTTGCGACGCTCCTCCTGCACCCTAGCAGTGAAGTCTGGGAAGATGGTAAATGAGACGCCCTCATAGTTGATCTGCTTCTTCTCCCGCGCCACTCGGAAGACCACATCGCGGTCTCATTAGTTAAGCAGCCGCGCTATAATGGGTCTCGGAGCCATCCCCGGCTGTGGTCTTGGGCCCAGTGATCGATGCGCTCGTTCAACTATAAATTGAGCTGAGAGGGCTCCTTCATCAGTTATTGCCAGCAACAGTCTCTCGACATATTGTTCTAGGCGCCCCGTGTTGGTACTTTCGGGAATACCTAAGATCCGAACGTTATTTCTTCTACTGCGTGCTTCGATGTCCTCATTCTTGGCGTCTATTATGCGCATCAGTTTGTCCATTTGGGTGACCGCTTTCTTTAGCTGCTCAGTGATGTCCTAAGATTCAGATATACGCTGTTCCGCCTCCTTGAGTCGCCCCTCATGCGCATCCAGCTCATGCGCTATACTGTCCATACGGGTTTTAAGCTTGTCTACCTTGTCCGCTATGGTTGCGAAGCCTTGTCGCATTTCAGTAAGGATGGTACGCAACTCGGAATCCGGGCATTGAGATGATGCACCTGCCGTCTCCTGGGGATGCTCTTCCCCAACCTCAGGTGGTTTCTTGGAAGATTTATTGTTGTCGAAGGTAATGCGAGGCTGCCTGGGGTCTCATCTACCCATCTCGCCCTGTGTGGTTAGGTCCCACCAATCCAAGTTTATGTGCGTACACTGCACCCAACAGGAACAGAAAGTCTTATGGACGTGGGTAACCAGGGAGGATGTGGTTGATGTCAAAAGGGGTCCTGCTATGTTTAGGCAGTATAAGGTTGAGTGGGAGGGCCCCAGAGAGTTACCGCCAGTTTCTCAGGGGACGAAGCAGTAAGAGTAGTGGGAGCACAACCAGAGCTCCAGATCCCGGCTCGGATGTGCAGAGAGGGCAGAAACCAGCGCCAACGGCCCAACTCTATGCGTCACAGGAATGGACATTCTCACGCCTCTAGCTTATGATGCAAGGATCAATAATTTGAATAATCCGCTTCACCTCAGCGTAGCCAGCGGTGACATCCGCCAGTTCAGGGCAAAAGAGGGAGTAAGTTGTAGTGAGCAACCTCAAATCTCTCCAGGACTCTGGGATAGCAGACTCCGCAACCTGCTCAAGCCATCTCGGCATCTGCCGCCATTTTGCGATATCCTCAGAGGTAATGGCTGTCCACCACAGTACAGTTCAATAAGATCTCAAGTGTTAGCAGTGCCCCCACCACTCCACTGCCGAGCGATATTTCCCAGAGGTATGAATCACCACGCAGGAACCACCCGGCAGCATCCAGGAGGCAAGCACGAAAAAGGCCACAGCATAAACGCGGCATTTACAGAGCCCGGCCAGCAATGGAGTATGGCGGTGTCGTTCATCAGTGCGCCAGGCAGCAAATAATGTCACTATCCAGCGAAGGTATGCAACGTGTGCGGGGACCCCGTATATTCCTCTACAGTGGCAATATAATGTTCTCCCAACAGATTATAACCTCACAGTCCCGGTCACCGCTGCCATTTTGTCGCCGCGGCCCACCTCCAGAACGAGATAGCAACTCCTTACTTGTGTGCTGATTTCAGGTAAATAGCACGTATCCAAGGCCGTTGGAGTGTGCAGATTCTTCCCGTAGCTGCTTCAGCCAGTTATTGGGCAGGCCCACCCAGTCTTTGAGACCGCTTTGGGTGCGCGGCCCGCACACCACATGGAAGCCTCGGCGCTCGCGGTGCCACAGTCGCCGCTGTCAGGCTCCACCGTCTTTGCAAGCCAGATCCGCGCCACTTATCGAGCGGATGAAATGTAGCTCGTTTCACGCTTATCTCACCAAAACTGCAGCGCGATGATATCTCCGAGCCCTTAGCCAGCAAAATCACTTCTTTTCATGTATCTATAGGGTGATTCAGCCCAGCATAAATTCAGGATCAGCAGCCGGACAGCTGGAGAATCAGAGAACCGCGGCCATTCCGCTCGTACGCCACCTAGCGCCCCCCATAACGCAGTAATATTCAGTTTGGGACAAACTACTTAAATTATTTAAGCACTATTTTTAATTTTTATTAAAAATCCAATTCAATAATTAAGTCAGATTTTTTATAAATATTAAGGCAAAGTGACTTTTAAAAAGTTAGATCTTGCCTGCCTGAGCACCCAGTGGCTAATTAGCATTAGGCTACTACCAGTGGTCCCTCTAAATGTGGTATAAAAACTGCCCCATGGCAGAACCAATTGGCTGGCTTTTTCACAGAAAGACTGGAGTATATGACATAATATCTCAGGCAAGGCAGTTGGTAAGGGTTAAGGAACTTCATTAATCTGAAAGGAACCAGGATAGGCCTGTCCATTCATAGTTAAATGAAAATAGAGGCCTTATGAAGAGATGCATATGTTCCCTGGGCTAACTGGTTAAAGCTTGGTACCAGCCCAATAGAAAGTCGAGCAGGTTCTGGTTTGGTGTATCTGAGGAGGAAGGGATTTCTATTTTTCCTAAACACACCCCTGGCTGGCACCCAATCTCCATTCAGGGGCAGGAAGAGTCTGCCATGTTAGAAGGGCTTCAAAAGAGTACACCATGAGATAGTTGGTAGTAATACAAAAATGGTGAGACTATTATTTTTGGATTTCCTATTATCCTAAGGGCCTCACGATGAAGGTGACTGATTTAGAAGGGAATTCATTGGATCAAGCTTCAGCCTTTCTCCTTTGGAGGAATTTGAAGTTCATAAAATGACTAATGGCCTGATTATGAATTTGGCAGTGCGGGCGCAGGACTGCCACACTGGCGTTCCGCTCGGCACCACCAAACCTGTGTGTGCACCATCCATCGGATTATTACTTTTTCAGTCACTGGAGGATGATTCTTTGACGGTGCAATGGGAATGTCAAAGGCAGTACCTGCATGGTATGGACTGCACATGTCCATGCCATGCAGGTACTAGGGTGCATGCAAAACCCATGCAGGTACTCAGGTGCATGCACAACTTGTGCCCCCTGCATGCAATCCATGGTCCTGAAACCCTGTGCTTCCTCCCTGCCACAGTTTCCATTGTGTAGCAACCGCCATGAAAACCGTGGTGGAGAGGAAACTTTTAATATGCTTGGCAGAACCACAGCCGTCCTGGCAAACATATTGTGGCCTCAGGACCACTGTGCACGCTCAGGGATCTCCGATCCATGGCAGTTGCAGTGGTGCAATGGCAGTCCAACCGTCCAAGTCATAATAGGTTGGTCTGACTGCCAGTGTGGCGGTGGTTGGACCTCGGACCGCCAGACTCAGAATCAGGCCCGATGTCTGAAGGTAGAAATCTTGACTGGACAAAGGTGTGTAAAGAATCTACCCGACATGAGGAATTCAGCGGCCATAACATTTGAGTTTCTCTCTCTCTTTGCTTTTCCCTCTAAAACCAAAAGCTTTCGTGGGACCTCATCCAGTGGCTATCTGGCTTTGAGAGGTCTTCGGCAGAGACTGCCAGCAACTATGAACTTCTGGAAGATTCCAACTTGCATTTCAGAGACTGAAGTCCTGATTCACAAAGGTAAACTTACACTTTGGTGTAAGTTTATGATTTTTTGCAATTCACACAGCAGCATTATGAGTAGTAGTTTTAAGACTGCCTATCTTTTTATTTGCAGAGTCTCCACCACTAGTGTGGAGACTATACAGTTGTAAAGATACTACTTATAAAATTTCTTTGTGAATTGCAAAAATTCATAAACACACTCAAAGTGTATTTTTACCTTTGTTAACTTGGTCAGAAGAAAAAATGTTTGAACAATATTAACCCACTTGATGTATCGGACCCACACTGCATCACAGCTGTCCTCAAATTAAGCCTGCATCCCGGATCAATGGTTGAACAGTTGTTCTGACCGACTTTTTCGTCCCTTTCTTTAGTGAAGGTGATTGGAGGTGACTTTAGTCTGCTATCATTCTAATGGAAGGATTAGAACCTTAGATAGGGCCTATTTACAAGATGTTTAATGCAATCCTATACTCTTCCTTTCCTTTTATGGCTTATAAATCTATGTTGAGGGATAGATTCCTTAGTGTTAGTAGTAATCCGTCCTTTTATGAGAGTGCTAGTATATTTCTGATGGAGTTATGCTTATTTTGGGGCTTGTAGGCCTCAAACGGGAGAGATTCCATATTTCTTTCTGCCCCGGCAGCTTGAGATGCTTTTAGGTCAAATGTAATGTTTTAGTTATGAGGTGTTGTTCGCTTGGAGAGAACCGGCTCAGGCTGGCCCTTATCGAAAGACTGTATTTTTCTTCGTGCTGAAGGCATAATATCAGGCCAGCCGGCTGAGAACGTGTCCTTGGTACGGGGAGGTACAAGAATTTGGTGGGCGGTAGGTTACTGGCCATAACTTTCCATGCAAGAACAAGCTTCCATATTAGCGAACGCATGAGGTAGTGAGTCAGTCAGTTCGTAGGCGGCAGCTAGTCGTTAGCATCAATGCAATTAATTATTTCAGGGCAGACAGTCGCCATCTTGAAGTCCGAGAAAGACCGAGAAGCTAATACTCTCTTAGAAAGATTGAAGGTATTTTAGTTGGAGCAGCTGGCGAGCTTTGACATTAAGATCAGAGCATACAGAGTGAATCAGTTAGTTGAGAGAACGAATACCAGAGTGGTAGAAACTGATTTATAAGATCGAAGCTGAAAAGTGAAGACAGTCTGTGATTGAGAGGAGAGAGGAGCAGTGTAGAACAGCAAGAGAGCAGCTGATGAGACAGAGAATAAGAGGAAGATTCCAGTGACTTGGAGGGAAACGGAGGAGACAGAGCATAACGGTGCAGACGTGTATCCGTGACTGCAGAGGTGATCCTAAGATGAGCCAAGGCACAGACGAGAAGGGAACCCAGATGACTGCCGAGTCCAGACTTCATATTCATAAGGTGACGTCGACCCTTTCTTATTAGTGTGCACACACACATTCTAACCTTTCCTTTTGCTTTTCAGGCTATGTGTTATAGTGCAGCATTATATTGTTGATATTGTTAATGAATAAAGATACCCCAGTTCTTAGTGAACCAGTTTGTATGTTTTATTATCTTATAGTAAAGTTAGCCTTTCTTCTAGTCAGATGCTGTTATGTGAACGGATGCAATTCCCGTCCGGGTAAATGGTAACTGAATAATTAGGGGGAGAGGAGCTCCTGAAATAAGGAATAAGTCGTACACCGTGTAATTTGGCCATTCTTGTGTGATCCATAATATTGTAGTATTGTACCTTTAGTGGATAATAAGAAATTCCCCAACATGAAGAGATGACGGTATTCATAGGAAAGTGATCGCCGTTGTAAGGCGGCGTTAATGAGAGCACCGGAGGGAAACGGTGTGTAGTGAGATCGCCTCTAGGGAAAGCGGCGTTAATGAGAGCATTGATTGTGGTCAATGTGTATACCCACAGGATTGTGGCTTGTGTATGTATGAAATAGTGAGAGCACTGGGGGGGACTCAGTGCGTATACCCACAGGATTGTGGCTTGAGTGAGCACTGGGTGTGACCAGTGTGTAATGGTAAGTAATAAGAACTGCCCCAGGGTAGATTAGTCTGGGCCCTTGTGGCCGTGAGACTACATATATTGTATGAGTGTGGTATTTTAGAAGATCTAAGCTTGTATATTGCTAATTCCCCATCCTTAGGTAGGAACACGGATACCTGTAGTAAATAGGTCTTAAGGAGGGAGGTGGTTACGGTTCGGCTGGGTTAGTGGTGTCTTGGTGAGCTGATTCTATCTGGTCCAAAAATACGGTCGTTACATCTGGCGTCAAGAACCGTTTACGAAGCCTGTGTGCGAGGTATTGTTTATATCTTGTTGGTTTGCACTCGGCACGTACGGAATTATTTTGTATATTGTTTGTTTATATTTGTATATATCTTTTTGCTTGTTACAATGTTTTTGAGAAGGTCGAAATCTACTTTTAAATTGCCTATTGAAATTCCCGGCTGGGAATCAACGCCTTACGAGGCTTTGACCCGTGAGTGGGCCGATTCTACTGGTTTGAGTGAAAATTGAAATTCTTGTTTTGAATTGGCGGAGCCTGCTAATGTGATTACTTGTTTGCAAAAAGCACCAGTAGTGAAGGGTGAGGAGCTTCCTATTTTAGGACGCAGAGGTTGGATTGTTTTATCTGCATACAGGATTGTACATGAGAAGTTTTTGAAATCACAGAGACAATATGTCGATATGGAAGAAAAGTTTGTTGAAGTGCAGAATGCTCATACTCTTTTGCGATGTCAGAACAAATTGCTTACCGACAAACTTGAGACTTATCAGACGATAGCCGAAAGGGCTGCTGTTCGTATTGCAAAATACAAGTATAAGAATCGTCGCGGTCGTGTTTCTAAACGGAAAGTGGTTCTGGTCATGGCGAAAGCCGGACTGGATTGGAATGCTGATGAATGAGATGGTAATATCTGGGACTCGAATGATTCTGGTTCCTCGGCTGAGGAGTCTGACAAGCGCGAGTCTTCTCGCTCTGGACGTGATTGTAAATCTGGTTCTTGTGACAAATATGATGATTCCAGCGACCGTGGTCGCTTTTTCCCTTCTGATGACATTTCTCGTTCGGATTGTCCTTCTAAATCTGTTGATCGAGCTTCTTCAGATGCTCGTCCTGAGGTTTCTGCGCATCCGGTTTTTCGTCGAAAATTGCAGCAAGCTCCTGGTAATCCGAACGGTGTTCCTTTGGACAGTTTGGAAGATTTTACGCAACAGGAAGTTAGTGACATTTTGCAACAATTTCGGCACCGGCCCGGTGAGGCCTTGCTTACGTGGATGGTGCGTCTCTATGAACTGGGTGCTGCTGGCATCATGTTGGATGTGGGAGATGCTTTCAAATTTTGTTCTTTGACTTCTGATTCTACTATTCAAGATCATTTCCGTAATTACAATGGTGCTGGTCAAATTAGTCTGCTTCAGTTAGCGACTGATGGTTGTAATCACAAATATCCTACTGAATCTGATTGGCCTGTGAAAGACAAGCCATGGTATACGTTGCGCGATGCGGCACAGAGGCTGAAAGAGGAGGTGATGAAAACTGCGATTGACAGATTGTTGGATGGTTTGTTGACATCTTCTGTGCGGAATCGTATCATCCGTTCTTCCCCAGTTGCTTATAAACAGGTTATGATGACTTTGTTGATCAATCCGACTGGCAATGCGCTGTCTCTAGTGCTTGAATCTGTACTTCAGCTTGGCGAGTTGGGCGAATGGCTTAAACCTGAGAGGCAGTCCAGACCTGATGGTCGTACTGCTGGGAATTATAAGTTCACTAGACGTGATATGTTTATTGCTTTACTGGCTGATGGTGTGAAGAGTGAAGACATTGATGGTGAACCCAATAATCGCTTGTGGGATATGTTTCGCAAGCATGGTTTGGATCGGAAGGAGGGTGCCCGAAGTGTGCGTAAGAATGATTGAGACCGTGAATATTCTGATGACAGTGGTGATGATAGACGTCGTGATGATTCTGATCGTCGTGATGGACGACGGCATGAACGTGATGTGTCCCATCAGCGTGAAAAAGAGAGAGGGCGAGAGGGGGAAAGAGAAAGGGGGAGAGACGACTGTGTTAGCAGTAGATATAGGGATGAAAGGGATCAGTCCCCCGAGATGAGGAGAAGCGAGGATCGACACTGATTTTCCAATCAAAACTCACAATGCCATGCAGATGACAAGAATCCATTTCGTAATGGGGATGGATATGAACATGACGTTATATCGTCCAAGAAATATGAGAGCATTTACCCTGATTTGTCTTGGTTATCAGAACGTAATAAAAATTACTAGGAAATAGGTCAAGCTCCGGTACGTAGGTGGGCTCACAGAGACAATAGACCCTATGTAGATATTGAAATTTTTTGGAAACATCGTAATATCCAAAGGGCCCGAGCATTGGTAGATACAGGAGCGGAGGCCACTCTTATTCATGGGAATTCAAAGAAATTTAAAGGTCAGTTTTTCACAATTACTGGATTAGGTGGAAAGGAAAGCCCCACAGTGCAAACTACACTTGAAATGAAAATAGGTAGAATTCCCTGAAAAGAATATTCTGTTTTAGTCGTGCCACTCTTGGAATACATAATTGGAATTGATATTTTGAAAGGAATGACATTGCATTTAGATGACGGCTGTTATCAATTTGGAAGTAAAAGTTATATATCATCCAGACCTGTACGAGTTGGTCATTTGAGAATGCCCCCCATAAAAATTCCTCAGGCTACACAGGTTGTTTCCCAAAAGCAGTATCGTATTCCAGGTGGCCATGAAGAAATTAGTGCTACCATTCAAGATTTAGTGGATGCAGGAGTTATAACTACGGTTACTTCTGCTTGGAATAATCGCGTTTGGCCCGTGCGTAAAAGTGATAATTCTTGGCGTATGACTGTTGATTACCGCGAATTGAATAAACATACACCCCCTTCCATCCAGGAATATGGTATGCGTCTATTGACATTGCTAATGCTTTCTTTTCAATCCCAATTGCCCCTGAGTGTCAGGAGCAATTCAGTTTTACATGGAATGGACGTCAAATGACGTTTAGAAGTCCTCCCCAAGGTTATGTACACAGTCCTATGATCTGTCACCGGCTGGTGGCGGAACATTTATCTGAAATACCCGTAAATCCACAAATTCAGATGTGTCATTATATTGATGACATTTTGATTCAAGGTGAAACACAAGATCAAGTTCAAACTCAGTTAGACCAAGTTATTGATCATTTACGTGAAAAAGGATGGGAAATCAATCCCAACAAATTGCAAGGTCCCTCACAAAGTGTAAAATTTTTAGGCATTAATTGGCATAAAGGTAATAGAGAGGTGATTCCACAAGTAAAACAGAAAATTCTTGATTTTGCGGTTCCGAGAAACCGAAAAGAAGCTCAAAGCTTTATTGGCTTATTTGGCTTTTGGCGTCAACATATTCCACATTTGAGTCAGATATTGGCCCCTTTATACAGAGTTACTCGTAAAAAGAATGTGTTTGAATGGAGTAAACCACAGCAAGATGCGTTTGATTTGGCGAAAGAAGCAATTCAGCATGCTTTGGATTTGTGGCCAGTACGTGACGGTGATGTGGATCTGAATGTGTCCGTGCAAGGTTTTTATGCAAATTGGAGTTTGTGGCAAAAACAAGGTAAAAACAAAGTACCATTAAGTTTTTGGACTAAAAAGTTACCTGATGCTGGTGAGCGTTATACACCTTTTGAGAAACAATTACTTGCATGTTATTGGGCTCTGGTGGATACCGAGCAATTGACTTTGGGGCATGATGTGGTTTTGAGACCTGAAATTCCTATTATGCAGTGGGTTTTGAGTTCGCCGAAAACTCATTGAATTGGACATGCTCAAGAGAGGAGTGTGATTAAGTGGAAATGGTACATACAAGACAGGGCACGTGTGGGACCGAAAGGTGTGGCATCATTACATGAGCAAGTGGCGAGGCGCCATCGATTGAGACTGGGAGTGATTGCTCCGTACCTGTAGTACAGGAATCCCCTGTTAAATGGGGTAAGCCATTTGAGGATCTGTCCGCGGAGGACAGAAACCATGTGTGGTTTACGGATGGTTCCGCGAGGTACAAAGGAGAGAAGAGGCATTGGAAAGCTGTGTCCTATAATCCCATCACACAAAAATTGCTGAGTACAACTGGTGAGGGAAAGAGTAGTCAATTTGCTGAATTATATGCTGTTTACCAAGTTTTAAAACAAGAGTTACCTGGTACATGTCATATTTTTACTGACTCCTGGTCCACTGCTAATGGACTGGCGGTTTGGTTACCAACTTGGCATTCTCATAATTGGGAATTGCATTCAAAAGAACTTTGGGGTAAAGAATTATGGCAAGAAATTTGGGAGATGCTCCCACAAAGCACTGTTACAATCTTTGATGTGGATGCTCGTACACCAATAGATTCCCTTGACAAATTCTTTCATAACATTGCAGATGAGAAATCTAAAATTGCTGAGGCAGTGGTGGACATGCAGGATTCTGATTTGGCATGATTGGCGAAATGGGCCCACAAGAAAGCAGGACATTTTGGAGAAAGAGCCACTAGCAGGTGGGCTGCTGATCGAGGAATTCATATTCCTTTAAATTTGATTAAAGATACAATATTGCATTGTCCTATCTGTCAACATCCTAGACAGCGAAAAGTACCCCAAATTGTTAAAGGACATTTACATCGAGGAAAGTTACCCGCTCAAATTTGGCAGATTGATTATATTAGTCCACTCCCTATGAGTAATTGCCAATATATTTGTACCATCCTTGATACATACAGTGGCCTTTTGGTGGCCTTTCCCTGTAATCGAGCTACCCAAGTGAATACCATTAAAACATTGGAATTGATTATGCTCTGCTATGGTGTTCCATTTCAAATTCAATCTGATAATGCATCCCATTTCAAGGGAAGATTGGTGCAGGAATTTTGTGTGGAAAATAACATTGAATGGGTGTTGCACATACCATATTATCCACAGGCAGCAGGTCTTATAGAAAGAATGAATGGTTTGCTAAAAGATCAATTGCGCAAATTAACTGAAAATAAATATAAGAATTGGAGAGAATATTTGTTTCAGGCACTGTTGATTTTGAATAATCGTCCCTTTTTGAATGCTGAATCTCCATTAATGCGTTTATTTCCTCCAGCTGTTGATATAAAACCGAACACAATTGACAATACTGTAATGTATTGGGAAATTTCCCCTGGAGCATTAGCTCCATGCAGAGCAACCCCAGGTTCCGCAGGCTTAGATCTGCATGCCATGAATGACAGTACCATAAAAAGCAGAGATCGAGTTATCATTGAAACTGACGTTGGTGTTTGTATACCAACTGGAAATTTTGGACTGATTGCCCCTAGATCGGGCCTGGCCGTAAAAGGCATTCAAATACTCAGAGGAGTCATTGACAGCGATTATCAGGGAAAGATTAAGGTACTTCTGCTGAATAGCAGTGAAGTTGATCTATCCATTCATAAGACTGACCAAATTGCTCAGTTGCTAATCATGCCTGTTTTCAGTGGTGAGATTCAGAAAGGCACTGCCCCAACTTTGTTAACTGTACGAGGACAAAAAGGTTTTGGCTCCACAGATAATCCAGGAGCGAGAGTGTGGGTGCAATCGCCTAAAAATCCCCCTGAACAAGCTGAAGTTATTGCAACCGGTCATGATAATACAATACTCGTCATGAGACCAGGGAAAGATAGCTGGGAAGCTGTCCCGGCTGACAAATGTTATTTACGAGAATGAATAATGCCTGTATTTGATTTTCTTTCAGATCACTCTTTGGACTGCTGTTGCAGGATGTGCCGGCGTTGGACTCCTTTTGGCTTACTACATCGGGAAAGGAGGGAACCCACAGACTTTGGTTGATTCGATAACCCAAGTACTGCGTTCCTTCGCTGCATGGGATTCGTCATCTAACTTTTGGACTACCCTAGCTTGGAGAGTAACTAATTATCCACATTTCTGTTTAACACCGATGCGTTTGGTGACTGACATACTAGCGACCTGTTTGGTTGCTGTCCCTGCTTCGTTGGAGACTTTGGCCCATATTTTCAATATATCAAATGCCCATCCTAATATTATTCTTGGAGATTTTGCTACGCACGAATATTGTCCCTTATGTACTGTGCTTTTAGACCCGACACCCCCGATTCATTCCCAAATAATTACGTACAATATCACGCAGGGTGATATATGTTTTTTCCTTACCTGTGATCCCAATGCTATCACCGAATGTGTGCGTTTAAAATTGAAAGGTGCAACCTCATTTACAACTCATGAACGAACTTTGTGTTCCCGAAGATCACCGATATTATGTACTTCTGTTAAAAATAATATGACCTGCAAAAGTTTAGTAGTTACCCCATGTCATTATCGTACAATGCTGTTACCTTCTGGGTGGCTTTTCTCTTGTGGTAATACATCCTGGCCTTACATTCTCGCAAACATCTCTGGAGGACCTTGTGCCATCACTAGATTGAGTTTATTGATGTTTTCTTCACATCCTAATATGCATTCCCGTGTTGTTCGTGATGCTGTAATGTTACATGACAATTGTGACTACACTACATCTATTTTCTGAATCTGAATATCTTAGTTTAGCTTTTTCAATTGTGGGTGTCCCTGCCTTAGCAGTCTATAATGCAAAGTCCATTTGGAAGATGGCCTGTTGGATGGTTAAATCTATCAATCATACTTCTACAATTTTATCTGACATGTTACTGGACGCCCAGGGTGAACGCAGAGCTATTTTGCAGAACCGGGCTGCCATCGACTATCTTTTGCTCAAACATGGACATGGCTGTTCTGACTTTGAGGGCCTTTGCTGTTTCAATCTATCAGATCATACTAGATCCATTCAGGCTCATATTGACAAACTTCATGACTTGACCAAAGAAGTTAGAAAACACCTTGACCAGGGCTGGTTTGAATGGCTCTTTAATTGGTTACCTGACTTACATTCTTTACGACAGATATTAGGGGGTATCCTGATTACTATTTGCATTTTAGTAGCTATTTTCTGTTTTATTCAGTGCATCCCTTCCTTACTTCAGATTTGTAGATGTAGTACTAGAAATAGATCAGTTAGTTTTGTTTCATATTATTCCTCTACGGATGTTAGTTCCATTTAGCGAATGATTAGTAGCCTAAAGTCAAGGGTGAAGTGTTCTGACCGACTTTTCGTCCCTTTCTTGAGTGAAGGTGATTGGAGGTGACTTTAGTCTGCTATCATTCCAATAGAAGGATAGGAACCTTAGATAGGGCCTATTTACAAGACGTTCAATGCAATCCCCTACTCTTCCTTTCCTTTTATGGCTTATAAATTTATGTTGAGGGATAGACTCCTTAGTGTTAGTAGTAATCCGTCCTTTTATGAGAGTGCTAGTATATTTCTGATGGAGTTATGCTTATTTTGGGCCTTGCAGGCCTCAAACGAGAGAGACTCCATCTTTCTTTCTGCCCCGGCAGCTTGAGATGCTTTTAGGTCAAATGTAATGTTTTAATTATGAGTTGTTGTTCGCTTGGAGAGAACCGTCTCAGGCTGGCCCTTATCGAAAGACTGTATTTTTCTTCGTGCTGAAAACATAATATCAGGCCGGCCGGCTGAGAACGTGTCCTTGGTACGGGGAGGTACAAGAATTTGGTGGGCGGTAGGTTACTGGCCGTAACTTTCCATGCAAGAACAAGCTTCCATATTAGCGAATGCATGAGGTAGTGAGTCAGTCAGTTTGTAGGTGGCAGCTAGTCATTAGCATCAATGCAATTAATTATTTCAGGGCAGACAGTCGCCATCTTGAAGTCCGAGAAAGACCGAGAAGCTAATACTCTCTTAGAAAGATTGAAGTTATTTTAGTTGGAGCAGCTGGCGAGCTTTGACATTAAGATCAGAGCATACAGAGTGAAGCAGTTAGTTGAGAGAACGAATACCAGAGTGGTAGAAACTAATTTATAAGATCAAAGCTGAAAAGTGAAGACAGTCTGTGATTGAGAGGAGAGAGGAGCAGTGTAGAACAGCAAGAGAGCAGCTGATGAGACAGAGAATAAGAGGAAGGTTCCAGTGACTTGGAGGGAAACGGAGGAGACAGAGCATAGCGGTGCAGACGTGTATCCGTGACTGCAGAGGTGATCCTAAGACGAGCCAAGGCACACACGAGAAGGGAACCCAGATGACTGTCGAGTCCAGACTTCATATTCATAAGGTGACGTCGACCCTTTCTTATTAGTGTGCAACCTTTCCTTTTGCTTTTCAGGCTAGGTGTTATAGTGCAGCATTATATTGTTGATATTGTTAATGAATAAAGATACCCCAGTTCTTAGTGAACCAGTTTGTATGTTTTATTATCTTATAGTAAAGTTAGCCTTTCTTCTAGTCAGATGCTGTTATGTGAACGGATGCAATTCCCGTCCAGGTAAATGGTAACTGAATAATTAGGGGGAGAGGAGCTCTTGAAATAAGGAATAAGTTGTACACCGTGTAATTTGGCCATTCTTGTGTGATCCATAATATTGTAGTATTGTACCTTTAGTGGATAATAAGAAATTCCCCAACATGAAGAGATGACGGCATTCATAGGAAAGTGATCGCCCTTGTAAGGCGGCGTTAATGAGAGCACCGGAGGGAAACGGTGTGTAGTGAGATCGCCTCTAGGGAAAGCGGCGTTAATGAGAGCATTGATTGTGGTCAATGTGTATACCCACAGGATTGTGGCTTGTGTATGTATGAAATAGTGAGAGCACTGGAGGGATACAGTGCGTATACCCACAGGATTGTGGCTTGAGTGAGCACTGGGTGCGACCAGTGTGTAATGGTAAGTAATCAGAACTGCCCCAGGGTAGATTAGTCTGGGCCCGTGTGGCCGTGAGACTACATATATTGTATGAGTGTGGTATTTGTTGAAGATCTAAGCTTGTATATTGCTAATTCCCCATCCTTAGGTAGGAACACGGATACCTGTTGTAAATAGGTCCTAAGGAGGGAGGTGGTTACGTTTCGGCTGGGTTAGTGGTATCTTGGTGAGCTGATTCTATCTGGTCCGAAAATACGGTCGTTACAACAGTGACTACTGATAATTATTATCTCTGGTTCCTCTAATTGGATTTTTGTTGTTTTAGGTAGAGGTAGGCAATAAATACCACTTAGCCTGTGGAGTTTGCAGAGGTTCGGCCCCTCCACATTTTACTTGTAACGCTGTATTTTAGTCAAACTCTGCCAGCTGTTGGGTGTCGAAGATTTTCTCACACATGGCTCACCAACGGTAAGTTGGAGAGTAAGAATTGGATTCCCCTAATGCCACCTTAGGGCACTAGGAGGGCACCCGGTGAGATTTTATGAACACGGGTGGTCATAAGCAATCAAGACCGTTCAAGGTGAGAAGGCTGCTGCTCGAGTAAAAAATCTACTCAAGCAGCAGGAAAGAAACTTGCCCTCAAATTCAGTTCATTAAGTTTATTCAGGAGCTAGCTCATAAGACTTTTCAAAACATCATTAAATCACACATAAAAATCATTTAAAAGTAGAAATAGTTCTGCTTAAAAGGTAACATAAAAAGTGCATTTCGGCAGGCAAGGGATACTGACAGATACTACAAAATGAATATAACATCTGAAGGTGCAATCTTAACCCCTTCGCTGCTCATGACGAGATCAGCTCGTCATGCAGTACACTGGTCTTGTGCTCATGACGAGCTGAGCTCGTCATGAACCATGGGATATAACAACTTCCAGCACAGTAGAGGAATCAGCTTAGCAGTCATGTGGTTAATGATACGTTACTGAATGATCCTTTGCAGCTAGTAGTGGAGTAAAGTGCAAGGTAAAATCTGACTGCATAGAACCATATCGATATAGACATACCAACATATACAATTGATCTGAATTGTCATAACGTGATGCTCACCCCCTCCTGTATAATCTTACTGCTTATAAATACTGACTTAGTCCAAAAACTATGAGAGGACTAGTGTCAGAATGTAGAATTCTGTAGGCTACTTTAAAGTGTCTAATACCAAAAGCGAGGCAAATTGCCTTAAACCAAGTCTGCCTTGGCCTAACATATTTTGGGCAAAAATTAACACATGTTCAGCGTCCTCGATCACATGATTACAGAGTGCACATGCTGACTATTTGATTTGGTTGGTTATCCATTTGTTTGTAAATTTACTAACCAACAATGTACCCATCCTGAATTTTATAAACTTAGGGCTCCATTATGATGTCGGGCGGATCGCCACCGCCATGGTGGCGGTGGCGATCCGCTCGACAGAAATGCCCGCCCGCCACCCTTTTCCCCCCGCCCTATTACAATGGCGGGGGGACTGCAGCGGAGGCAAACACTGCCCGCCACTTTTCCACCCCGGTCGCCTTGCGGCCGGGTCGGAAAAGGGTTCATAAGGTGGCGGTGTCTATCAGACACCGCCAGCCATATTAGCATGTGTGTGTATAGGTGCCTTTCCGTGGCGGCGATCCCGCCACGGAAAGGCATGCAGTCGTTGCTATTGGGGGCCCCTGCGGGCCCCCATGGTGAAGGCTGAGGTGGGGGTGCACAGGGGGGGTACCTATGGTACCCCCCTTCATTTGCATATACAAAGCGGCAGGCACCGCACAGTGCCTGCCGCTTTGTATATGCAAATGCAAAAATGCATTTTTAGCATTGTGGCGGGTGGTGCAGAGTGCACCGCCCGCCACAATGCTAAAAATGAAGGATGTGCCCGCCACTGTGGCGGACACATCCTAATTCCCCCAAAGGGACCCCCACCCTTATGGCGGGCGGTCCAGAATACCGATAGGGTGGCGGGCGGACAAAGTCCGCCCGTCATCCTAATGGGGCCCAAAGTGTGGGCCTGAGGTGGTTGGATTGCATTCATATCCCATCCCAATGCGTATGCAGGTTTGATGTATAAAAATGCTCCTACCAGTACCCAGGTTTGGCTTTGCAATGATGGAAAATGGTTTTACTGTTCCTAAAAGCATCTTACACCTTACAATTGTGTAATATGGAGGCCAATTTGTCTACCACAAAAAGCTGTAGAATGGCAGAGCTGAGGAGAAATGGCAAGCAGAGATAACTGAAGATGAGCAGGGAATCCATAAAGGAGGATTTTCACACTGCTTTGAGAGTCGAGGAAGAGGTCCACCAGCCAAAGACCATCTCAGAGGAAAATGAGGATATTGAGGAAAACCAATACGAGGAGGAGGGAGATGTCATACAGTGAAAAGCAGTCAGAAAGGGAGCTTCAGGCAAAACTGACAGAAACTGGCCTGACAGAAAAAGAAGTCCAGATTCGAACTTGTGCAATTCAATAAAGATTGTCGCAGCAGAGATAAAGTGTCACACATCTCCTACATCCCCAAAGGTGTGTTGCCTAGCTTTGTGGAGAAAATGACATTGATAAATGGTTCACTTTCTGTGAGACAGCATTGACAATATATAGGGTGTAACAACAGCAAGGGGGAGCATTGTTGTGAGTGTTGGTGTCTACACAGGGTGATATACACTCCTTATTCTAGAAGAGGAGGTAGCGGATTTGTATATCCAGATGAAGGATGCTCTAGTGCAGAAGTTTTGTCTCACCCCAGAAGAATAAGATTACAAGTTTCATGACACAAGAGGGGTCCCAACTATCCTGAGTTGTTTAAGTAGCCATCACACTGAAAGCACTGGAAGGCTGGGTGAAGGGCAAAGCAGTGAAAATGTGTGTTTGGCTATTCAAGTTAACATCTTAAGTAATTATCCTTCAGGATTACACCATTATCTAGAATGTTCCTAGATGAATGACCTCAGGCAATGTTGTACAGAAGCTAATGTGTGGGTACACACTAGGGTGTCGAAAAAGTGGCTGGGGGTGATCCCAAGCAAGTGTCTCATGTCCCTACCAGGTAAAGGAATGGAGCAGCAAGAATAAAGAATTCTCTCAAGGGCCCCAAAAGCCTTGGAAAGAAGTGGAGTCACTAACTACAATTTAAAAGAAGTTGGTGGGTAAAAGGGGAAAAATTCCTTTGACCCCTCAAATCCCTACTGTCATCAGCAGGGAGGAAGAAAGGAGCTCTGCCTGTTCTGAGTAGCCCGCCACTGATGGGCAGTTGTGAGGAATTGTGAGTGTAGGAATTGGGGTGGAAGTTCGTTCAGTGAAAACCAAGGGTTGGACTGAAGCCACATTAGTTTCTGTAAGTAAGGTGGATGTTGAAGTCCTAGCCACCTTACCTTCCAGTATAGAGAATTTTAGGCAGTGGCCAACCATCAGCTAGGAGGCTTATAGTTTCTCAGTTTTATGGAGCCTCCTTAAAATAACTGGGTCATGACAGCCAATTAACTGGACATTGCAACTGTGCAATACTTTGGAGAAGTTAATTATTCACTTCTGTTGGACAAAATATACGATAAGGTAAAAGAGTTTTGTCACTCCTGCCAAACCTACCAAGCCAGTGGTAAGGTAGAAGAACATCCCAAAGCTCTCCTTGCACCACTACCAATGTTGGGGACACCTTTTGAGAGGATCGGATTGACATTGTCAGGTCCTTAAACCCCTAAACAGCCTCAGGCAACAGGTGTATTCTTATAGTAATAGCCCATACCACTTGGTACCCTAAGGTCATGAGACCTGAGATCAACTGTCTGAAGCTTAACACTGACAGACTGAAGTGCTGATGTTCAACAATGCCTCCCCTTGGAATGACACCTGGTGGGCCGCCGAACTCAGACTCACACTGACAGACCACATCGGTAATCTCAGCATCATCCTGGACAGCAAGTTCACCATAAAGTGACAGATCATCGCAGTCTTCTCCCCCTGCTTATACACCCTACAAAATGCTCCAAAGAATCTTCAAATGGCTCTCCATCGGCACAAGGAAAACTGTCACTCAAACCCTCAGTTGCCTGGACTATGACAACACACTGTATGCAGGAACCACCACAAACTCATGAAGAGATTACAAATGATACAGAACTCAGTGACCACCTCGCCCTCAACCTACCCAAACCGACTCACATCCCCCCACACATTAGAAACCTCCACTGGCTCACTGTCCAAGAAAGATGCCAAATCAAATTATTGACAAACGTCTACAAGGCCCTCCAAACCTAGGACCAGCATACATAAACCACCGCCTGAACTTCCACAAACTATCCAGAGACCTACACTCCACCACCCTTGCCCTCACATGAACACCATGCATCCACCAAAGCCAAAGCAGAAGCTGTTTCTTTTCCTACCTTACCTCCATATGCTGGAATGGCCTTTCCCTTTATCTCCTGACATCACCCTTGCTGGAAGAATTCAGGAAGACTCAATACCTAACATTTTGATTGAGCCCTGCTACAGAGCGCCTGAATATCCTCACAGGTGATAGCAGCACTATACAAATATTGATTGAGTCATTTGCCTCTGAGGACAGTAATTATGACTGTGGTGGCCAGTGCCATGCTTGGTATGTCTACCAGAATGAAGTTCTACCAAAAGAAACTTTTAGACAAAAGGACAAACTTAATGTTGGCATAATTGAAGACCATGTGGGATGAGTGTGGGGTAACTTATAAGTTTACCACACCTGATCACTCCTAAGCCAATAGACTTATCAAACAAATAAACACCACTCTAAAAGATATGATCTTGTGTTTAATGGAACAACTCAGATGAAAATAGGAAGTCTTGTTAACAACATACCCTTTGTTTGCCTACAGGGAGGTACCCCAGAAGGCAGCAAGCTTCATGTCAAATGAACTTCTGTATTCGCACCCTGCTGGAGGTCCTTTAAGTCTTTTCAGGGAAGGGTGAGGAAACCACTAACAAATGCAACCAGGCAATCCTCTCAAAATTACATTTTTTACTTTAATTTTAAAGGAACATATGAACGAAATTTTATGAGCACAAAACACACTTGTCTCCTTTTTTTTAATGGTAAGAAATTGCCGGAGAGACTGGGGACTGCTTCACAAAGGTAAACTTATACTTTCATGTAAGTTTATGATTGTTTGCTAATCACATAGGGGTTTATGAGTAGTATTTATACGAGTGCAGAGTCTCCGCACATGAAAAATACCTGTGTTTTTATGTGTGGAGACTCCGCACTCATAAATACACTGCTAGTAAAACCCTTTGTGAATAGCAAACAATCATAAATGTACATGAAAGTGTAAGTTTACCTTTATGAATCAGGCCCTGTGAGGCTACTGTGCAGACATTATCGATGTCTGCTTTCAATCCTGAAGACTCCTCCCTCTGCTTTGTTCGTGCTTGGTCATTTTGGATTTGTTTTTGGGAGGGAAAGCACTGCTTTCTTTTTATCTGCAATGTTTGCCACATCCACACCATTTGAATTTTTACTTGTTGGGAAAAAGTTGAGTTAGCCTAATGCTTTGCAAAAAGTTTGTTGTTTGAGGGAGGTCAGGCACCACTATTTGTTTTCTTTTTCTATGTTGTTGAATTGTAGAGTTAGAAGTTGGAGCCCACTGGGACTAAACCATTTTAATGAATGATGTTTGTATATTTTTGGGATAAAAACGTCCTGGGGTTGGAAATGCATTTGTTTTGTAATTTCCTTGCTTTTTTGCCAATTTTACCCAGATAACATTTAGGGGCCGATTCCTATTCGGGAAAAAAAGTGTCCGTCCGAATCGTATCCGGAGTTCTCTCCGTACGAATCGTACACGTCCGTCCGAATCGTGTAGTACGATTCGTACGGAGAGTTTCCGTCCAAATCGTCGCGACCCATACGAATTGCACCGGAGATTACATATGACTCGTACCCTCACAGTGGACCATATGAATCGTACACATGCTGTACGACCCAACGAGTACGATCCGGACCTTGGAATGGAGACGCGATTCGTACGGTACACGTCAGGTAAGTGCGATTCGTATGGAGGGTCACACATTTACATACACACAATACGGTGCGTACACCCTATGATCTCAGGAGTACAGTGCGTACCCCTGCGATCATGGGGTGTACGCACCGTACACCTTGCGATCATGGGGTACGGTCCGTACAGCCCATGATCGCAGGGCTACGCACTGTACCCCTGCGATCATGGGGCATGGTGCGTACACCCTATGATCGCAGGGGTATGCACCGTACCCCCGCGATCATGGGGTGTAGGCACCGTAACCGGGGGGGTCAGTTCCGTACCTGTTTCTAGGTGTACTCTGCTTTTCCGACAGTTTTCAGCTCCCGTAGGAAAAGAGTCACACGGAGGGTCGGCGGGATGAATCGTATTTGCTGGGTCAGAAAAACCTGCTTCCAACCGCACAAACGTCGCTTGCTGCATGTTCCGGCGGCGATTTGTACATGAATTCAAGTTGTACGGTTCCTGGTACGATTCGTACGGGGAGCTGCATTGGGTGAGAATCGTACTACGTCGTACATACGGGGTCGTTGCAGGGTACGATTCGTATGGGAAAAAGACTCCGTACGGCTATTTGGAGTGCTTTTTCCCGAAACGGAATTGGCCCCTTAGTGTGCTGTTTTACTGTTTAGGACCTAGTCTGCCAAACCATTTGTGAGGACTCTGTGAGCACAAATATTAGCAAATACTTTATTCTACATTTGACCAGTACAGCTAGTGAGAAAACTGTGATGTTTTCAAATGGACAAGTAAAAATCCCGTATAACAAAATATGTACCAGCATGCATAGAAAACCCACACCTGTGAATAGTTAGCAGCATGCAAGGACCTTCCACCCTATTTCACTGAAAAAAAACATACAACATTGAAAACTCCTTTGGTCAAAAAAAAAAATAGCATTGTGGCAATGTATGTGGCAGCTAGGGACAATACATTAGAGAGGTTAGGAGCACATGGAAGCAGAAAAGACACTTTAAGTCGTGCAATGGAGAGAGTCAAGAACAAGAATAAGAAGATATATTATTTGGAATTCTTAAGGTACAAAGGGAAGCCAATAAATGCAGCAATACCCTGAAGCTTATAATTACATATAGTGCAGAAAACATGTCTGTTAGATGTATTTAGCAAAAACATTAGCCAATACTGCGAAGGGACCCAGTGATAGGTAAAGAACATAATAGCAAACCAGATTTAGCAACCTTTCGAAAGGCCATATCTATGAGGGACAAGTCAGTACATAGCACAGAAGTGACAGGTTGTTGGCTCCGGAGGGAATGTTATTTTTTCAAAAGCACTACATGAAATGCATGTATACATGGCAGAAACATCAAAAGATTGACTAACCCATCCACTGGCACAATGAAACAACTCATAAAGAGTTTGCAGGGAAGGGTTTGTAGTAAACATGCCGACGTATCAAGTACATTTAAAGTCCAAATTACCAGTACACAAATAATATTGCAGCATTTCAGAACCTTTGAAATTAAGGACAGTACAAGCCAAGTGGCCAGGCACTTTGGCTGACACATAAGGGTAACATTGCCATGCTGGAACATAGTTATTGGTGGTATTACTAACACTGTTAGTGGAGGAAACAAGGAGAATGCCTTGAGAAGGCCTGAGAGTCGATACAGTTTAGAACTTGACATGAGGAACTGAATGGTTTGAAAACTGATGAAAAAATGCATGGTCATTTATGGGTTGTGATCACCTAATAGCATGTATTGCTGCCCAGTGTTGATTTTAATGAATATTTGTATATATTTGTGTTTTCAACTCATCACTTTTGTTTCAGCCTTCACAGGAACTAGAGATGCATGAAATGAAGTTTGGTAAATTCTGATTGTGAAGACATATGAAGGAACAACATTAAGTATTTAGATAAGCACATAGGTGTACTCATATGTAGAGCCATCGCATGGAATGTGACATGGTTACCGTGATTTGATCGCCACCGAGGTTTAATTGTGAGAAATTCAGAGACTAATGTTTGAGTCACAGCCTTTAAACATGCCACAAATTAATTTTGGCACCGACTTTATTTAATTTTATGTATGCAAAATTACTGTGATAGTGCATCCCACAGGGGCTTGAATATGCATTAAGTATAAAATGAACTTCTTGTAACGAAGTAGTAATGATTATATAATATGTCCTACAAATCATATTGTGATGGTCGGTATCCATTGTATCACATTTTTCTTTATTGTACTGGCCCATTAGGAATGTGAAGTTGAAGTTCTTTGTCTATGCTTATGGTTGTTGGTATCATGTGGTGTAGCATAAACACTGTACCCTGTATGATACTCGTTATCATGACCAAGGCTGCACATTATCAAAAACACATTGAGTTATTGCCTTAATAAAACACTTAGCACTTTTTGGAAGTTTGTCTGTGCCTTTCTACCGACTTGTGTACAGGAATATACATACGTACATATATATTACCTAGTGGTGGGCGGCACTGTGTAGTTATAGTTAGGACCACTATTCCATAGGAAATAGATTTTTTGGTTTGCTTATAACTTGCACACTGTTCAAACAAAAGTCTCATCTCCTCCAGCTCCTTCCAGGAAAGCTATGGAGTGATTTGTCAAGGAAGGGCAAAGAACAAAGAGGGCCCAAAATGTGTTTTCATCAACAATTTTTCATAGGAAAATTAGGCACAGTTACAAGCAAAACAGCTGAACGGAATCACACAAAATTTGGCAGAAAGCTAGACCTTGGTCTGAGAAAGTGCTTTTATTATTTGATGTAAATCTTCAGTAGTTTTAGAGAAATGGATGTTACAAACGTGTGTATATGGTTTGCTTTGGGAGTTTGTTGAGCTGACAGATCTAAAATTCTGATTGGCTCCTACCAGATGAACAAAGATGTGGCAGCAGCCATTTAAGGGCTTGGGGACGTGGAGGGGGCAGCACAGTGATACTCTGCTCCCTGGGCCTGATGGGGAAGGGCCCAGAAGAACACCCTGGTCCAAAAACCTTTTTTTGTTGTACTGCGGATTCCTGGCACCGATGGAAAAAAAAGACAGGCTGACTTCCTTTTCAATTTTAAGCCCCCCCCCGTGTGGGCCAGGACATGGGGCTTTGGCACTTATATTTTTAAAGGGGAATGGATGTACACCCACCCTCCCCAAGCCATTTTAGGCCCCCACGGATGCCATCACCTGGAACAGATTTTCTTTAAATTAAGAGGGGCATGCAGCTCAGCTCAGCTTTGTTTTAGGCCCCAGGGATGCTATTCCTGGGGCCAATTATTTTCTGAGGTAGGGTCATGCAAATCCCCTCACCTAGTCTTATAAAGGCCCTGGTGAACCCATCCCTCGGGCAAGTTTGAAATTTTGGGGAGGAGAATCTGTGGAACCCCCTGTCCAAAGCATAGATTGTCCCAAAGGATCCCATCCCCCACAGCACAATGAGTATAGGATCCAAGGTCCTGATCCCTACAGTACACTGCTGCATTCTCTGCCCAGGTGAGTGCGGATAGGGAATCAACACTTTAGTTCCTGCCTGCACTATTATTGAGGTGTTTGGATAGTGCTTAACAGAAATGTAAAATACACTGCAATTGTGTTGTCACTTTTGAATATTTTATTCAGAGGCATTCTAGTTAATGTAATATTTTGACTACTTGGCATATTGTTGCCTACATTTAAATTCATGTGATAAAGTGAACATTGCAAACTTGCTTCACCTGTGACCAAGACTCTTGATGAAGCTGAAATGCGTAAGGACCCAGGCAAGACATGCATGATGCCACTTTGAATTGTGGAAATGCAAGGCATTGGAATTCTGAGATGGCTTCATCACTCTCTTCTTGATGGATTTTTGTATAGGTGCCTCATTCCTGGTTGATGAAGATGCCCTGCATGGGTCCATATATTACCTACTGGTGGTCACCACTAGGCAGTTATAGTTAGGACTATTTCCATAGAAAAAACATTTTTTGACTTGTCTATAACTTTGGCATTGTTAGACCAATTTGCATGAAATTGTCCTCAAAAAGTGTCAAGGTGGGTTCTATTGTTATGGAAAGCTTGTGGTTGATCCATGCAGTAGGGACTGATAAATTGGGGTGTGAAATAAGATTGTGTTTGCAATGTTAATTCCCATAGGAACCTTTAGCCACACCTACAGCCCGAACTGCTGAACAGACTTGAACCAGATTTCGCATAGATAGATGTTTGTTTAAGGAAGTGCTTATTGTTTATTTGGTCTAAATCCATTCAGTAGTTGTTGAGAAATGTAAGTTTAAAATTATAGTGATGTTTTGGGCCACGGATATTTCACTGTGGTTTCACGATGAATGGCAAATGTACACGCCAACGGAATTGCTTTGATTGGCCGAATGCAACCTGAACAGAAAGTTCTGGCTGCTATTTTATCTATCAAGAACAGTTCCTGGGGCTGAACATTTATGAAAAAGGTAACATAAGGGGTCAGAGTAGTGGTACTCTGATCTCATGTTTGAGAAATGGGGGGTAAGTGCTACAAGTTATGTGTCCAAAATAGATTTTTTGTAATCTCAGATATTTCTGATGATGCCTCAACCGCCAGCGTGGCCCCGCCCGTGTTCCATCGTGGGCATGTTGCGATAATCGGCGTTGTCATGAATATTGGCGGAAATATAAAAAAATATATCAGTGAATCATTCATACGCATTGTTATAGAGATATTGAGATTTTGATAAATGGTTTTATAGAGCTATTTATATAGTGAGTTATCTACTTGATGGTTAGAATTAAATATATAGTTATGGATGTGTTGGTGGCCATTGAATGTCTGCTTTTGATTTCAGTTTTTGAGACATGTCCGCAGGGATCCTGATTACAGACGTCAATGGGGTCTCCGGAGACAATGCAAAAAGATAAAATAGGTTTTAGAGATGGTTTGTATAAAAACTCTCTAGAAACAGATGACTTTAGAGAATACTATAAGAAACCCCTTGTGTGTAAAACATTGTAGTATGTGTATAAATATGTGTTTTAGACTTTATGGAAAAGGCTCAATATTTGTGGCTAACAATGTCATTGTGATGTTCCGAATAACCATGAAAATGGAAAGTAGGTCTGAAAGGTGGATTTTAAAGAAACGTAGTACGAAAAAACATGAGTTTAAACATGTTTTTAAAGAAGTATGCATATAGTAATATGCGTAGGGTAATGTTCAGAATGGATTTTTTTACATATTATTTTTGGATGTGTTGGTGGCCATTGAATGTCTGCTATTGTTTTTTGCTTTCAGGACGTGTCCACAGGGATCTCTTCGTCATGGTGAATATCCCAAAAAACGAAGAAAACAAAGACCCTTTAGAAACATAAATCACAATATTTTGGATACTAGGGTAGCTCTGACAAGAGTCATTGTGTTGATCGTGTGCATATGGTTGCTATATATAAGATTGGATGCAGAGTTTTAGGTGACTTAGAAACACCCTGTTGCCGTTGCTGTAAATATAAAAAATGTAAATAAAGAAAACAGTGCTTATTAATCAACTGAAGAGCTATTTTAGATAGAAAAAACAATATAAAAACCTTAAAATTAAATAAAAAAATCTTAGATTACATGGACGTTATAGCTGTGAAATAGAATTTGAAAAATCTTAGAAATTCACTGAAAAAAACAAGTTTACTGGGACGTTATAGTTAAGAATTAGCCTTTTAAAAACCACAGAAATGCACTGAAAACAATCAAAATTTACAGAAACATTATAGTTAGGAAATAAACTTGAAAAAACCTTAGAAATTCACTGAAAAAACTCAAAGGGTACAGAGATGTTATAATTAGAAAATAGAACTGAAAAACCTTACAAATTTACTGAATAAACCAAAGGTAAAAGGGATTTTATAGTAAGGCTGACATTTCACTCACACAAAATCAGAGAAATTCAGCAGTTATAGTTAGCTGAGCTTACTATAACTTGCATCCCCGCAATGCACTGCTTATGATCTCACATATTACAACACTCATGACTTGGTCAGTGACATCACTCATGACATGGTCAGTGACATCTCAAATGACATCACTGATGACATCACTGATGATATCATCCAGTGATGCGAGTGTTTTTAAATTGTTGATGAGTGTTAAATATATATACACTAAGGTGTATTGGTGCCTCCATGGATGAATCAGTGGGTGTGTAACTGACTGTATATGTGAGTGATTAGGTGTCTCAGTGAATGTATGGGTGAGTGAATGACTATAACATTCTGTCAGTTTGTGTGTATGTGGTTGTATGGATTGGTGAGTAGGTACATGAGTTACTGTGTGGGTTGTTGATTGGTTGTCTGAGTACCTTCATGGGTGTATGAGTGTCTGTGTGAGTGGATGAGGGACTGTATGGGTGAATGAGTGTGTCTATGGCTGTGTCAGTGAATGAGTGCATGAGTCAGTGGGATGTGGGATATGGGTAACTTCATATGTGAAAGGCAGTATAGGTGAGTGTTGTAGTATATGAGTGACTGTATGGGTGAGTGAGGGATAATGAGAGTGGCTGTATGTGTGTGTGTGTGTGCTTGTGTCAGTGACTGTATAGGTGAGCGAGTATGTGTTAGTATCTGTATGAGTAAGGGAAAGGGTGTGTGAATAACTGTATAAGTGAGTAAGTGGCTGTGTGATTGACACTATGGGTGAGTGAGTAGGTGTGTGAGTAGCTCATCCGGGGACTGAAAGTGTGTGAGTAGCTGCATGGGTTTGGAGTAGATTTGTCATTGGATGTATCAGTGAGTGAATGGGTGTATGAGTGGCTGTACGAGTGAGTGAGTAGATGTTTGTGTAGACCTATGAATCAGTGAGTGGGTGTGTAAGTACTGGTATGGGTGTGTCAATGGGTTTGAGAATGGAAGTGTAGAGTTTGGTGTGGGTATATGAAAGGTTTTGTGGGCATGTGAGTGGGTGCATCAGAGATTCTGCAGATGATGTGATCAATGATGTAATTTGAGATGTCGTCAATGGTGTCACTGACCATGTCATGAGTGTTGTAATATGTGAAGTCATAAGTGTGTATTGTGGGGTCACGAGTTAATTGTTTAAGTTCTCTGGTTTTATATGGGTGCAATGTGAGCCTAACTGTAACAGTGAATTTCGAAAGTTTGGTAATATATTTCCCAACTATAATGTCCCTGTAACCTTTGTTTTTTTCAATGAATTTCTAAGGTTTCTTAAATGCTAATTCTTAACTATAATGACCCCGGAACCTTTGTTTTTTTTCAGTAAATGTCTAAGGGTTTTTTAAATTCTACTTCTTAATTGTAACGTCCATTTTTTTGTGAGCTTCTAAGATGGATGTATATATATATATATATATATATATATATATATATATATATATATATTTATATATATATATATATATATATATTTTTTTTTTATATACATATATATATATATATATATATATATATATATATATATATATACATATATATATATATATATATATATATATATATATATATATATATATATATTGTGCTCAAACACCTTGAAATCCCAAGGAATAACGGACAGCACTCGGGGGTACCTTATCTCGCACAGTAGTTTATTTACTACAAGCGCGCCACAGACGCGTTTCGGCTCTTGGCCTTCGTCAGTGTGTAATTTACACTCAAAACACCGGTGCATGATATAGATTACAGAGGTACACAGGTTACACCTCTCAGACGACATCGACAGAGGACCACAGTTCTCCCAGCTACCACGGGCGCCATTTTGTAACGGCAAACTCATGCAAGCATTTATAATCAGCATATCTGTACTGCAGCTAATCATACCTACAGATAGGTAAGCATGCATAGATGGAAGATTTAATGCGCAATATTTGTGAATTGTTATGCACTGTTACATATAGCCGTGGATCGGCAATGGTCCCCTAAAAAACCAAAGAGAGATTACTCTATGTGTAACCTGTGGTGCAAAATATATAACTAAATAGTGGACCATAAACATGTCATACATGGTGCGAAGGGTGAGGGGTACCAGGAAAAACCATGAGGAAGTGCCAGTGGTGTAATGTGATCAAATTACTATTGACTAAACAAATGACTATGGAAACAAAGAGCCCTTTGAATCCTATACAAAGAATTACATGTGAGCGCAGGAGGCAGTTTGTCAATTCATCTTCTTAACCTCCTCCACATATTCATACATAAATGTTTAGTCATATGTGCCTACACATACACATATATACCCCCACAGTGATAAAATATACATCATCTAGTCCATTATTCTGACGGAAATAGAATACTATATGATATAGAAACAGCTACGTTACTATTTGCCTAAATGTACAACCATTTCTTCCCCACTGTTCATCCCTTTGGGCCATTTGGTGGAGAGATCAATAATATAGCGCGACTCCAGTCTGCGTAGTCGTCGCAGACGATCACCTCCTCTAGCATTGCTTTTAATGATGTCAAGGCCAAAGTACTGGAGCTGGTTGCGGTCCCTGTTGTGTTTTTCGGCAAAGTGCCGGGCAACTGGATATGCCTGATCTGCTTTATCAATAGCTCTAAGGTGTTCAAGAATCCGCAATTTCAGCATATTAATGGTGCTCCCTATATAGCGGAGACCGCAGGGACACACCAAGCAGTAGACAGCCAGGGGAGTGCTACAGGTGATGAACTGTTTTATGTGCAGTTTTTTGCCGGTTTCATAATTGTCCACTGAAAGGACTCTTTTGCTCCCGGCGCACGCCTTACATTTCCCACACGGGAAGAAGCCACTCATGGATTTCAAGGTATTGCTTTTAGGTAGCGGCCTCTCCAGGTGGCTGGTAACCAAATGATCTCTAAGAGATCTAGTTTTGTTAAAGGTGATCAGTGGGTGATCAGGTAGGTCATCCTTGATAGTACTGTCTGTCTTAAGGATGTGCCAATTCTTACGCAACATGGATCTCAGGTCGTTAGCTCCTGCAGAAAAGGGGGTTATTATCCTAAATTTCCCTGCGCTGTTGTTGGCTTTCTCTGGGAGAGGTTTGGCAGCAAATAAAGAGTCTCTGGGGATAGCCCTTACTTTGTTCAAGGTTCTCTTCAACAGAGATTCACCATAACCTCTGACTTTGAACCGAGTCACACACTCGTTGGCTGCTTCCTCAAAGTCTTCTGATCTAGAACAATTTCTGCGAAGCCTGAGAAGCTCTCCGTATGGGATGCTCCTGATCAATTGGGGAGGGTGGCTACTACTGGCAAAGAGGGTGGAATTGCCGGCAGTAGTTTTCCTATGGAGAGCGGTTTGGATCTGCTGATCTTGTGGAAACACTTTCAGATCTAAGTATTCAGCTGATGTTGCGCTAATTGTCCCTGAGAAATGTAAGTTGTAGGTATTCTTATTCAGTTCATCAATGAAGGCATGTGCTGTGACCAATGGGCCCCGCCAAACAATAAACAGGTCGTCAATGTACCTAAACCAGCCCTCTGTCCTCCCTTCCACTCCCTCCACCATACAGCTCCTGGGTACCTGCTCCTCCCACCAGCCCACGAAAAGATTCGCGTAGCTGGGAGCGAAGCAAGTACCCATCGCCGTGCCAGACACTTGTCTAAACAATTGATCCTCAAATAGGAATATATTACTGTTCAAACAAAATTCAATGAACTCGAGAATCATAACACTATGAGTTGCGAATCTCAATTGCCTCAAGTTCAAAAAGTGCTGGATAGCCTGTAGGCCCTGTTGATGATCAACAACAGTGTACAGGCTAGTGATATCGAGTACAATCAATAGACAGTCTGAATCCCAGTTCACATTCCTTATTTGATTCAAAAAATCCTTGGTGTCCCGTACGTATGAAGGTAGAGTCAGTACCAGGGGAAATAGGAATTTGTCTATAAATCGGGACATGTTCTCAGTGAGACTTCCAATTGAAGAAACAATGGGACGGCCCGGGGGAGATAGACTGTCCTTGTGTAATTTTGGAAGGTGGTAGAAGGTTGGTGTGAGTGGTTGGGTTGTCCGGAGATAGAGAAATTCATCTTTGCTCAGCATATTACAGTTGTGCCATTTCCCTATTAGTTTGTCATAACACCGGATACTCTCCAGGTATGCATCGTTGGTGCATTTGACGTAGAACTTAGTATCGTTCAATTGGCGTAGGGCCTCGGATCTGTAGTATTCTCTGGTAAGAAGCACAACATTGCCCCCTTTGTCCGAAGGCTTGATGATGATATTCTCATCCTTCATAAGATTTTGGAGGGCCATTTTTTGTTGTTCTGTAATGTTGTGCTTTACAGGATGGTTAGTTTTTCTGTATTGCATGAGTTCTTGGGTCATGGCTTCAGAAAAGGCGTCGATCGCATCCCAAGGCATTTGTGGGACAAATGTAGATGGGGGTTTGTACCCACTCTCTTCGCGATCTTGTTCTATACCCAATGCAAGTGCTCTTTGACCTCTATCAGCGGGTCCAGATGGATCCTGTCTAAGATCTTCTCCACGTAATTCTTCGAAGGTTTCCAGAGCTTCGATTTCTCTGCCCGTAAGGGCACCCGTAACTGTTGCTCTGATCCCCATCCCTCCCTTTTCTTTCAGGTGGGGTCGTAGTTTGAAGTATTTATGTAACTTCAATTTACGTGTAAATCTGAAGAGGTCTATTCTGGTTTGGGTATATTCGAGGGGGGTGCTGGGGCAAAATGTCAGACCGAGGCTGAGTAAGTTCGTTTCGGTATTGGTTAAGGTTCTTTTAGTCAGGTTGACCACCGTCAGGTTTTGCTTGGTGGTTACTGCTGCCTGACTTAGTTCTTGTTGCTCCGGGTCCGATTGCTCCAATTGTTGGGCTTGGCTCGGCCTCTTCCTTTTCCTCTGCCGCTTGCCCCCGCCTCCTCTCCTTGTACGCCTTGTTTTTTTGTTGTCTTCTCCGGTTGTTCTGCCATGTCCGGTGGTTTTGTTTTGCCTCCTCTTAACCAGGTCCCCTTGATTACATCGTATTCTTGGTGAAAAGGGGTTTTTTCACTGTCGTTTTGCGTTGATCTAGGTTTTTGCCGTGTTCTTGCTGATATCTTTGTTGTTTGTTGTTGCTCATCTCCGGATTCATTCTCCGTTACATCGGATTCAGACGTGAGGAGTTCAGTTGTTGGGGTACTTTTCAATTGTAGTGCTTGGCGTGAGGCATCATACTTTTTTGCGTATGTCAGAATACGCCCTTGCTGGTAGTCGTCCTCATCTCTTTCGTACTTCTCCTGTTTCCTAGTACGTATCTTCTGCTCGTACTTTGTGAGGCGCGTCTTCATATCCGTTCTCAATTGGAGCACTAACTCTTGATCAGATTCCCCTTCCAATGTCTCCTCCAAGATTCTAATTTCTTCCAGTGCCTTCTCACGGTCACTCCAGGCGTACTTAATTAGTATTTTCAGAGTCCCCTCCGTGTACGAGGCTGTGTGTGATTCCCAATATATATATAGAGAGAGAGAGATATTATATATAAAATTCACCATTTTCCAATGGTACTTTTTTTAGATGTGCATAATTCTTCCGTCATTGAAAAAATAACTATTGCTTAATTTTGCACACCAATAACTAAAATGCCTTTTCTAATCACCTCTCAGGAGCAACTCATGTAAATTTTGCTTTTTACTGCGTTGCAATAATGGTACTTTACTACTAGAAATCATAGTAAAAATGGCAGCCATAAGTAGCCATTGTCTGTAATAAAAATGAGGGCCAGCTGTCTAGTATATTGTAAATAATTGAAACAAGGGATCGTAATGCACAAGTTTGCTTAAAATTGATGTACTAGACAGTTGGACTCTATGGTCCAGTGGAAGGCAGGAGCTGAAACGTGTTGACCGTCCAAGCTAGCACAAATGGTGTACTAAATAAACACACTTTTTTTGTTATACATACCTGTGGGCTCTCTCTTCGGTGCTGTATATATATATATATATATATATATATATATACCAGTAGGTATTTATAGTTAGGATTATTTTGTATGGGGATTTCGCAACATTCTATTGGAAATAACTTTGGCGCCGGTTGAGGAATCTGTCTGAAATTTACCTCAAATTTGCCTCGCGGCGCTCCGCTCCTTCCCTGAAAGGTTGGGGGGGATTCGCGAAGCGGGGGCCGAGATAAAAGGGGGTCCCAAAACGTGTTTTCCCCATGTTAATTTCAAAAGGGCGGTTGGACTCACTTTTAGCCCGAACGGCTCAATGGATTTCCACCAAACTTGGCAAAATTGTTGGGACTGGTAGCCCGATGTGCCTTTGCTATGTCTCAAGATATGTGCTCCAGTGGATTTTGGGTAATTTTGGTTAAAAAAAATATATATATCTATATGCGCGCCCCGGTACGCAGACCGGACGCGCTACGCGAGTTCGCGAGCTAAGAGCTGATTGGCTCTCGGGTGTCTGTCAACATTCCAAACAGTCCGGAGCGGCCGCCATCTTGTGTCTCGGTAGGATCGAGACACAAGAGGTGGCAAAAACAAAGGGGGAAATGAGCAAAAGGGGGCAGGGTAGACCCCCCTGACCCCCTAGGTTTGATGTGGGGGCCATAAAAGGGCCCCGCGGGCGACATTATTATTATTATTATTTTTTTTTTTTTCGCGGGGGGAGCGCCCGGTACGCGCACCGGAGAGCGTACGGGGAGCATAGCCTGGGGAAAAACCCAGTTCATTCACTGCGTCACCTCTACGACCCTTTCTTGCATCAATACGCCCCTTTTGCATACATTACACCTGACGTAGGTATAATGTGGCGCAGGGGTTTACAAAGTGACGCATCTACATAGATGCGTCACTTTGTAAATATGACTCAATAAGTTACATGTTTTACAATGCTGATGCGTCACAAAAAGTGACGTACCGGTGGCGTAAAAGTGAAGCATTGCCTCATACATGAGGCCTTCAGTCTTCTAATCATGCGTCATATTTAATATATAACGCATTATGTTGCAAGTACTTACAGATAGGTTAGTATTTCAGACGTATCTGTAAGCGCAAAAGTGATGCATTGCTGGAGTGTCACAAAAATGATGCAACTCCAGCAATGCATCCTTTCACATGGGGCCAGGCCCATGTGAAAGGGCCTACATCAGTCTTACGCCTGCTGTGAAACAGGCGCAAGATTTGGACGCAACAGCGTCATAAAAGTGACGCAGTGATATCTCATAGATTTCACTACATCACCTCTACGACCCTTTCTTGCGTCACTACCTCCCTTTTGCATACATTACACCTGACGTAAGTATAATGTGGCGCAGGGGTTTACAAAGTGACGCATTTACCTAGATTTGTCACTTTGTATATATGACTCAATAAGGGGCATTTTTAACAGCACTGGTGCGTCCCAAAAAGTGACGTACCGGTGGCGTAAAAGTGACACATGGCCTCATAAATGAGGCCTTCAGTCTTCTACTCATGCGTCATATTAATTATATGACGTATTATGTCGCAAGTACTTACAGATACGTCAGTATTTCAGACGTATCTGTAAACGCAAAAGTGATGCATTGTTGGAGTGTGTCACAAAAATGATGCAACTCCAGCAATGCATCCTTTCACATGGGGCCAGGCCCATGTGAAAGGGCCTGCATCAGTCTTACACCTGCTGTGAAACAGGCGCAAGATTTGGACGCAACAGCGCCATAAAAGTGAAGCAGGGATATCTCATAGATTTCACTGCATCACCTCTACGACCCTTTCTTGCGTCAATACCACCCTTTTGCATACATTACACCTGACGTAGGTATAATGTGGCGCAGGGGTTTACAAAGTGACGCATCTACCTAGATGCGTCACTTTGTAAATATGACTCAATAAGGTGCATTTTTAACAGCACTTGTGTGTCACAAAAAGTGACGTACCGGTGGCGTAAAAGTGACGCATGGCCTCATAAATGAGGCCTTCAGTCTTCTACTCATGCGTCATATTAAATATATGACGTATTATGTCGCAAGTACTTACAGATACGTCAGTATTTCAGACGTATCTGTAAGCGCAAAAGTGATGCATTGCTGGAGTGTGTCACAAAAATGATGCAACTCCAGCAATGCATCCTTTCACATGGGGCCAGACCCATGTGAAAGGGCCTGCATCAGTCTTACGCCTGCTGTGAAACAGACGCAAGATTTGGACGCAACAGCGTCATAAAAGTGACGCAGTGATATCTCATAGATTTCACTGCGTCACCTCTACGACCCTTTCTTGCGTCAATACGTCCCTTTTGCATACATTACACCTGACGTAGGTATAATGTGGCGCATGGGTTTACTAAGTGACGCATCTACCTAGATGCGTCACTTTGTAAATATGACTCAATAAGGTGCACTTTTAACAGCACTGGTGCGTCACAAAAAGTGACGTACCGGTGGCGTAAAAGTGACGCATGTGTCAGGGTCCGACGTGTGCTTACCCAATGTTGAGCTCATGAACTACATCTCCCAGAATCCCTGCGGACGCAAGGAGTGGGAGAGGCCATATAACCAGGAAATGCACTGAGTGTGGTGCACATGATTTTGTCCAAACTGGAACTTTGAATACACGGACGTCTTGGTTCTCAGTGTTTGCCTTGATTAGATAGTGAGGAACCACCCCTTGTTGAAGTAATCCCGCGGCTGCGGGATTACGTTTGCTGGAGTTTGCCGTGGTACTGAGAAAAGGCAGAACTCTGCATTAGTAGTGTTGAGGGAGTCTCTGGAAATTGTTTCCTTTCGTGTCAGATTCCTGGAGTGGTGGCCGCATCGAGGAGAGAGACGCAGGATTGCCCCCTCTCTCGTCGGAACGTGGGTTACCAGATTCGAGAGACGCCGGATTGCACCCTCTCGCTGTGAAGTGTGTGGAAGCCGGCATCGAGAGACGCCGGATTGCACCCTCTCGGCTTATTGATTCGTTCGGCGAATTCAGGGGTTTTGAGCGGATACGGGAGACGCAGGATTGCACCCTCTCGTGATTGGAGCCCTTGTATTTTGTCTCCTGGGAGTAAAAAAACCTTGGGGTAGTTACTGGTACAGAAGACGCAGGATTGCACCCTTCTGGAACCAGAATTGCAAGAGAGGGAACTTGTATCTCTGGTAAGAGAACCTCGTTCCTCATGATTTCTTTTGTAATGAATTGCTGTCTCCAGTTATAGATGTTGGTGAAGATACTGTATTAATACGAAACACTGCTGGAGGGCTTACGGGTTTGGTGTGGATTAATTTGGAGCCTTTGAATCCAGAAGTTTTTGCACTTGAACCATTTGCTTTGTTTTTACTTTTCTTGTTTCTCAGTCGGAAATTAACATATCCTGTTGGTTAGACTGTCAGAAAATCAGGGGCGAGACCGCATGGTATGTAGAAAGGATATAGGGGTTTTTCTAGGAACCAGTAAGGGAGAATAGGACTAATAAGTGTTTTTGTACCTTTAGGAATCTTTTCCATGCACGAGAGAGGACATCTCATCATATAATTTCAGTTAAAAGAAGGGGGTTACAGTCTGAGACTTATCAGGTAGGGCTTAAGTCTATAGAGCTATAAGGTAGAGTAGGGTGAGAGCCTTGTACTAATATATGACACTTTGTTCTTACAGACATCCCTTCTTCAGCGGTTCCAGCCCAGGTGTTTTTTCCCTCACCTGCTTACCACCGTGCTCTGTAAGTGATGAGATTCAGAGTGCGGGGAAAGCTGGAGGTGGACCCCTATTAGCATCACCCTGATTCAGAGGAGCTGTTGGACCGTGACAGCATGGCCTCATAAATGAGGCCTTCGTCTTCTACTCATGCGTCATATTAAATATATTACGTATTATGTCGCAAGTACTTACAGATCCGTCACTGTTTCAGACGCATCTGTGAGCGCAAAAGTGATGCATTGCTGGAGTGTGTCACAAAAATGATGCAACTCCAGCAATGCATCTTTTCTTACCCTTCCACACCCCGTTCCTTTTCTACATTTTTTTTTTTTCCGGTTATCGCGGGGGGAGCGCCCGGTACGCGCACCGGAGAGCGTATGGGGGAGCGTAGCATGGGGAAAACCCAGTTCATTCACTGCGTCACCTCTACGACCCTTTCTTGCATCAATACGCCCATTTTGCATACATTACACCTGACGTAGGTATAATGTGGCGCAGGGGTTTACAAAGTGAAGCATCTACCTAGATGCGTCACTTTGTAAATATGACTCAATAAGTTGCATGTTTTACGATGCTGATGCGTCACAAAAAGTGACGTACCGGTGGCGTAAAAGTGACGCATGGCCTCATAAATGATGCCTTCAGTCTTCTACTCATGCGTCATATTTAATATATAACGCATTATGTTGCAAGTATTTACAGATAGGTTAGTATTTCAGACGTATCTGTAAGCTCAAAAGTGATGCATTGCTGGAGTGTGTCACAAAAATGATGCAACTCCAGCAATGCATCCTTTCACATGGGGCCAGGCCCATGTGAAAGGGCCTACATCAGTCTTACGCCTGCTGTGAAACAGGCGCAAGATTTGGACACAACAGCGTCATAAAAGTGACACAGTGATATCTCATAGATTTCACTGCATCACCTCTATGACCCTTTCTTGCGTCAATACCTCCTTTTTGCATACATTACACCTGACGTAGGTATAAGGTGGCGCAGGGGTTTACAAAGTGACGCATCTACCTAGATTCGTCACTTTATAAATATGACTCAATAAGGGGCATTTTTAACAGCACTGGTGCGTCACAAAAAGTGACGTACCGGTGGCGTAAAAGTGACACATGGCCTCATAAATGAGGCCTTCAGTCTTCTACTCAAGCGTCATATTAAATATATGACGTATTATGTCGCAAGTACTTACAGATACGTCAGTATTTCAGACGTATCTGTAAACGTAAAAGTGATGCATTGCTGGAGTGTGTCACAAAAATGATGCAATTTAAATTCCAGGTCAACTTCTTGTCTTGTTTTTAATTTAGATTTTTCTCCAAACAGCACCACAGCCAACGCGTTTCGTAACTACAAGTAGTGGCTCCTACGACTGTCTCAAGGCTAATTGTTTCCGTTTGCATGCTTTTAAGTGTGGTGATAATGCCAACCCACACGTGGGTTCCAAATATCGAAAATCGTGTCCGTATCGGTGTTCTTACACGTGTTAGGTTTTCATCGAGTGTTTCTTTTATTTCAGCTAGAGTAACGCTGTCTCCGAGTATTCCCTCGCCATATCTGTTCCGCGTAACTTGAGAAAGTCACAGGAGCCACTACTTGTAGCGACGAAACGCATTGGCTGTGGTGCTGTTTGGAGAAAAATCAAAATTAAAAACAAGACAAGAAGTTGACCTGGAATTTAAATTTATTGACTTACTTGTGCTTTTGTGTCTAAAAGTATACATATTGTTCTGAATAAGTTGTAATAAGCTGACATAATTACGTGTGCTTGGGAGTTAGATAATTCTTCAGGCTCCTACAGTGTCTCGGAGGGACCAACCCCGGGACACTGCTGTTTGCTATGAGAGGGCGGGAGTTTTGCGGCTCCCAACCTTCCATAGCAAACCTGGTTTGGATTTTGAAAGAGAGAGCAGGGAAACCTGCTCTCTCTTTCAAAATCCAAACCATATTGTTTTTCCACCCGGGGAGCTGCATGTGAGCAGCTCCCCATGTGAAAAAGCATTGCCGGCCCCCGAAGGACCCGGGGAGCTGGCTGGGACCGTGGGGGCATTGGGGCTCCCCCCACGGTCCCCAACATTGTATATAAACCCCAAAGGATAGGGTCTCCGGGGAGAATAGAAATTAGTGATAGGTGCTATATTTCTTTTTTGGTAAAATTAGGTAGTTGCGCACCCAGCGCGGTGCTCAGCACGGCCCCCTGGTGTGCATGCATTGGAATGATCGACTCCTAACGTGTAGGGTGCTCGACTCCAGCGCGTTGGGTTCAGGACTTCTACGCGTTGGGTGCAGGACTCCTTTTGCATTCGGTGCACGACTCCAATCTAAAAAAAGTAATATTTTTTCAGGTAACATCCAGCTTATGTGTTTAGATCTTGGGTGGCTCTATAAGGGCTGTTGTGTTTATTGAGAGATTTTGATACCTACAGGTAAGTACCTATGCAGAGTCTAAGGTTGACGAGGAAGACTCTGTTTCCCTCATCTGTAAAATGTACATCATCTCTCCTTTAGATGCCATCCATATTGAAACGCAGATTGTGGTAAATGGACCCCATCCTATAATCTCGGAGAAAAGCAGAAACATATTTATTGACATATTTCCTATCTTTTTCAATCTGTGGACAAAATTGATTGGACCAGTTCCATTTCTGCCTTTGGCATATGTTAGAAAAGACAATGCAGTTTGGGGGAAAAGTGACATCAATTTTCTCAAGGTGTCCTTCATAAGCATTTCCAGACTTACCCCAGTCAAAGTGCCTAGGTCATTGCCACCACAGTGCACAATTATGAGGTCAGGGCGTTGAGGATGCACAAAGGATTTAACCAATGGCATCAATTGGTGCCACTTTTACTCTCTGTGTCCAATCCATTTTTGTCTACATTTGGCAAAGCTAGGTCTTTGCCAATGCTTCTATTTTCTGCAGACATTTGGCTCTAGAAAATATAGCTGTGTCCCACAATCTACACTCTAAGCATCTTGAAGGGAGGTCTGGATGCAATCAGATGGTGTCTGTATGTGAAATGGCAGTTTGAGAAGTGAGATTTCTCTAAAATGGTGGGTAAGATGCAGTTTTCTTATTGGTTAAGAAAAACTGTTTGAAAGGAACATTACATAGGATAAGATGATATTTTGAAAAGTCAAGCACACTTGCTGATTGGATTAGCAACATTGTGTGCTGAACTTGTGACCTGTGTGCTCAGTTGAGTGTTCTATAAACTATTGCCATGGTAACAGGCAGTAAGCAAATTGGGAGTAGGGTTCAAACTTATGTCGATTGGAAAGGGTTGAAATGTGTAACCAATAGAAATGTGTGTTAGCTTTTGAATTAATGTGGGAAGCAATGTGATTTGACATTTACATGTATATGTTTGCAGAATGAGAGGGAAAGTTTGCCATGTTTTGGTTTACCTAAGAGCAGTACAGTACAAAGATTCTTTATAAGAATATCTGGTGTGTGGCTGACATACTTCTTAATCTACAAATCAATTTGAAAGGTGAGTTAATAATTTGTGAGGGGTTGTATGTGGTGTGTTTGTTTTTAATAAGATTAATGTGTTTCTCCTGGTAAAGTCCAGGGAGTAGTCTTGCTTGTCTAGAATCACATTGTGAGACTGTGTTCATTTGGGAACCATTGTGAGAGAAAAATTTGATAACTTCATGTGTTTTTTGACAGCTAACTGCTTTAAAACTTGTAATGATGTAAAGTTTTAGTAGCATTAGAAGCAAGTCATTGTTTATGTATTTGCAAAATGAATAAGGCTTCCACAGTAAACTGCAGTTCTAAAATATGTGGAACGTGTATACCCACTTTACCTCTTCCAAACTAGTAAATGTGTTTTGATAAAGTCCAAGTGATAGTTTTGTTTGTCTAGAATCACACAGTGAGTCTGTGTGCATTTGGGAACCATTGCGAGATAAGCATTTGGGTACTTCATGTGTTTGCAGAGACATAACTGTTTAAAAACCTATCCTATTGATAAGTTTTGGTAGAATTTGAAACCAGTCACTGCTTATGTATTTGCAAAATGAGTAAGGCTTCCACAGTAAAGTGCAATTCCAAAATATGTGGAATATGTGTAGTCGTATTTCCTCTTACAGACTAGTAAATGTTTTTTGGTAAAGTCCAAGGGATACTGTTGCTTGTCTAGAATCACACTGTGAGTCTGTGTGCATTTGGAAAACTTTGTGACAGAAGGATTTGGGTACTTCATGATTTTGAAGACATATAACTGCTTAAAAACCTATCCTGTTGTCAAGTTTCGGTAGAATTAGAAACCAGTCATTGCTTATGTATTTGCAAAATGAGTTATGCTTCCACAGTAAAGTGCAGTTATAAAATATGTGGAATGCGTGCAGTCACCTCACGTTTTCCAGACTAGTAAATGTTTTGGGGTAAAGTCCAAGGCATACTGTTATTTGTCTGTGTCTGTGTGCATTTGGGAAAATTGTTAGAGGAGCATTTGGGTGCTTCATGTGTTTACAGACACATGACTGCTTTAAAACCTATCTTGTTGTCAAGTTTTGGTAGAATTAGAAAATAGTGATTGCTTATGTATTTGCAAAATGATTTAGGCTTTGACACTAAAATGCAGTAGTGAAATATGTGGAATGTGTGTAGTCACCTTACTTTTTCTAGATCAGTAAATGTGTTTTGATAAAGTCCAAGGGATAGTCTTGCTTGTCTAGTATCATACTGTGAGTCTGTGTACATTTGGTAACCGTTGTGAGAGAAGCATTTAGGTACTACATGTGTTTGCAGATATATAACTGGTTGAACACCTATCCTGTTGACAAGTTGTGGTAGAATTTGAAAGCAGTCATTGTTTATGTATTTGAAAATGTGTCAGGCTTCTACTCTAAAGTGCAGTAATGAAATATGTGGAATGTGTACAGTCAACCTAACTCTTCTAGACTAGTGAATTGTGTTGCTTGTCTAGAATCACACTGTGAGTGTGTGTGCATTTGTGAAGCATTGTGAGGGAAGCATTTGGTAACTTCATGTGTCTTTGTACTGCTGTAATCATTCAGTCATTATCCAAGTACTCATGCAGCGATTCAGGGCCTTAGCACATGTACTCCTGTAAACTCCTAGGGGTCCCTGCAGACCTATATAGCTCGCAGTCACTATTCTGGGCCAAAATCCTCACAAATGTCTTTAATTCAACTGTCATCGTGGGGTTCCCAAAAAGTTGGTCCACCTCAACCATTATCCCTATATTTAAGAAGGGCTCCAGATCGGACCCAGCATGTTACAGGCCGATCTTGTTAATCGACTCTGCCGTAAAGATTCTTGGCAGAGTCATTCTACACAGATTAGACGATATTATTAAGGAGAAGGGGGTGCTCTCTGACCTGCAATATGGTTTCAGGGAGAAAAGAGGTACAATAGAGCAGTGCTTGAACCTCCACATGCTGATTAGTAAATACACCATGGCCAAGGAGGGTCACCTATATCTGGCCTTTATGGACCTTTCTTCGGCCTTTGACTTGGTCAATAGGGCCAAGTTATGGACCATATTGGCTGGTATTGGGATTGACCCCCCTCTAGTAGACTTCATGGCCGCACTCCATGCAGATCTTTCAGCTAACATCAGAACTACCCGTGATGGTAAAACCACCAGACCATTCAGATCCGGACGGGGTGTTAGGCAGGGCTGTATCCTAGCCCCACTCCTGTTTACCATCTATATCAATTCCCTTGATAAAGCCCTGGAGGGGACTACACCCGATATTCCTTATGTGGGGGGGTCTGCAGTTCCCGTACTCCTCTATGCGGACGATGCAGTGCTTCTAGCCCGCACAGGGGTGGGGTTACAGAGGCTCCTCAATGCATTTGGTCACTTTATGTCCTCGCTAGACCTGCTGGTCAATAACAAAAAATCCCACATTATGCTGGCAGGGAAGCGCCCAAGGCCAAAAAAGTTGAAATCTTTCAGTTGTTGTGGAGAGGGGATCTCGAGAGTACAAGTGTTCACTTACCTGGGAGTGATATTTGAAGAGAAGGGTTCATGGTCCCCACAGGTGGATGCGAAATCCCTAGCTGTTACCAGATCCACCTCTACACTTTTGAGTTTTGCCAAGCGTCTTGGGTCTCGACCGATGGAGGCATTATTGAAGGTCTACAAATCCAAATGCCTATCTATAGCCTCCTATGGAGCCCCATTGTGGGGCCACGCAAACTGTGGCAAACTACAAACAGCAGAAAATCATTTCCTCAGGTCCTTGTTGGGTGTTCCACAATCCACACCTGTCCTTTCAATACATACCGAACTAGGGCTGGGTTATCTTACTGACTCGCTCAAACTAGCGCCCCTCATGTGTTGGACCAAAACTTGGCTGAACAAGGACATTGCTCTGAATCACAAAATCCTCAGGGATTGCATGACCTTGGACAACGCCTCAAAAATCCCATGGCTCGAATACATAAAGGGAGAGATGGGCAGACTCGGCAGACCAAACCTATATAGCCACCCAAATACTATACTCAAGGGAGATCTGAAATGGATCAAAGAAAACTTCATGAGGAGGGCAGTTCAAACACGGGAGGAGAAAGAATTAACAAAACCAAGAGTCAGAGCTAACTTCCTACTCCTGACTTCGCCCCAAATTGAACCTTATTTAAAAATTGTGAGCAGACCTTACCATCGTCACCTGCTTATCAGATTTAGGTTCAATTTAATTCAATATTCCCTGGGCGATCTTCCCGTGTGGGGTGTTCCTGATGAATCTACCCCGTGTAGCTGTGATAATTTCTCTGACCAAACCCTCATGCATTTCATTATGTTTTGTAGTCACTACAAAGCGAGTAGGTTGAGGTTCTTGGCACCCATTTTAAGAGATGCAGGTTTTGTCCAGGTACGGCCTGCTCTACTTTACTTACAGTTATTAGGCAGCACCAGGACAATTCTCGGGGTTGCTAGCTTCCTGGTCGCCGCTATGCGTACTAGGTCCAGGATGCTATCACCGAGACAACTGGAAGGGTGATTTTATCATTATAATTCCCGGCTTGCTTAACCTTCATGAATTTTACTGAATTGTAATGTTTTTTTTTTTTAACCCACATGATTTTATCAAATTGTAATGAATTTTATCAAATTGTAATCAATTTTTTAAATATATGTTGTTTGTTGCTTTTATGATTTTAAATGCAATCGAATAAAGCTTGTTTTGACTTGACTTGAAACTCCTATGCACTATGCATGTAGTGTTCTAACCACCTTCTCACTTGTGTTTCAGGCATACATTTCCCCAGTCAGTATCCATACAGTCCAGCAAACACCCAGTTACTCCCTTTGCACTTCTCTACTGACACTTTCAGCACCATGTATTAATCCATTCACTGAACTTAAGCAATTATAAATTCACTGGGTGTCTCTCCTTATGCTACTCTAATCATTCAGTCAGTATCCATGTACTCATGCAGCGAGTCAGGTTTTAGGACATGGACTGCTTCAAACTCTTATACACTATGCATGTAGTGCTCTAACCAAGTATACAATTGTGTTTCAGGCCTAGAATTCCCCAGTCAGTATCCATAAACTGCTGCAAACACCCTGTTACTCCCCTTGTGCTCCTCTAGTGACCTTTTCAGCACCATGTAATATTCCATTCACTGAAGGAAAACTAAAAACTATAAATTCACCCAGTGTCTTGGCTTCTAGTAGTCTAAATATTCAGTTAGTAGTCATGTACTCATGCAGCGAGGCAGGCTTTAGGACATGGACTGCTTCAAACTCCTATGCGGAACTGCGAGGACTGTCAGTTCCAGAAGCCAGTGCGTGAATCAATCACACGCAGCTGGCCCTCTTCTCGCCCACTGTCTCCCTGACTGCTAAATACGGCTTGCGGCACCCGCTTCGCCGGAGCTGCTCGCAGCCGGGACTAAAGGGCGCAGAGTTCTTCTTTTGGTGGATTTCCCTGTGCTGGGTCTCTGAAAGGCTCGTGAAACGGTCCAGAATTATCGTGAACGCCGAGGGTGGTGTTTCTTTGAAGGCGAGCGGGACTGTGAGGACTGCCAGTTCCAGAAGCCAGTGCGTGAATCAATCACATGCAGCTGGCCCTCTTCCTGCCCACTGTCTCCTCCTATATAGCAACACCCATTCCCGCGGTCCGCGGGACGCGCGCGGGCGTGCGCTGGGCGAAGCCCGGGCCAAGGGCGGGCCCGTTGTAGCCCGTTAGAGACCAATTGAGACTGGACTGGGCCCTCCCTCTAACTCCTGGCATTCGGTGTTGGGATAATCAACGGCTCTGCGACACGGAAGTAAGTGGGATTATCTGCTGAACGTTGGACACAGCAATGCCTGCTCAAAAAAATAAGGAAAAAAGCATTTCGTGAGAATGGTTTTCAAGAGTCCATCAGGCGCTATACGGACTGAGGAGACAAGACATCTGGGCTCGGACTCTTGAAAACCATTCTCACGAAATATGTCGGAGAAATAAGGAATCTTCTTGCTGTTGACCGCTAGTTATATTTCAAGGTCCAGTTGGAGACTTTCAGAACTAAGGTGCACACCCCTGAGATTGGTGCATCTTTTCTAATGATCAGCTTACGATTGAATCTACATTTTCCTTATCGTATGCATAATAGCTTTATTTAGCTTATCATTTAGCCCAGTTAGATGTCCATCCTGGAGGATCGTAGCACTTCAGATCTTCAGTAGTCTTGACACTTATAATTTTTCTCATAGATAGTGAAATCCATTCCGACTGTTTGGTCTCCAACATAGGACCATGCATACTGCACAACAAATTTATCTCCTATGCTTGCCCTGAAGAAGTCCTTTCCAGGACGAAACGCGTCGGCTGTTCGTTTTTCTACTATTGACAAATAAACCAATCAAAGAAATCAGACCTTTGGACGTTACTATTTTTGCCTTGACAATTATTGTGTTGTATTTGGATACCTCAATTTATGGTGCACCTGTGCTTTTTTCATTATATGTTTTAGTTCTGTATAGGACTGTCATTGTGATGGTGGGTGCTCCAACGGTGTGCACATAATCTCTCTTTCAATCTCACACATTGGAAGGGTCTTAATACAATAGAGGGAATATTTGATCAGGTGCTTGTTTATGAAGTTTCCACCATCTGCCATGTTTTAGCATCAAAAAAATAAGGACTAAGACTGCTGATGGGTCATCGCTTTTGGGCACATTAGACAACTTCATTACTAGAACAAACACAGTGATAGATCAGGGGATCATTTTAATGGAAAGGCGGGTGTCGCAGGACCTGGCATTGGCAAAGAGGTCTTCTATGGGGCACCTAGCAAATGCACGTACACCCAAACCCACCAATAGATTAAATACCTCCGATATAGAGGTGCTTATGCATAGTCCCCCTAGTTCGCATGGTTCCTTCTGCTCCCTTCCTGCGCCCAATGTTCACACATCATCAGACGTGGTAGCAGATCTAGAGGTGGTGAAGGAGGTTGTAAAGGTAGGAGAGGATAGCTCTCAAAAGTCATGTAACACCAGACAGCTATGAGGGAGAAAGGAAGGTGCAATCCCTAAAAAGAAACAGCAGGTGTCTGTTGTTGCAAATAGTGACAAATCCAAACCCACTAAAGGTCTGGGTAAAAACTGTTCAACACCTGACTTACAGCTGCCGCCAAAACGTAACTCTCACCATCCCAGCGCTGACGGCGCTTGTCCTGCTGCCCTAAGCCGGGATGTGATTCAGAAAAGGGGGTGGTGATGAACAGAGTGTCTGAATTAAGCAGACCACTCTTACCCAGTCCAAAGATCAGGGCTTGATCCATCACCGTTTTTTAGCTCACTGCACCATCCCAGCTCAGAACTTGGCTATATGCAAATTAGTCTGACCCTGGCCCAGTGCATCATGGGAACAGGGCAGACCAAACTACCAAGCCACTTCTTATACTGGGAAGGAAACAAGCTACTGGGGACCGGTTTCTGGCATTTCAGCCGTCTTCGGCCCGGCTTGCTTGAATGAGCTAAGCCGGGATGTGATCCCAGGAAATAGTGGTGATAACAACTTAAACAACAACACACTTGGCAGAACACATCCTGTTGGTCTCGATGAGGCTTACCTATTAAATAATTTGCCATCTCTTTTAAAGTCGCTACTTGCTCCATTAGAACTAAGACTCACGGGGATAGAAAAACAGTTACATAAGCTAGAGATTGAGGTGAAGAATAATAAGGGTGTTGGGAAGCCTAAGAACCAGTTAACAAGTACTGATAAAGCCACTGAGGCCCCCGCTGCACAGCTCACCGTGCAACATAGGAGACCAGCTGCTCAAGCTAGTTCAAATCCCCTTAATTCTCAGGTTGCAAACGGTGCCATAGCCCCGCTTCACAATCTCAGTACTGATGGCAAGGATCTCATGCCACTTATACCACAACCGATAACCATTGGTAATGCTGTCACTGAAGAAATGTCAAGGCAGGTGAAACCGGTACTTCTTCCCCCACAATCATGTTATAGTCCTTACGGGGGTGCCCGAATTGAATAAATCTACCCATGAGCCATTCATCTGCCTAAAAAATAAAGTAGCATATTGGCTCAACGCAAATAGACCACTTCCTGCGCTCATGCGTAGTAACATCATGATGGTGCACAGGGTACCATGGGTGGGATACACACCAAAGACAGTCAATGGCAATTGCATTTTGGTAAATTTCAGAGACCCCCGCACGGTGGAGTACATTTGCTCTTGGGATCAAAACAACTTTAACCTAAACCAAGGGACAACAATAGAAGCTAGACCACTATCGTTCTTTTTCCCTCCACCCATCCACCGGGATAACGCAGAAACATGGTCACATGTGTGGTATGGACAGGTGAAGGGCGGGTGGCTACAGGCAGGGCCCTCATAACCCGGAGAACCATCTACCCTTACAGAATAGGTTTAGCCCGTTAGAAATGGTTGACTGACTGAACAAGCCCACAATCCACACCAACCATACACAGGGGGCCGGAGAAACGGAGCAACACCCCATCCCGTTGAAACAAGTAATTCCAATCCGCAGGTATTGCCATCTAAATGGAACCCTTGCTTGTCCACCTGATATTGGGGACCATCTTTGCACTAACCCTCCAGGCATAGCGCAGAGGGGGGGTACTGCAGATGACACCTCTCAGCTAAATTCCCCTATATCCCCTACTATTCAGCACTTAGAACGAGATGGGACTTGTAACTCACCACACCTAGAAGTGGGGCAAGAGGTAGGAGATAAGGCGAACCCCATAACCTTTCTATCATGGAACATTGCGGGTCTGTCAAATAAGTTAAATGATCCCACTTTTTTGAACTATGTAGGGGATTTCTTTATAATGTGTCTTCAGGAGACGTGGGAGAAGGAGGCAGTATATATAAACGGGTACCGGACTTTTCATACCCCAGCCGAGCAATCAGTCAGGGGCAGAAACAAAGGGGGGTTGTGTTGCTTAATCTCAAACACTTCTTGCGTAAAGATAGGACCATTTATTTCCATATCCAAGTACTACCAGATGTTGGAGGTCACAATGGAGGGACATGAGACAGTTAATATCGTAAACTTTTATAACAATATCCCACTGTGTGATTTACCAACTGTGTTTGAGGGTCTTACTCAGATCATGCTGAACTCAAATAGGGATGGTCCCTCAGGAAACAGGGTTATATGGATGGGAGATTTTAATTGCATGTTGTGTCCCTATAGCCAAACTGATATATGTGGATTAGCAAACATCAAAGGTGAACCCTGTACTCATTTCATTCATACATCAATGGGCCACCTTTTAAACAATCTGATGTTTGAAATGGATCTGGGCTTTGGTAATGAAATGTGCAACCCACAGGTTACCTTCAAACCTACTTATAATGGTAGGGGTTGCAAATCTCTAATAGACTTCGTCATGGCTTCTAGCAGTCTCACAGATAATCTGTTAGATTTTAAAACTGGCGAAATTGCAATCAGCGATCATTATCCACTTAGTTTCCCCCTAAAATCAATGAAGCGTAAAAACGATTGCATGGGAGTAATAAATAATCTTTATTCTCACAAGCTAAATCTTGCAAAAAGAAATGGCTATGCCCTGAAATGGAGCAAAATTGAACCCGCCCCTTTCCTCCAGAAACTAATAAGAAATAGAACAGATGACTTTACAATATGTCTTACAGAATCTAGTAAGCCAGAAGCCGTGCTGTCGGCCTTCTCAAAAATCTCTGAGGAGATTAGCCGCTCTCTGGAGGGGGAAGAAAGGAAAAAATCAAACGAAAATTGAAGGGCTGGTTTAACTTTGAATGTTCTAAAGCCCACTCAGCTTTAAAAACAGCTCTAAAAAGAGTACCTAAAAACGCAGAAGATATACGAACTGCTAGAAACGTATATTATGCTGCGGTAAAGGAAAGGAAAAAGGCTATAAAGCAAGAGGCTTGGGACGCATTACATAAAGCAAGCCTCCTGAAAGATAACATCAGTTTCTGGAAGACAGTAAATGCCCCCTTTTTCCAGGAGAGGAAAGTTGATTGCATCGACCCAGAAATAGAGGAGGCAACCTGGGTTAATCATTTCACCGGCCTCTATGAAAGAGATCTGTTAACGGAGGGTAAAGATGACGAGAGGTTGGGAGTGGCCGACAAAACCGCACCAGGACTGTTTCCCCTGAATATGAATTTTGAACTTTCGGAGATTGAAGTGGCAATAGCTGAGAGCTCTGGGGGGAAAGCTCCGGGGCCTGACGAGGTACCTGTAGACATTTACAAATCAAATTATGTTTTATGGGCCCCCCTCCTGACAAATGTGCTAAACTGCTCCAACAAAATAGGTTTTTTAACAACTTGGCAGGAAGCTATAGAAATCCCCATTTTTAAAAAGGGTGATTGCCAAGACCCAAAATGTTATAGGCCCATATCACTGCTAGACTCGTTAATGAAAGTGGCTGGCAGGGCGATACTAAATAGGCTACAGACGTGGGCAGAGGATACGGGTGCACTTTCTATATACCAATATGGCTTCAAAGAAGGGTTAGGTACAGTCGAGCAAGGTCTGAATCTAGCAATTGTCATTGGTAAATATGCGGTTGCAAAAGGGGACAAGCTTTTCCTGACTTTTGTTGACCTAAACTCTGCTTTCGACTGCGTTAGTCACGAAATACTATGGGAAATTCTCTCACACTTAGACATTGATCCCACTATTAAACTTCATTAAGGGACTGTATCTGGGGGCTGGTGCTAAGATCCGTTTTGGCTTAAAGGCAGAATGTACTTCGAATTTCCCAATAGAAAAGGGCGTCCGCCAGGGATGCATACTGGCTCAGTTTTTATTCAACCTATACCTTAATAGCGTAGCATCCCACCTGACAGAAAATCGACAAGACTACCCACAGGCTAAAGGGAGGCCATCCCCAATCCTGTTATATGCGGATGACGCGGTTATCATGGCGCGCACGCAATTGGGACTTCAGAGATCACTAAACTCCTCTGAATTTATGAGTGCACGGGGTCTGAAAATCAACATTAGCAAAACTTTTAGCATGTCCTGTCCAAAAAAAGCAAGGCCAAGTGTAATATTTTTATGTCAGGGGAAAAGATTGATTCAACTAAAACCTTTTCCTATTTAGGCATAATTTTTTATAATAATGGGCAATGGGCTGTGGCCGCAAGCGCCAGGAAACTAGCATTTTCTTGTGCAATTGGTGCTTTGCGAAACTTTGCTATTAAGCTAGGGGGCAGACCAGTCAGAATTTTAACAGAGATTTATAAGGCAAAGTGTGTGTCCACAGCAATTTACGGGGCAGGTATATGGGGTATAACGGATACTAGTAAGATTCAGGCGTGTGAAAACGCCTTTTTACGATATTTATTGGCAGTACCAAAGTCAACCTCCATATACGTGTGTCATAAAGAGCTGGGTATTGTATACGTGTCGGGCCTTATAAAAATGAGCCCAATCCTATTGTGGCATAGGGTCTGGGTTTCCCAAAAGACAAGGCTGAATAGGGACATTTTTAGGGACTGTCTGGCTCTTCAAGCGTGTAAGAAAATTGAGTGGCTAAGATACGTGAGACGCTTCTTAACAGCTATAGGCCACCAGGAATACTTTGACAATCCGCTTAGCATGGCAGTTGTCCCCAGAAAGAAACTGAAGGATTTATGCCTCATACACCTGAAGGACTCCAGGTGGCAGCTGGAGGGTAAGAAGCCATCAGTCATGCATAACCACCTGCTGTTAGATGGTCCGGGCCTGCAGAAATATCTATCACTCACCCTGAGTTGTTTTATCCGGATGTTACTTACTCTCTTCAGGGGGGGTAGCTTTTTCAGACTTGTGACCTTTCCTTAGGTGAACACCTGGATAGAACCTTTGTCCCTTTGTCCTTGTGATGATATTTCCCAACAATCAACCATACACTGTATTATATTCTGTAAATGTTATTCCACAATTAGGAGAAGGTGCATACTTAACTTACTTAGAAAGTGGGGAATAAGACAGTGCAGACCAGCCTTCCTAAGACTGCAAATGTTGGAGGATGAGCTTAACCTTTTTAGTGTTTCAGTGTTTTTAAAGTGCCTGTTAAGATTCAGATTATCAATGAACTAAAGTTTTTTACCTAGTAATTGAAATAACGCTATTTCGGTTCTTAAAATTTGAATTGATGTACACATGAATTTTATGATAGTGATGAAATGTTGTATTTGTATTTTGTATGCGCTTTTATGGATTTCTGAAATTGAAACCGAAGAAAGCTATTTTATGATTCTGATTCAAATCCCACACCAACTTATTAAAATAACGTAATTTTTAATAAACAATTTTAATACCAAAATAACAAAAATCCAATCTGTAGAGCCGGAGATATGCAATTTTAAATATTTCGGTGAAAAAGGGCCTAAAGGTTCAAAGCGCCAACTCTGGTTATCTGATCACACCAGACCGGTACAAAGTCACAAGTTCAGGCCGGCCATGATGGAGCGCAGGCTGGGCTATAAGGACCCAGCTAGGGCTGCTGAGGAAGACAAACCTTTAATCCCGGCTGTGTAGCATTGCAAGGTCCCATGTCAAGGATGCGCCATGCAGCCGAGGTTTCAAGATGCATCGCAGAGAGTCGGTTCTGTGAAGCCGTGAGGAATGCCATCGACGAGGGCCTTGCGATGGGAGGTTCTGTATAGAACATGCGTAGCAAACCGGACCATTCCAAAGAAGCTACGGGGATTGTGGTGTGGAGTCCTGTGTCATAATCAAGGCTATCGTCAACTAGGGGTGTGCGATGTGAAGACCTGCGTCAAGAATGCATCATGCTGTGTTGGTTCCAATGAGGCTGTGGGCTGTGATGCGAAGTCTTGTGTCAGGGTTGAGTCGCACAGTTGTCATGATGCAAAGTTTGATGTGGCAATAAGATGTGCAGTGACTCTGATGCAAAGTTTCCAGTAGATGATGCGTTGCAATGCGTTGGATGGCAGTACATCTTCATGTCCACTTTCAAGGGTCCAGGATTGTGGTGGCACCACTTGGGAGGGCAGAAATCATAGCTAGCAGATGGAGGAAGCCTGTTATGTCCTTGAGGATTCTGATCTGGAGTCCAATCAGCTAGCCCTTGAAGTCACTATGGTGGTCCTGGGTTGAAGGTGCAGGTCCGGTCCTTCACTTAGTCAGCAGGGCAGCAGAGTGGCAGTCCATCTTCCAGCAAAGCAGCACAGCATTCCTTCTTCTGAGTCTTCCACAGAAGGTCCTGATGTGCACAGAAGAGTTGAGGTATGAGGTCCAATATTTTACCTGATGCCCAATTTGAAGTATAAGATGTTTCTAGAGCACTTCACCTGCCCTGTGGTGTCAGGTGTCCTCTTTCTCCCTGCCCTGGGCTCAGTTTGTCTGGGGACACAAAAGGCAAACTGTTAGACCTGTCAGCCTTAGGGTCGTCTCCCCCCCAAAAAATTCTAACTTACCTCCAATTTTTGCTGGATTTCATTTTTGTTTGCTTTAGGACTCTGTGCACTTTACCACTGCTCACTGGGGCTAAAGTGCTTGTGCACACTCCCCTAAACACTCCCCTAAACATGGTTTGATTGGCTTACCCCTCATTGCATATTTATGTTACTTATAAGTAAGTATGGGCGAATTTTGCGAATCAGCGGTTCGCAAATTCGAGCGAAATTGCAAAAAATCAGCGAATTTGTGGATTTTCCCGCAAAATCGCGGATTGTTTTGCGATTTGCACCATATTTAACTGGAGTACTCTCTATTGGCTAATCAGTAAGTGCTACCTCGTTGGGTAAATCTGTATCGTGCTTTTCCTGCACTACAGCTGTGTAAAGGCCAGAAGAGCTGTCTCCAGTGACCCCGTGTGTCTGTAACTTTGCCACCGTGCCAATAGGCGCTGAGGTCCCTCGAGTGAGCTGTCCATCACAGTGGGGGAAAAGGCGGGAAGAGGTTCCATAGCCTAGTGTGTGTGGGCTGGGGCCGGACTTCTGTGCAAGTTCACATGCCTCAAGTTCATAAAGGGTCAAAGGTCGATCAGCGCAGCAAATGAGGAGAAAGCTGTAAGTGCTACCTTGTTGGGTAAATGTATTGTGCTTTTCCTACACTAAAGCTGTGTAATGGCCCGGAAGAGTCGTCTTCAGTGACCCCGTGTGTCTGTAACTTTGCCACCGCGCCCATAGGCGCCGAGGTCCCTCGAGTGAGCTGTCCATCACAGTGGGGGAAAGGGCGGGAAGAGGTTGCATAGCCTAGTGTGTGTGGGCTGGGGCCGGGCTGCTGTGCGAATTCACATGCCTCAAGTTTATAAAGGGTCAGAGGCCGATCAGCGCAGCAAATGAGGAGAAAGCAGTAAGTGCTACCTCGTTAGGTAAATGTATTGTGCTTTTCCTGCACTACAGCAGCGTAAAGGCCCGGAAGAGTTGTCTTCAGTGACCCCGTCTGTCTGTAACTTTGCCACCCCGCCCATAGGTTCTGAGGTCCATCGAGTGAACTGTCCATCACAGTGGAGGAAAGGGCGGGAAGAGGTTGCATAGCCTAGTGTGTGTGGGGTGGGGCCGGGCTTCTGTGCGAGTTCACATGCCTCAAGTTTATAAAGGGTCAGAGGCAGTGTAAAGGCCCGGAAGACAGGGGCAAGATGGCGGCCGCTTGATCCTGAGTGAGCGTCTCCCCTGTCTGCTCCTAATGGAATAAGGGTGATTCTGAGAAAACTTAACGGTATAGGTGTGAGAAGATTTGTGAGATGTGAAGAATACGGAATACGGAAAGAGCTACGGAAGAGCTACGGAACTGTGCTGTTTACCTGAGAGGCTCTTGTTGATTTTACTGTGGAACTCCAGCGTTTCAGTTCGGGCGGCTCAGCTGGCGGCAACCTTCCTCTGGAGTTGAGCACACCTGTGGAGGGTGTGGTCTCCGAAGAATCTGTGCCCAAGGCAGGAAGCTGCCGTGTTCGGCAAGTCTGGTGCTCGTATGCCGCCGCCTCGTAAAGACTGGAAGGTCCCTGCCAGCGCTATGGAGGAACAACCTGCTGCTGTTCGGAAAGGAGTGTCGGCGCCGGCTCTGAACCCAGAAAAGGAAAAGACTGGTAAAGCTGAGAGAACCGGCCCCAAGGTTTTACCGGTGAGTCTCAAGAAAAACGCAATTAAGGGGAGGGGTATTGAGAAGACACCCCCCGAGAAAACAGGAGCAAGGACAACAAAAATAAAGTTTTTGGGGCACAGGCATTAACTGTGGCTGGTGTCGGGTGGGGAAAAGCGGCAGTAATCCCTGGGATGTTTTCCGGGAAGAGGAGCAAAAATCAGCACCGGAATGCTAAAGTTATCACTGGGGAGGCAAAAAATTGCAATAATGAGCAGCCCGCGTTAGAAAAAGGGAAGGGGGCATGAGCCCATATTGAAGAGCAAAGCGACTCATCGCAAGATACGAACGATACGGTGACCTCGGGATCGGGGCTAGAGATAAAACAGGGCACTGATGCTAATACGGACTCTCAATCATTAATAATTTATGCGGTTGTGACTGGAGGAAATCAAGGTATTAGTAATGTCACCGAGAGTTTAACACAGATCCGGGACAGTGACCAGAGTTAAATCTCTAAGTACTCCACTCCCTCTGGAGGAAAATTACATTCAGGACCTGCAGGGGGGTTCTATGAGGCTCAGGAAGGAGACAGTGTCTTCTCAGTCCCTGAAGATTCTGAGACACCACGGATTTTACTGACTCTGCTGAAGGGGACGCAATGTCTGGAGATGAAACCAGTAGTCCCCAAATACCGGAGATACACTAAGGAGGGTGACTCCCCGACGTACTCGTACTAAAGCAAGAAAAATCATCCAACAGGGAGGCAGGGTACTAGACAGTGATGGGTCTGAGGCTGGTAACAATAATCTTCAATGGGACCACTTACATGCTACCACTTCTCTAGCCGGAGCAGATAGTCTGAGTGTTCAGGAAGAACTGGGAGTGGTGGCGGATACATCTCCCCCTAACTCTGTGATTTATGCTATGTTAAAGTCCATCCAAAGTGAAGCACAGCAAGAACATAAGCGTGCCCAGCTGGCCACCATGAAGATACAAGGGGCTATTGGTAAGAATACAAAGGCTTGCGCAGAGTTTATTGCCAGAACAACTGCCCTGGAAGAGCGGATAGTCGGGCTTGAAGCTGGATTACAGTGTGCGGAACAGAAGACCACTGCCAATGACGATAAACTAACAGATATAATGTGGAAGTTGGAAGATTCTGAGAATCATTTACGCAGAAATAATTTAAGACTGTTAGGTATTGAAGAAAATGCGGAAGGGCAGGACATAAGAAGCTTTGTGTTGAATCTATTCAAGTCCGCATTTCCGGAGTTGTCACATTGGTGTTGGGAAACAGAAATTCAAAGAGTACACATATTCCCTTTCATGTTAAAAAATAATTCAGGCGCTGAATCTAAACCTAGGGCTATACTAATATTTTTTGGGAATTTTCTGTTAAGGCAAGCTATTTTTGAAAAAGCCCGCCCGGACGCTAAGAGAAGTGCAGAGGGGCACTCGTTTTTTGTGCGCCCTGATTTTTGCCACGTAACATTGGAACGGAGGTGGCGACTCCGTACTATGATTAGCTCTTTTCAAAAGAAGGGCTGCAAGGTTTATTTGATGAACCCCGCAAGGCTAAAAGTCAATTTTAGAGGCAAAACACGGGTTTTCCTTTCAGAAATACAAGCTGAGGCATACCTGAATGAACTGCCTGATGGCTAATTTCGAACTCAAGCAAACTTTCTCAATGCTGTATGCTCTATCTGCTCTATCTGAGATATAGGAGTTGTAAATCTGTTTCCTAAGTTTTCATTCTTTATGTTATATGTTTTCTCAAATTTATGATTGATTTGTTACAGACAGGGGAGGAACACGGGCACTTGAGAGGCGGGAGGCATCACACGGGTCCATGGACCCCTATTGCCTTTTTTGTGGGTGGGGGGGTTTGGGGGGTGGGTGGGTCTCGTGGGAGGGTTGGAGAGGGGAAGGAGGGGGGCACAGAGGGAAGGAAGACAGGAATGTACGTTTCAAGTTAGTCTGATCAGCACTTTATGTAAGACTAGTTGGTTTAAATGTAAAAGGAAGTATCCAATATCATGGCTATACGACTGGCATTTTTTAATACATGTGGCCTGAATGATGCTAATAAGCGCAGGCGAATTAGCGAAGATCTTAAGTTTTTGAGGGTGGATATAATCTGCCTTCAAGGAACTCAAATTGAGGCTAGTTAATACATGGAAGTTGAGGGATTTCAGCTAGTCTCATGGACTAAACTAGGAGCCAAGACCAAAGGGGTTGCCATTTTGGCAAAACGTGGGAGGGTAAATATTTTTTGGACAGCTGCAGATCTATATGGCCGCTGGGTTATAGTCCATGGCAAGTTTTTAAATAAAGAATTAACTTTATGTTCAATATATGGGCCTGTGTTGGACGATCCAGCAATCTATCAAATGTTGAGTCTGGAGCTGTTAGGCTGGCCTTCGCCATTGATAATCTGCGGGGACCTTAATATCAATATAGAATGTGACCTGATGAATCAAACTAGAGCAACCTATGTAGGGCGAAAACCCAGGGTGTACAGGCCCATACGACATCTGATGGACCTGCATGGGCGTATTTCAGATCTAAGTACCCTGGATTCACGTATTATTCCGCCCCACATAAAAGGTGCTCTATATTAGACTATTTTCTTATTTCCCCTGCACTTACTGCGAATTCTAACATCTTTCGGTACCCTAGAGTGATGTTGGATCATAATCCGCTTGTATTGGAGATTAGTGTGCAATGTAGGATGGATAAGCCAGATGTTTGGACTTTTAATCGTGGTCTGTTAAGGGATAGCACCTATGTTGAAGGTATGGCCATTTGGATTACAAGATTGTTGGAGGAGAATTTGGGTAGTACGGGGTGCAACATGTCTGGGATACATTAAAGGCCGGGATAAGGGGTGAAACTACCTGCTTTGGGTGGGATAGTCAAAAAAGGAAAAAGCTGCACTAGTCAAGCTATATACTAAATTAGAGAAGGCCGAGGCTAATTTGGTTAGTACACTTGCTCAGGAGTCAGACAGTGACTCGGCTCAAACTCAGATTGTCCTAGCTAAAGCAGCGATTATAGAAATATCCCAGCGAAAGGCAGCTAGTAAATTTATGGCTTGGAGGACAAAGATGTTTGAAAACAGTGAGAGAGCTGGACATTTACTTGCCTCTAGAACTAGGGACAGAGAATTGGTAATGCGGATAAAAAATATTTATGATCCCGATGTCGGTCTTGTTTCTGAGGAAGATGCTATCGCTGCTGCATTTCAGAAATTTTATCAAAAATTATATAAAGAAGATATTCAAGAAAATGTGGCAATACAGGAGGAAATTCTCGAGTACTTGAGAGAAATCGAGGTCGAGGCTTTGTCCGCCGAGGAGAGAGATATGTTAGATTGTGACATAGTGATGGAGGAGCTTTGGCTCGCTATTGACTCTCTCCCGTCTGGCAAGTCGGTGGGCCCCGATTTCCTACCGGGGGAATTTTACAAATGCTTTCGCTCTGTTGACACCAATTATGATAGAAATGTTTCAGAAGATTCAGAAAGGAGACTTTCCCCCTGAATCGTGGAGAAGTGCTCGAATCGTGACATTCTTAAAGAAAGGCAAGGAACCCTCGGATACAGGGTCATATCGACCCATCACACTTATAAATAGTGACATAAAGATCTATGCCAAAATATTAGCAAATAGGCTTTCTGGTGTGATTAAAAAGTTGGTTGCCCCTCAGCAGCATGGGTTTGTTCCCGGACGGGAATCAATAGATCATATCCGGCGTACAATAACCTGTTGGATTTTTTACTAAGGTTTCAGGAGACCAAATGGCTTTAATCCTATTGGATGCAAAAAAAGCCTTTGATAGGGTCTCCTGGCCTTTTTTATGGACTACTATGAAACATTATGGGCTAGGGGATAAAATCATAGGGGCAATAAAGAGCATGTATAATCAACCCCAAGCCCAGATCTCCGTTATGGGAATACAATCACAAGGCAGGGTTCTCCCTGCTAGCCTTTATTATTTGCTATTTATATAGATCCTTTAATTAGAAAACGTTTTTTTAATAACTTGATCCGACCAATCTGTGCAAAAGGGGGGATACTAAAATCCTTGGGTATGCAGATGACCTATCTATATTAACCAATTCCCCTCAAGCTGTTCTACAAGAGATCCAGACTCTTGCCTCACAGTTTGGAGCAATTTCTGGATATTTATTAAACGAGGCCAAGACTCAAATAATACATAATGATAAAATTGTGTTGGTAGATTTCAGGGTGTTGCATCATGCGAAATATCTGGGGGTCGAGATCTGTGCTAATCCGGATCAGATAATACCGATTAATCTAAATCCACTACTAGACAAAATTGAAGCCGATGCCCGTCGATTGAATAATCTCCAATTAACACTAGTGGGCCGATGCAATGTGGTTAAAATGATATTCAGGCCTAAAATATTATATTATTTAAGAGCCATCCCTTTATTTTTTGAACAAATCTCGGAGACTCGGAAAGATGACCTTGCTAAACACTTAAGTCGCTGGCAGACTGGTTTAAATGCTGGACAGGGGGTCTGTGAGGATTATTTAGGCTATAGTCAAACAGCATCTATTTCATCAAACATTCAGGTCCAGTGCTATAAGACTAGGTTTAATCTTTATATTTTATCCACATCATATTCAACAATGGGGAGGTACAGTTGGGGTTGATTGTCCCAGGTGTGGAGAATATGATGTCGATAGCATTCATATGTTTGCATCTTGTTCTTGTTTGATACCCTGTTTAAATAAGATCGAACAATATCTGGTGCAAATGTTAGAGCTAAGAGTTCCCTTGACCCCACAGGCTATAATGTTAGGTGTAGTAGATCAGAATTTGTCTGAACCTGAACGTAAATTTCTCTTTATAACTATGGCAATCTTGCGGCTCTCAATAGCCACTATATGGTTGGACTCTCAACCCCCCCCCCGAATCCATATGAATGGTTGGCCAAATTGGACAATGTTAGTAAGTGGGAAATGTTGGTATATAGGAAAAGGGGTCCTAGGGCTCAGAGGGAGGGAGAACGCATCTGGGAACCTCTAAATAAATGGATGTCTTTTGAGAATTGAGGCTTTCCTCTCTATGCAATTTGGGTAGTATTTTTGCTAGATATTTTTTGTGTCTTTATAGGGTTTCTTTTCCCTTTTTTCTTTTTTTCCTCTATTGCTGTTATATATAATTTGGTCTTTTATTTTTATTTGTAGATTTTTTATAAAGCGCTAACAAAATCCTAGCGGATATCAGAGCGCTATACAGACAGTAAATGTTACATATACAAGCCATAAGAAATAGATCAACACAGCAATACGAAGAATATAAAAAGAAAAATAATAGTTATATGTGGCATCATTAAGTGTCTTGTGGGTGAGAGCTTATCTGTCTTTCGTCTATTGATTCAACCGAACAAACTCATGTGTATTTGGCCATGAGGATGGATTTAACCTCCTTTTTAAAAGCAATAGTGGACAGGTTAAGTCTGATTTCAGGGGGTAAGGCATTCCAAATTCTGGGTGCCATCCCGGAGAAGGATCTATTATAGGTTTTTTTCTTATGGAACTTTTATGGTTTCAGGAGTAATTTTCCTGCATTTCTTGAGGGCTTGGTGCCCCCAGAGATCGTGAGTTTCTGTGCCAGGTAACTGGGGGTCTTTTGATGTGAGGCTACCTGCGTCATGCATGCAATTTTCAGTTGAATTCTCGCATCTAAGGGTAACCAGTTCAGGGATTGAAGGTCCGGGGATATGTGGGAAAAACGTTTAGATCCTGTTATGAGTCTTGCAGCAGCGTTGATTGAGGCTCTAAGGGGTGCAGTTGAAGCTTTGGGCAATCCACAAAGGGTGACGCAACCATATTCCACTCTGGGTATAACCAGAGCTTGTACTGCCTGCTTAAAGTCATTGCGTGGAAGGAAGGGTATTAGTTTCCTCAATGTGTTTATCTGAAGGTTGGCTCCCTTTGTAGCATCACTGATATGTTTGTGCATGTTGAGGTTACTGTCCAAAGTTATTCCAAGTGCCTTCGCTGAATCGCCAATGATTGGTTGTTCTTTCTCTCTGTGGTCCTCCCTCTTATGGGTGGTGGGTGGGGGTAAAAATGATCACAAAATGTTAGACATGGTTAAAATGTACACTAATTGGAATTTTGTTAATGTATCATGTATCATGTTAATAAAAAATAATTAAAAAAAAAAGTAAATGTCCGGAAGAGTTGTCTTCAGTGACCCCGTGTGTCTGTAACTTTTCCACCGGGCCCATAGGCGCCGAGGTCCCTTGAGTGAGCTGTCCATCACAGTAGGGGAAAGGGCGGGAAGAGGTTGCATAGCCTAGTGTGTGTGGGCTGGGGCCAGGCTTCTGTGCGAGTTTACATGCCTCAAGTTTATAAAGGGTCTGAGGCCGATCAGCGCAGCAGATGAAGAGAAAGCAGCCTCCTGGTCACGGGAAGTACAGGGGGATTGCGTTCGAGAAACTCGTGGATGCCTAGACCTCAATCACGGATTAAAGCTAATTGTAGACTGTAGATCTGCGGAGAAATCACACCTGCCTAGCATCGACCGTGCTCACTAGATTCTTGGGCTGATTACAATGCGTGACTGAATTTGAGCTTCAACTCAGGCACCTGCTTTTTTATCTGTAAGTGCTTCCTGCTGAGGTTTAATTGTTGGGACAGGCACCTCCTTGCCTAATTGTAACTATTCTCTGACCCTGCTTCGAGGGTCAGAGAATAGTTGCAAGTAGGCAACGAGGCGCCGCTCAGGAAGCACTTACAGGGTTACAGCAGGTGCCCAAGTTGAAGTTAATTTCTTTGTAACCATTTTACAGAAAAATTAGCTTCAATTTGGTCACCTGCTTTAACTCTGTAAGTGCTTCCTGAGCAAAATTCGCCCCGCTCGCGGATTCACGGATTTTGCTGCGATTCTGCGCGATTCGCGGATTGTGAAATCACGGAAAATCCACAAATTCCGCGAGCAGAACACATTTTCTGACCATACTTACTTATAAGTCCCTTGTAAAATAGTATACCACATACCCAGGCCTGTAAATTAATTCTAACAGTGGGCCTTCAGCACTTGGTGGGCCGCCACCTCAAATAGCACCTTAAAACATGATTCAAGGCTGCCAATGCAGGCTGAATGCAGTTTTAAACTGACATGACAATTTGGAATTTAAACCCTTTGCCAAGTCTTAAACTCCCCTTTTATTACATATCGGCCACCCCTAAAGTAGGCCATAGGTAGCACGTAGGGCAAGGTAAGGTGTAATTAAAAATTAACTTTTAAGTTTTACTTGCCCTTTAGTGATAAAACACCTACATTTGTTTTTCAATACTGTGAGGCCTACCCCTCCAAGAGGATACCATTGGGGTACCCTTTTTACATTTAAAACGCTCTAAATTACAATAGGGAGCAGGTAAACATGTCAAGTAATGTACCTATAAAATTGTATTGATAAATCCTCTTTAATGGTAAAGTCTGACTTTTCATTACAATTTTGAAAAAATGCCATTTCTACAAAGTTGGCATTTTCCTGCCCTTGGCCCTTTCTTGCATGTAGGTCGTCTTGGGACACATGACTGGGTGTAGCTGACAGACTTTGTGAATTCCTCCCAGAAAGTCACATGGTAGAGGGATTAGGTGTGCCTCAATGGGTTATCTGCACAGACTCACTTGCACCGCAATAGACTGTACTATGTTCTTCTCCAAAGAATGTAATCCGTTTTAGCTGTCTTTTGTCAAAGGGGGATCCAACCTTGTGGAACTATCTTCTGCTACAGCCTTCTGACTTGTCCCACTAGAGTCTTGTAGCTTCCATTTTGGTACCTAAGTCCGAAAGTAAAAATCTTCACCATGTCGTTGACCCAAGGCCATCCGACTACAGTGCTGTCAACTAAGACACCTCCTGTAGCCTTGCCCCACTGAAACTTACCTTCTCAGAGATTTTTCTTCAGAAATGTTTCTAAGTCTGAAGGTAAGTGCCTCCCGGGCCTAATCCACTTCTTATATCTGAACCAAGCTTCATTGTGGTCAGCCTTAAAGTTAGACTATGACCCAGTCTTGCGTGCACAAATGTCCTCAATTGGTGCTTTGACCTTCTAGGTTTGACTGATTGGATGTTTGTTGTTTTAGTGTCAAATAATTTATTACAATTTAATCTGTTTTTTTATTGATTTGGGATTTTTCTTGTGTTGTGTTTTTACTTTATTACAATGTGTGTGCTGCATAAATACTTTATACATTACCTCTAAGTCAATCCTGACTGGTATTTGTGCTAAGCTTCCCACGGTTAAGTATAGGCTAATTTAGTGACTTTTTGTGGTTTACCCTGTTAGGGACTGTGGCTGTTGCTTGACCAGGGCTCACACCCAGTCAACCAACAGCCCAATTTCTCACACAAACCCTTTGTGAGAGTGCTTAGGCAGAGCCTTTGTGATGTGCAAGGGTGGTAGGTGATAGTGCCTTCCCCTCTTAAGTCAGAGTGGCCCACCCTGCCAACACCTAGCTTCCCTTAGTCTCATTGTCTCAGAGCAATACACAAAGACCAACTGCCAGCTACACCTAGTCATATGACCCAAAGAAAGGCTGCAAATAGTTGAGATAAGAAAATGTCAGCTTTTCAAAAGTGACATTCACAGAATTGTAGCTTAAAAACTGAGATTACATTACAAAGGACTTTTAATCACAATTCTTTAAACAACAATATCAGCCAGTTTGCTAGGTCCCAATTGGAAGGTACAACTGTGCAAGAAATCTCCCACCTCTCTAGCAACAAATTGAGTACCATTGTCAGTTACAAAGAATTCTGGAAAACTTTCCTTTAAGAACCCCTCATTAAGAAAGTGAACCACTGTTCTAGATGACTCTTCTCTGACAAGCTTGACTTCTGACCACTTCGAATAGTAGTCCATGAGAACCAGGGCAAACTTTGAAGACACATCAAGAGCATGGAAAGGGCCAACAATGTCCAGACTTAGGGGCTGATTATGATGGCGAACGGACCTGAGTCCGTCTGCCACCATAGAGTAGGAGGGAACCTCCGCATGGCCTGCGGAGTTCCCTCCTGTGCAATTAGGATGTGACCGCCACCCTGGCGGTCACATCCTCTATTTTTACCATTGCGGCTGGTGCGGCTTCAAGCTGCATCCGCCGCAATGGTAAAAATGCATACATTTCATTTGTATGCAGAAAGCGGCAGGCATCGTGCGGTGCCTGCCGATTTCTGCATACAAATGCAGGGGGGTACCATAGGCACCCCCATGTGCACCCCCCACCCCCGCTTCACCCAGGGGGCCCGCAACGGGCCCCCGCAGTGAAGTTACACATGCTTTTCCACGGCGGAAAACCCGCAGCGGAAAAGCATTTGAAACAGCCCATTCTAATACGGTGTCTGAGAGACACCGTCACCATATTAGAGCTTTTCCGCCGCGGTTGTAAGCCAACCGCGGCGAAAAAGCTGCAGACGGAAACCAGGACCCACCAGCCATCCTAATGTGGCGGTGGGTCTTTGGTGGGTCCGCTGCGGTTTTTCCGCATCCTCCAGGCCGGCGGTGGCTTCCGCCGGCCCGGAGGATGCGGAAAAAACGCAATCGTAATAGGCCCCTAAATTTCACCCATGGTGCAGAGGGTAACTGAATATGGGTGAAAGGGGAGCTGTACACAATTTCTCTGCTTTGTCACAACTGGCACAAATTACACAAGACTTAACAATTTTGTCAACCTCCTGTCCATAGATGGCCACCAAAAGAAAAGACACACTCTTTTTTGTGTCATAGTGGCACCTAAATGTCCCTCATGAGCATGTTTAATTACGGAGCTTCTCAAAGAAAGAGGAGGAACAAGTTTGTCCCCCCTTACCAATAACCCATCTTCAATGGTGAGTTCATCAGAAACTTGGAGAAAGGTTTTGAATTCAAAGTTAAGGTTTCTCTCTTTAGGCCAACCAATCTCAACATAACTCATGACCTTAGCTAATGAAACATCATTGCTGAGAGCTTTACGCCTCTCACACTCCGAAACTGCACAGAATTGTGGATTGTCAACAGCTGCCACAATGAACTCCTCCTTGTCCTTTTCATCTACATCCATCTCTTTCTCAAGATGTTAGAGGAATGAGAAAGAAAATCAGCACATCCAGTCATATTACCAGGTAGGTATTGTCAGAACCCAATAGTTTTCGTAGTAGCAGAACAGCCGCTAATCCGTATGCCCGCCCACCGTTGCCGCCGCTCTTCTTACTGAGCAACGTAACCAATAGGGGGAAAAGGGGAATGGGAAGAGAAGAGACACTCCTTCGACATCTTCCACCCTCACTGCTGCTTCTTGGAATCTTCTATGTTGAGCTTCCTAACTGCCATTCGGGTGCCTAATACACAGAAGGGAAGAAAACATAAATACTACAACCAATAACCACCTACTTTAGACATATGTTAAGCTCTTTGTTAGCTATCTCTCTACCAGCGATTACTGGAATATTTGCCTCTCTGCTATAATTTGAGCTAGATGCAATGATGTTCAACAGAAATGTTTGTCATCTGCAATAAAGAGAAGAGGTTATAAATTGACTTCTAAGTTTGTGTCCTTACATATGAATGCTCTCTCCTGAATGGTACCTTCTATCTCTAACGTAACAGGTCGCTTAATATTCTATACTGTCTTGAGTAGGTGATGGTGTTTCTTATGTTGTTTCAAGTCTTTTCGCCAGTGCAAGGTCCCCTAACTACTGCGTACATATAGGATCCAGGAAGGGAAAAAGAGGGAGGAAAAGGGTAAGGATAAGCGCAAAAGAGGGGACAGCAAACTACTTAAATCAGAAGTTCTCTGCTAACTGGCATGAGAAACTGCGTTGCCTTCTTGGAAAGTCTTACTTGAAAATGGACTCTTGGTTCAACAAACTCTCTCCCAAAAACTCTGACTTGAAAATAGATGTGCTGATAATAGTCTTCTCAGCTTCGCGAAGAGCGGGCATGTGACTTCCAACCTTTCTAGCAGGACGAAAGTACCAAAAAACTGCAGGCAGGACCTTCGCAGGAAAAGTCTCACAAGGTTGGAGAGGTTCAGAAAACTCTCGAAGTGTATCGCTGATACACGCCACGAATGCGTTACCTAACGAATCTCAATTGAAGTGCGCAGCAGTAATCGCGTGCACTTCCCTTGAACACTAGACTGCTCATGTGGTTCTAAAAGTGGAGGATAATTACTGTCAGTGCGGAGGCCATCTGGTAGCATCCAATTGCTATTCAATGTCATACCACCAGTTGACCAAACTGGGTTTGACAATTACTCTTTTTCTTTTTGATGCCCTGCTTGGATATTGACTCATTACTGTGGCAACTGTGGATTTCCTGACAAGTATTCAACAGAAAAATCAAATTGAAGTAACTTGGAGTATAAATAAGCAATTCTTGAATTAAAGCTCCTGACATTTTTCCCATTGAGAATAAAAACAAGAGGTTTATGATCAGTCTGTAAATGGAACCTTTTCCCCCAAATGTAATTCCTGAACTTCATTAAAGCCCACCAACATGCCAACAACTCCTTCTCTATGACCGAATACTTTTTTTCTGCAGGAGATAATACTCTAGAAGCAACACCAATAGTTCTAACTTCTCCCTCTTTACTTTGAGAAAGAATAGCACCTAAACCAACATTGCTGGCATCAACTGTGAGAGTGCATGTAAGGGAAGGATCATAGTGTTAAAGAACTTTAGGAGAAATTAGTTGTTGCTTCACCCACTCAAACACTTTCTTGCATTAATTATTGCACTCAAAAATGACCCCTTTCATCAGCATACATGATAATGGTCTTAATTTGCTTACAAAATCTTGTATGAAATGCAAGTAAAATTCACACAAACCAAGTAAAGATTTGAGACCCGCTTTGTCGGATGGAGGTTTTGATTTGACAATGGAGTCAACTAAACAATTTTTAGGTAAAATCCCTCGTTCATTAACAACATGACCTAAATACTAGACCTCTTTTGTCCTAAAGACACATTTATCCCTGCGTAACACCACCCCATTCACCGGGAACCTGGACAAAACTTTTTTAAGAATGGAATCATGAGTGACATCATCTGGCGCAAAAACAAAGACATCATCCTGGAACACAGAAATTCCCTCAACTCCCGTCAACATATTGGACATGAGACGCTGAAACACAGAGGCCGATGAAGATAGTCCAACGGCATGCAGACATACTGGTATGTTCCCAAATGGGGAAATGAAAAATGTGAGATGTCTCGATTCTTGAGTTAATTCTACCTGATGGTAGGCAGACGCTAGGTCAAGTTTTGTGAACGCTTTAGCATTTTCAAACCAGCCAACAGCTCATTGATATTTGAAAGAGGATGGGAGTCCACCCAGATTTCATTATTAAGACAGTGAAGGTCAACACAGACCCTAAGCTCACCATTCTGTTTTCGTGCAACTACCAGTGGAGACAACCAGAGTGATAACTCCACTGGTTCAATGATCCCCTTAGCACATAATGAGTCCAGATCTTTCTCAAGATCTTGTCTAACACTAAATGGAACATTTCTTAGTTTGTGTTTTACAGGCTTGGCATTATCTTTCAAAATAATCTTGTGTTGAAAATCCTTTATCCTACCAAGCTCCCTAGAGAAAACATGAGGGAATTGGTGAACTAAACTTTCAATGTCAGGGCAATCTTGTATAGCTTAAACCTGTTCAGCAGTCCCGGGTCTAAGCACCATCCCGAATAAACCTTGGCAAAACCATCCTAAAATATTTAACCCCTTGTGAGCTACATACAGTTTCCCAGCAAATTTTCCTTCGTTTGAATTCCATTACATCTTCAATAAATCCTTAAAGGTTTATTTCACGACCTTCATATGAAAAAGCATTGCGATCAGGTGGGAGAAGGGGTCTATATGGTATGTTGCATTATATAATTCTAAAGTAATCATAGAGATGCTTGCTCCAGAGTCCACCAAAAGCTTAAGTACCCGATCTCCCACAAGAATTTCAACATAAGGGTCTTTACACAGTTCAGGATTACCAACAATAACTCCATCATCATGCACTACTACAACCATATCACTAAGATCTCTAACCACAGATTCCTCATCAACACAAGTCATTCCTTCATCAACCACACATTTCACAGAATTAGGTTGATAAGACATTCTTCCCCTGTTAGTTTGACAGACTTTAGTGAAATGACCAGTTGTGTTGCAGAGTCTGCAAGTAACAAACCTAGCTGGACACTTATTCCCTTTCATGTGATTCCTGTAACCACATTTGTTGCAGACGTTGCTCTGATGGAAGAAACTTTGCTTGTCTACAAAATTTGTTCGAGATTTGTCAGCAGGCTGTAAGTCTTTATCTTTGTTGTCTTTGATGTTAATAGTAGCAACAGCATCATTGCTTTTGCCTTCCAGTTCCTTGGATGAGAGTACGGAGGTGTCAATACTTTTTGCCGCTCTTATAGTTTCTTGGAGACTGGGATTTCCCAAAGACAGAAGTTTCTGATCGATATTTTCACCTGAGCAGTGACAAATGAATTGATCGTGCACCAGTTGGTTAGTAAAATTTTCAAACTGACATTCAGCTATTAGTCTCCTCAATGCAGTTACATATGTCAACATCCTCTCCTGTATTCTGTGTGAGCAAGCCTTTTTACTGTGTATTGATACTCATCAAGGATATTCTCACATCAGGAGCAGGCGCAAAACCATCAAACAATTGATTCCAACTGCACAAAACAATGCTGGGTTTACAACTACATGTTACAAATGATAATAAACCAGTAATCCTTTAAACTGTTTGATGAAAACTACAATTATAGCTTCATATCTTAAAACTCCTAGAAGCCTTTTCCATAATGACTCTTTATAATTTTAAATTGAAGATTCACTTTTATTTTTGTTCGTCATGTAAAATTGTCTAAATATAATTTTCTGTACTTTAGACACACCCTTTATGCTGTCATGCTGATTTAATTCAACAATAGGGTAATTAAAGAATTTCTGTGACCAGATTTCTCTTGCTTCAACATATAATTGAGAAAGGAACAATCCCAATTGTGACGTAATACGCCTCACGAAAAACACATCCATGCGCAATGCAGACGAAGCGCAGGAGAAACAACACTGGTTACTATGGACACACTTTCCTTTATGACATGCCAAGCAGAAGTCATTCTCAGTTCTACTGTGGAACAGAAATGCAGAGGGAGATTCTAGCGCTTGACGTTCTCACATCCAACGTGATTGTAACAAAGCACGCACTTCAAGCTGGAATGCACGTCAACAATTTTGCGTGTCACACCTGACTGACCTTTATTTTTGCCGCTCTGCTCGCCGCTGGACAAATTGGGTAGATTACGCCCTCTGAAATCCAAAATACCACCCAAAGACACACTCCGGAATACACTCCAGCCGAAGGCTTTGACTTCTTTGATATCTGACGCAATCACAAATGTCCAGATTCTCTCCGTGGGTCCGTGAAGTGGCTCAGTCCTCGTCACCACAAAGATGAAGTAATCAGACAGGAACGCCGGTAAGTCTTGGTATATTTATTTAAGTAATATGGCTGAGCCACAAAGTAGAGCAGCCCGCAGGAACCAGGTAAACGACCAACTGACGATATTGGAATGCCAGTTAGACAACTCTCACGTAGTGAGATTCTGTAACAGGAGCATTCCACAACAAGCACAGAATACTACACCCTGAGATGAGCTAAAGAATGTAGGGCCTCGTTTATGGGGTTTTGGCATAGGGTAGTGCAGCACGTCACCTTGCTGGCTCTTTTGCGTCAAAGTGAAAGGTCTGGAATGCACCATATTCATCCAATATGGTATAATCCTGTCCTTTCCCCCTGTGCTGGCACTGTTTTGGCAGACTAGTGATAATGCAGGCACCATTGCACAGAGGTGCAAGGGTGCCTGTGTTGTAGGCTTGCACCAAGGTGCACGGGTGCCTGTGTTGTCGGCAGTATTGGTTTTGTGTAGGAAGGGGCACCCTCCTGAACATAAACAATCCTGGGAGGCTTTTTTTTATATGTGTGCTGCAGAAAGCATCACACATGGAAAGAGGAAAAACAAGAAGAAATAATGTTATTTCCTCTTGCTGTGCCTTCCCTGGGAGGTGTGAGGTTTTGGTGCATTCCAGGTTTATGTGGTTTTGTAAATCTGGAGAGAAATCAAAATCAATGGGTGTCACGTAGAAACACCTAGCGTTATGTCCATGGAATGCCTCTCTAGCGCAGAGTAATGTAACTCAACGATTTTGTATTGCCTTGCCTCCATAACTATGAGGCCATTCAAAGCCGACGAAGTGGCTTTGCGAGACCTCATAAATAGGATTTGTAGTTTGCACTGCTGTAAAATGGCAAACGTTAAGCTCCAGAAGTGAAATGGGCTCATAAATAGGCCCCGCAGTGTGCCAGTGTTGGTACTGAACGCCATCTACAGTTTGGTATCCATGTCGCTGTTTACTCTTGTTTTTCTAGATGACCAGGAGGCACTAGTATGGGTGAGCTGGGGATGGGAGTAGGGTTAAACATTATGCAGTATTACTGAATTTGTTTTCTCTCATGCGAATCTTGAGAAAACCATTAAAATATTATAATATATGCATATATATAAAAAAAGCTTTACTGTCTCTTCACTCATTACACAGATACGACTGGTGAACTTTATATTCTATATTACTTTTAGATGAGTAATGACAAGTGTAACATAAATTCTGATTTCTAATTTCTTTATGGAATATCCATCATTTTAAATACCTTTGAGGAGGTGGGCTAGAATATGAGACGCAAGAATAGATCCATCCTAACTTTGTACCGGTGTAAGCTGTAGCCAGACATAAAGCTATGTATTTTTTTAATTTTTAAAGTTTCTTTAAATTCTTTTTTAGGAATATGTTTTTGAGAACGGAATTCATACATTTCAAATTAACGAAGTGATTTTTTGAAGAACATTGCAAATGTCCCTCGAGTGTATGAAAAAGTCTGTTTGCACAATGAAGAGAGACTCAAATCGTCTCCTCAATTCCAGCCACATATATAGAAATTATGGAAATAAAGGAGATTCTATGGATTGCTCATTTTGCCAATGGAAGTCTTGCTAAATTTCTTTAGGCACAATCTTTCGAGGATTGCATTACTATGAATACAACTAGTTCCTAACAAAACAGCCTCAATTTTCTCAAGCTTGTCATTGATTTGCCCGCTGCAGATAAAACAGAAGTTGCAAAAAATTTAACAATTTTAGAAATGAAAAAGGGACGTTTTTGGTTTAAGAAATTGAATTACTATTTGTGGGAAAAATGTTACTTGGCAATTGACTCGTGGCATTTGTGCTTTAATCTAAATCGATTCTGAGGAGTGCACTGCTGAATATCAACACAATAATATTGTGTCATACTAATATCGAGGACAGAATATCTAGGTACTAAATATAGAAAGTTAAGTGCATATTTTATCTGCAGTAAGGATTGTTTGTGTGCTCTTTATCAGGAAACACCCAGCTAATTCAACAACCAAAAGAAAGAGATTGCTTTCAATGGGTTTAACTGAGCTAATATTTAAGGAAGAAGAAACATGCATTGCAGTGCCTCCTGACGGCTGTCTGAACTTAGATTCCCAGATGGCAAAGATTGAAAATGAACTCTAATCACTTACAGGAATCTCCTACTCCGTCCACATTTCTTGAAATCAAAGGACTTCAAAAGAATTAATGCATCTTGGCAGAATTCGTTTTTTTGTAAGCCAGAGGAATTCCAAGATAAGATCCTCAGATGTAGTTTGATTACTGCAATCTTTGGTGTGGATGACACATCAGTTGCAAGATTATCTTCCCATACCGTCCTCTTTAACTTGTATTTTAATATTCTTTGAAAAGAAACATTATAGCACTACAATTTGTTAAGGAACTATTTATTCGCTGCCAATCTGTAGATTGCTCTAGGCGTTAATCAGGCATTATTCTATGCTAATGGAAATTATAATTGACTGTTGATGCTTGCAATATCCATTGTCTGTCAAGTCATTGTATAGGATTAAATGATGAAATCCCATGGGGCTCTGTATTGAGGCGTTAACATTGCCGGTTCATCATCCAACCGGAAGCAGACATAGACCGCCACAGACCATGCACAAGTCTTCTGCATAGTGGCAATACCTGTGCCTATGATTTGTGTCTGCTAGTTAGTCCTCCATTTGACAAGAGGGTCTACATCAACCTAACACCCCTCCACCTCGCCTAAGTTTAAAATTTCTGATGAGTTACAGCATTTCCACACCCCTGTCATTTTATCAGTAATGGTATAATACAACCATTTCTAATGGATGGTCGTGACCACCAGACTTTATGACACTCGTTCTCATTTTAAAAACACAACCTCCAAACGTTCTTTTATAATGATTGGGGGTAATTGTATGAACATCGTACACAAAACATTGTTGGTTTTGTACATGTGATCAAAATAAAATTCTGGCATTGATTCCGCGTTTTACAACAATAATCTTTAATTAATTTGTCAGATTAACGTGGGTATCAGATTTAACATCACATAAAAAACATCATGTGTTTCTAATATACTGTCGACTAAGTTAAATACACTGTCTTCTCTGACTTTGAACACTGGCCCCTTTACACTTTGGAGGTTAATATTACGATCCCATCGTCACGCACATTGTTTACGTGACGCAGAAACGGTATCATACCTTCTCCGTACACCTTGGCACCCATTTCCATCTAAAATCAAAACCATCTTTGTATATTACGTTAGACTTAATGTGGGTATTAATATTGACAGCATGTATAAAACTGTGACAACCACACGCAGTTTAGCAAAAATCTGTGGCTCCTTTAAGAAACAAAGTCAGTCAGAATGACATCACAGTCACGTGCTGTGGTCACGTGACGCGGAAACACCGCTACCTTCCACCGCGGCTCTCAGCTCCGATTGCAGTTCGGGCTGCGGTGGTGAAAGGTTAGGTAACCTGCGGGGAGTCGCCTGCGTAATAGTAAGTGTACGGGATTAATTTACTTTGTCCTGACGTCCTGTACCTGTACTACCATTCCAGGACCCTAGAAAACTCTCTTTACCTGCTTTTCTTCTCCTGACTATTACTGTTGACTCATGGGATATAGAGGTCGTGGCCTGTTTACATATTCGGCCCCCTCGTTTCGCATAAGATAACGGTGTGTGTTTTCCATTGTACACAGGGAACGTGGCATGACAATAACCCCCCACCGCGCTGGCCCATGTAAAGCGAAAAATAAACGCCTCCTGTAAGTTCGTTGAGAAGCCTATCTTTTTTCCTTGTTTCAAAGACAAATATAATCGAGCACTTTGTTGTCTCGTTTTAAAAGTGCATTTTTCTTCATAATAAAAGAAACCTTTTATGAGGAATATTTAACCAATCTATCCTCATTTGATTCACCTTACTACTAATTTTGGTGGATTCGGAACATTCCGCCTGCTACATGTTACCAGGCATCTGAGACAGACACTATGATACTTTGTCTAATTAATATAGCAAAGTGTACTTTTCACATCTCCACATCTGTTCCTCATAAGAGATCACTGGGAACGGTGGATTTTGGTGAAGGGAATGAGATCATAAAGTACTGCACGAAAGATTTGAACATTGTCAATCTGTAAAATGCCTAACACAATTTTTTTACAGGTAATTGGCCCCAGCGATTAGCTGAGTGTGCCTCATTACGGCATTAGCCGTGAGTATACTTGAACAAAGTATTACTTTTTTAACCTTTTTCAGACTAATATCCTCACGGTTGGATGCACCTTAGCGAGTGCAGTCCGCCGGTGGATCACACTACTTGTCCTGATGAATGCTGAGCGACTCGGGCTCTGTTAGCAGAAACATGTTGACCAAATTTATTCTAGTATCTATTGAGGACTAGGGGTCTCCATTTACTGAGACTATCCCTATGATTGCACTCATCACTTGTTTTTAACCAGTGCTGGTTGGACTAATAAGAAAATAATTGGCAGTCACAACCCAGCATTTTTTATTTCTCCCCCCTTTTTTTGCACTTCACTGAGCACAATTGGGTTATTCTTATCACCTCAACACACACAAGAACCAGCTCCGCTGTAAACAGGCATTGTAGCACACTTGGAGGACGCTAGGTCCTTCCAGTGGGATCCCGATGATGAAGCATGTCACCACCAGGTTGGTGAGTGAGGGTTCTTCCTAACCATCATTTTGTGTGTTGGCTTCACCAATTTGCACTTGTTCTTTGTCTGTCCCTCACACAATTCCTTGTGAGGTTCTTTGTTTCTTAGTCGTGTCACTCTCCTGTTGTTTATTAATAGTAGGACTAGGGGTAAGAGAGTGAATACCTATACCCTTACTCTCTTGTTGTTTGCTTGTAATGCTTACAATATGACATTAATATGACAGAAAATAGGCATATGTTTTCTTATACATATAAAAATACAGTTCTGCATTTGCAATCATAATATTTGGAAGCAGACATGAGTATTTATCATTTCCCTTAACATGGGACACTTACCTTAGAAGGTAACATGGATTTAGGCAATGCTAGTCTTTGCTATTATATTGCCCCAGCCCGAAAGACATTTGTGGTGCTGCCTGCTGCTGGTGAATAAAATGAAAAAAGAACAATTGATGGACAGAAAGCAGAACAATGTCATGCATTCACCACGGTACAGAGATCTGGGCCTAAATCCATAGTTTTTTCTGCTCACCATGAAATTCCAGTTTGAACCCAGCGATATGCATATCAGTCTTGACCTTGCGCCCAATGGTAACAGTCCAGCCCAACCAGCCAGGCCAGGTCCTCCCTGGACTGGAAACAAGTATCCTAAGACCGGTTTCAGGATTTCACCCCTCATCAGCCAGGATAGCTTGAGCTCAGTGGCATGGAGAGCACGGGATCCACATCTGGGCATACCCGTCCTACTCGGGGTGACAAATGCAAAAAGAACAATTGATGGACAGAATTCAGAATAAGCATGGGCGAATTTTGCGAATCTGGCGTTCGCCAATTTGCGTATTTGCGAACTCGCAATCCGCAAAATCCGCGAATTCTCGCAAATTTGCGTAATTTTTTTTTGTGTTCGCAAGGGTTTCTGCCAGTTCGCGAGGGTTTTGTACCAGTTCGCAATTGCGAACTTGCTTGTCGGCTCGCAACGGTCGCGATTATGTTGTTTCTACGTCTGGGTCATCATTACAGGTTCCCAGCACCCTCTGTTTCACCACTGCCACCCTCGGTTTCACCCATGCCACCCTCTGGTACATCAATGCTACCCTCTGGTTCATCATCACTGTAGATTATGGGGGGAAAAGCAAGCACACCTGCCCTGCTTCAACTGACATTAATTAATTTGGGGTTGATTTATTAATGTGTCACTGTTTTAAAATTCCAGTCGGGCACCTGCTTCCTTATCTGTAATTTGCTTTCTGTTGCAGTGCAATTTTTTTTCCAGGACCTTTGTGGCCTTCTTGTAGCTATTCTATGAGCCTGCTGTGAGGGTCAGAGCAGGGTCATAGAATTGTTCAACTAGCAACTGAACTTTGGAGGGGCCCCAGGCAGGAAGCACTACAGGGAATGGTTACTATTACTAATGATGAGTTTGAACTTTTGCACCTGCTGAGTGCTTTCAGTTTTGCAAAACTCGTTTTTCTGCAGAACAGCAACTGTAATGCCCCAAACAAACATGTTATGTTATGTTATGTTATGTTATGTTATGTTATGTTAAATGAACTTTTTGAGCGCAACTAACACCTTTAGGTTTCTTGGCGCTATACAGAGGGAGCAGGGAGGAAAGACAGAAAATAACATAACAGTAGATAATAGCTAATTATAAGCCTCAGTGAAGAGGAACGTTTTAAGGGAAGATCTGAACCTGGAGTAAGGAGAGGACAACCTAAGAGAAAGGGGTAAGGAATTCCAAAACGACGGGGCTAAGAATGAAAACCTGAGGCCACCGTGTTTCTTCCTCTTGAATCTAGGGACTGATAGCAGGGCCATTTGAGATGACCGAAGCGTTCGAAGGGGGACATATGGGTGGAGCAGGGAGGAAATGAAAAGGGGGCTGTGGCCTGTAAGGGATTTGGAAATGATGCAACCGAGCTTGAATTTGCAGCGGGCAGATACCGGAAGCCAATGGAGACTTTTTAAGAGGGGGCGAACATGTTGATCTCTGGGTTGGTGGTAGATCAGGCGAGCAGCCTGATTTTGGATCAATCAACATAGGCAACTGAACTCTGGAGGGGCCCCTCAGGAAGTACTACAGGGAATGGTTACTAATGATGAGTGAACTTTTGCACCTGCTGAGTGCTTTCAGTTTTGCAAAACTCGTTTTTCTGCAGAACAGCAACTGTAATGCCGCAAACAAACTTACTTGTGAAAGTTGATTTCTAATCCAAAAGTGATCCAAAGAAAGTCAAAATGTCTCAAATCCAAAAAAGTGCAGGCAAATGTCAACCTGAGGAGTTATTCTGATAAAAATCATCATTTTCAGAAGGTCTGTGCTGCTCGCTAGTGGATTTCTTGTGCAGAATTGCAAATTTTGTAATTTTGCGAATGCGAGATTGTTGCTGCCCGCCGCACCTACATGTTCGCAGTTGCGAACTCTCGCGATGCGTTGCCAAACTCCTGCGGGATCCCGCAGCAAGATCCAAAATGGCGCAGCACTCGCAAAATATTGAGAAAAACTGTCACAGTGAAAGGTTCACTAACCTCAATTGCCAGATACAACAGGAGCGATGCTAGAATACCAATCCCCCCACTCCGGCTACACCTGTGAGTCTTATTTAGAACTCAACAGATAGATACCACAGTGAGGGAAAGGGTAAAAAGGGACAAAGGAAAGAAAAACGTTGGTGCAGTAAATCAAGAAGGCGTGCAATACAGGAGAGACAGCAAACTTCGCTTCTCTAGGCGCCCTCGTATTTCTGCATGTGAAACAAACACACAAACAATGAATGACCCCTCCCTTCTCTATCAAAAAAGATATCAAGGTATTACGCAACGTTTAACTGCACTTACATAATAGACTGCCCCACTCGCTCCAAGCAAAAACAGTGCAAAAGAGAAAAATAAAGAAAAGAAAATAACATGAGGGACTAATAGTCTTTCATTTTCCAGGTATACTCCAGGAAGTAACAGCTTGACCTTTCCGCCGGTTATCCACAACACAAAGGATAAAGAAATAGTACTTAGCTACCTTTGAAAGCAATAGTTCATGCAGAATGAAGGTCAGTAATCCAATAAAGGCAATCCTGCGCCGCTCCTTTCTCTAGACACAGCGATATCGAAGAGACGATTATTGTTGTCAATCATTACTTCATGTTCAACAAACCCTCAAATCCCTTCTGCACATATCCGTACAGACATAAGTTTATTCCTGATGTGGAACAAAGTCTTAGTCGTAATCTACCAAGACTTTCCAAGTCCCGTTTTAATTACCAATGCGCATTCGCGCTGCTCCAAAGGTCAAGGCTCACTTTCTCTGCACAGAACAAACAATCGCGCTCCATCGCTAATCCCATAAACGAGACAAATGTCTGTTTTCTGGCTGAAACAAACAAACGCGCTCCAGCGCTTATCCAAAATAGTCTCGAACACCAAACATGTAATCCTGGGGAAGGACAAACAAACAACTCAGCAAGATGGGGAAATCCAGGAAGTCCTCAGGTGACAAGCACCGGATCAAGGGGAGGAACGGGTAGATAGAGGAGAGAGAAGGAAAGAGAAATAGGACAAACTGCAGGCATTCTAAGAGATGTAGTGTCTACTACTCTAGCGTATTCCTGCATGTGTAATCGTGACAGAACCCCCTCTCTATGTCCGACGTCTCGGCGGACCTCCAGGCTTGCCAGGATGCAAAGCGTGAAAACGTCGTAGGAGACGCGGACAATGCAGATTACTCATGGGTTCCCAAGTGCGTTCCTCGGGGCCATACCCCTTCCATCCCACTAGGTACTGAACCCCGGCTCTCACCCTCCTAGAATCCAAGATTGCCTCAACCTCATATTCATCCTCACCATCTATAGCTATAGGGACAGGTCTCACAAGCACTCGGGACCCAGGGAGGCACGGCTTAAGAAGGGATACATGGAACACTGGATGTATTCACCAAAGGGAAGGAATCTTCAACTCCATAGCTACAGGGTTGATAATCCTAACAATGGGATAGGGACCCAAAAATTTAGGCTGAAGACTTGTATTTCCCTTAACCCTCAAATGTTTAGTGCACAACCAAACCCTGTCTCCCAGTTGATATAGTGGCTAAGGTATTCTCTTCCTATCTGCATTAGTTTTGTCCCTAGCCCTGGCTGTTTCCAAGTGTGTCCTAGCTTCCGTTAAAACCACTTTCAAGTGAGCATGATGTTCTTGGATATTGGGATTAACTGAAGTTCCAGGCAGTTCCAAAGGCATCATATTAGGATGATAAACATTTATGCAAAAGAATGGGGAACAACCTAATGAGGAGTGCTCAGCGTTATTATAGGCAAACTCAGCAATCCATAGTAATGTTCTCCATTCCTCACCATGTTGCAAGGTGAAGCATCTCAGATATTGCTCTAGGGTTTGGTTTAACCTTTCTGTTTTCCCATCGGTTTGTGGGTGGTAGCTGGTCGAGAGTCTAGCATCAATTTTCAATATAGCGCACAAGGCCTTCCAAAATTTGGACGTGAATTGAGACCCCCTGTCTGTGATAATAATGGCAGGAATACCGTGTAGTCTCACTATGTTCTGTAACACCACCATAGCTAATTCACCTGAAGTGGGGAGTTTCTGTAATGCTATAAAATGACCCATTTTCGTCGAATGATCCACCACCACCAGGATTGTAGTATTACCAAGGCTGAGAGGCATTTCGACTATAAAGTCCATAGAAATGGTATGCCACGGAGCAGGTGTAATAGGTATAGGCCTCAGTAAACCACTAGGCCATTGGTGTGAAGTCTTAGCGTGAGTACAGACTGCACATTCCGAAACGTACTTTTCATTGTCTTTTCTCATAGAGTCCCACCAGAAATACCTAGACAATGCTTGTAACGTTTTCTGTTATCTTAAATGCCCACCCAGGACTGAGTCATGAGTCCATTCAAGAACCTGTTGTTGTAAAGCTCCTTTTGGCACATAAAGCTGTTTGTCATAAAATAAAAAACCGTCCTTGCATGAATGATGAGTGGGATTCATAGCAATCCAGGAATCAGTATCTTGCAATTCTAACTGTGTCTTCACTGCATCCAGAAAATCAGTGCTCGAAATAACCGCCACTGGATCTCTCTGAAAGAATGTCTCTGGCAATATCAAGGGGGGGTTCCTGTAGCACTGTAGACTGTTTCACTGTGGATGAGGGATTCCGAGACAATGCATCGACTTTGCCATTTTGAGGCCCTGGTCGATATTTAATCAAGAAATCGTAGTCAGCGAAAAACAAAGACCAACGCAATTGTCTTGGTGTTAACGCTCTGGCACTTTTCAGAAAGAGTAGATTTCTATGATCAGTATAGATCTCAACTGTATGTCTGGCCCCCAATAAGTGATGTCTCCATTCTTCACAGCCTTTCTTTATAGCCAATAGATCCTAGTCTGTTATGCTATAATTGACTTCGCTGGGAGTCAGCTTTTTTGAGAAGTAAGCTACCGGGTGAAGTTTTCCCGTGTCCGGATGTCTTTGGGACAATATCCCCCCCACAGCATAGTACAAAGCATCGGTTTCCATCAGAAACGGTTGACTTACATCCGGATGCCGCAAAATAGGAGCACTCATAAATCTGGCTTTCAATGCTCGAAATGCTTGTTCCGCTAACTCATTCCATTGAAAGGTAGCTCCTTTTCTTAATAGAAGCGTCAGTGGCTGGATGATTGTTGAGAACCCCTGGATGAATCTCCTATAAAAATTTGCAAAACCAAGGAAACTCTGGAGAGATTTCACACAAGAAGGAGATTCCCACTCCACTATTGCTTGAGTTTTCTTCTGGTCCATACACAACCCTTGAGGACCAATTACATACCCAAGAAAGTCAACCTCAGAGGTATGGAACAAGCATTTGTCAATTTTGGCATACAGGGTATGTAGTTGTAGCCGTTCCAGTACCGCCAGCACATGAGCATGATGTTCTCCCAAGGTTTTGGAGTAGATAAGAATATCGTCTATATAGACTATGCATGAAACATCCAATAGTCCACGTAAGACATCATCCATAAAATACTGGAAGGCAGCAGGGGCATTGCAGAGACCAAATGGCATCACCAGATATTCAAATAGCCCAAATTTTGTACGGAACGCGGTTTTCCATTTGTCTCCTTTTCTTACACGGACGAGATGATATGCGCCTCTAAGATCCAACTTAGTGAATATCTTGGCTCCTTTCAACTGGTCCAGTAGGACTGGAATTAAGGGCAATGGGTACCTGTTCTTCCTGGTAACCCTATTGAAAGCACGATAATCGATGCAGGCTCGCAATCCTCCTTCGCGTTTCGGGATAAAAAATAAAGGCGAAGAAGCGGGGGAGGAGGAAAGTCGAATAAACCCAGCTTGTAACATCTTCTACAAATATTGCTGTAGATAGGTGCTCTCATTCTCTGTTAGGGCATATATTCTACTGCAAGGAATACTAGAACCTGGCTCAATATCGATGACGCAATCGTAATCTCGATGCGGAGGTAACCGGCTAGCTTCTTGTTCGCAAAACACATTCCGGTACTGTTGATATTCCTCTGGCAAGGTAGAAGTAACACAAACACTGGGAGTACAACAAGCACTAGCCAGAAGCATCGCCGGGCTGTCTTCTTTCTCTCTTTCCTGTAAATGGTCTTGATTGCAATGTTCTGCGCAATACAAGGAGATTAACTCGATGGTACGAGCTGCCCATTTCACCAACGGATCATGCAGAGTAAGCCATGACATTCCTAACATCAGTTGGAATGTTGGAGCATCGATTAAATCAAATTGAATATATTCAAAATGATTTATTCCAGTCTTCATCATAATAGGAAGCGTATGGAAAGTCACAGGACCCGATGTCAGATCTGTTCCATCTACAGCCTTCACAGGTTCGGGTATAGTCTTCTGTACAACACCAATATGTTGGGCATATTTACGATCCATAAAATTGCCAGTTGCACCTGAATCTAATAAAGCGGGTACAAGCACAGGGGTGACAGCAGCCCATTCCAGAGTCACACAAACGTTCATATGGGGTGCCGTATTTTGCATCGTGTTAGCCAGGGAAGAGGAGACCTCTTTATCATATACACTCAGACAAGGGGTCTCCAACTTGTTTGAGCATCCTCGTTTCCCTACGTTTCTGGAAGACGTTCCACCACCGACACCTTGTTGGAGTCCTTCACTTCTTTATACCACACACTTGTTTTACTCTTACAGTCCTTAATAAAGTGCCCTGGTTTTCCGCAATACATACACAACTGATGTAAGCGTCTTCGGTTCCGCTCTTCTATACTCAAAGGGCCACGTATTCCGCTGATTTGCATGGGTTCACTTCCATCACTGGCTTGGGATGTTTCTATAGCCGCTGGTTTAGGTCTAGGAAAAAAGGTTTTGCCATCATAACGCTGTTTATCTCCCTTCCGATCTTGTAAGCGATGATCCAGCTGAACAGTAAGGTCTATTAACTCCTCGCAGGTGGTTGGCCTATGCACTACCTGTGCTAGGACATCTTTCATCTCGCCTCTCAGACCTTGGTAATATATTGAGACTCTCTTCTCTCTTGGCCACTCTGTTTCTACTACCAATCTGTTAAAGTTGGTTATATACGTTAATAAATCAAGAGAACCCTGTCTCAGAGTTATTAATTCCCTATCCAAGGACAAGAGATGAGCTCATCTATCAAACAATTTGCTCATCTCATCACAGAAGGCATTAAAGTTATTTAGGACGGGATCATCCCTCTCTATTAACATAAAGGACCAACTAGCCGCGTTCCCCCCTAGATACATCATAAATGCCGTTTTCGTTTGATCATCATGGAAGACCGCAGGTTTGCACATAAAGTGCAATTTACACTGACCCAGAAAAATACTAAACTTTTTTGGATCCCCAAGGAACCTCTCAGGGGGTGCTAATGGCAGTGTATGGGGCTGAATCACTTGAACCACAGGTGTACCCCCTGTTCCATCCTGTGCAGAAGAACCCGCAGAAGAAGAATGAGGGGGCAAGGTCCAATTCCTAATAAACGGTTGCCCTCCGCTACTAGTAGGCACCGTGCAAGACATACCCGCTATCTCGTTTCTCATAATCCCCATCTCGTTCCTCATCTCATGGTTCTCTCCTCGGACTGCATCTACCTCTACTCTCAAGGCTGTCATAGTTTCAAGCAATGCAGTAAGCACTGCGTCTGTATCCATCGCTCAGGTTGTATTTCAGCGTGGGCTTGTCACTCTGTCACAGTGAAAAGGTTCACTAACCTCAATTGCCAGATACAACAGGAGCGATGCTAGAATACCAATCCCCCCACTCCGGCTACACCTGTGAGTCTTATTTAGAACTCGACAGATAGATACCACAGTGAAGGAAAGGGTAAAGAGGGACAAAGGAAACAAAAACGTTGGTGCAGTAAATCAAGAAGGCGTGCAATACAGGAGAGACAGCAAACTTCGCTTCTCTAGGCGCCCTCGTATTCCTGCATGTGAAACAAACACACAAACAATGAATGACCCCTCCCTTCTCTATCGAAAAAGATATCAAGGTATTAGGCAACGTTTGACTACACTTACATAATAGACTGCCCCACTCGCTCCAAGCAAAAACAGTGCAAAAGAGAAAAATAAAGAAAAGAAAAGAACATGAGGGACTAATAGTCTTTCATTTTCCAGGTATACTCCAGGAAGTAACAGCTTGACCTTTCCGCCGGTTATCCACAACACAAAGGATAAAGAAATAGTACTTAGCTGCCTTTGAAAGCAATAGTTCATGCAGAATGAAGGCCAGTAATCCAATAAAGGCAATCCTGCACCGCTCCTTTCTCTAGACACGGCGATATCGAAGAGACGATTATTGTTGTCAATCATTACTTCATGTTCAACAAACCCTCAAATGCCTTCTGCACATATCCGTACAGACAAAAGTTTATTCCTGATGTGGAACAAAGTCTTCTTCATAATCTACCAAGACTTTCCAAGTCCCATTTTAATTACCAATGCGCATTTGCGCTGCTCCAAAGGTCAAGGCTCACGTTCTCTGCACAGAACAAACAATCGCGCTCCAGCGCTAATCCCATAAACGAGACAAATGTCTGTTTTCTGGCTGAAACAAACAAATGCGCTCCAGCGCTTATCCAAAATCGTCTCGAACACCAAACATGTAATCCTGGGGAAGGACAAACAAACAGCTCGGCAAGATGGGGAAATCCAGGAAGTCCTCAGGTGACAAGCACCGGATCAAGGGGAGGAACGGGTAGATAGAGGAGAGAGAAGGAAAGAGAAATAGGACAAACTGCAGGCATTCTGGAAGATGTAGTGTCTGCTACTCTAGCGTATTCCTGCATGTGTAATCGTGACAAAAACAACTCGGCAAAGGCTGAATGACGGTAAGTGAACGCCGCATGCCGCAATATTGTATCACCAAGAAAAAAAATCTGCTGCGTGCGAATTTGCGGATTTTCGGTAAATTCGCTAGAGTTCGCGGATTGCAAATTTACCTAAAATCCGCAAAATCTGTGAGCGGAACGGGTTTTCCGCCCATGCTTAATTCAGAACAATGTCATACATTCACCTAAGTACAGAGATCTGGGACTAAATGTATGTATGTATGTATGTATGTATGTATACTTGTAAAGCGCACTGTTACCCCATCACTCGGGGCATCCTGGCGCTGTATACCGCTGGGGAACCCATCCTGGCTTTCCCTGTGAGAGGGCACCCCCAAGGTGAAGCCAGCCATCCCCGGTGCTGACAGGGCCGTTGTGGAAATTAAGCAAGCTATTGCCCAGAGTTGCAGAGTGGGACCCATGGTTAGCGTAGGCACCTAGGCGAGAATTATCGAGTCCGTGGACATTGACCCAAGACGCTGCCGCATCGGGAATTGAACCCTGGTCCCGGGCCGATCTCTGCTTCAGGGTCTGCCGCTTCTAACCAGTGAGCCACACTTCTCCAAAATCCATAGTTTTTTTTTTTTTTTGCTCACCATGCCATTCCAGTTTGGACACAGCCTTATACAAATCAGACTTGACCCTGCGCCCGATGTGAACAGTCCAGCCCAAACTGCCAGGCCAGTGTCGGACCACTGCGCTTCTTACCTTGACTTCCTTTGAGACCTTACAGAGACGATCTGACCAAACTCCCCTGCCCCTTACCTTTACTCGATGCACTAAGGTCTACACAAGAGGAAGGTTGGGTTGCGGGGGAGGAAGGCTGATAAATGATAAGGATGTCTGTGATTAGTATGTAGAAGGATACCTAAATAAGAAAAGGCAGAAATTACTAAGCCACAACAATAGACAAGGCACTGTTGTTTTTTGCCCTCCCCATAGGTGTAGTAACTACCTGAAGTGAGGGATTCCGGGGGCAGGATAGTGGTGAATAATTCAATCAGCAAGAGTGGATACTCCGCCTTAGGAAAAGGGCTAAAAGATAAAGAAAGAGAGGGAATCACACACATATACCAAACAGGTCCTTACAACATGCACAGTCACAGTTCAGTATAACAGAAGAGAAGGGTATTAACCTTTGCTTGTGTTGGATCAGCCCTGGTAGTATAACCAAATGAAACTCCATGCGACCACGTTCCGGCTTGGTGGGTTTTGCACACCTTGCGTAGTAGAGGGAAGCAGCCAGATAGACACTCTGGTGTTCTTGTAAACAAATGCTACAGCACGGTGATGCAAAACAAACAAGGTAGGCGCTCCTTTGGGGAAATGCAGAATGAGCAAAATAAACAAGATAGGTGCTCCTGCGTGAAAACTATCCAACTAGCACCTTCATGTGCTCCAGCACAATGTGGAAAAGTGTAGTTTCGGTGTACATGCGCTGCAATGCTTTCAAGTTCCTGTGACCGCGTTCCATGCGGTACTGGAATGGATCCGTTTTAAAGTCCTCCTGCGCTCTAAAGAATCAAGGTTCACTACAACCGCGTTCCTAACAGTCCAAGAAAGGACGTACCTTCGGCGCTCCTGTTCCCTGGGCACTACGGTGGTGAAGTTCAGTGTAACAATCCTTCCAGGCAAGGTCAAAGGTCTTCACCGCACGGCTACGGACAAACGTGGTTCCGGTTCAGAACTGGATACAAAGCAGCGTCTGGTTCCGTACTCCGGTCTTGTATAGAGCTTAACCCAGAAGTGGAAACCCGACCTGCTTCATCCCAGCATGACCCAGAAGTGAAGATTATGGTGCCGATAATAGCAGGACCGGCAGGTTTGTTTCCTTCCACTCATTCACACTTGTATGGGTCAGGGACAAGGGGAAAAAGGATTTGATGATGTGTGGGATGCCCCGGGGCCAGAATCATGACAGCCAGGTCGTCCCTGGACTGGAAACAAGCATCCTAGGATTTTAGTGAATAAAATGAGGCAGCAGGGGTGGGGCTTTTGACATGTCAGTCTGTGGCTGGCTACATCACAGCAGTGATTTGCCTCTGAATACAAACATCTTCGCACCTCCCCCAATTCAACTGACAGACCCACTTCCCCCATGAAGCTGGTGCCAAGTTATTTTTTCAGTGTATATAGCACAAACATGACCCAAAGGTGACTGAGCACCAAACATGAGCACCAGTTGCACTACACAAGGTCACCAAAGTTCCAAATTCAGTTGCTCTTAAAGTTGGGGAGTAAAAGGGGTTGGTGTGTGGCAGTAGGGGTGAGAGGTAGATGAGATAGTAAAAAGGGGCTGATAGGGTGTTAAAAACAGAGACTGTAAAATTAAAATGATAAGAAGGTCTATTAACTGGATTACTGGCAGCAAGGTAGAGGGACGTTGCTGTTTGCAGGACCTTAATGAAGCAAGATCTGTGAGCCGGTCCATAATACAGGTTTTAGGCCTGGCCTTTGGCTAAAGTTGAGCTCACCACTACATGAAACACACCTATGTTCTGAGCGAGTTCAACAAGCATACCTCACTTCACTGTGAACATCAAGAATATGATTTTCACTTTTGTTGCTGTGGTTAGCGGGTTTTGTTGGGTTTTAGCAAGCCTGTTAATCTGTCAAACTAACCTTCCATGTATAAGTTGAATTGCAGGCACGTCACTTTCAACTCCAACTTTTTCCTTACATTTAGAGACTACTGCTAGGGGAAGGCAGTGTTGAAAACTGTTTGTAGCCTGAACCATTTTACTTTTGTTGCAGACGTGTTTCATTTGTTTCAAACTTCTTAAGGGCTTCTTAAATCCTGTACTCTTCTCAGCTTCTTAGAGCTGTTAAATGTCAGGTCATCCATTTTTGACTCACACAGAGTAATCAACCATTATCCTCCTCTCGTATGGACTCAGATAAGTGTCAACATCTTGTTATGATCTCAGTGTTCATAAGTATATGATTTTTGAAGCCCTGAAGAAGTGTGAATCATACAAAACATGTTGACTGCAACAAAAGATAAAATGGTTCAGGATACAGACAGTTTTAAACACTGATGAATGATGAATAAAGAACTGGTTTATACAGAAAAGAAAAGGCTAGACAGTGGAACCCTATAGGACACAGCACCTGATACACTATCCCTAGTTTAATAAGTCTATCTAGTGGGGATACCTAGAGATCTGTGTACACACTGTCAATGCACCCACTGCCACAATGCGATCCAATACAGGATTATAACAATTAATCAAAAGCAAAGGTGCACCCCAAAACAAGGAAAAGTATTCAATCCCTGTCCACAATATATTCTTCAAAAGTTCTTCTTTTATTCAAAGCGTTAAAACCATGATCTTGATAGTTTTGAGCAGCCGACCCATTTCGTCCATACACATGGACTTCTTCAGGGCTGTCAATTTAACAAAATATGCACATATAAATATACATAACAAGGACATTCAAAAGGAATTACTAACAAAGACATGTTAAAAGACATTTACAAGCACCACATTATGTACAATCATCTATTTAACAAGATTGTATGTACAAAAAGGCAAACATCTATTGGCAAACAAAAAATCTATATTAGAAGACTGTGTGATTTATTTTGCTTATTTTGGCCATAGCCAAGGTGAAGGAAGTAACGAAAATCTCCACCATTTAAATGGTAGAATTAATTAAGGTCAGTGACAAGAGGGAGACAGAGGAAGAAAAAGAGAGAAGAGAATGCAGAAGTATTACACAAAGGAAAGATTTCAAAACAGAAACCTTACCAGGAAGTTGAAATAAGGATATATGAACTGAGGCTAAGAAGTAAAACCCACATGGGATATGAAGCATGCACTATAGACGTATTTACAAAGGGTGCCATTAGCCCAGAGACAGAACCCAAGAGGTCTAAGATATCTGAAAAAACACAATTCAAAAAAGGATGAAACCACCGTGAGTGTAAGGCATGCTCTAATGGGTGGTAATCAAGCCAGCTGATTATATGCATGGCTGATATCTATTTAACAGAAACAGAAAGAACAAAAGAGCATAAATAACTGGCCCTCCCGTATCTGAGGATGAGGTATCCAGAAGAGGAGGGTACAATTGCTTCACAAAGTGAAAATCAGAGTACACACTTTTTAGAGCAGCTCGCCTATGTTTAAGCGAGAACAGGTGTATAGGTCAGTTGAATTAAGCCATCATAGCTATATGTAATGATAAAAACATCCAGAGAGTGCTTCCTGCAAAAGGGGAAGAGCAACAAAAGAGAGAAGAATATAGGCCCATTCCCTGTGTTCAATGGGAAACACAATGCAGGTTTGCAGGATAAGAGCGTCAAACCCCTCAATACTCACAGAGTCAAGCATGTTAAGGGCCCTTGGTACAGGTCAAAATTGCACGCTAAAGAACAAGTCCTGATGGATCTGTGTCCTCTCAATTTTAAGTGGGTCTAAAACAATGGCTGTAAGCTGTTGCCGGTCTGGAGTAGAGAGGGAAAAGAAACCCATTAGTAATCCAATGAAACAGCCTGTAGCCGACCAAGCAAAACCAGAAATGAGAGCAAATTAATTACAGCTCCTCATTCTGAAAGCAGTGAATTATTTGAAGAACAAACCCATTAGTAATCCTGTGATACAGCCTGTAGCCAACTAAGCAAAACAAGAAATGAGAGCAAATGAATTACAGTTCCTCATTCTGAAAGCAGTAAAACATTTGAAGAAAATTCGAATCCCTGCTTCTGTCTAATGAGAGTCAACTGTCAAAGAGAACTATATGTGACGCATTGGAGATTAATGCTATACGTGGGTTTACAAAAGAATTTATATAAGGTTCAGAACAATAAACATGTCCACATGCCCATCATACAGGGTGCAGGCACATAAAATCAAATATTAAAAAAGCGAGCATAGACGATGGAACTGTTTAATTGTCCAGTTCCCATCATAGTAATGACATAGTCATACCCTAACATGTAAGCAGTATTGCACTCAAGAGTCTAGCTTGATAGCTCAAAAGTCTCTTACCTTAATAAACTGCATAAAAGAGAGCGTCTTCCGTCGATTCTGGTCAGAATGAACTGAGACCCTGGGAGAAAGCTTCAGTTTAAATAACCTGCGTCAAGTACACAAACGAGATCAACTGTGGGCCAAATCGGGATGGGGATGAACCGTTTGTGTGTATGGCTCGTAAATCTTATACGATAATGGCCGCCATCTTGAAGTAGTAAAGAGTAAGGAAGAATGGTTAAAACATCTACATTTTGGGACAGGCAACACATCTTCTCCAGAGTGACTAGAAATCTAGAAAGAATAGCGCGCTGTCCATGCCGTTATTGGCAAAAAAACGATCTGTAATATCCATCATCAGGCATATGTATAAAACTGAAAGAAAAAAGTAAAAATAACACTAAAATCTCTTCTGTTTTGCAGGTCAATTATTAAATACCCATATTTGAGTCAGGGACAAACGTACCAGCAACTATGTCCTAGATCGGGAAGATGTACCGGTCACGCAAATGAATCGCCAGCATGAGTAAGAACTACCGCCATCTTGGAGTGATCAAGTATATATGAACCAGTAACAAATGTATTCATACTGCGCTCTCCGTAGAGAGCAAAGATGCTTGATCTAAGAGACCATCAGCTGAACTCGATGTGGACTATAAAAATAAAGATAATCCTCGAAGTAACAACATGGGGGTTCCGTTGGTTTTCAGAGAAAAGAAAAAGGCTGAGAATCTAAAATGGTAAATCTGAGCTTCTTAAGTGAAAGTAGAAAAGAAAAATATATATGAAATGAAGAAAGGTGTAACAGATATAGAGGGTAAATCTGACAAGATGATGAAAATGGCACAGTAACAATAATCAACACCAACCACTAGAAAAGGGAAGGAGTTTGATCAGAACATAATAGTAACATACATTTTTCAAATAACAATACGCACATAAAGAAGAAAAGAAACAATATGATAACGTATATACATATTCAATTAGAAATTGGTACTCTTCATTATTTTAGAATACTTTAAAGGAGGAATTTTTCATTATTTTGGCATACTCTAAGCAAAAGAGAATATACAACCAGAGTTGTGAATTGTAATAATCACATAGCTATAAACCATGCATTTCTTAAACCTTTGGTCGGCAGTAGAGGTCAGATATTTGGTGTAATCTTAAGGCAACATATCCTTTACTTGACATTCAACAACTAAGTATGTGCAACCACTAGGAAGGTCGCACATATGGTAGCCTTACTGAACATTCATTTGGAGAGGAAATGAGTATACACCCCACCTGTAAGGGGAAGATCTAGGTATTACAGAAAATAATGTAATTCCTCCTCAGTGTTGTGTCCCAATTCCACACACGGGAGTCTACAGATCCAGTCTGCTTCATTTCTTCTATGGGATAACTCCCTATCCCCTAATCTTGGGTTGTGAGGTATATGGGCAATACCCATGAACCAAAACTCATCACCACAGCTGTGATTTTCTTGCATATGATAGGTCAAAGGGTAACTTCGATCACTGTTACGTAAAGCCTGTAGGTTTTCCTGAATTCTAATCTTGAGAGGTTTTTTGGGGCTGCCCACGTAAATCTTATTGCATTGACAGCCCAGTATGTATGTCACATACTTTGTTTTACAGTTAATCATATGCAAGATGCTATCATTTCTGCACTTATTGAAACTGATTGTCTTAGATCTGATTTTACCCAGTCCACAAACATTGCAATTCCCACATGTATAGTAGCCTTTGGGATTGTGGGACAACCAAGTTATTGGCTTCGAAGTGGGACAGAGAAGGTTTTTGAGGGTCTTGCCCCTCCTGTATGTAACTCTCGGCCTGGGGGTTAAGGTTTCTCTCTAAATTTGGTATAGTAGGGAGGAAGTGCCAGTGTTTTCTAAAGATGTTGTACACCCTACTGCTACGATCATTGTATTGTTTTGCTAATGTGACTGGAACCCTCCTATTTTTTGTTGCACTTCTCAGTTTTAATGAGGAATCCCTGGGCATATTACTAATTCTCCTGTCAGCTTTCTCCATACTGTTTGTATGATATTCTCTTGCAAAGAAGTGTTGTTTTGTTTCCCTGATATTCCTGGAAAAAGTTTAATCTGTGCTACAATGCATTCTCATACGCACCATTTCGCCATATGGGATAATATTGATAACATGGCGAGGGTGCGCACTGCTAAAATATAGGGTACTATTGCAGGCTGTGCTCTTACAATGAGTAGTTCTCTGTACACAGTTGTTTTGGACAAAGAATTTAATGTCTAAAAAGTCAATTTCTTCTCTGCTGAAGTTAATAGTAAACCGTATATTATAGTGATTTTCATTAAGGAATGCATGATATTCCAATAGGTCAGAGGCAGGTCCATTTCAGAGCATAATAACATCAACAATGAACCTGCCCCAGAAAAACACGTATTCCATTCACCTGGCAGCACGATGGCCACAGGCATGCCCCCGCTCAAACCAGGCCATAAAGAGCCCGGCATAGGCGGTAGCAAACCTGAAGCCCATTGCTGTGCCTTGAATCTGATGGTACCATTGTGAGTCATGGAGAAAGACATTTTTTGACAGGACGATGTCCGTCATTTGCATAAGTACCTCATTGTGCAGGTAATGGTGTGCTGTTCTCTGTTAAGAAGAAAAAACAACTCTCTTGGGACTACTATGAATCTATTTTCAGCTACCTATATTCAAATATCTTTGATACACATTCAAACATTCACAGAATGCACATACATATTCCTTTATGAACCCAAAAAACAACTATAATACACACAAGGATGAGGAACTCAAAAATCCATACAAAAACCATGTATTTATTAATACATAATATTTCAATAAAAAAATCTTTGTAGGATAAAAACATAATTGTGCAATTTATCAGAATAATAATCAACAAATAAAAACCCTGAGAGATAAATGAAGTGTAAGACAATCGAAACATCTAAAGCACGGTTACTCCAAAAAGAATCACTCAATAACAATTCATCAGTCCATCACTTCATAATACTATTGGACATAGAGAGGTTCCTTGGATATAACGATATATCAAAAAGGAGCTTCAGCGCGTTTCATGAACCCTAATAGTCCTCGCTCGTTGTGCATCAATGGGTCTCTATACACAAACAGCTGTTTATTTTGAACTCGAAGGCAGGATGGGTGGCGAGGGCTGTGCCGGCTTTGCGGTATTCTTCATAAAGATAGAACAGGTGTATATTTACAGACATCCGCATGATATCCGTAGCATTCAGGATCAGTGTAACCTATCAGGTCTCGATCCAAATTTGAGTATAAAGACCCATTGATGCACAACGAGCGAAGACGTTACTAGCGCATATTATGCAGTAACATTGAATCGATTGGATGTGGTTGGATTCCAGAACATGTGGAAGGACCTTAGATAGATTTAGTCTACAGAAACATATAACATAAGCAGCATTATTATTGTGACAATAAGGACTTCTACACCGCTGAGCCACTCTGCTCAAAAAGTGATTCATTACCGTTGTGATCACCATTAGGGTTCATGAATTATAGATCAGCTGTAAGAGAGACAAGTATCGTTTATGTCCTGATGAAGATGGTGTCTCAATAATTTATCACCATCAAAACTCGTTGATGCTCCTTTTTGGTATATGGTTATATCCAAGGAACCTCTCCATTTCCAATAGTACTTGGTACAATGAGTGTCACCTTCTTTTCACAACTTTACGTCTTTGGCTTGCACTGTTGCACATATGTTGGGTGCAGATTTGTGTCCATTGTACTTTTTTCCAGACTGTGGGCCCATCTACACTGGACATGTGGATAGTCACTTCAATGCTGGACAAGTGATGTGTGTCCTCAGTGCAATATGCTAGACATGTGTTCTAATGTGCAAATGACTTAAGAGTGGGCCTTGTTGTGCACATTGCTGTTAGCATAGGCTTATTAGAAGTTTAAACGCCATTTTACCTTTTACTGCTTTTGCACATGACACTGCATATAGCTGTTGTTGTAAGTTAGGCTGCGTGAATTACTTGGCATGAGAAAGGCTTGTTTTCAGAGACTTACATCGCGACCCTAGTCTGCACAGTGAGCGCAAAAGCCTCCAAGGTTATCATAACATGGTAGCTGTTGTTCGGGCTGATCGGCTCACATTTTAGACATAACATACATGCAGAGTCAATGGAGATTCTGGTGCCTTTAATATTGCCCTGTAGGCATGATTTCAGGCACTTGGAAGAATCCCGTTTTTCCATAGAGACAGAGAGATTTTGCAGATCCGGATGTGATTTACTTGTGCTAATCTTGGAGGTATGGGGTCCCCCACACAAGCCTAAGAGACCTACTATATTTTATAAAACATAGTTCCTAGCTAAGAAGGGTGTCATACTAGGCACTGTAAGACCTGTTTTCACCATCATTGTAATATGATTTCTCCATTTGTGTTTTATGGAATTGTAACAATGCTGATCACATTATTTCTAATCATATGTCTTCTTATGTTAGCAAAGATACTGCATCTTAGAGCACGTTGTTAAAATAAATATTTTAACCTTTCCCAAGTCTCTTTTTACTCCTGTTGTGGACCGGTATGAAAGTAAAACAAAAGAAAGAGTGATCTTGCTTCACACCATTCCTGAGTATAATCTAAGTCGCATGTTCTGGGCTGTCTAATCATTGGTTCCTTTGCTATAGGACGAAGAGCTAATGTGACACTGATGCTAGCTGGTTAGGGTTTCTAGGTACTGAGGTGAGTTTTTTGGTACACCACAATTTCACTGAGGTCCTGGGCCTCTGTGCACAGTTCTGTGTAGAACCATAATTCCTGCAACAATGCAGTGTGGTAAACATTCATAAGGGTTGTTTATTGGCCATGTGTGATGTGTTTGTCCACCTTCGATCCTCCCTCCACCCCTGGGATTGTCATAGGTGCATGTGTAATGTCACCAGTCCATGTGAGTTTAACTGATGCACATTGTTGCAGATCAAGGTGTGTGGTGTTGAGAGTGGGCATATGTTAGTTCTCACATGTGTAGGACCCCCACCTACATAGTGACCTTAAATTAGAGGCCATGGGCAGGGGGTTTTCTGTGTGAGTGTGAGGCAAGTTGGTCTGTCACGACATTACAAGGTAAGCACATGTGACTGTGCTCCACAGTTTGGGTTACATCGAAATCAGTCATCACAGAGGGATTATCATACAGACTACTGTCACCATAATGTAGAGTCCTATTGGGTACTGATGAAGTGGGTTTGGAGTGGGTTTGTCTCTTGCTGTGTTGGTTGCTGTTCCAGGCAGTTTGTGTCACATGAGTCTGTTGTGAACCCACTCATCTGTCAATGCCTGATTGCCCACAGAGGTACCCAATTCCTGTCAAACTTCTGGGTTGCACTGTGCACACATATGTCTCATTGGAGATCAGCCTCAAAACATGTGTATTGCACTAGCCTGGGTACACAGAGAGACACACACACAAGTTGTGTTCGACATGCAGTGTGAGGCCGACTGGTTGTGTTTGTGCATCTGCACACATCCATTGGTATAGCTTTCGTGGGCCATTGGCAGGACGTTGTTTGTATGTTTTTTCATGCTGTCCCTGGGACTCCTACCTCATCAGTCTGTACATTCAAAATGGTTTGTATGTCTCATTGCTGCCATGGTATGGGTCTTGATCACTAAAAAGCTGAAGTCTACATAGGATTCCTTAGTATGTGTAGTATCCCTTTACATAACAGATTTGAAACACTTTCTAGCTTGGTGGGCATAGATTGATTTATTCTTATCATAATACAAGCAGATATTAGAGGGCCTGCTACAAATAAATCCCCTAGCATGGCGCTGGCATCCATGGTCCCAAGTGAGGCTGTACAGAATCCTGGAGTAATAAATGATAACTTTACCTAACAATGCCCGGGACTAATGCTTAAAGTACAGCCACATAATGAAGTGGCGCATCATCCTCTGGTTGCCCCAGCTCTTGTAACACCACGAGGTCCAATGGGCTCCCAGTTGGACAACCTAGACTCATCCCAGAAATATATTCCTTGTGAGAACCATTTAGGGTCCTTAGCGGTCATGTCCTGGAATATTGCTGGCTATAATCAAAAAAGACTCAACATAGAATGGCTGTCCTGTTGACAACTAAACACCTGGTGTGTCTCCAAGAAACTTGGGAGGTTGACCCAATATATGTGAATGGATATCATTCTTTTTATACTCCTGCAATTGCGTCTCCTGCAGGTCGGGCAAAGGGTGGGTTATTGACTATGCTCTCTAGCGATTTCCCTTTTAAGGTGAAGAGATTTCTTAATATGGCACCCTTTTAACATGTCATTTTGATAGAGTATTCTATGGATTCTTGTTGGCTTCTTATTCATTTTTATATTATTAATTTTGGAATTAATCAGGCAGAAGTCCTGGTCCCATTAGAAAGAGATATTAATGTTGTGCACGCAAAATGCCATAAACCATGTAACATAATTTGGCTTGGGGACTTTAATGCCCATCCCTGTGAGAAGAGTGATGCCTTGGTGTGTGGAGTCTATGATGATGAGGCAGAGAGTGTCCTTCATTTTAATCATAGAGTATGGTAATACTCTAAACAGAATATTGTCTATTAATGATCTTGTAATTTTTAAACGTCTATGAACCCTTAACTGGTCAGTTAGGAGATACCTTTTTAAATCATTCTATTTCTTTTACCCTTGATTATGTTTTGGTCTCAGATTCGATAGGAGGGCCTTTAATAGTTTTAGTTCTGATTTCTACTCTTATAGTGACCATGCTGCATTAACTTTTCTTGTTCCCACATCAAAGAAACATTTGTCTGTTTTCAAACTCCCGGTAGATCCTGTGGTTGCAAGAAAGAATGGTATCGCCCTGATTTGGGAAAGAGTGGACCCTAAAAGGTTCTTTGCCAATTTACTTGTTAAATGCTCTGGGGAGATAATGCACTGTTTAGACCCAGCCATACCTGATTGCATGGTTTTGGCCTTTGAGCTCATACTATCTAATGTTAAAAAAAATTTAACCCGTATTATACGTAACGACCAACTAAAAAAAGTAGCTGGTTTCACGAAGAATGCGAAAAATCTTTAAAAAATCTTCACACAGCCTTGAAGTGTAAGCCCCGTAATCCACCTTTAATTAAGTCCTCGAGTCAAGCTTATAAAACAGCAAGGACTGTTAGATTGAAAACACTAAAGGAAGAATAGTGGGAAAACTTGCAGAAGGCTGCAATATTAAAAAGCCCACAGATATTTTGGTCACTGATTAATGCACCATTTCTGAATGACCAACAGACTTTGAGTACAGACACTCATGTTGATCAGGCGGAATGGGTGACACACTTTGAAGGCTTATTTGGAGCTGGTAAGACTTTACCCACCCTGTCCCAAAATCTTAGGAGCAGTGGGGGGCGCTCTTAGTTTTAGACTAGAGGTAGTGAAGTACACTCTAAATCAGTGTAAACGGGCAAAAGCTCCAGGACCATACGGAGTGCCCATAGATCTGTTTCTGGAGAACCAAGATTTATGGGCCCCGCTCTTAACAAATGTTTTTAATGAAATTGCCCAAACATGTGCCCCTCAGTCATGGAAAACAACAGTAATTGTCGCCATTTATAAGAAGAGAGATAGTTCAACTCCGAAGAACTATAGACCTATCTCACTGATAGATTTGACTGCTAAGTTAATGGGTCACCGTCCCTTAAATAGGCTGGAGGAATGGGCCTTAGACAAGAATATTATAATCACCTGTCTGTTTGGTATTAGAAAAGGGAAAGTCACTGTCGATCAGTGCCTGAATCTGAGCCAATTAATAGAAAAATATACTGCAGTTAAAAAAGGCCACCTCTATCTTGCCTTCATGAATCTGTCCGCAGCCTTTGACTGAGTGGCACAGTCTGGCTGTGGCAGATCATGGAGGCAATGGGGATTTACGAGAATATTATTAACATCATTCGTGACCTATACATAGGTGCTTCTGCTTGATTCCGATATGGAAGGAATGGTGAATGCACTAGACGTTTTAAAATCATGAGAGGTGTTAGGCAGGGGTGTGTTTCAGCCCCTTTCCTATTCACACTTTACACTAATAATGTACAAGCTGCTCGGAGGGAGTCCACCCCAGATGTTTCTTATATGAACTCTAAACCGTTACCTATATTACTTTATGCAGATGACGCAGTGCTCAAAGGATATACTAGTAATGCACTGCGTCATTTAGTGCTGGATTACACGCAATATATGAACTCCCTGGATATGAAAGGTAATTATTCCAAAAATGTTATCCTTGTGGCGTGTCCAAAATTTGCGAAACAACCCCAAATTGTTACTGAACAGGGGAAAATGAGAGTCATTGACTCTTTTAATTATTTAGGGAACATGTTTGATAGGCAAATTTATTGGCAAAACATGATTGAAAATAGAGCAACCCAGATGGAAAAGAACATTGGGGCTTTAACTAAGTTTATAAAAAAAACAGTCTAAAACCTCTGGATGTTATAAAAACAGTATATAAAGCAAAGACAATGTCTGCTGACACTAATGGAGCGGCCATCTGGGGAGTTAGAGAATGTACAAAACTCCAATCAATTGAAGATAATTTTTTTTAAAAGTTACTCTCATTACCGAAGTCTTGCGCCAATTTTAAATGCCATATGGAAATGACAGCCCTCTACATTTCTGATAAAATCTCTTTGGCACCAATATTACTACTGTGGCACTCAATATGGCGAAAGGAGACTCTCACACTGACAAGAGATATTATAAGTGATGTTCTGAAACTTGATGGGGTGAGTAACATAACCTGGTTACGATATGTTGAATCTACTTTAAAAGCTATTGAGCTACATCACCTTTTTTTAGATCCTATAAGCTGCTGTTCTATTTCTAAGAACGACCTGAAAGCCCAGCTGTTATCTAACATGCAGATTGTAAGGCAGAACTTAAGCGGCAAGTTGTTAACAGTTAAAATATATCTAACTCTACCAAGTATCTCACAAATGGAAAGAAAATCAACATACCTATTTTTTGTAACTAATCTATAGCATAGGTACATCCTGGTGGGATTCCGTCTAAATTATATTCCTCTAATGTTTGCTATCCCTGGTAGTGTTTATGTTGCTGCCGATCTCCTAATCTGTACTTGTGATAATCTGTCAATACAGAATGATATGCATATTTTGCCTTTTTTGTAAACATTTCCATAATGAGAGGAAAAGGTTTATCATTCCCATTTTGCGAAAAATGAACTTTTGACAATGTCGTGCGGCCTTTTACTATCTACAGCTATTGTCTGACCCCTTTATTTGTTTCTCTGTAGCATCCTTTCTTTTAACTGCTCTAAAAAAGTGACGTTCAATCTGCGTATCCAATTAATTGTAATATGAACTCAATCAAGTATGAATTTCTATCATAAATGTTGAAATTGTACAGTTATTGTATCTTAAAAATGATCATACTATAAGGATGTGGAATGTTTTTATCTTTTATCCTTTTATATATGTAGTATACTTTTATGCCTTCATCATGTCGGCGAAATAAAGTTATTCTGACAGTGTGTCTCTTGGTGTGCATATGTGTGAATGCATTATGATGGGCACTACTTAAATTGTGTAATTGGCCATTGGAGCCATTGTCAACTGCAATGTGTAAGGCTTCTCTGGACATGGCAGAGGATGTTTAGTCGACAGAAATCTTACACTCAACTGATTGATGTTTGTTTGCAACCCAACCACTACTTTGCCACTACATTGCTTGTGGTGATACCACCAGTAACCATACATTGTTGTTTTCAGTTGTGGGGAAATTTGGGACTGTAATCACCTATTGCTCACTGTAGTGAGGTGGGGTTAATGCCCATTGCGACAATCATACTGATATGCCGGGATTGTGGACCCCACACTGGGCTTTTTGTCAATGGAGTGGGGGGATTAATCACCATTACCACAATGTTAATGTTAGGCTGGTGTTTTGGGCCACAGACTCACATTTTGGTCACTGGAGTACGTGGGGCTGAACCACATTGACACACTTTTAGTCAACATGCTTGATGTTTGGGCCCCACATTCACCTTCTTGTCACAACTGTGATTGGAGTTACAGTATGTGTTCCTTTTCAGTGTCACTGTTGCATGCAATTCCCACACAATGCACAATCTTTCCATGATGGTAGTGGGTGTGTGGTTGGCCTACAACCCCTATGGGTGGGAATTCTGGTGGTGTTAGTCATCATCCCCTAGAAGTAGGGACTGCTGGTAGTGTTGAACCCCCCCTTTGAGTGGGACTACTGGCATACGGTAGCCATCAAGCCCCCTGTGGGTTGTACAATGCTCAGAATGGTGGACATATATCCCCTATGGGTGGGGATGACTGTTAGTGTTAGCCATCTCCCACCCTATGCGTAGGGACTACTGGTAGTGATAGGCATCGACCCCCTATAGTATGAGACTGCTGGTAGTTATAGGCATCCACCCCCCTATAGGTTGAGTGTTGCTGGTTGTGATATGGTATGGGACTGCTAATAGTGATAGCCATCAACACCCCTATTGTAAGGGACTGCTAGTAGCGATAGGCATCCACCCCCCTATGGTATGGGACGGCTGGTAGTGATAGCCACCCACACCCCTATTGTATTGGTATTGATATGCATCCACCCCTGTGTGTTGTGTGATGCTAGTAGTGATAGGCATCCACCTCACTATGGTATGGGACTGCTGGTAGTGATATCCATCCACATCCCTATAGTGTGGGATTGCTGGTAGTGATAGACATCAACCCCCCCCCCATGGGTTGTGTGATGCTGGTAGTGATAGGCATCCGCCTCACTATGGTATGGGACTGCTGGTAGTGCTAGGCATCCACTCCCCTATGGGTTGAGTGATACTGGTAGTGATAGGCATCCACCTCCCTATAGTATGGGACTGCTGGTAGTGATAGGCATCCACCCCCTATGGTATGGGACTGCTGGTAGTGATAGGCATCCACCCCCCTATGGTATGGGACTGCTGGTAGTGATAGCCACCCACACCCCTATAGTATGGGATTGCTGGTAGTGATAGACATCCACCCCCCTATGGTTTGTGTGATGCTGGTAGTGATTCTAGCAGCAGAGTACAAAGTTCCCCGGAGAAGGTGTGAATGTGTGGAGATAAGGAATGGTGTAGTCAATACTGTGATTAGAAGGGTTCCCTAGTCGGAACTATGAGAGCCTCATACACCCAGAGTATTAGGTGTGGAACACACCTTTACCGGAGGGTATCCAGTGTCATCATCGACTCACTGCCCCTCGACAGACCGGCGCTGCAATGTCTGCCGGAGTACCAGAAGGTACTCTTTTAGCGGGGTTCTTTAGTTCCTTGCCGATGGTGGGTGTGCGTGAGGAGATGAAGAAGTGTAGTCAGTGTAAACGTGAGTGATAGTAAAAAGGGTAAAACAGTCCACACTGAATTTTATTAACGTGGCTGGTTCCCTGGTTAAAAGGGGTGAGAGGGGAGCTAGAGACCGTAACAGTGTACAGAACTTTAACTCAACCCCCTGGTGTGGTCAACATGTTTCTCGCCGGAAGGCGATTCGTCAGGACCTAAATACAGTACTACACAGAAAAACACATATGAACTAAATGCTCATTCGATATGTAGACGGTAAATACAACCTCTCACAGTCTGAGAAAAAGAGGGCCACGGGGTCCTGCTCTATTTAGGCGACCCTAAGGGAACTGGATAAGGCCTCGCAGCATGCTCCCGCGAGGCCAGCGCTAATGGGTTACTGGAACCTTGAGTAAGGCGCTGGAACGGCGGAACACCTACCCCTCACGCTCGCGGCACCTGGTCAAAATGCTGGTAGTGATAGGCATCCACCTCACTATGGTATGGGACTGCTGGTAGTGATAGACATCCACCCCCTATGGTTTGTGTGATGCTGGTAGTGATAGGCATCCACCCCGCTATGGTATGGGACTGCTGGTAGTGATAGCCATCCACACCCCTATAGTATGGGATTGCTGGTAGTGATAGGCATCCACCCCCTATGGGTTGAGTGATACTGGTAGTGATAGGCATCCACCTCCCTACGGTATGGGACTGCAGGTAGTGATAGCCACCCACACCCTATAGTATGGGACTGCTGGTAGTGATATGCATCCACCCCCTTATGTTATGGGACTGCTGGTAGTGATGGCCACCCAAACCCCTATAGTATGGGACTGTGGGCAATGATAGGCATCCACCCCCCTATGGTTTGGGACTGCTGGTAGTGATAGCCACCCACAACCCTATAGTATGGGACTGCTGGTAGAGATAGGCATCCACCCCCCTATGGTATGGGACTACTGATAGTGATAGCCACGCACACCCGTATTGTATGGGACTGCTGGTGGTGATAGGCTTCCAACCCCTATGGGTTGTGTGATGCTGTTAGTGATAGGCTTCCACATCCCTATGGTATGGGACTGCTGGTAGTGATAGCCACCCACACCCTCTAGGTTGGGTAGTGCTGGTCGTAATAGACATCCACCACACTGTAGTTTGAGACTGCTGGCAATTATAGCTATCTACACCCTATAGGTGTCAAACTTACTGTCTGCCGTGTAGGCATCTATTCCCGTTGTGATTTGATCATAGACGTACAGTACAGGGATGACATCCTCGATCGGACACATGGTTTGTTCGTCTCGTAGCCGTGGATTGTGTTGTTGTGCAATTCGACGTGGAGATATTGCTGTTCTGGATGCTGAAACGTGCTGTAAGTGGCGACCTGTTCGGCACATAGGAAGTACGCATTGTACTTGCCCAGCCAGAAACTGCTGTTTAAATGCTTCCGGACTACTCCATTTCTGCGTTTCTGGTTCCGGCTCGTACAGTAAATGTTGCTTGTTTCGGAGCGTACACGTCGTTCCGCATTTCGCATCGTACTTTCTCGCCCGGACGGACTGGCTCTCGGAGGGCTCTAGGTCAGAAGAAAATTCTACAGACAGCTCTCGGAGGGCTGTCCGACCTGGATCGAAATCGACCCCTTAATATTAACTGGAGTGGAAATAGTAAATTATATAGGTTTAGTGTCCAACACTTTCCCTAACTTAATAGTAACTGGAGTAGGAATAGTAAATCAATCATATTGAGTGTCTAGCACCTTTCCTGATTTAATACGAACTGGAGTGGGAATAGTAAACTATATAGGTTTAGTGTCCAGCAGCTTCCCTGACTTAATAGTAACTGGAGTGAGAATAGTTAATTAACTATGTTTAGTGTCCAAAACCTTTCCTAATTTAATACCAACTGGAGTTCGAATAGTAAATTGTATATGTTTAGTGCCAGCACCTTTTATAATTTAATAGTAACTGGAGTGGGAATAGTAAATAAGATATGTTTAGTGTCCAGCACCTACCGTGATTTAATAATAACTGGAGTGGGAATAATAAATTAATTATGTTTAATGTCCAGCACCTACCCTGATTTAATACTAACTGGAGTACGAATAGTAAATTAATTATGTTTATTGTCCCGCACCTTCTCTGATTTAATACTAACTGGAGTGGGAATAGTAAATGAATTATGCTTAGTGTCCAGCACCTTCCCTGACTTAGTACAAACTGGAGTGGGGATAGTGAATTAATTATGTTTAGTGTCCAGCACTTTTTTTTTATTTAATACTAACTGGAGTGGGAATAGTCAATTATATATGTCTAGTGTCCAGCATCTTCTCTGACTTAATACTAACTAGAGCTGGAATAGTACATTGTATATGTTTAGTGTCCAGCACCTTCCCTGACTTAATATTAACTGGAGTACGAATAGTAAAATATATAGGCTAAGTGTCCAGCACCATCCCTGAATTAATATTAACTGGAGTGGGAATAGTAAGTTAATTATATTTAGTATCCAGCACCTAACCTGACTTAATTCTAACTGGAGTGGGAATAGAACATTATATAGGTTTAGTGTCTACCACCTTCCCTGACTTAATATTAACTGGAGTAGGAATTGTAATATATATATAGGCTTAGTGTCCAGCACCATCCCTGAATTAATATTAACTGGAGTGGAAATAGTAAATTAATTATATTTCGTATCCAGCACCTTTCCTGACTTAATATTAACTAGAGTGAGAATAGTAAATTAATTATGTTTAGTGTCCAGCACGTACCCTTATTAAATACTAACTTGAGTGGGTGTAGTGACCGTGTTTTTGGCTCTATTTCTGAGTGATGGTGACTTTAAGCTTGCTACCATCCTGAATCCCTTGCCATGTGTTTGGTCCTTTTCAGGCCTTTTTCCAGACCTAGAAGCATAAACTAGAGGATAGCTGCTTTATATGATGATAGATCCCTTATTCATGACTCTAATCCATCTATTGCCTATTGGCTTTGACATAATTATGTGTCCTTTCATCATCCTACCTATAGTAGAGGGTGGATCCTGTAGTCCTGACTTTATATTACATATTGGTATGGTTTGTGTATGTACTCTGACAGAGCTAAGTGTTATTTCATCCTTTTCGGGCCTACAAGGCCCAGAACTAGAGAGACTCCATTTTGCTTTCTGTCCCTGCAGACTGAGATGCTTGCAGGGTAAAGGTGATGTTTTAGTTATGAGGTGTTGTTCACTTGGAGAGAACCGGTAGACTGCATTATTCTTTGTGTCGAAGACACCACAAAAGGCCGGCCGGCTGGGTGTGTGTCCTTGACGCGGAGTGGTGCAGGGATCTGATGGGCGGCAGGCTGATGGCTGGAACTTTCCATGAGGACAGAGCATTCCATATTAGTGAAGTTCTGAAGAGTCAGTCAGTCAGTTGGAGTTGGGGAGAGCAGTGAGTCGATGCTCGGAACAGAGAGAAGTCAGTTAATGCTTGGAGGGAGAGAAGTCAGTTGAAGCTGGAGAGAGAAGTGAGTTGATGTTTGCAGTCAGAAGCAGTTACTTATCAGAAGGAGTTGTGATCAGCTGGAGTCTGAAGTGATGCCTTTTGGAAGAGACTGACGTTATATCGTGGATTAGTCTGTGGGAGCAGCTGGAGTGAATTGGGCATTGGAGCTGGGATAATCAGACAGAGTGAAGAAACTAGTGGAGCGAACGGTTATCAGAGCGGCAGAAACTATTAGACTGAAGCTGGAAGGTGAAGACAGTTCGTGGGGGAGAGGAATCCAGTGCAGAGTGATCAGCGCAGATACGTGTCCAAGAGTGCAGGGGAGAATCTGAGACGAGCTAAGGCACAGACGAGAGAGGAACCCAGATGACAGCTAGAGCAAGACTTCATACTAATCAGGTGATATCTGTCCTGTTATATTAGTTTGCTTTACATTTAAACATTAACCTTGTCCCTATTGTATTGCTAATCCTTTTTCTTTCAGCGGTGTGCAGTATAATCCATTCTCTCTTTAGCTATTTACAGTCCCTGTTAGTTACATGTGGATGTGTTATAGTAATAAAGCTTTCCATTATAATACAGATCTGTGTATGTGTCTATTCCCTTTTTACTTTACAGGTTATGTGTTATAGTGCAGTATTATATTGTTATTGTTAATATTATAATAAAGGAACCCCAGTTCTTAGTGAACCAGTGTGTATATACTTCATTCTTATACAGTAAAGTTAGCCTTTCTTCTAGTCAGGTGCTGTTGCATGAACGGATGCTACCCCCGATCAGGTAAATGGTAACTGAATAATGAGGGAGAGAGGAACCCTTGAAATTGAGAATAAGTTGTACACCGTGTAATTCGGCCATTCTTGTGTGATCCATAACATTGTAGTATTGTACCTCTTGTGAATAGTGAGAGAAACTTCCCAACAGAGAGAGAGAGAGAGCTAAAGATATTTATAGGAAAGTGATTGTCGTTGTAAGGCGGCGTTAATGAAAGCACCAGGGGGGACACTGGTGTGTATACCCACAGGATTGTGGCTTCGGCATTAGAGAGAGCACCAGGGGGGATACTGGTGTATATACCCACAGGGTATTTAGTTACATATACTGTAAATTGTTAATAATGTTACTGGTTTCATGTGTTTTTAATACAAGTAGTTTTTGAAATTGTATAACAATATTTTAACATATAATAATACTTTTCAATTAATATTATTGATATATAAAATATTAATACCATTAAATATTACATGGCTTAATTTTATACACACATTTTTAATACTTATAGATTTTTTAACATGTATTACATTTAGTACATATTTCTAATAAATTTTGTATATAACATGTATACATATGGAATTATAATAATAATTATTATATGTTTTATAATATTTATTATTATAATTTTACAATGCACAAAAAATGTTACATCATTTTAAACATATATGCTGTGAATTATAAATATTTTAGAAAACATTTTAGCAATGTATTAATTATGTAATAACATGTTTTTAAAGCTATACATCATTTTTAATGTTTAAAGTAGCCACTTTTATTTACTGCTTGTACTTTGTAACCGCTCGTGTTTTTTTGTGTTATTTCAGAGGGGACAAGCTCACGGTTGGAAGCTGCATCGCATCAAGGAAGGTAAGTTTAATTTCCTTTATTTAAACTATACTTTTACTTTAATTTGAAGGTAGTTAGGTACTAGGTAGTGTGTGTAGTGTTAGGTTTTTGGAGTTGTGGTGTTTATTATGTGTAATTTAGATTTTAGAGATATGTTGATTGTTAGCTTTTGAGGCCTAGGTTAGAAATGTTTTAATATATGATAAAATGTGTGAATATGGTGTGAATAATATTTGTAATTGTATGTGTATGTTTGCGTGGGTGGGATTGTTCGTGTATTTTTTACAGGTTTTGGTCATGAGAAGTGGTGGTTATGAGAGGATTGCATTTTTTTGGGATTAAGGATGTGTGTATTAGTTTAATCAACTAATAATTATTTTACACTTCATTGATTTTTAGGGTTTTCATGGAGCGTTTCTTTTTTAAAACACTTTATCAGAATTTTTATGGTTTATCGTTTGTGGAGTTACGGACGGAGGATTACTTTTTGAACAGTTCCATTTTTTCATTCTTTGGGGGGATTTTTTTTGGTTCACCTTGGGGCCCATTAGGATGTCGGGCGGATCGCCACCACCATGAGGGAGGTGGGGATCTGCCTGCCACCCGCCCACCATCCATTTCCCCCCCTGCCATATTACTATGCCGGAGGGGGAGCGCAGCAGACGGAAAGACTGTCTGTCGCTGACCGGGGCAGAAAAGGTTTAATATGGTGGCGGTGTCTACCAGACACTGCCAGCCATATTAGTATGGCATTTGGGGAATGCTGCCACAGAAAGGCAGGCGGTCTTCACTTGCGGGCCACCATGGTGAAGGCGAGGTGGGGGGTACATATGGGGGTACCTGTGGTACCCCCCTGCAATTGCATACACAATGCAGCTTTGTGTATTCAAATGCATCACATATTTTTTTAGCATTGTGGCGGGCGGTGCTGAGAGCACCACCTGCCACAATGTTAAAAATGCAGTATGTGCTCATCACTGTGGCGGGCGCATCCTAATACCCCTCCCATAATCCGATAGGATGGCGGTCGGATTAATTTACAAGAGTTGAAATTTCCATTCTTCAGCTACGGAAACGGTAAGTTATTTTAATTATTTATTGGGGAGGGAAATGTTAAAAAATATAGTGTTTATGTGTTTTATATTTTCATATGTATAATTAATATGCCAATATATATTTATGATTTCAAAATAAATATATTTGACAAATTATTTATCTTTGTGAAAATATAAACATTTAGGGGCCGATTAGGATGGCGGACGGAAACGTGCTCCGTCCGCCGCGGAAGGTGGCAAGATACTCCGGACCTTGCCGCGGAAAAACCGCATTAGCGATTAGGATCAAATGTGACCGAAACGCCGACCGCGGCGGACGGAGCACAACAATCCCCGTCCGCGGCGGTCGAAGTACACCCGATTCCGCGGCATGTGGACGGAACCTACAAAACACCGACCGCCGCGTACGCACATGACCAGGAGAACAACATCCTCCCCCGCGATACCTGCGTACTTTCCGTGTCCGCAATTAGGATAACTCCGCAAGTACCTCGGTAGCCACCGCGATCCACGTCCGCGGCGGGAGCAATGCAATGAGAAACGGGGCACCACTGCGGAAGTCCAACATCCCTACAGTCAATCCAATGGCATACATACCGACAGAATCCATCACCAAACACAGCAAAATGGCCGACAACCCACCTGACACATCTAAACCAAACACAAGACACATTTACCCACCCCCAAAAACTGCATAGACCACACCTGACAACACACCCACCTATCACCTGACTGCCAATCAACATTCACACAGGGCCAACACACAGACTATAAATTGACTCCCACCCACTCCCGAAATCCTCTGCATCCCAGCATAGCTGACAGCAGGAGACAATACTTGACTTGACTAACAGCAAACTATTTGATTCAGACACATTACCCACACCCAAACACACCCTGCACACAAACACCCATCCACACCATACCCAAACAGCACACACCAGCACCTCCTCACCCCACACAAACACACCCCCCGAGCACCATGGCACCCAAAAAGAATCCTAAATTCTCCGACACCGAGCTCAAGGTAATGGTGGAAGAGATCCTTCGTGTGGAACCCCACATCTTCGGGTCCCTCGTGCAGCAGACGAGCATAGCTCGGAAGAACAGCCTGTGGGACCGTATCGTGACCAGGGTCAATGCCTCCGGGAGCGTTCCGAGAACCAAGGCTGACATCCAGAGGCGGTGGCACGACCTGAAGACCCGGGTGAAGTCTATTAGAGCCAGGAACTTCCGCCGGGCCAACCACACCGGCGGTGGAACCCCCCCCCGGAGCCCCTTCCATACACTGAGTGGGAGGAGAAGGTGCTGACCATCTTGCACCCTGACACCCTCGATGGACTTCCTGATGGAGAAGAGGCTGGTAAGTACCAACCAACCACCACAAACACAACAACACGGTGTGGGCCACACAACTCTGAAGACACATCCCACATACCCCAGCCTTGCATGCAGTCCACATACTCACCAACCTCAAAAGCACTCCTACAGGCCCCCATGTCCATAGAGAGGGTGGTGGTGGTGGGTGTGGTGTGTGAGGGGTCACTACTCCGACTTCCAACAGGCCCCCATGTCCATAGAGAGGGTGGTGGTGGTGGGTGTGGTGTGTGAGGGGTCGGAACTACAACTTCCAACAGGCCCCCATGTCCATAGAGAGGGTGGTGGTGGTGGGTGTGGTGTGTGAGGGGTCGGAACTACAACTTCCAACAGGCCCCCATGTCCATAGAGAGGGTGGTGGTGGTGTGTGTGATGTGTGAGGGGTCGGAACTACAACTCCCAACAGGCCCCCATGTCCTTAGAGAGGGTGGTGGTGGTGGGTGTGGTGTGTGAGGGGTCACTACTCCGACTTCCAACAGGCCCCCATGTCCATAGAGAGGGTGGTGGTGGTGGGTGTGGTGTGTGAGGGGTCACTACTCCGACTTCCAACAGGCCCCCATGTCCATAGAGAGGGTGGTGGTGGTGGGTGTGGTGTGTGAGGGGTCGGAACTACAACTTCCAACAGGCCCCCATGTCCATAGAGAGGGTGGTGGTGGTGTCTGTGGTGTGTGAGGGGTCGGAACTACAACTCCCAACAGGCCCCCATGTCCATAGAGAGGGTGGTGGTGGTGGGTGTGGTGTGTGAGGGGTCACTACTCCGACTTCCAACAGGCCCCCATGTCCATAGAGAGGGTGGTGGTGGTGGGTGTGGTGTGTGAGGGGTCGGAACTACAACTTCCAACAGGCCCCCATGTCCATAGAGAGGGTGGTGGTGGTGTGTGTGGTGTGTGAGGGGTCGGAACTACAACTCCCAACAGGCCCCCATGTCCATAGAGAGGGTGGTGGTGGTGGGTGTGGTGTGTGAGGGGTCACTACTCCGACTTCCAACAGGCCCCCATGTCCATAGAGAGGGTGGTGGTGGTGGGTGTGGTGTGTGAGGGGTTACTACTCCGACTTCCAACAGGCCCCCATGTCCATAGAGAGGGTGGTGGTGGTGGGTGTGGTGTGTGAGGGGTCACTACTCCGACTTCCAACAGGCCCCCATGTCCATAGAGAGGGTGGTGGTGGTGGGTGTGGTGTGTGAGGGGTCGGAACTACAACTTCCAACAGGCCCCCATGTCCATAGAGAGGGTGGTGGTGGTGTGTGTGGTGTGTGAGGGGTCGGAACTACAACTCCCAACAGGCCCCCATGTCCATAGAGAGGGTGGTGGTGGTGGGTGTGGTGTGTGAGGGGTCACTACTCCGACTTCCAACAGGCCCCCATGTCCATAGAGAGGGTGGTGGTGGTGGGTGTGGTGTGTGAGGGGTCACTACTCCGACTTCCAACAGGCCCCCATGTCCATAGAGAGGGTGGTGGTGGTGGGTGTGGTGTGTGAGGGGTCACTACTCCGACTTCCAACAGGCCCCCATGTCCATAGAGAGGGTGGTGGTGGTGGGTGGGGTGTGTGCCAATGCCGACTGAATGTCAACCACTAATACATGTACACGTCTAGGCAACATTACTCATCATCACATTCTTCTTTTGCAGGAGATCCCAATCTGACTGCCGCCATTGACACCAGGCCACCAGCATCCCCAAACTCCGAGCACTCATGGGACGATTGTGCAGCCACCTCCGGGGCAGAGGATGGTGCCGGACCAAGCACCCAGCCAGGGACCTCTGGCACGCAGGTCACACCTGCAACTACAACCACAACGGGCACTGGCATCACAACAACACCGGCGACTCGGACCTGCACAGCTGCCTCCAGCACCACCTCCACCACCACCACTACTACCACCACTTCTGCCCCTGCCACCCTGCCCAACCCCGCCGCCAACGCTGGGCCAGCGCCATCCCAGCCACGCAGGGAGACAGTCAGGCAACCCACCACTGCAAGGGCAGATCCTGCAGGCAGGAGCAGGGCGGAAAGAAGGGCTGAGGACACAACACTGAATGCTGTGCAACAGTGCCATGAAGCACTAGTCCGGGTGGAGGCGGGCTATGCACGTAGCCAGGAACATGCAGACCGGGCCCACCAGGACTTTGTGGAAAACACCACCATGTTGGGGGCCATCGAGAGGCGGCTTGGCCAACTGGTCGACATTTTCAGCGCCAGGGCATCCGCCAACACCACCCCCCCCCCCCCTCAAACAACGGCACCGGCCACAACACCGCCACCGCCGACTGCGCCCCTGGCGGCGGATGTGGTACCGGATTAGCCTGCGCCCCTAGCTGACCCCGTCCCGGCACAAAGACGGAGGGGCCGTCTGAGGAACGAAGTGGCCGAGAGCAGTGTTGGAGCACATGGCACACGCTCCAAGAGGAGCCGACAGTGACTCATTGGAGTACCTGAGGCTCCGATCCAACCTGGAAAGTATCCGGTCACACCTCCCACAGGCCTGCTGCATTAGGCACACACCACCCTATGTGGTGTCTGCACGGCCATTTCATCTACCATTACCTTGGACTGTCACTCCCCCACCCCTTCACTCCTTTGTAAATATGCACCTACCCCAATGCACAATCTGTAAATAAATACCACTTACTCACTCAATGATGTGTTGCCTCCATGTTTATTCACATGATTGCATCAGAAACAGACGTAACCAGGTTCAGGGATCCAACAGGTACAGAATCATGCCGCAACGGAGTGACCTAGGGAAACATAGAACCCGCAAACAGACGTTAGTAAACAGCATCACACTCATCCCAACTCACTGCAGTGCAACTTACAACAAACCACACACATCACTACACGAATGGCTGACACTACACACATCATGGAGGAGTGCATGTACTCATAAATGAAGACACACACACACATGCATACATCACATAACAAAACACATAGATGATCCCCAACACAATGACACTAGAGCAGCACACCGACACAGGGCATACACAAGCAGCACAAGAGGGGCACACTCACAGTCAAGGGAAGTAGCGTTCAATGAGCTGGCGCCTCTGGTCCACACCTTCCTCCTCACCACTATCCTCATCAGTCGACATGGGTGGGTCGGGAGGGCGAGTAACTTGCTGTTCATCTGGGTCCAAGATCAGTTCTATGTTATTTCGCACAGCCAGGTTGTGGAGCATGCAGCAGGCCATCACAATCATGCATACTTTGCCAGGTGCGTAAGGCAGGGCCCCTCCAGTCTTATCTAGGCACCGAAACCTAGACTTAAGCAGGCCAAATGTTCGTTCCACCACTCGACGTGTCCTACCATGGGCATCGTTGTATCGCATTTCTCCTGCTGTGGTGGGATTGCGAATTGGACTCAGAAGCCAAGGCCTGTTTGGGTAAGCCGAGTCGCCTGTGTATGTGGGAATTAGAGAGAGAGAGACATCAGTACCTGAACATGTGGCCACACCAAGCCACCCAGATATCACTCCAGTCACCACAGCATACTCACCAACAAGCCAGGCTTGTGCCGGACGCAGATTGGCCATCAGTCGTGGGACTATGCTGCTCCGCATGATGTGGGCGTCATGTGCAGAGCCAGGAAATCTTGCACACACATGTGAGATAATGTTGTCGGCCTGGCACACCACCTGCACGTTAAGGGAGTGGAAGTGCTTCCGATTCCGAAACACCTGCTCACGTGCCCGTGGCGGAATGATCGCAATATGCGTGCCATCAATTGAACCCACAACGTGTGGAATGCGACCCAGTGCATAAAAGTCTGCCTTGACCGCTGCCAACTCTGCCGCCTGTGGAAAATGTATGTACTCATGCTTGTACAGCATCATGGCTGTCAGTACATTCTTGAGTACCGTGCTGAACATGGCCTGTGACATTCCCCCGGCATGTCCTATAGTGTACTGGAATGTGCCTGTTGCAAAAAAATGGAGTGCCGCCATCACCTTTTGGGTGGGTGAAATTGAGCCTGGATAAGTTCTCCGCGGCTGCAGGTGACGAGACAACTTGTTCACAAGCTCCAGCAATCTACGTCGATCAAGCCTGAATTTCCGGATCACCTCCTCGTCCAACATGTCCTCCAGCACAGTATATGGGCGATGGACATTTTGAGCCCTCCTGTGTGGGAGTAAATGGAATGGAAGTCAATTCACATACAACGCATGTATGTGCAACTCACACACATGTCACCTCACTCTATCCAACATGTAATAGGCAGTGTACGCTTTGCTTATGTGTGACACCTCTGATTGTCACAACAACATGGATTGACGTAGCAATGTGCACCCACCAGCTACATGATGTGTTGCAACATGTCCAATGCACTCTGTTGCACCTCAACATCACTGCCAACAAGGCATGTGACATGACCCAAAAGTGACGGTCATTAGTGGCACACCGATGGGCATGGCATGGAAAACATGGGATAGAGCCTGAATTGTGGAGTCACGCAATCACGCACACAACCCTCATCATGCAGCTGCAGACAATTAAACATAGTGCATCGTGCATCGTCAGCTGACATGCACTCATTGACGCCGCCATGGCGGTGCACTGCTTCCGCTGTTGACGTCTGGCCATACGCGGCCCGCGTTCAACATTCCAATTGTCTGCACGTGCTAGACACCGGGACGGATGCTTCATTTGCAACAAAGTTGTAACAGTGGCGCCACCATGGCGGGGCACGTATTCGGCGGGGGAGGTGGAGGCCAATACAGCCATAAGCTGATGTCCATGCACATGACAGGTCATGACCCCCTTACAGTGACATTGCATCAGCCAGCCTACACCGGCCGGCCCAGCTCTACCCACTACCTAGGCCATGACCGCCGTTGCGGCCGTGCCAACTACCGCCGCTTCAGGCCCCTCCACTACCGCCGTGCCAGACCTAGGCCATGACCGCCGTTGCGGCCGTGCCAACTACCGCCGCTTCAGGCCCCTCCACTACCGCCGTGCAAGACCTAGGCCATGACCGCTGTTGCGGCCGTGCCAACTACCGCCGCTTCAGGCCCCTCCACTACCGCCGTGCAAGACCTAGGCCATGACCGCCGTTGCGGCCGTGCCAACTACCGCCGCTTCAGGCCCCTCCACTACCGCCGTGCAAGACCTAGGCCATGACCGCCGTGCCAGGGCCGCCAGGGCATGGCGGTAGTGGAGGGGGCCTGAAGCGGCAGTAGTTGGCACGGCCGCAACGGCGGTCATGGCCTAGGTCTGGCACGGCGGTAGTGGAGGGGGCCTGAAGCGGCGGTAGTTGGCACGGCCGCAACGGCGGTCATGGCCTAGGTCTGGCACGGCGGTAGTGGAGGGGCCTGAAGCGGCGGTAGTTGGCACGGCCGCAACGGCGGTCATGGCCTAGGTCTGGCACGGCGGTAGTGGGTAGAGCTGGGCCGGCCGGTGTAGGCTGGCTGATGCAATGTCACTGTAAGGGGGTCATGACCTGTCATGTGCATGGACATCACCTAATGGCTGTATTGGCCTCCACCTCCCCCGCCGAATACGTGCCCCGCCATGGTGGCGCCACAGTTACAACTTTGTTGCAAATGATGCATCCGTCCCGGTCTCTAGCACGTGCAGTTGCCGGTGTGTGAGCGTGACGGTCTGTGCAAGTGCAGCCAATGGGAGGTGTGGACATGGGCCACGGTTGGCCAATTGCAAGTACCGTATGGTGTTCACCGCAACACCAGGGCCAATCATTGGCCCAATTCCAAACACGCTCTCACGGCGGACCAATGGCTGGCGCCGTATGCCACTGACATGGCCACAGGGCCCTATATATGTGTGATGTGCAAAAGCAAACTTTCTACGATGACCACCGACTGCTGCCTGTGACCATCACCTCCACCTGCTGCTGCGGAGCTGACCACTGACTGCTGCCTGTGACCATCACCTCCACCTGCTGCTGCGGAGATGAGCACCGACTGCTGCCTGTGACCATCACCGCCACCTGCTGCTGATGCGGAGCTGAGCACCGACTGCTGCCTGTGACCATCACCTCCACCTGCTGCTGCGGAGCTGACCACCGACTGCTGCCTGTGACCATCACCGCCACCTGCTGCTGATGCGGAGCTGAGCACCGACTGCTGCCTGTGACCATCACCTCCACCTGCTGCTGCGGAGCTGACCACCGACTGCTGCCTGTGACCATCACCGCCACCTGCTGCTGATGCGGAGCTGACCACCGACTGCTGCCTGTGACCATCACCTCCACCTGCTGCTGCGGAGCTGACCACCGACTGCTGCCTGTGACCATCACCTCCACCTGCTGCTGCGGAGCTGACCACCGACTGCTGCCTGTGACCATCACCTCCACCTGCTGCTGCGGAGCTGACCACCGACTGCCGCTCTAGTGCCATACTCCGTGACCTTGCCATGTCTGGAGTCAAAGAGGTCCGGTCTCGTCCCTTCACCGCCGCGGAGCTGGATGTCCTCGTGGACGCTGTGCTACGCAACTACGGACGCCTGTACGGCGCACCCGGACAGGCGGTAAGTGTCATGGGGGATGAGTTGTGGTGCATGAGGTGTGATAAGGCACCTGGTCTCTGGGAAACTTGGCGGTGTGATGTGTGAACAACAAAAAAATCGATATGTGCATGGCTGCTGAGAGTAATGTGTTGCTCCTATCTGTGTGACTGGCCAACTGTCCCCTGACTTCCACCCTTTTGTCTCCCATCATGGTAGGTAAAGCTGCACCTTCGCAAGGACGTGTGGAGGAGCATTGTACGTGAAGTACGAGCAGCGGGGGTGTCCAATAGACGACATACACACTGCCACAAACGCTGGGACGACATTTCCAGACTGAGCAAGAATGTAGCGGAAGTGACACTAGGGCTGATTCCACGGACGGCACGTCTGGCCCGACGCTCAATGACCCCTCTCATGCACCGTATCATAGCTGTGACGCATCCTGACCTGTCCGAGCGGTTGCGTGTGGATGAACAGCAACGTGGCGGTAAGCTTACTGTCAGTGTATGTTGCTTGTGAGTGCAATGCATGTATGGTTGCCCACACACATTAGGGTCTTCCGTCTATCGTGAGTCTATTTCCAATGGCATGTTGGTGAGATTGCCACAGTTAACTTTTCACTTGCACATGCGGAATGTTGAGACGCCACCTGCTAAGCTGTTCAGTTGTCATGCACATGCTGTAGTGCTCCGTCACCCCTTGGCAACACTTGTGTGCTGATGTAGTTCCTCATGCCCAGTGTGCATGCTGTACATGTATTACGGCCAACGCCACAGAATTCCTGTGAGGATGACTGCTTGGGGTGGGCTGTGTGCAGGTTGGGGGATCGATGGACAGTGGCATCAGTGGCTTTAGGGATTCCGCAGCAGTACTGTACGTGTGTGTGCCCATTACTTGCACCCATTTCCTGTGCTTTTCAGATTTGGCAGAGGGCACTCAGCCACAGACGGCGGAGGTTACAGAAGGCAATGCATCCGGATCAGACGTCGCGCACACGCAGACTGACACCGAAGGGGCCAGCGGCGGAGAGGGGGACAGGACCGTCCCGGAGGACTCGCATGTGGAGACAACATCGTCATCAACTTCCGACAGTGTTGGTGAGTCAGCACTGTTGTCACAGACTGGGAGTGGACAACCTACACCTTCGGTCGGGACACAGCACACAGGGCCCACCCTGCCGGCAACTGCACCATGTACTGTTCGTGCACGCAGGAGTAGGGGGAGCAGAGTGGCGTTCGGTGTCGGCACCGCTGCCCCAGCCTCGGTGACCCAAAATTCACTTTTTGCAGAGGCTGTAGATCTGCTGCGACAGCTGTGTGTGGGCCAGACCAATATGATTAATGCATTCCAAGACCACGATAGGAAGTTAGGGCAGGTGGTGGCATTCATGGAAGGTATGCATGGTGATCTGGCTGGTGTACACAGGACACTGCAGTCATTGTCTAACAGTGTGTCGTCTGCCATTGCACAGTCGCATGGACTGGGTGGTACTTCTGTTCCACCATCTACAACTCAGGATGTGTCAGGGGGGAGTGAATTTTCTGATCTGGACTCTAATACAGGTTATTGCACTAGAAGCAGCGTCAGCCAGCACGTCAAGGCACGGAGGCCTCAGACCCCATCCCCTAGGTCAGGTAACTGTGTTCACAAGGACAACGTCAGATGTAGTGGAGTACACACACGTGAGGCAAAAGAGGGGTTGGGTGTAATGGCTACACATGCTGCACAGCCATCCCACACACAAGGTACTACCAGGCCAAGACTCACTCCCGCTTCCATTGACACTACCCTGTACGAGGACAGTGAGAAGACGAATACATCTATTGAGGGCTCGCATACTCCCAGTGCCAGGGACACTAGGAAGGAAGGTGCCACTCCCAAGGGCAGGGAAAGCAGGAAGGATGTAGGCACTCACAAGGGCAGGGAAAGCAGGAAGGATGTAGGCACTCCCAAGGGCAGGGAAAGCAGGAAGGATGTAGGCACTCCCAAGGGCAGGGAGCCTACGAAGGAAGGTGCCACTCCCAAGGCCAGGGACAGCAGGAAGGATGTAAGCACTCCCAAGGGCAGGGAGACTACGAAGGAAGGTGCCACTCCCAAGGGCAGGGACAGCAGGAAGGATGTGGGCACTCCCAAGGGCAGGGATACTACGAAGGAAGGTGCCACTCCCAAGGCCAGGGACAGCAGGAAGGATGTAGTCACTCCCAAGGGCAGGGATACTACGAAGGAAGGTGCCACTCCCAAGGGCAGGGACAAGAATAGTCACAAGACAAACGCACCTAAGAGGAGCACGGACAGTCCCAGGGGCAGGGACACACACGGGCAGAAGGGGTGTCCTGCTGATATGTACACCACAGACGACAAGTCTGCTGCCTGGAAGAGGGCACCATCCAGGGAACAGGGCAAGTCCACAGACTACAGTACTCCGACGGAAATGGAACATCCAAGGCCCAAGGACTCGCCCATGAACAGTGGCGCTGTCAGGGACAGGCATACATCACCCATAGTTGCTCTGAGACAGCTGTTTTCTGGCAAACGGAATACAGAAGACTCAGCAGTGGAGTCACCCCTTACCTCCACTCCCATCATGGCCCGTCAGGGACGGATGCAGGTGGACCCTGTCGTGGCATCCCCCATGACACATGTTGCAGAGCCCACAAGGCAGCCACACAGCAAACGACAAGCAGGCTCCAGCACGTCCCCAGAGACCATTCCCCCCCCAGCACATGCACCTCCCATGGTGGGTGACATTGCTTCTCAGTCCGGTCGACTTGTGAGTCCTGTCCTGTCCAGGGTGCAGGCACATGTCCAAAAGAAGCGTAGACACACAGCATTGACACATGCACAATCCGATATCGGCCAATTGCAACTATCCCCCGCTCCCAGAGCCACCCTGCCTCCTGGACCATACAGCCCTGTGGCTCATCATTTCAGTGGTCACAGTGGCGCTGGTGCAGTTGACTCGCATGTGTCTGTTAGTGGCAGGGTATCAGTCGAGACATGTCCTGTATCAGGTGCTGGCAGTGTATCTGGGTCTATGGGCCATGTGTCAGTAACTCGGGCTGTGTCGGTGTGTCACACTCCTGCATCAGGTGCTGGCAGTGTATCTGGGTCTATGGGCCATGTGTCAGTAACTCGGGCTGTGTCGGTGTGTCACACTCCTGCATCAGGTGCTGGCAGTGTATCTGGGTCTATGGGCCATGTGTCAGTAACTCGGGCTGTGTCGGTGTGTCACACTCCTGCATCAGGTGCTGGCAGTGTATCTGGGTCTATGGGCCATGTGTCAGTAACTCGGGCTGTGTCGGTGTGTCACACTCCTGCATCAGGTGCTGGCAGTGTATCTGGGTCTATGGGCCATGTGTCAGTGACTCGGGCTGTGTCGGTGTGTCACACTCCTGTATCAGGAGCTGGCAGTGTATCTGGGTCTGTGGCTCACGTGTCAGTCACTACATCTGTGGCTGTGTGTCACACTCCGGTTTCTGGTGCTGCCAGTGTGTCCGATGAGGGTACTTCACGCAATCCACCTGATAGTGTGCTGTAAGTTGCTGTACTGTGCCCTCTGATGTACCTGCTCTGGTGCCCACACTACCCTGTTGCTGTTCTGATACTGATGTACTGCATCTGATGTGCCTGCTCTGGTGTCCACACTGCCCTGTTGCTGCCCTGTTGCTGTTCTGATACTGATGTACTGCATCTGATGTACCTGCTCTGGTGTCCACACTGCCCTGTTGCTGCCCTGTTGCTGTTCTGATACTGATGTACTGCATCTGATGTACCTGCTCTGGTGTCCACACTGCCCTGTTGCTGCCCTGTTGCTGTTCTGATACTGATGTACTGCATCTGATGTACCTGCTCTGGTGTCCACACTGCCCTGTTGCTATCCTCATACTGATGTACTGCATCTGATGTACCTGCTCTGGTGTCCACACTGCCCTGTTGCTGTTCTGATACTGATGTACTGCATCTGATGTACCTGCTCTGGTGTCCACACTGCCCTGTTGCTGCCCTGTTGCTGTTCTGATACTGATGTACTGCATCTGATGTACCTGCTCTGGTGTCCACACTGCCCTGTTGCTATCCTCATACTGATGTACTGCATCTGATGTACCTGCTCTGGTGTCCACACTGCCGTGTTGCTATCCTCATACTGATGTACTGCATCTGATGTACCTGCTCTGGTATCCACACTGCCCTGTTGCTGCCCTGTTGCTGTTCTGATACTGATGTACTGCATCTGATGTACCTGCTCTGGTGTCCACACTGCCCTGTTGCTATCCTCATACTGATGTACTGCATCTGATGTACCTGCTCTGGTGTCCACACTGCCCTGTTGCTGTTCTGATACTGATGTACTGCATCTGATGTACCTGCTCTGGTGTCCACACTGCCCTGTTGCTGCCCTGTTGCTGTTCTGATACTGATGTACTGCATCTGATGTACCTGCTCTGGTGTCCACACTGCCCTGTTGCTATCCTCATACTGATGTACTGCATCTGATGTACCTGCTCTGGTGTCCACACTGCCCTGTTGCTATCCTCATACTGATGTACTGCATCTGATGTACCTGCTCTGGTGTCCACACTGCCCTGTTGCTGTTCTGATACTGATGTACTGCATCTGATGTACCTGCTCTGGTGTCCACATTGCCCTGTTGCTGCCCTGTTGCTGTTCTGATACTGATGTACTGCATCTGATGTACCTGCTCTGGTGTCCACACTGCCCTGTTGCTATCCTCATACTGATGTACTGCATCTGATGTACCTGCTCTGGTGTCCACACTGCCCTGTTGCTATCCTCATACTGATGTACTGCATCTGATGTACCTGCTCTGGTGTCCACACTGCCCTGTTGCTATCCTCATACTGATGTACTGCATCTGATGTACCTGCTCTGGTGTCCACACTGCCCTGTTGCTGCCCTGTTGCTGTTCTGATACTGATGTACTGCATCTGATGTACCTGCTCTGGTGTCCACACTGCCCTGTTGCTATCCTCATACTGATGTACTGCATCTGATGTTCCTGCTCTGGTGTCCACTATGGCCATGCTCCATCCTAGACTGTGACTTTGCTCCGAATCTGCGTAAATAAAATGGGGATTAATGTGTCGTGCTTTGTCAGAGTCATTCTTGCGTGTGTGATGCTGGTGTGGATTGGTATTTTCTTGGGGGCGGTGGGTTCTGCTCAGGACCCAAGTCCTGCAAAAAGAAGTGGGGGGACGCTGACATCACGACAGGAAGTGACGACACAAAAGGTGGCTTCCACTCAGTTGCAGTTTATGGTTATCATGCTCCCTGTTAAATTGGTGGGGGGACGCCGTCGACCCGCGTGGTACCCCGACTTGTGCCCTGCTTCTGCTACGTGTCACTCTCCCCTACCTGGGTCACGGCCCTTGGAGGCGTAGCCGTACACAGGCATTTGTGCATTTTGGGACTTGTCACTCCCCCCTCCCTACGTCACCGCCCTTGCCGGTACTCCTCTCCAGACAGCGAATGCTTAGGTGCCTACCTGCGTCGTCGTCGATGGTGGGCCAAGACGAGGACGTACTGGATCGCGTAGAGTATCGGGTAAGCCTGTAGTGCAGGGTCCATGTCGGCGTGCGGCTCGTGGTGGGTATGGTCGCTGTGGAGCATCCGCCGTGTTCAGGCAGGTTGTTTATCCGCAGCGCTTTTATGTGTGTTTTCCGCCATCTTGATTTGGAGGTCGGTCCTAGTCGTCAGTCCGTACGGCGGAGTCTCTGGTAAGGTTACGTCCGCCGCGTAGTTGGGTGTGGTGGTGCGGCGGACCTTGTTCTACCGCCGCGGACGGATTTTGGCACGTATTTCGTATCCTGATTTGGCGGTCGGAGTGTCCGCGACGGGCGCACGGAAAATAGGCCTGTTCCGCATACTCAGGGTCTGCGGAGGCACTTCCGTCCGCTATCCTAATGACCCCCTTAATGTATATATTTGTATTGATTTTGGAGAAAAGTTTTTAGAATTTTTTGTGGATTTTGTAAGTTAAAGTAGGCTTTTGGCTATTGTGTTTAGGCATTATAGGCCTCTTGTTGTTGAATATAGCCTGACTTTATATTGTAAGTATTCAAACATTTGTTTAGTTTGTTTGGTCAGTTTGGGCCCTATTTGTGTTACAGATTGCGCCATTCTTAGCTGTTTGTAGCTCTGTTCTTTTTTGAGCGATAGTAGGAGTTTGTGTAGAGTAGGTGGAGCTCTGCCTGTTGTTGCTTAGAAGGCATTATGCCATTCCTCAACATCATTGTTTGTTTTTGCCTCTTTATTTAGTGTGCTGTGGTATACATTCCACCATGGAATGTGATATTTAGGTTGCCTTCTGTGTCCTGATCTGTGGAGTTTTCCCACCAAGGTATCTTCAAAATAGTCTAGATGGTGATTTAATTTTTGTTCATTTTGTTGATAGTATGGACTTTCTATCAATAGGTTGTAGTGTTTGGCCATGTTAGTAACTGGGACGTAGGCGAGTGCTATACATTTTTTAAGTTGATATGCAAAGGAGCTATTTGTCACATATTCAACACTTGGGGGCCCATTACCATGCTGGACGGAAAAGGTGTCCCTCAACCGTGCTCACGGCAAAAATCCACCCGCATCACCCTCGGCATCTCCGTCGGTCCAATCATGATGCAATGCACAGAAAATCCTACCACGGGGGATGGAACTCACAAATGACCGTCTGCCATGCTTGGAAAAGTTGCTAATCCGACCGCAGCGGACGGAGAAAGCAGTTAAAGGAACTAAAAAGGCTGCTCCTGTCACAGAATGACCGCATGGCCAATTATGATGAAACCGTGGAGCTGGAGGACAGAGCATTGTGTACCGATTTCCTTGCTCGCACATAGAGCCAAATGAATGGCGGTAGTAACAAACTGAACAACTACAAAGTGTGCCTGCACTCGACACTGCCCACAATCACATCCCACAGGCCACAATGATACACCCCAAATGTCCATTGGCAATGTAAGCCATGCCCAGCATGGGAAAAACACCTGGAGGATATCACACATGTGGACACACCTTCATACCACAGCATAAAACCAACCCTTTCCTGGACCAGCACCCTTTGCACACCAGATACCGGCACAGAGAGACAGGGCACTATTTACACAAACAACACAACATCACATACACCCATCTCCACACAATACCACTTCCCATTCCTTGCAACCTGCAACTTTCTCGCATGTGCACTAGAGCCAAAAGGAAAATGCCTAAATTCCCTGACACTGAGCTGAAAGTGATGGTAGACGACATACTGATGGTAGAACCACATTTGTGTGGAAGCCTGGTCCAACACACCCCACTTTTGTGCAAAACCCAGATGTGGACAATGATCTACAAAAAAGTCAATGCTGCAGGGACCACCCTATGTACTGTCAAAGCCGAGCTCACCTGAGTTTCTGTTCAGTTCTGATGGAGGTTGAAGACAGTCCGACCCCACCCTGAAACGGCTTGTTCAAGCACACTAGTTTTAAAACAGTGTACTAAGAACCAGAAGCTCAAGGGAAGGGGGGAAGTGGATAAAATAAAACAAGAGAGACAACACCGTTCTTGCGTTTCCACTGTAGAAGAGCTGCCAAAATCTGCGGCCCTCTCTGACTTCTTTAGAAACTGGTGCCTAAAGAAACATAAACAAAGAACAGATAAGTGCAACCTATCCCTAAATGTGTTCCTGACTAAATCTTAATCTTATTAGAAATTCTCTTCTAAAAGTACTTCTTGGATCCTGGTCTCAAGCTTCCAGGATTGGAATGTGTTACTGTTTTGGGATGTGCTTTCTATTACTGTAAAACTTCTGTAAAATCAAACAAATATCATTATCTGAATTACCAACGTCTAACATTCACCCTAATATAACTAAAGCCTAAATTCTTAATAGAAAACTAACTTTTCACACATTTCCAGACTTTTTATAAAACAAAGACTGTACTTTTACATCAAAATACAGCATGTAATTTCTGCAAGTCCTTGATTTACTGTTTGCCTTGCTGTCAATGGTTTCCTCTGTTCGATTCTTAAAAAAGTTCCATGTAAAATATTGTTTATTTCACAAAGTTCCACAAAGTATTCTTGTAACAAAGGGTTTGAACCACAAAGTTCGTGGGAGATATCTTGTTCCAAATTGTCTTTACATGAATCCAGAAATCGCTGATAAAGTTCTTTCAGGTAATGAAAGGTTTTGGACTTACTTGTTGCTGAAAAGGGATACTGATTAGCCTAACCTTGACCTCTTTCTCTTTTGCAGGTCGATTGCAGTGGACAGAAGAGAGGCTGAGGTAAGAAGCAGCCTGAAGCCAGAAGAAGGAAGAGCCAGAACCCGGGCCCGTTGAAGTCAATGAAGGTCTGGAGAGAGCAGGAGTGCCAGCGCCGAAGGATCTGTTCTCAGGTAAGTGGGAGGTAGACGAGCACAAGCACTGGGTGAGGCTCAGGGGCTGCCTTTTATAGACAGGGCTGGGTGTGGTTTGAAGAGCTGAGTGTGGTTTGAAGAACTGGGTGGGGTTCTCACAGGCAGGTGTGCAGAGCTTCAGTTATTATGCTAATGAGGTGAAGTAACACATGGCCTAGAGAGGAGTGTTCTAAATAAGACTTGGTAAAAGCAAGGTCCAATGTTTTCTAAATGAGCCTTAGTAAAAGGAAGGTCCATTGTGCAAACAAGACAGCAATGTCCAAACTTGTAAATACATTGAACAACATACACAGAAGTTTTGGGGATGGGCTGAGATAACAAGAAAGGCTTTCAGTAGTATTTTTAAAGAGAGCTATTACAGAGACCACTAGTGCAATGAGAGGGGACATGCTCTTTGCTGTGCACAAACCGTAACAGTGACATGAAAAGGTGGTGGGTCGACCGCAAGGTCTGGGTCAAGCATCAGGCCCAAAGGAACCACGAGGATGCCCATAGAACTGGTGGAAGCCCTAACATACCACCAGTAACCTTCACTGAATAGGAGGAGAAGGTGCTTGCCATACTGCATCCCGAGAGTCTCACAGGAATTGAGGGGGGAGTGGAGGCTAGTAAGTACAAAAAAAATGACCACATCCGACTGTAATGAACTGTAGTGCACAACAAATGAGCCTCAATTGGTAGACAAAATCAAACTCATGTGCAATGCATACTGTCAACATGAATGTCTCATAAGGCTAGCAGTTTCTTCCTCTGCTACACTTAACAGGTAGGTACCATCTTACTCTGGAGTGGGTTGTTGGGACCTGACAGCAAGACCATAACTCCCACAAGACCCTCTGTCTTCCCTTCCAAACAGCAGGGAGGTATCTGACCACCACATCCTGCATTTGTGAGCCAACTCTGTCAAGCTGCATAGGTTGCAGCCAGTGCAGACACAGAAAATACCATTGAGAGTTCACATGCGTCACAGTGTCATTGATGAAGTCACATCTAACTGCAAAGCACAACTTCGATCCCTCACTGTCCCCACCACCACCACGACTCCCACAACAGCTGCAACAACAATGCTGACCCCTGTAGCACCGACCTGTGTGGCAACCACCTCCACCATCACCACCGCTGCCTCCAACACTGTCCCTGTGCCAGTTGCATTCTACACAATCAGGTAGCCTCGGGTTGCTAGAGACAGTGTGCGGTGGCAGCGCCAGGCACTGCCAGAGGTTCGTAGCAGCAGGGCAGGTTGCAGGACAACTGGGGGACAGTCACAGGAGGACAATGAGACAGAGGCCCAGGCCACCATACAAACTGTCCTTGGTGCATACCAGCAGAACCAGGGACAGATGTGCCAGGTCCTTGACGAACTGCGTGAACTCCTCCTTCTGCAGATGTCCATTGACACTCGTTTGGGACAAATTGCTGAATACATGGGCCAGCTTGTGGGTGTCCTGAGGAACATGCATTCAACAGGGAGGGGTGAGTCACATCACAGCATTTTTTCAGACACCTCCGATCATGCAGCAGGTTTCCACCAGGCCAAACGGCATACAGGGCGTCCAAAAAAGTCCCAGGGAGGATCATGTGGCAAACCAATTCTCAGAGCCAACGTTAATGTCACCAGTGTCACACCGAGCATTGGCTTTGCTCTAAATCCGATCCCACATTGCCACAAAGATGGGAGTATACTGTTAAACTGTTGAATCCCACCATTGTGTGTTCTACTTGAACAATCCATGTACCATCACTTTCAACTTCAACCCTCACCTATCACACATTTACAAATAAACACAAATCACACCTGTATGCCTTTGTATCAAGATGAAAGTTTTATCATATTAAGTAGCATGTTAACTCACATTTCAATGTATCATGAGAAGTGAATGCGACAATCCATTGATAGAGTAAAGGAAACTGGAACGACAAAAGGAAAAGGCAGTGATTTAACATACGATGCAGTACAGGAAAAGCACTGCCCTAGGCAACACAGGCCAAATCTATGTACCAACTGAAGTTATCTTCCCCTGAATGAGCACAACTGCTACGGACACAGGGTAGGCATCACGTGTATAGGAACTGTTGAAGAATGTGTTCCTTGCTGTAGCAATGTTCTCCTCACTCCCCCATATGTGATTGTGGATATTCATTCATGGCCTATCATTCCTACCTACAGCAAAAGCATACTTCGATCAATGTGCAGGCACAATGGGCTTCTTTCTGGACAAGTAGTTGCTCCCACATCTGACCGGAGACCTTCCAATTCCAGGTGTCTTGACCGCCCCACGCGATTCACTCACTGCTGAAGACGGCACTGCCACTTTTTTCTCGAGGAACTGACACAAATTATTGATAGCGTCTGACACTGAAAGGCTGTTGCACACTTTTTTTTAACTTGTGGACTCTGGCCTTGTCCCTTTGTTTCATGCTATTTCTGGTATCCTACCGGGTGTCCCATTTACATACTGCATGTAGCGATTTTAGATCATTACTTTGGCTGTACATCTGAGAGCTGGTTCTGAGATTGCTCTCACGCCATGTCTGACCGTCCAGTTGTCCAGGGCAACCCCCGTCAGTTGCAACTGTATCGTGACTGCATGCAGCTTTTTTTTGGATGTGTCCCATTAGCTGTGCTACACATCAGTTATAAGCTAACTTTCTGCTATGCCTATTTCATCTGCGTGCAACCAGTGTTCATCTGTCACGGATGCCCCTTTCACTGGCCCATGGATATCTGCCTTTCCAATACATCCCTTGCTGCCTTGGATCATGAGCTGTGGGTGAGTCCTTTGTTAGTCCATGACCAGGACCGCTTCGGTGATGCACATTTATGGGGTGCCTTTCAATGTGTCAGACAGGCTGACAGCTGCGCCTGTGCACAATGGCTTCTGTGCCATGCCTACATCAAACCCGCCCAGGTTGCGTTGGGGTGCTCATTTCAACCTTGTTGTGTTCCTTCACACTGCTGGATTGGATGGTGGTGCTTTTTGCTGAAGATGATTTGGATCCTCTTTCGGAACTGATTGCCTTTGAAGCTGCTCGTGCCTTCTTGAATTCGTAGCTACTTAACAGCAACAGGAACTGTTGGTGACTAATTCAATATCCTTTTTTCTTTTCCATGCCTACTGACAGGAATTTCCATTCAGCTCTCTGACTTTTGCCCTGTCTGCATTAGCTTTGACTCTGCTGACCTCTGCGGTCTGTTTCGCTTGGTACCACAGAGCTGAGCAAAGGTAGGCTGTCATCTATCCATTGTTGACACTGTCGACTGGCATGAGCCCGGCTTACATTATGCAGCTGTAGCGCACGAATATTACATGGCGTAGTTGTTTTGCAAGTACCTTAGTATATGTCTGTCACATGAGAAGTGTCTGCAGAGCTTGTTCTCGGCGTTGTCTAGGAGTACTGTCTGAAAAATCTGTCCCTGGTCGGAGAACATTGTACCTTGCCATTCTGTTCTGGTCTGGCCCTAGCACCCCAACTCAACAAAGTGTCACAGCTGTTAGAGAACACGGATGCCTTTTAGATGTCATGGGAAGGCAGGCTTGATGCCCCACACATGGAGAGTCATCCATCCAGTGATGAGAGCGACTCAGCACATGGGATGTCCATTCCACAATGTATAGCCTGAGGAATGGAGTCTGCTGACAGAGCCCAGAAACCATGTAAATCCCATTAAACTCCTTTCTGCAAGGAGTGGGGAGATATGCTTGTGGGTCTCCATCCAGAGGGATTATTGATGTGATATCTTACTTCATTTGATATGGATGTGTCACTACGGCAACTATTTTTGTACTCCTGCATTCTCAGCTTGTTGTCGCACGTATGTTGCATGTTTTGACACTGTAGTAAAAAATGCACATTTCAAAGCGCTTCTTGTCTTCAGCTTATCTACTTGTGTACAGGCGCATGAATACCTCTGCGTGAGTAGGAGAGATAGTGGGGCACTATAGCAATTGGTTCCTGTGCTTCTGGGTGCTTCTGGGCACTCAGTCTCTGCCTGGCCAAGTTCTCTGATCATGCGCATAGTCCTGTATAAAATGCCAGCAACAAATCTCAAATCTGTAACGCAACAGCAAGGCACGCAGACACAGTCATAGTCGCTTGTTCACTTACACTCAGCGGAAGTAGTTGACAATGAGCTGTTGACGCTGGCCAATGCCTTCTTCCTCACCGCTGTCATCATAACTGGGCATGTGTGGGTTGGGAGCGGGGGGCTGCTGCTGTTCATCATCATCCAGAATCAGAGGGATTCTGCTGAGCAAGGCTAGGTTGTGTAGCATGCAGCAGGCGACTACCGTCTGACATGCCTTCTGTAGTGATTACATAAGTGCACCCCCAGTCGTGCCCAGGTACCTAAATCTTGACTACAGCAGTCCAAAAGTGTGCTCCACCACACAATGTATCCTCCCATGTGTATAATTGTATTGGAATTCCCCCGGCAATGTTCGATTCTGCAGTAGGGACAGCAACCACAGACAATTGGGATACCCAGAGTCACCTAGTAGTGAGACAAACATGCAAACAGTGTGATTTAAATATGTGAGGGGAGCAGCATTTCATACATTCAGGACACTCATTGACACAGCCCACTCACCAACAAGCCAAGCCCACTCGGGCTACAGATTGGCCATCAATTGGGGTATGGTGCTGTTCCTCAAGATGTGGGAGTCATGTGACGACCCAGGATACTTTGCACACATGTGGGAGATGATCTGATCTACCTGGCATACCACGTGCACGTTGATGGAGTGGTAGTGTTTGCGGTTCCTATAGATGTGTTCACTTGCCTGTGGCAGAACAAGGGCAATGTGGGAGCCATCAATGGCTCCTAATACATTTTTAATGCCTTCCAGGTAATGGGACTCCTCCTTCACAGCTGCCAATTCATCCCTCCTCGGGAAGTGGATATGTCTGTTTTTGTCAAGCATCAATGCCGACAGGATGTCACGCAACTCCATGCTGCACATGGGCTGTGACATCCCACCGGCGCTGGGCACTGTGTACTGGAAAGACCCAGTAGCAAAGAAATGCAGTGCACCATACCCTTCACTGTAGCAGACAATGCAGACGATATATTATTTTGGGCTTCAAATGGGGATCCAAATGGGCACATAGGTACTGTAGTGTAAGGCGGTTCAAACAGAATTTCCGAATGATTTCGATGTCCTCCATCGTCGTCAGGTCGGGGACAGGGCAAAAGGTGGGTGGCCTCCTACTACATATGTCAGGGTAAAGAAGCATAGGCTAATTTATAGATGAGATGTGGTGAACAGCTTACACAGAGACTCACACAACCACAGCATTGACAGGACTCATGGGCAAGTCAAATGTACAAGTGACCTGCATTCAGACATTGTTATTCTTCACTCACTCGACATACTGACACTACGACATCCAAAGAGGTTGATTTGTATGGCATATAGTACACTGCTTCATAAAGGATGAGCTAACCTGTGTTTAGTTGGCATAGCACTTGTGTTTCCCAGTATCAGTGCTGAGTTGCATGTAGCTGCTGTCACTGCAAGAGCATGAGCTTTAGTCCCAAAATATGCAACAACATTATGGAATGAGGGCAGTGAGTGTCATCTGGACAGCGCAACATGGATATATAGTACAGTGAACAGAGACATGTGGACATTATGGGGTCAGTCCTGCATGAGTGTGTGTATAATTTGCATAACAGACATTGCAAAGTTCACCAGAATGACTCACAAATGCACATGGATTACGTATAAATGCCCACGCGGCTGACAATGACCGATAATGTCAGGCAGAACTATGTCTGTTTGTTTCACAAGTGCACTCCTATGACATACGTGGGAACATTTACAGGCAATGGCAGCACCAGTACATGTGTTGGGAGTGCTAGGGATTACAAATATGTCTGATTTGCAGACAATGGACACCTCTGATTGTCTGCCTACGTCACTGGCCCTTCACAAGTCGACCCCTGGCCATGAGATGCCAGTCAGATGTCAAGGGAAATTCAAGCGATGTACATAGGTTGGATGTTTCATTACACAATATTGGTACAGTGCGAGTGACCTTTGTCCTTTTTGACTCCTTCCTTCATTTCAGTCCATGCTGACCACGAGGTATAACTATGTATGTAATTTCACTCTCCTTTTCTTAGACATACCATGCGCGTGAAGACTTGACTCAAAGGTCACACTCTCTCATACCTTCACAGTGCAGTGATCAGCTGATCACTGTTCTAGTTGTCTGATATACCAGCCACTCCCAGAGGGCTCGCTTAACTCCCACCACACAGCCACCCAGCTCAGGCATCACTGGACATGTGTCCCTGCCAACAAATGGGGCCTGCTGCACATGTCCTGAGCCAGTTCTCCCATACAAGTACAGTGTCTGTGTGGCTACTTTATATGCATGTGTGCCTCGTGCCCCACAACATTACACATGGGTTGCAACAATCACCGTAGGTAAATTAGTTGTGATATGTGATGCAATTCGCGTGGCGACAATGCTAATGCAGCATGTGTTTGCATGAGCTTTAGCTGGCATCCGCAGTGATGACATGCATTTGCCCCGATTGAATGTTGCATGATTGCGGTTGCAGCTTCCTGGGCCACTGCGGTGTGGCAGACACTATGCAAATGAGCCCTCAGGTGAAGTGAGACTTTGGGTGGGCCTCGCACTTTGCATTTGGCAGGTTGCCACATTCATCGTGGTCACACCACGCTTGCTGGGAGTTGTAGTTGTTCAGGGGTTGCATGCGTGGGGATGATTGGTACGTACCTCTGCTGTTGAACGCGGCAGCATCTTGTCTGCCAGTGGTGCATCAGGTAGAGCTGCGGGAAGGCCTGTAGTGCAGGATCCATGGCGGCACCAGTGGTTTAGATGGGCACTGTATCAGCTTTTCCTCTCCGTTATTGTGTTTCCGCCATCCATGGCGTAGTGTTTTTTACGCAGCAGTGGGAAGAGCAGTTTGCAACATCGTAATGTGGTTGCAAGACAGAACGTGTTTCCGCTCGCCAGTCTTGCTCTGTTGGCTCTGTCCGCCGCCCTTGCATATGCAAAAAAGCGGCAGAAGTGAAATGGCTTCTGTTGGACCATTGTAATTTGGTGGCTGCAATGCGCCTGGAGTGGGAAAATGAAAGTTTTCCCCCACCAGCGCGGATGGACTTCCGTCCGTCATCTTAATGAACCCCTTAATGTTGATTTCTGAAGGTGTCTCCAAAAAATTGGTTAAAATGATAGTAGTAACCCTGAACTGCTGTGTGTGGGTAGGATTTTAGGATTGCATTTATCATTGTCTGCTCAAAATCAATATTTTTTTTTTAAATTTTAGATAGTAGTTCTATATAGGTGGAGTTTTGTTTATTTGGTAGTAAGGTGTAGAGAAAAGGGATGTTAACATTTTGGTATAGTGGATGGACAGTATATAATTGAAAGAATGGTTTGGGACATATTTTAAAAGTCCCGTCCATCATTCAAGTTTCTGACTGTTGGAGTTTTACTTAATTCTTAGCAGTTACAAAAATAATTATTCTTTTATCCTTAAATTTGTTGTCATAAAGAAGAAATGGCTCTTCATTAAGTGTAATTGAGAGCTCTGGGGGAAGCAAGGCCTGAACATCACATAGTGGCTACATTGTGACACCTTCATTTCAAGCCTTGATGTACATTTGATTTTGCACAAAAACTACATTTCTGATCTAACGGGTATTGCAAACAAAGTAACACTCCTGCACTCTCAGTGTCTGTCATGGTCAGGCAAAGCTTGTGGAACGTGTCCATGGAAAACTGTAGGGAACTTGGGATAAGTCTGTCAAAATCAGGGCCTAAAGGTGGACGTCAGCTATAATTCTCCAGATCAAGAGCACAGCTGTCACATAACTGTCCCTGCACAGCATATCATTTGGGGTTTGGTTGGGTATTTTAGGTAATAGTTTTAATTGAATTTCCTTTAATTCTTTATTTCTTAGTGCATTCTTCACACTGTTCTCTAATTGGTTTCATGTTTTGAGAAGTTTCTATAGAGGAGACATACATTTTAAATATATATATTAATTATTTATCCATGATAAACGGTTGTTTTGAAGACTAGTAGTTGTTTAATATTATAAATGGCATTACTTACTTTCTGAAGTAGCAAATAGATTTTTCCTTAATGAAGTCATGTGCTCTGGCACCAATCCGGTTAATGTTTTGTTCTTTATTTAGTGTTTAATTAATTGTTTAATGTGACTGGTTTATTTTAATATTGTGTGTATTTCATTGGTTGTTATTTATTGTATTAATTGTTTTGGTTGTTGTGCTCCATATATGGAAAACGCTAAATAGGCGTCAGTTAGTCCTTTTTTAAAAAACAGATTTAGTCCATTAAATGTATATTATATTGTATTATATTGTATTTGATGTCAAATAATGTGTTCCTATTATGTATTTATCATATTTAAATAGATATTAATAGTGTATTGATAATATATTGTAGGATTATATATGTGTATTTATTTAAAATAGGCTGTATTTGTTTTATTTTGTATGCAATATATGTTTATTGATAAAAATGTATTTTTGGTTTTAAGTTTTGCTTGTTGTAACTGTTTTTAGGATGTCAATATTTTTTAATGATATTATTGCTGTCTATATTATTATAATACTTTTTTTTACATGTTGTATGTTTTTCAACTATGTTCGATATTTTAGATAACGATATTTTAGTGTTCGATAATACTGATATCGATATAAATGTTTGATGATATTTTGGTGTTGATATTAGTGTCTTTTTCTAATTAAGTATAGGTTGTTGATATTAGTGTAATCAATATTTTTGTGTTGATAATATGGTAGGTCAATATTGTGTCTGTCAATATTATGTCAGTGATTTGTTTACATGGTGATCTATGTTAAGTAAAAGTGAAAATGAAATGTATATAGTGAGGGTAGTGTTTTTCTTTAAACATGGTTTGTTCAAAAATGAGAAGAATAGTGCAGAATGCCTCAAGAGTTCTTGTGCCAGCTTCATTTCAACTATAACTTTTGCTTTAGATATGCTGACTATATGTTTTACAAGCAGGAGAAGTATTTCAGAAGTGACGCAGGTATCCCATTCTCAAAAGGTTTAAAAATGTTAAAATGTTGTTTTCCGTTTTTTAAACTTACTGATGCATATGCACGCTCAGTACCAAACCAATGTATGTTTCTTGAACGTCATGTATACAATTACATATCAAGTGAGATACCTAGATTTTATTCACACATATCTCAGAAGAAAAGCTATATGTACATTAAAACAGGTAGTTTGATACTGACAGAAGGAGATAACCAATAAGTCAGGGATATAGTAACAACTGTTGTGTATTTAACAGCAATGACGTTACTTTCACAGTCAGTCAGGCAGTATTAAGGCACTCATACAATCACTCAGCCACTATTGAGGCAGTCCTCAAATCAGAGATTCACTATCCATGGAGTTATTCGATTACCCAGACACTACAAATGTACTCCTGCAATCAGGCAGGCAGAAATGATATAGTCATTACCATGCAGGCACTATCCATACATTCAACCTATCACCTTGTACTAACTATTGACTTTTGCAATTAACAAGGCTGTAACTATGCAATCATTACAACATTTTCACTGAACCTATGCAACCATCTAAACACTGTGTCGGAATCCATCCGCCCGACTCGGTCAGAATACAATCCGCCTGACTGATTACGATGTTCGCTGTCAGAGGGGAAATAGTTCAGATATTCCAAATCAGTTCTGACTGGCTCTAGGAGAATCTGTGTAGGTTGGAGCTGAATCGTACAGCTCAACGGACAGCATTTCTGACCGAATGATTACGATGTCGGATTGCAACAGCCTTTCTGACTTGGTCTGTTCGACAACTAAAGGCTGTCGAATCTGACTTTGGGGGCCCCTAGCAAAGGCTCCTTCATACGGAGGCCTCCTGTTGGGAGCCCCCTTTAAAACCCTGCACTGTGTGGCAGGCACCATTGGATGCCAGAAACAGGGTGCACAGTTTTTAGCAGACACCTATTTTCCCCATAGGAGCCTGTGTTGGTAGTCGGAACACGGGCTCCCATAGGAGTCATTGAGAGTCTGACGGAACGGTGTTCGGAGACATTGTAATTGGTTGGGCGGAATCGTCGACCACGAGTTGGTCAGACCCGAATCTGAGACAGTGTCGGAGCCTTTCCGCTCTACATAGTATCCAGCCCCTTAGTTTCATCCAAACCCCCAAGCTTTAACAATGGAATCATGCAGTCACTTGGACACTAGCCATGCACTCATCTAATGAGCCAGGCACTACTAATGTACTTATTCAATTCTCCAGGCACTACCCATGTAGTTATCTACACAGCCAGGCACTACCCGTTCACTTAAGCAAAAACAAATGGGCAGCATTCAATCGCTGAAACATTATTCATCCACTCATCTAATAGGCTAGGTACTATGCATTGGTTTAAACAATCATATATGCACTGTCCATGCAGCGTATGAATCACCTATATACTATGGATGCACTCTTGAAATCATCCTACCAGTATCTATGCATGTACTGAATTAGTTGCACCCTTGTGCAATCATTCAGGCTCTACTCATGCACTCATCCAAACACCCAGATACTAGTGGTATACTCATGCAAACACACAGTCAGTAAGTATACAGATATGGAATGACCCATGGAGTTATGATATAGTCAAGGAATTATCTAGGCAGTACTTGTATCCTCAGGGAATCACCTAGGCACTACTTGTGTACTCATTCAATCATCCACAGATATTGATGTATTCAACCACAAACCCATGTATTTACAAGTTTTACTGAAGGATATGTAGTGTTTTAGAACCATGTGGGGAAATATATATGCAACCTGTCACACAGTCTTTGCAAGTAATCAGAAGAATTATTAAGATATATAGTTTGGTATAGATTAATATGCAGATTACTAAATACACGAGTCACACAGTGGTAGAGAGGCACGCAAATAGCTCTTATGGTGTGTTTTTAAATTTACAGTGTTAAGACACTGTATGTATTTCTACACTTGGGTAATGCGGCACAGAGATGCAAGCCATTTGGCTGTGCTGTGCTGCATTACTTTCAAAGCACAGGGATGCATCTTATGTACAACAATATGATGGATCCCTGTGCTTTCCCCTGCACTGTCACGCTCCAATGGAGACACCCTTGCATCATGGTGCAAGGGGGACTGTGTTGCGGAAACAATTGTTTTAGTGCAGGAAGGCACACCTTCCAGCACAAAAACAATCTCTACATGTGTTGTCCTCAGTTTATGTGTGCTGCAGAATGCAGCACTCTTAGAAAGGGGAAAAATTAGAAGAAATAAAACATTTTCTCCTTCTTGTGCCTCCTACACATCCCTGGAAAGGCGTAGAATTCTGACGTATTCCTGGGTGTATGAATCACTGTAAAGCTGGGAATGTTGCAAAATGCATGGGTGAGAACACCCGCAGCAACACCCATGGCACACTCTTTTCACACAAAGTGCTGCCTGAAAAGGACCAGTATTAATAAGACCATGCTGAGTGGCTTTACATGGCCTTGTAAATATGGAGCATCACACTATGACAATGGTGAAAAAAAATGACGCTTTGGCGCATGGGGCTTGTAAATATGCTCCCTTGGCTTAATGTTTATTTGAAATTAACTACAGAAGGGATAAACTGGTCTTTTCCCATGTATAAGTTAGAAGTGAGATATGGTGAAACTGGGTTATAGGACAGGGTGCTAAAATGTTAAAAGGTAACTAATAAATAAAGTTTGTGTTTTGCTTTGGGTTTGATATATTAAATTAAGCGCATGTAGTAATACAGCTAGGTTCATCTGTAGATTAAAAACTGCAACATACCGTAAAAACAGTTTTTGTATTTTGTATAAGTCAGTCTTAAAGTAGTTTCTGCGCTGGCTAGGGTAAAAATGTAAATATACTTTTTTTAACAGAACAAGATATATATAAGTACACACTATTTGCTTGCCTACGAAAGCTCAGACAAAAAACTGAAACAACTACAGTATCTCTGCAGAAATGAATTACAAAAGGAGCAAAACTCAGAAAAAGTGCTGAAAAGAAAAAAGAGCTACTGGTAAGAGGACAAACTAATTTCTTAAAAATATATGTGGACATTTTCAAAGAATATAAAATAAAGAAAATAGAACTATGACTATGAAAAGCAACTAGAGTGGACAAAGTGTACATTGAAAGAAGAGAAAAGATTGTAACAAACATGGATACAACATAACCAGGAGACAGAAGTAGTTTAAGGAAATCAGAGCCAGGCTGTTTCATAGCAGGGTGATTGTACATTTAGTGATACATTTATAAAGGTGTAGAAGAAGGAGAGATGCAGTGAAACAGAAAGGGTGAGTTGAAAGAGTAGTTCATAAAGCCTCTTATTCGAAGAGGAAGCTTTTCATTATGAGTCTAAATAGGGTGAAAACTCCTCACAAAGTAGTGTTTTGCATGAGTAGACAAAACCAGAAGAAAAGAATAGTGAATAGAAGTAACTGTTCTACAGTTTTCAGTGGAGAGTGAATACAGATGTCTAGTACAGAGCCTTTCTTCAATGAAGAAAGCTGTCTCTATGATAACAGATTAGTTTATGCTATTGATTAAAGAGAACAATGCTAAGAAATGAAGAATAGTATTCATATATCAAAAGAGGTGATGGTCCCTAGAAATGTAGAAGAAGTTATTGCAGAAGGGATACAAGGAAGGCGTAGTCAGGGTCCTATATACAAATGGAATTGTAGAAGTGTTTCTGATATTAGACATCAATCCATTGATATATCAAGAACATTCCTATGTATCTTTCCAAGGTGAAGTTTAAAACACAAAATAAGTTATACCTCTCAACAATGCAAACTAGAGTTAAGAGGCTGTCTTGTGTGAAAACTCCTGCTTTATGTTTAGGAGAAATAAATAGAACACTTTTGCATGGTAGTGTAGAAAAGGTTTGTGGTGAAGAGCAGTTTTGTTTCTTTGATCCTGAGCAGGATTGTATGGAAAATTAAGAGTTGTTAAGAGGAGAACCAGAACGTTTGTAAATATGTTTTCGATGCACTTACTAGAAGATTTAAACACTGACTGTTGACTTATATTTAAAAAGTGAAACAGTAAATAATGATAACTGGCAAAAGTTACCTATGTAGTTATTTGTAAATGGACAGTTAGACTTGTCTATACAGCCATTTATAGGTAAGTAGTGTTGCAATACATAAGAAAATAAAAAAAGGAACAACACATATATTATTAGATACCCATTTTGTAAGATAATAAAAAGCCTACTAATGTACAAAAACCATGAAGGACCAAAAATAGAAAAGTAAATCAACAAATATTATTCATTGCAGCATTGTGCAGGGCCGTTATGGACTGCTCCCCAGCACGCACTACAACTCCACAATTTATGTAGTATAATGCAGCCTGGTAAATCTGTGGTGCTAAATCTTGAAGTTGAGATTGGACTTTTGAAGGGATTCTCTGCTTCGGTGTTGTTTTGCCGCTATTGAAGTCGAGGGTCTTTCAGCTTTGTGTTGCCTTCCTGCTGTTCACTATGAAGTCCTCTTAGGAAATGTGCAAAAAATATAAAAGGGGGTAACAAATTACCATGTGTGATTTTTGGCAGCATTGCAAATAGCCGTAACACACTGCTCGCCAGCTCCTACAACAACATTACAGTCCATGCATTATGTGGCCATTCTTGAAAACTCTGCAGTCATATCTGTTGTAGTAGTCTGTACCTCTGAAGGGACTTGTTGCTGCTGGTCCTCTAGCTTCCCTCTGCTTGATCGGCAGTTGGAGATGTTTTCTATAATAAGTTTTAAGATGATGTAACATGAACTTTGTCCATCTGGTTCTTCTCATTCCACTTTTATTGTGACTACTGATGGATTACAACCTCCGATGTTGCTGTGAAGAAGGAAAATGCATTTTTGATTTAGTTATTTTGACACATGTATACAAAGGGGAAAGTTAAATTAGTATCTTACTAATTAGCTACACTGAAACCTTATGTAAAATATGTCTATACATGTGTTTTACACTTTGGTAAAAACACCCAGTATTTGCAGTGTAATCTTAGTAGTGGCACTCATAGAATCATACAGGCACTGCCTGTGCAATCATCAAGGATGTCCTTTCTCCACCACTCTGCAAACGCGCCTCATTGTATACTACTGGTTGAGGGATTAAGTCCCCTTGGCTATTGAGGGTATTTGGGGGCCAACTATCCCTCTTGTTACCTCCAGTAATTTCCACACTCAGTTTGCTAAGAGGTCTTTGGATGCCATGCCTCATTTCTGAACCACTCAGCAAAGGTGTCTTCTGGAGCACTACTGGTTGGGGAGGCTAAAGGACCTTGGGGCCCAAGGAGCTCTCCTGGGACTTTCTGTAAGTCCTACTCCGCAGGATGCCTGTAAGCTGATCAGAGGCCCACCTCCTTTCAACACCATTCTGCAAACATCATTGTAACTTCAAAAAACATGAAAATTCGCTGAAAAAAAAGGTTACATGTAAGTTATAGTTATGCAATAAGCATTTAAAAACCCTTAGATATCCATTGAGAAAAAAAGGTTACAGGGCTGTTATAATTAGGAAAATAGATTAAAAAAACTTAGATATTCACTAAAAAAAATAAAGGTTTCAGAGATAGTACAGCTAGGCTTAGATTTCACATGCACAAAACCAGAGAAATTCAGCAGTTATAGTCAGCTTAGTTTGCGGAGTATTCCTGTCAGTCAGAACCGCATCATAACCCTCTAAGGACAGTGTTTTCGCCTTCGGAATTATGATGTCGGTTTCCAACGGCCTTTCCATGCTGGCCTTTCCGACACAGAAAGGCTGTTGGAAAGTGACAATGGAGACCCCTCGAATGACCCCTGTCGCCTATGGTTGGTGGCCGAGGGGGTACCTATGGTACCCTCCTGTGAAACACAGCACTGGGTGCAGGATTTTACACATACCCCATTTCTACATAGGAGCCTGTGTTACAGATGGTTCTTGGGCATATCACAAGCTCCCATAGGAAACAAAGGGAATCCGACCGAACAGTGTTCGGTCGCATCGCAATCCAGCGGTTGGAACCGCCGACCATGAGTTTGGCCGGGCCGGGCCCTTCTCCGAGACGGAGTCGGGCAGATGCTTTCCATCCGAGATCATAATTAGCTGCTTAATACTTATTGTTGTCTAGTATTATTTTTTTTGTTAGTTGCTTGATTTATAGGGAAGTAGTGTTTTAACATTTAATATAGTTTTTTTATTTTGTAAATTTCAATTAAAGTTTTTAATAAAATATTTCTGTAATTGTCCTCTTTAATTTCTATGTTAATTGAATATACTATGTTTTCTGAGTTTATATAATAATAATTATTATATTCTTTTTAAAATATTGTGTTTATTTTTTTTTTCCTGTATAATTTTTAGTTGTGAGTGGTTCTTTGGTTTTTAGGATATTAGAGTAGGATACATTTATTTATATGCAAACACCATCGCGCGCTGCATCTGCGACGCAATCCAGGCCACACCAGCAATGCTCTTCCAAAGGATTTTATTGAAGTTTAAAAGTTATCAGGCATAACGCGTTTCGAGTCCATGACTCTTTGTCAAATGCCATTCGCTCCTGCACCAGTGGGTTTGTTGCAGATTTAAAAAAAACGTAACTTCTAGACACTGAAAGAGGACCAAAGTCAGTATTTATCCAGATTTAAGGGGACAGGTACCAGGCTCATGAGGGTTTAAAGTTCATGCATTTATTCTCAGCTGCAGAGGTGAGTACCTTGTTGTTTGGTGGTTTGTAGTACCCCTTCACAGTATGTTAATATTATTAAGGTTACCTTTGCTGCCTGGTCTCGTTGGTGTATCGTTCGGTTACATGGGACTACAGTTCCCAGAGTCCTCTTTACCTGCCCCATTTTCTTCACCGGATTCCAGTGTCGGTGATGGCAATAACCTCAATTACACAGCGTGTGCCGAGTGCGAGTCACGCAGTAATAAGGACATTTCCATATCTCGGTCACAGTGTGAGTGTTCAGTTATGCGACCACTGATGTAGGTTATCTTTTAACAAGCCGAGTTTGCTGTGCTTCGGAAACTTCCTCCGCATACCCTGACTGTTCCAAATTCCATTCGCCCGACCAAGGCGGGCCTCACACGGTGGCCTCATCCAGCAGGTTAGTGTCCTGTAGCTTGTTGCAGCCGGGGGGCACCCAAAAGAAAAGCTCCTCGCTTCTGTCCCTCGTTCCTGACAGGTGAGCGCCTCCCCTCACGGGTCGTGGGCCTGGTCCTGAAGTGTGTCAGACACTTCTGTTAAATGCAAACACCATCGCGCGCTGCATCTGCGACGCAATCCAGGCCACACCAGCAATGCTCTTCCAAAGGATTTTATTGAAGTTTAAAAGTTATCAGGCATAACGCGTTTCGAGTCCATGACTCTTTGTCAAATGCCATTCGCTCCTGCACCAGTGGGTTCGTTGCAGATTTTTAAAAAACGTAACTTCTAGACACTGAAAGAGGACCAAAGTCAGTATTTATCCAGATTTAAGGGGACAGGTACCAGGCTCATGAGGGTTTAAAGTTCATGCATTTATTCTCAGCTGCAGAGGTGAGTACCTTGTTGTTTGGTGGTTTGTAGTACCCCTTCACAGTATGTTAATATTATTAAGGTTACCTTTGCTGCCTGGTCTCGTTGGTGTATCGTTCGGTTACATGGGACTACAGTTCCCAGAGTCCTCTTTACCTGCCCCATTTTCTTCACCGGATTCCAGTGTCGGTGATGGCAATAACCTCAATTACACAGCGTGTGCCGAGTGCGAGTCACGCAGTAATAAGGACATTTCCATATCTCGGTCACAGTGTGAGTGTTCAGTTATGCGACCACTGATGTAGGTTATCTTTTAACAAGCCGAGTTTGCTGTGCTTCGGAAACTTCCTCCGCATACCCTGACTGTTCCAAATTCCATTCGCCCGACCAAGGCGGGCCTCACACGGTGGCCTCATCCAGCAGGTTAGTGTCCTGTAGCTTGTTGCAGCCGGGGGGCACCCAAAAGAAAAGCTCCTCGCTTCTGTCCCTCGTTCCTGACAGGTGAGCGCCTCCCCTCACGGGTCGTGGGCCTGGTCCTGAAGTGTGTCAGACACTTCTGTTAAATGCAAACACCATCGCGCGCTGCATCTGCGACGCAATCCAGGCCACACCAGCAATGCTCTTCCAAAGGATTTTATTGAAGTTTAAAAGTTATCAGGCATAACGCGTTTCGAGTCCATGACTCTTTGTCAAATGCCATTCGCTCCTGCACCAGTGGGTTCGTTGCAGATTTTAAAAAAACGTAACTACATTTATTTATATATATATATATATATATATATATATATATATATATATACATATATATATACATACATAAATATATATATATATGTATATATGTCAAAGTTTTAAATTAGTAAATTAGTAGGATTTGACCATCATTTTTGACTATGCAAATGATATTATATAATATTTAAAATATTCTTTATTTTAATATAATTGTTAAAGTAACTTTTTTTTTTACTTACACATGAGTTTAGGAATAATACATCTGAACTCTGCACAAACCAACACATTTCCAATTTTTGTTCTATTGGAGTGGGAATAGTAAACCTATCCCGCCCAAAGTCCAATACTTTCCACACTGTTGCTTATAGCCTCATTTTGCTAACGGTGGGACAGCCACCATCACCCCGTCGGTGGTGGTCCAAATGCCATCGGTGACTGCGTTCCCGCCTGACTCATCATAGGTCCATAGGTGAGGACTTGGAGTGTGGAATGCAAAACCCACAGTTGATGGACAGAATGCAGAACAATGTCATACATTCACCCCAGTACAGAGATCTGGGCCCAAATCCATTGTTTTTTTGCACTCCATACATCCCGGTTCAGACATGGCAATATGCAAATCAGTCTGACCCTGTGCCTCATGGGAACAGTCCAGCCCGAACTGCCAAGCCATGCCTTCCCTGGACCAGAAACAAGCTTCCGAGGACCAGATTCTGGCATTCCAGCCATCTTCAGCCCGGCTTGCTTGAATCCAGGGGTGTGGAGAGCATTGGAGTGTGGACCTCCACGCTAAAGGGTATATATACCCTGGGGGAATTGAACTCTCATTGTGAGCGAGGGTTCGGAGAAGATTACAGGTACTCCCCTCTTTTGGATTAGGTGATTGGCGGGGGTTTAAGTTGAAACACAGATATGGTGAGATGTATATATCACAGATTTATTTATAAGGAGAATATAGGAGTACTTTTGGACCTTTCATATGTTTTCTTTCCACCCTACTCTACTCTGATTTGTTTGGATAAATTTGGATACTGTTATTTGAACAGTTTCACCCTTGTGGTTCTTGAGCACTGTATGGGCATATAAGGGATAGAACTCTGCTGGTGGATTTGACGAATATTTGTAATTTTAGATTTCAATTGCTATTGTAGATATTTTGTACCCTTGTCCTGAAGAGGCCAAAAGAAATTGTGGGCTGAAACGCTACCGTGACCGCATCGACAGATATAAGAGGAGTCCAATGAATTATGTATTTGTCTTGATATTATAGGCGCATACTATAGCCTTATAGCCCGCCGTAGAGGGCTATACCGGCTATTAAAGGCCTTCTCCAGTGGTAAAGGCCCCGAGCCGAAGGCGAGGGCCTTTAACAAGGGAGAGGGACTTTAATAGCGGTTAAAGCCCGTAGCGGTATAGCCCATCTACGAAGGGCTATAAGGCTATTAGAACATTCTGTCAATAGAGGACAGAATGTTCTGACAAAAAAAACAAAGCCTTATGGGAGCGTGAGGGGATTGGAGTCCCCTCAGGTTCCCTGAAGCCTTTGTTCACATCCAGATCTGTGAACAAAGAAACATTGGAATGTTGGAGCTCCAGGCTTATACCAGCCAATATAAGCCTGGAGCACTCCATTGTTTTCAATGGAGCTCCCAACATTCCAATGTTCTAATATGGAATAATAGAGAGGTGTGATAACTCTGGCGCTAAGAGGACTACCTCACAGTGTAGTGCGCATTAGTAGTTGTATATGTTAGGGTCTTGTATAGGTTGAATATATTGTGTATATGTATTATATTAATTTTTTCGAATTTGAGACGGTGCACTTAAAAATCAGTCCAGAGAGCTCCAATATTCAAGAATAGTCCTTTTTATTATATTTCAAAATTCTTAAAAGGCCTCAGCCGACGCGTTTCGTTCCAAGTTGGAACTTCTTCAGGGCTGAAACAAGTAAAAAAATGGACAGACTTAATATACACAATCACAACATAAATATCAAAAGCACACTACAGATATAAGTACAAAGTTAGAAAAACAACTAAACACAAATGGCAAGAAAAAACACTCAACACTAAAATGAAATGCTAATACATGAATAGGAAAACATTAATAAAAACAAAATAATGGTACAATAACACATCAATTAAAGATAAGTACATACAGTCTGATTGTCTGAAAGCTTACATCAAACAATTGGGAATATTGTTCCTGAAAAATCTTTCCTATAGGGTCATAGCCAAAGGGGAGAAAATATCCCTAAATACCAGAACAGTCTGTTGCCAGAAGGCAAACTAAAAGACAAGACATGAACATTAAACATATATACGTCCCCATTCTGAGTAAAGCAGAAAGAAGATGTAAAGAGAAGTAGAAAGAATGCGAAAAAAGTACAAGGTCCAGAGGGAGATAGCTAGGAAAGGAACAAGATTAATAGCAGACGTCCTCTATCATATAGTGGCTGTTCCTAAGTCAATAGAATCAATGATGTAACCCTCTCACCTCAAAAGATGAAAAATAAACAAGTAGTTGAAGACGTAGAGGGAATCTCAATTGGTATATGGGTCCACCCCTTATGTCACACAACGCGACGTTTGCTCTGTATATAAACATAAAGTAAAGTAAAAATAACATATGACTAATCCAGTGATCCCTAGTGCTAGGCAAAGAAAGAATGTTATCCATAATAACACCAGTGTTTATCAGTAAACCGCATAGAAAGGCCGATAATGGAGCAGATATAATATACCCGATAACAAAACTAATACCAAAATATAAAAGACAGTTTAAAATCAAGGCCATGACCTAAGATTGGCAGGCCTGGAGAATAAGGAACAGCTTAACAGTGTTAGAACCTATGCAACAGTCCACAGATCCGCACCCCACCAGAATATAAACCCATGCATTGTTCTAGGGACTACTCAAAATCATGGTCTCCTCACCTCCCTTGAGCCGTCTTTGAGACAATATATGTTTAGTGTGTGGAGTCCCAGAAAAATGTATTGGCGACCCTCTTCAAATCAGTGTATGATGCATTTGAAAAAGACAAACCCCTCCACAGGCACCTGTAGGGAGACATAGTATAGGGGAAATAGATACAAGGGAAGATTACCTAAAATGTGATAATCTAAAATAGAAATCAGCACTAGGGTTAGGCACATGTCCAGTGACACTTTTGATCAGCAAATGAAGGTGACATTCCCCACTCACCAATATAATTTGAGGTAGAGTGTAGAGTGGGGGAAAGATCTGGGTCACCTAAGATCGAAGATCATCCAGCTGAATATAATAAAAAACAACACAGAGACACAGTCGTTAATTATAAAACATGAGTATTAATTTCAAATAACACAAGAAAATAATAACAAACAGAGGCACAAATCCATGCCATATCTATATCCATTCTGCTTACCTTAGGAAAAATAAGGGCATATATAACCCCCGAAAAGTAAGCAATGACACCTCCTTCCCTAAGAGAAAATATATAACAAGGGAAAGGAAAAGGGGGCATTTCAATCAATGTGTCCCGACATGTGAGTTCATGAAAATACCATTTGAGAATTGGCAATGATGAGGTACCAAAGCCTCCTAATAATGTCTATGAGCAAATAAGGCACAGAAAATACATAATTATGTCAACCGTCTGTCCCAGTCTCCACCCAAGGTCAATGTACCTGCGAGAGCATTTCCCCACAGACAGACCATTGGTGTATATAAAACAAGTAAAAGACACTACAGCACTTCATGTGTAACAGTAAGTCAATCACCCCACAGCTTGCTCGGAGTAAAGACACACAGATTATTACTGCGACTCACTCCATAGCCCCCGAGCAAAAAAGGGGGGGGGTGTGGAACCCAGTCAGTCAAGTACACTTTATTCGATTGTTAAAATCATAAAAGGTATAAAAGTTAAAATGTAAATACATTCCAAATACAGGATGACACATAGTAAAACAGATTAGCAGCAAAGATTATAAAAAGGTACATTTGATTATAAAAATTTCTATTCAGGAAGTGAAAACAGTTCAAATATTAATATAGTCATGTTCTTGTTATGCGAGATTTCCTTCTTGTTGCGGCTACCTAGAAATTAGCAACGCTAAATATAACGTAAGTACTGCCTAGGAGCTGAAGATAAATTACAGCAGGCCATACCTGGGTAAAGCCTTCCTTTCTTAAAATAGGTAGCAAAAATGTAGCCCTTTCCACAGTGAAAAACCTGCAGAACATAGTAAAATGCATTGTGTTTTGTACAGATCTATTATCACATTTACAAAATGGGGCTGCCTCCGGTTTCGTCCATTTAGGATAACTGCCCAACTGGTAGTGGATTAGATTAAAATGGAACTTGGTCAACAGGAACCTATGGAATGGTTTGGTGACAATGGCAAGATATGGTTCCATTGAGGGAGACTGTAGAAGCAAGTAATGTGATCTAACAGTTGGCTTCTTCAATTCCCTTTCCTCCCGTGCCAGTCTGGCCCCCTCCATGTAATGTTTTTTAATCATACCAATGTCCTCCCTCCTAATGCAAGAAGGTGAATAAAAAAGTTCCGGGCGACCCATCTCCGCTAAAGATCTTTTTATGTATTCCAGCCAGGGCACCCTATTAGAATGATCTAAGGACATGACATCAGCCATAATACAGTGGTTCAAGGATAATTCGCTGTTCAACTAGGTCCTAAGCCAGAAGATTATTGGGGCCAGCCTTAACCTATCGGAAACAAAGTCCAACCCCAGCTCCACATGTGTCGAAAAGGTTGGGGTAGACTGAGAGACCGACAGCAGCGATCGTAAAAATCTATTTTCCACCTTCTGGACGGTGTCGTCTTTCATGTAACCCCATAAAGGAGAGCCATATGCTGCAATTGCTACACATGTGGAGTTATAGATCTTTAACATTGCCTGCATCGGCCTAGCCCCCAACCTTTTAGAAAACCCCATAAGTGAGGCAGTTGGTCTGGCCACGGCTAGACCTCTGGCTCTGACCTGTGGTCTCCATGAGCCTCTCTCATCAAAGAGTACTCCTAAGTAGGGAAAAACAGCCGCTCTTGAAACCACCTCCTGCTTGCATTTGCATCCTTTTTACCTTTCTACAATGGAGGCCTACTACCATGGTATGGGATTTGTTGGCATTTATTTTTAAATCGAGTTGGTCCATGAAGACCCCGAAAGCATCCAACAGCCGTTGCAGTCCGACACCAGTACGGGCTATGAGTACTGCGTCGTCCGCGTAAAGGAGGGCAGGTATTTTAGCCTCTCCTATACGCGGAAAATCACCCTGTACTGCCTTGAGATGGCTACTTCGGTCGTTAATGTACATTGTGAAGAGGAGGGGGGCCAGGAGACAACCCTGGTGCACCCCACGCATGGACCTAAAGGAGGTTGTGCATCTACCCTCCTTGGTGACTCTGACCTTGGCAAACCATTCCTGATGTAATGATGCCATAAAGTTTACCAAGGCCCCGTCTATACCCATCTTCAGGAGGATGTCCCATAATTTAGTTCTATTTACCAGGTCGAATGCCGAGGAGAGGTCCATAAAGGCCAAAAATAACGACCCCTCCTTGGCTAAAATATATTTAGCAAGCAAAAGATGTAAAATTGAACACTGCTTGACGGTACCTCTCTTCTCCCTAAACCCATATTGGGCATTGGCTATGCCCCCACTGCTTTGCACGCTATCCCTTAGTTTTGTCAGAAGGACTCTGCCCAGTATTTTAATGGCAGAATCTAAAAGGGATATGGGTCTGTAAATGTAAATGTAAATGTACATGTATTTATATAGCGCAAATCGCCCACATCGCAGGCATCTATGCGCTTGCTTAGGGAACCCGTCCTGGTATTCCCCTGTGAGATACCCCGGCAGGGTATCCACAAGGTGAAAGCCAGGCATCCCGCCGCGAGGGGCCGTTGTGGAGATTAAGCAAGCTATTGCCCAGAGTCGCAGAGTGTGAACCCGTGAGTCGAGTAGGCACCGGAGCGAGAATTATCGAGTCCGTGGAATTATTGAGCCCAACCCCCGTTGGGGCGGGGAATTGAACCCTGGTCCAGGGCCGATCTCAGCTCCCGGGTCTGCCGCCTCTAACCCCTGAGCCACACTTCTCCACACTCTGGGTCCTCCCTCTAGCCTTTTTTAAAAATTGGTACTATTACTGAGGTGGCCCAGGAAATAGGGATAACATTACCATTAGCGGCTGTAAATACTTTAGATAGTACTCCTGCCCATAGCTTTGGGGAGTGCCGGTAAAAGTCTGCGGGGACCCCATCTGGGCCTGGGGCTTTGTTTTTCGAGGTTTCTACAAGCTGCTTGTTAAGTCCGTAGCCCCCGAACGACTAGAAAGAGAGGCGCAGCCCATTCACACACAAGCGGCTAGCTTCGTCCATGGCCCCCATGTAGATCAAATAAAAAAAGGGGGGCGCAACCCATTAATACACAATAGCGGCTTGCCAGGAGTAACTGTACACCGATTATTACCGCAAAGCCACCCCTAATGAGCAGAGAGAAAAAAAGGGAGAAGGGGCGCAGCCCATTTACCTCGGGTGACGGGAGAAGTGTGCCGGAATTGTCCGAGTGAAAGCAACCGCCATGATGAAAGATCCCCATTTAAGAAGGCTCCACAGTTCCCATATTGCAATACTGTTTCCGGTTTGTGCAACTAGCAAATAGCAGTCCGAGTCATAGTGCATTCCAGAAGCCATGTTGGGAGTACAGAAAGATAGTAATATTATGATACTCGTATACCCAAGGAAATTAGAAAAATCAGAGCAGTCCCAAACAAATTCCGACGGGCATTAAATCAAATAAACCACTTAGTGTAGCCGTAAGGAATATGAAAAACCGGACGACACTATTTAGGAAATTAAAAGCGCAACCGAGAACCGGTCATGAATGACAGTAGTATATATATTGCTAAGCCAGTTGACAAATAAAAACGGGCCAAAGCACTAACTGCAACTGTAAAACAGAGTGGGGTGAAACATTATATATTGTCCATTGAAGTTTAAGTAAACGTCAGTCAGCGAATACGTATTATCATTCAGGCGCCATATTGGAAGTACAAAGAAACGCAAGAACCTCCTGGAGTAATTACATGATAGTAAGTTGTTTCAAGGATTAAAGGGGGAAAGACCATCCCGATCAATCACAAACAGGTAACTTGCTACAGTCCTGTCCGAAATTGAACTCAAATATCTGTTCAATCCCAACCCCATGGCGGCATACATATATATCTTGCCTAAGATACATAAGAGCACTACCATGCCTCCTGGAAGACCGATCATATCGGGCATAGGTTCTGCAATAGAACATATCTCAGAATATATAGACATTACCCTCCAACCGGTGGTACGCAATCTTCCATCCTTTATAGACGATACAAAGGATCTTCTTAACAAACTAGAAGACATGACTTGGACGGATGATGCCTTATTGGTAACATTAGACGTATGTGCCTTATACACCAGCATACCTTTAAATAATGGTATGGAGGCTCTTACATAGTTCCTATCCAAACGCGATGCCACCTTATACCACCATACGGCAATGGTATTGGAAATGACCCGCTTTGCACTTGATAACAACTTCTTTACCCATAATAGCACTTGGTATCATCAACATTCTGGTGTGGCGATGGGGGCAAAATTGTCGCCATCTTTCGCTAATATCTATATGGGATTCTTTGAAGAATCCCATATATGGAAAAATGGTCCTCCTGAGCTAACTAACCACATCATATTTTGGTGTCGGTTTATCGATGATATTTTTTTTATTTGGGGAGGAGACGAGACCTCACTCAAAGAATTTGTCTCTTACATAAATCAAAACACCTATAATTTGACCTTCACCTCACACTATAGTGCTAACAGTGTAGACTTTCTTGATATCACCTTATTTGTCAACAATGGTAAACTTGAGAGCAAATTGTTTAGAAAGACCACCACATGTAACTCGGTGTTACACGCAAGTAGTGCCCACCCTACTGCGCAAAAAAATGCCATCCCCTTCCGGGAAATGACTGGGTTACGCCGCAATTGCAGTTCCGAGAGAATGACTTTCAATATGAGATAGCCAAACTCAAGGAATGTTTTGAAAAAAGAGGCTATGACAAGAAGATACTCAATAAAACCCATAACCGTATCAACAAGATTGAGAGATCAGAAACACTTAAACGTAACAAAAAAAGACAGAGTAATAAAGAAGATAAGATATCTCTTATTACTCAATTTAACTCACATAGCAATCAAGTCTATAAGACTATAAACAAACATTGGAAGATCCTCAAATTGGATCCAGATTTGGATCCATATTTGACCAACAAACCCAAGATTACCTATAGAAGGGGAAGAACCCTCAAAAACATCATAAGCCCCTCTATAGTTAGCAATGTTGTGACAACTGGTTCCACTAACGTATGGTTTCCAACTAAACCGAAGGGTTTCTTCAAATGTACTCAGTGTTGTGTATGCCAATTTGCCGATGACAAAATGAAGACCTTTAGATATAATACCCAACAATCCCACCATATCAACCAGTTTATCAACTGTAACACCAAGTTTACTGTTTATTGTATAATTTGCAAATGTGGTCAAATCTACGTTGGTAGTACTACAAGGCCTCTTAAAGAGAGGATACAGGAGCATATGCGAGCTATCCGCAATTGTAATAAAAACTATCCTTTGGCAGTTCACTACAATGCCATGCACACTGAATCTGAAATACTGGCAATTAAGTTTCACGGCATTGCTGTACTGAAAGCCAATCCCAGAGGAGGGGACAGAACAGCAACATTGGGAAAATTGGATCACAATGGTTGATCAAATTGAGAGCAGTGGATAGGGGATTAAATACAGATCGTGAACTCCATGTGTTTCTTAAGGAATGAAATTATCCAGCTATCTTGAGACACTATAATTTGGTCACCCTTCACAGTCTTTCTTTACTGTAGGCTTTATTATCTTGCCTACAATACATATCTTTATATATGCAACTTACATTTACAACTAGTCAAGTCAAGTCAAGTCATAGAATTTATATAGAGCACTACATACCCAGAGGGTTTCAAGGCGCTTAGGAAGGGGAGGAGGATTACTTGTCAAATATCCACGTTTTAAGTTGCTTTCTGAATGCTAGTTGGTTCTGGGTAAGGCGAAGGTAAGCGGGGAGTGAGTTCCATGTTTTAGCAGCCAGGTATGAAAAGGATCTGCCTCCCATGGTGGTCTTGTTGATGCGAGGTACAGTGGCGAGGGCTTGGCTGGAAGAACGTAGTTGGCGGGAGGGGGTGTAGAAGGACAGTCGTGAGTTGAGGCATTCTGGTCCGATGTCGTAGAGTGATTTGTGTGCGTGGGTAAGCAGTCGGAAAGTGATCCTCTTATTGACGGGTAGCCAGTGGAGGTCTTTAAGGTGATCAGAGATGTGTTCGTTGCGTGGGATGTCTAATATGAGCCTGGCTGAGGCGTTTTGGATTCGTTGGAGTTTCTTCTGGAGTTTTGCGGTAGTACCTGCGTAGAGGGTGTTTCCGTAGTCCAGTCGGCTCGTGACCAGAGCGTGGGTGATTGTTTTCCTTGTTTCAGAGGGGATCCAGCGAAATGTTTTTCTGAGCATGCGAAGAATGTTGAAGCAGGAAGAGGATACGGCGCTGACTTGTCTGTTCATTGAGAGTGAAGTATCCAGGATGACGCCTAGGTTTCGTGCGTGGTCTGTCGGGATGGGTGCTTTTCCGAGGGCTTCCGGCCACCAAGAGTCGTCCCATGCAGAGGGGGATGTACCTAAGATGAGGACTTCTGTTTTGTCTGAGTTCAGTTTCAGACGGCTTTGTTTCATCCATTCGGCAACTTCTTTCATTCCTTCGTGTAGGTTAGTTTTGGCGGTGCTGGGGTCATTGGTGAGAGAAAGGATCAGTTGAGTGTCATCCGCGTAAGAGATGATGTTGAGGTTGTGTTGGCGTGCGATGGCCGCGAGGGGGCTCATGTATACGTTGAAGAGGGTGGGACTGAGTGAGGATCCTTGTGGTACGCCGCAGATGACTTCAGAGGCCTCGGACTTGAATGGTGGAAGGCGGACTCTCTGGGTTCTTCCGGTGAGGAACGAGGTGATCCATTCAAGTGCTTTTCCTTGGATTCCGATGTTATTGAGGCGTTGTAAAAGGGTGCTGTGGCAGACTGTGTCGAATGCTGCAGAGAGGTCAAGGAGGATGAGGGCGACTGTGTCTCCATTGTCCAGTAGAGTTCGAATGTCGTCTGTTGCTGCGATGAGGGCGGTCTCAGTGCTGTGTTTTGCTCGGAAGCCAGATTGTGAGGGGTCGAGGGATTTGTTGTCTTCGAGGAAGGCGGCGAGCTGGTTGTTGACAGCTTTCTCGATGACTTTGGCCGGGAATGGAAGAAGCGAGATGGGGCGGTAATTTTTTAGTTCGGTGGGGTCCGCTGTGGGTTTTTTCAGGAGGGCGGTGAGTTCAGCGTGTTTCCAGTCTTTCGGGAAGGTGGCGGAGTTGAAGGAGCAATTGATGACGTCTCGGAGGTGCGGTGCTATGACGGAGTCTGCTTTGTTGAAGATGTGGTGAGGACATGGGTCTGTGGGGGATCCTGAGTGGATGGAATTCATCAGGCGGATGGTGTCCTCAGTGGATATTGGGTTCCAGTCGTTAAGGGTGTTCACGGGGGGAAGATGATCAGCAAATGGTAGGGTGGGTTGGTTTCCGGGTTGGTTGTCAAAGCTGTTGTGGATGTCTGCAATCTTGTTGTGGAAAAATGAGGCTAGGGAGTCGCAGAGGGTTTGAGAGGGGGTGATGTCGTTGGAGTTGGCCGAGGGATTGGAAAATTCCTTGACGATGTTGAAAAGTTCCTTGCTGTTGTGGGCGTTGTTGTCAAGTCGATCCTTGAATGCTGTTTTCTTGGCTTTTCGGATCAGTTGGTGGTGAGTGCGGGTGGCGTTTTTGAAGGCGTCCTTGGTGCTAGTGGTTGGGTCTTTTTTCCAGGCCTTTTCAAGGGAGCGGCAGAGTTTCTTGGACTTCTTGAGATCATCGTTGAACCATGAGGCCTTCTTGCTGCCAGGTTTGTTTTGACGTTTTTTCAGTGGTGGTAAGGTGTCAGCGGTGTTGGATAACCAAAGGGTGAGGTTGGCGGCGGCTTCGTTAGCGTTAGAAGAGAGGGTTGGGGTATTTCGAAGGAGCGATGCAGAGATTTGGTCCTTGGTGATTTTGTTCCAGTTTCTTTGCAGGGTAGGTTGGAGGTGGATGCTGGGTTTTGGTTTGTTGTAGGTGAAGTGAACGCAGCTGTGGTCAGTCCAGAGGAGGTCCATGGTGTGGCTGAAGGAGACATGGTTGCTGGATGTGAAGATGGGGTCGAGTGTGTGACCTGCGATGTGGGTGGGGGAAGTGACTAGTTGTTTAAGTCCGAGGTTGGCGAGGTTGTCCACGAGGGTGGCGGTGTTGCGGTCGTTGATCTTTTCAAGGTGAAAGTTGAGGTCTCCCAGAAGGATGTAGTCTTTGGAGGGGAGCGCGTGTGGGGTGATGAAGTCTGTGATGTCTTCACTGAATTTTGCGCGGGGTCCTGGTGGTCTGTAGAGGAGGGTGCCTCTGAGTGTGGTTTTGGGGTCGATGTGGATCTGGAAGTGAAGGTGTTCGGAGTTAGCGAGGTTGGCGTCAGAGCTGGTTGAGATGCGGATTGATTTCCTATGGACGATAGCGATTCCTCCTCCTGTGTGGCTGGTACGGTCTTTGCGAGTGATCTTATAGTCTTCAGGGATGGCAATGGTGATGTCTGGTGCGGAGGAAGCATTCATCCATGTTTCCGTAAGGAAGGCGATGTCCGGAGAAGTGGTGTCTAGTAGATTCCATAGGTCAATGGCGTGCCTGTGGACTGATCGGGTGTTGAGAAGGATGCATTGTAGGTGGTTGGGGTCGGGAATCTGTGGTGTGGTCGTGGCGGAGATGTTGTCGGTGCCGCTGAATTTGCAGGAGAAGCAGGAGAAAGGTCCATGGGTTTGTCCAGGGGCGGCTTGGACGCAGATGGGGGCGCGACCGGGGTTAAGGGCTAGGAGGGTGGCGGCATCGTAGGTGATGCGGGGGGGCTGGGAGGGACGGGGGCCAGGGGGTCTGGCGCTGGGCGCGGTCCAGGCGCGGACGGGCGTAGACGGGCTCACCTTTGGCGCACCTTCGGCGTGGCCGTAGCGCGTGGACGCTGCGCGTGGGGGCATGTGCTTTAAAAGGATAGTGGAGGGGGCGGAGCGTGGGAGGGGCAGCAGGGAGGCGGGATCTGGGAGGGCTCACACAAGTAAACACTCCACAAAATGGTAGCCCGGAATCTGAATCGAAACTCAGGCGAGTCCGGAGTGCGAGTCAGGGTACAGTACAGCAGAAGTCGGAAAGACTATTCAGGCAAGATAACTTCCCCACAGTGTAGAGAGAATGCGCAAATATAAATTACCTCAGGTGACTGATACCAGGCGCTGAATGCGTTCTACAGGGCAAGCAGGCAGCAGGCAAATGAAATATTGCAGGCGGCAGGTAAATACAATAATGCACAACAGTAAAAAAGCACAACGATACCAATAGCAGGCGCTGCGTGTGTTTCAAGTGCGCTCAGTTAGGGCAAGCAGGCAGCAAAGAGCAAAGCGTCTGATGGGAGGCAGAGAGCAGGGGGAGCGATCGTTATGGACGGAGTCCAGACGGCCACAGATTGCAGGAGGACAGGGCGCGATAGTTGCACTCGTGGGTGGGAGGGGCAGCAGGGAGGCGGGATCTGGGAGGGCTCACACAAGTAAACACTCCACAAAATGGTAGCCCGGAATCTGAATCGAAACTCAGGCGAGTCCGTAGTGCGAGTCAGGGTACAGTACAGCAGAAGTCGGAAAGACTATTCAGGCAAGATAACTTCCCCACAGTGTAGAAAGAATGCGCAAATATAAATTACCTCAGGTGACTGATATCAGGCGCTGAATGCGTTCTACAGGGCAAGCAGGCAGCAGGCAAATGAAATAATGCAGGCGGCAGGTAAATACAATAATGCACAACAGTAAAAAAGCACAACGATACCAATAGCAGGCGCTGCGTGTGTTTCAAGTGCGCTCAGTTAGGGCAAGCAGGCAGCAAAGAGCAAAGCGTCTGATGGGAGGCAGAGAGCAGGGGGAGCGATCGTTATGGACGGAGTCCAGACGGCCATAACGATCCATAACTACTCTCTAACCCTCTCTAATTTTCTAACATCAACGGTTTTACACACATTGACAGGATCCTCTGGTTGGACTATTTTTTGTTCACCAATGTCCTATGCACTAGTTCGATATATGGTTGTGAGTTATGTATGTACAAATATATACACACGTTAGTTGGTACGGTGGATAACTCTACTCTTTGCCTCAGTATACATTGGTTCTCCACTGATGTTGTTTTCTGTTAGTATAGACTATGGTCGCCATTTATGTTATGATTGAATCTATAAAGACTTAATTGTCTGTCCAATATTTATGGACAGATCGTCATTATGTAATCAAATTATTTGTTCTCGTTATCTACCCGTTGGACTAGAATCAGGAGTATTTTCCTTTATTATTTGTTTAAATTCACCACACTTCAAAATGGCTGCCAAATTAGTCCAGTTCAAAGTAAGTTACATTTGTGTAGTCTGTCACACCTTTTCATTACTCTACACGTCTTACGAATTGTCTACACCTGAATCTCGGCCGATTCCTCTCTTCCCACGTTTCCATTTGGGGCGCATAAAAGGCCTTCAAGCATGGGCGTATTTGGCTATTGCAGGCGACGAGGCGGGTTATTCGAGTTGCTGACACTTGGCAAGTAAGTAGGCAATGTGTGGTATGAGGGGTTACGAACCGTGAGTTTCCGGGACTATTTCTGCACTTCCCATGTCTGTCCCACCTAGCACCTAGTGAGAGACATTTGTATCAGCCGTATGAGAATGTCGTGACAACATACAGTGATTGTCATTGGTTTTTGACCTCGCTTGTGTATTCTCGCATTGACGCTTTACTAAGCAAACAATTTAACAACTTGTATATCGTTAGTTCTTGCCTCTTGATAATGCCCCCGGCCTTACTGAGACCGTTACATGTCTCCTAAACAAACCCCTTGTTTTGTCTTTAGACTGCAACTTATCAGGGTTGCGAACTCTGACCCCTCTAACCTTCAGGGGATTCCGATCAAATTTACTTATAGTGTGATTTGTGCTGCAATCTTAACTCTGGATGCTGACAGCCTTTACTCGTATACTTTTCCTCGCCTTTGGTAAGCGTTTACTTTGCATTCTTGTTAGGTGCTGGTGGCTTACAATTCCTTAGCTGACATGCTATGTAATGTATAAATCCTTTTGTTTGATTTATTAGTCGCATTTCAAGCCATTGAATAATATAGGAGTCTCCGTTGTGTCCAACTTGGGAGCACATGATATGTTACTCCTTTCGGGTCTCTGGACTGATAGTTTCGCAGGTATAATGAACAGAATGCTTATACTTCCCCTGTTTTTTTTCAATTTAGATACTTCTGCATATTAATAATGATGACACGACTAATGAGATAATTATACTCATTCTCCTGTTGGAGTGAATCCAGTTACATGTTTACTTAACTACATAATATTGTGGTGAGTTATTCTGATACAGATATTTTCTTTGACAACCAACTAATGTTGTGTAAACACTGGTGGCTTTGCAGTGCCCATTTGTCTGAGATACGTCCTCATTTAAGAACTTTTGCTAGCAGATTGTTGTGCTTGACCTTGGATTTTGTTATATTCCATATTTTTGATTCTCTCTTCCTTGTTGTTTATATACATTTCTTGTTTAAATGGCTTCCATAGGTGGATATTCTCCTCAATTATGCAAACATGTTATAGATACCGGCTTTGTATTAAACTCCATCTCAAAGTACTGATTCCCATGTCTTGCCCTTCTAGGTATTCCACTTTCAAAACAGATAACGCTGAGTCCTCATTGCATTAATGGATTATTAGACACCTTCCGACTATCTATGGTGGGTGCTTGTTTGACTTCCATGTATGATAACCATGTTAATACTCCGAGTTATATCAAATAGGACTCCACAATGGATGTGTAATTAATTGATGTCTTATGTTTTTTCTTACTAGGAGTACACATAATTTTATCAAATAATATCTTCATATATTAGGATGTTATATATATTTGTACTGTCTTCTTAGATGTCATAGGTTGATATCTTATATGTATCTATTTGTCATGTAATAACATCGTTACTTGTTTTGTATGATGTGTATATAATGTATTTTTACTTTTTGTATATAACATTTGATGATGTATTTATTATAATATATATGTATTTTTTAACTATTCCAGCCTTGATGAAGTCTCTGTGGGAGACGAAACACGTCATGACCAAAGATTAAAACCAGGAGGGAAATGAATATATTAAATATTATATAGATATCTATCACTGTTAAAGATAGAGCATGATGGGCTCAGATACTGCCGGCCATTCAGTAGTCAGATGCGGCAAAAGACTATATTATGCCAATAGCAAATAAACAAGCACAAAAACTGGTGCAGCCCAAGTGGCTGGGAAATAATAAAAATAAAAAATATATGCAAAAAAGAAGAAAACAAAGAAAGATGTTAGTAGAAACAGGAAAATGGAGGGGGGAGGGAGGGCGGATTGGGAGAACTCACAATAAGATAAACATTACACATATATCATAACAAGCCAGTGAGGACCACCTTACATACTTGTTGTATACAATATCCATCAAATTGCAGGAAGACATATAACATCTGTTAGTCCTCTCTCCTGTCGTTTAGGGATATAGGCCCCCTGACGGATCAATAGGCCCAGTCAATGGATACCCAAATGATAGGGAATCTATTTCAGAGTATTCTAATTATAAATAACAACATTCAAGAGACTGAGCAGGCAATTAGAACAGATAATTAAATGGGGGGCTCCATATGCGTTATATACCAGCCTAGGATCAAAGAAAGTAGTGCATCTCCCCATCAGTATTATGTCCCACAGTAATTGCCATCAAGTTACATATCCAACGGGATTCTCTTTGGCGTAGTAATAGAGCCCTATTACCACTCCTCACACCTCGGGATGTACTGTTTCATAATGGTTATCAATTGGGTACCTAATATCTTTCGTTCTGATCACTCGTCGGTGTTCCTGTATTCTTAGTTTTAGACTTCGAACGGTACTCCCCACGTAAATAATACCACATTTACACCCCAGGACATAGACCACATGTGTGGTATTACAGTTTATAAAGTGGCCTATACATACCTTTTGGTTGTATTATAGCAGAATTCCAAGATTTTATTTTTGCCATAAGGGCATACGTTACACACGGTAACTAGTCAAAATATCGAGTTTTTAATTTCGACTAGACATAATATCGAGTTAAAAATACAGAATAGACATAATATCGACTAGATATAATATAGACTACGAAAATATCGACTAGAAAAAATTAACATTGACTAGAGTAGCAAAAATATTGAATCAAAAATATAGAATGGACATAATATCGACTAGACAGAATACAATAGACAACAAAAATATCGAATTTAAGGTAAGTTAATATTAATATTTAATTTTTGTGTAATATAATTCTGTAGCGGGTTGTGGGTTTATAGGGGAATAGGGTGGGAAGTAATTTAATTACAATTAATTAAACATGTTATTTTATTTATTGGTATTTATTTAGAATTAATTGTTAAATTAGTATTAATTGGTAATTAATTAAAATATAATTGCTAATTAATTTTAATTGATTAATTGATGAATATTTTATTTTTAGTAATTTATTTGTTGTAGCGGGTTGTGGGTCTATAAGGGAATAGGATGGGAAGTAATTTAATTATAATTAATTAAATATCTTATTTTAATTATTGGTATTTATTTAGAATTATTTGTTATATGATTATTAATTAGTAATTAATTAAAATATAATTGCTAATTAATTTTAATTGATTAATTGATAAATATTTTATTTTTAGTCATTTATTTTCTGTAGCGGGTTGTGGGTTTATAGGGGAATAGGGTGGGAAGTAATTTTATTAAAATAATTAAATATGTAATTTAAGTTTAGGGTACTTATTTAGAATGAATTGTTAATTAATTATTAATTGGCAATTAATTTAAATATAATTGGTAATTAAATGTAATTGATTAATTGATAAATATTTTAATTTTAGTAATTTATTTTCTGTAGTGCGTTGTGGGTTTGTAGGGGAATAGGGTGGGAAGTAATTTCATTTTTTTTGGATTAAATATGTTATTTTAATTATTGGTATTTATTTAGAATTCATTGTAAATTAATTAATAATTTGTTATTAAATAAAATATAATTTGTAATTGATTGTAATTGATTAATTGATAATTATGTTACTTTTGTTAAATTAATTTCTGTAGTGGGTTGTGTGTTTTTAGGGGAATAGCTTGTGAAGTAATTTAATTGTAAGTAATTACATTTTTGAATAAAAAATGTATTGAGATAATTTTTCAACATATGTTAAAATTGTTAAATATTTTATTATTCATAGGAAAATAATTAGTATTAGTATGTAATTTTTATTATTAAATAATTTTTATTTGTATTTTAAATTGATTATTTTATATATTTTACACAATTGTAAAATATTTTAATTAATTTGTAATTGGTGTTACTAATTATAATATTTATATTTAAATAAGAAGTATTTACTTGCCCTACTATTGCACTCACTGTAGTTGGAACAGTAATTTTACCCCTATGCTATCCAACGCTTTCCCTACTGTTGCACTCACTGGAGTTGGAATAGTAATTTTTACCCCTACAGTATCCAACGCTTTCCTTACTGTTGCACTCTCTGGAGTGAGAATAGTAATTTTTACCCCAATGCTATCCAACGCTTACCCTACTGTTACACTCACTGGAGTTGGAATAGGAATTTAAACCCCTATGCTTCCAACGCTTACCCTACTGTAACACTCACTGGAGTTGGAATAGTAATTTAAACCCCTACGCTATCCAACGCTTTCCCTACTGTTGCACTCACTGGAGTGGGAATAGTAATTTTTACCCCAACGCTATCCAACGCTTACCCTACTGTTACACTCACTGGAGTTGGAACAGTAATTTTACCCCTATGCTATCCAACGCTTTCCCTACTGTTGCACTCACTGGAGTTGGAATAGTAATTTTTACCCCTACAGTATCCAACGCTTTCCCCCTACTGTTGCACTCACTGGAGTGAGAATAGTAATTTTTACCCCTACGCTATCCAACGCTTTCCTTACTGTTGCACTCTCTGGAGTGAGAATAGTAATTTTTACCCCAACGCTATCCAACGCTTACCCTACTGTTACACTCACTGGAGTTGGAATAGGAATTTAAACCCCTATGCTATCCAATGCTTACCCTAATGTAACACTCACTGGAGTTGGAATAGTAATTTAAACCCCTACGCTATCCAAAGCTTTCCCTACTGTTGCACTCTCTGGAGTGAGAATAGTAATTTTTACTCCGACGCTATCCAACGCTTACCCTACTGTTACACTCACTGGAGTTGGAATAGGAATTTAAACCCCTATGCTATCCAACGCTTACCCTACTGTGACACTCACTGGAGTTGGAATAGTAATTTAAACCCCTACGCTATCCAACGCTTTCCCTACTGTTGCACTCACTGGAGTGGGAATAGTAATTTTTACCCCTACGCTATCCAGCGATTTTCATACTGTTGCACTCTCTGGAGTGGTAATAGTAATTTTTATCCCTACGCTATCCAATGTTTTCCCTACTGTTGCACTCGCTGGAGTGGGAATAGTAATTTTTACCGCTACGCTATCCAACGCTTTCCCTACTGTTGCACTCACTGGAGTTGGAATAGTAATTTTAACCCCTACTCTATCCAACGCTTTCCCTACTGTTGCACTCACTGGAGTGGGATTAGTAATTTTTATCCCTACGCTATCCAACGTTTTCCCTACTGTTGCACTCTTTAGAGTAGGAATAGTAATTTTTACCCCTACGCTATCCAACGCTTTCACTACTGTTGCACTCTCTGGAGTGGGAATAGTAATTTTTACCCCTACGCTATGCCTACTGTTGCACTCTCTGGAGTGGGAATAGTAATTTTTACCCCTACGCTATCCAACGCTTTCCCTACTGTTGCACTCACTGGAGTGGGGATAGTGATTTTTACCCCTACACTATCCAATGCTTTCTCTACTGTTGCACTCATTGGAGTCGTTACAGTAAATTTAACCCTTTTGCTATCCTACGTTAAAAATATTGTATATGTTTTGTAAATAATATGTACATATATATATATATATATATATATGTATTAAAAATATATATATTTTTTAGTCACATTAATTATTTCTCAATTTTTCGTTTATTTAACCATTTAACCCCTTAAGCACTGCCGTCGGCCAACAGTCGTCGCTAGCACTACCTTGCCAGTGCTGCGCACGACCGTTGGCCGACGGGCCAGCGCAAGTTAGTCGAACGTTCAGCACTGGGTGCTGAACGTTTGACGCAGAAAAGGTGTTAAGTATTTTAAATATGTTTACATTAATTTAATTTATTATTATTTTACTTTTAATTTACTTTTAAGACATTTAAAAAATTCGATATTTTGACAGTCTATATTTTTTACACTCGATATTTTTGAGTCGATATTTTTGTACTTACCTGTTTCAAGATAGAAAGTCGATATTCTTGCAGTCGATATTTTTACCTCAATATTTTGTCCTCTTGATATTTTGACAGTCGATATTCTGTCAGTGATCCGTTACACACACCACAGGTAAAGAAACCTTTCGGTTTGGGCGGCAACCATATGTGTGTCGCTTTTGGAGTTGTCACATAGCTAGGGCATAAAAGAACATTCAAGGACCTGCCCTTCCTATAGGAGATGGATGATCTGTTCTCAATCGATTCCTTTAAGCCTGGCACCTCCGTCAAAAGGTGCGCCTGCTTGCGGAAAATATTATAAATGGCACCACTATGCGAAGTGTATTTTGTTATAAACCGTGCTTTGGAATTAGGTTCATTTCTTGATGGTTTAATGGCCAGTGTGTCTTCCCTCGTGAGGTTATTGACCCTGTGCTCAGCTCTTGCTAGTGCAGCTTGTCCATACCCCCTTTTAGAGAATCTAGCAATTGTATCCTTGACGTGTGTTACAAAGTGAGAGCCCTCACTGCAATTGCGTCTTATCCTCACCATCTCACCGTCTCACGTACATGTATTATATTGATGTTGTAATGTATAATCTTTGCTATGAATAATTGATTTTGTCCCATTGTCCTGCTGAATATTATGTGTATCTTACAGAATATTTATAATCATATTTGTGATATATTGAAAACGTCAGGGTAATTGATGGTGCCTTGATCAAAAATAAGTGAGTGAATTATCCCTCCATACCAGCTGACCCTCCCTCCCATGGACTGCATAGCCTGCTCTGACCCCGTAAGCGCTGTGACCGTCCTGACGAGTTCAGAAGCGGTCGCTCCCTTCGCCCTGCTCCTGTGTGGTATCGTTACCTGCATTATTGTTTCTTGATCTGCCTAACTGCTGCCTAACTGCTACTCCCTACTCAGCGTAACGCTGCAGCGCGAGTGCCATTGCTACATTATTGGGACATTTAAAACGCTTCTGGGGGATTGTTGACACGGCGCTCTAAGATCTCTGCCTTGCAACGCTTCGGGGGTATTGTGATTGCGGCGCTTTAACCTGTCACTCTGATTTTAATAGCGCGATTCAGCAGCAAGCGTAGTCAATTGCCTGAGCCCCAGCCTACCTCCAGTTTCGTTTTCCCTACGCTGCCGCCATTTTAATTTTGTTGTTGTTGGTGCCTCAGAGCCCGGCCCCCACAGCCTGCGCGCCTCCCAGCTGACCCTCCCTCCCACGGACTGCATAGCCTGCTCTGACCCCGTAAGCGCTGTGACCGTCCTGACGAGTTCAGAAGCGGTCGCTCCCTTCGCCCTGCTCCTGTGTGGTATCGTTACCTGCATTGTTGTTTCTTGATCTGCCTAACTGCTGCCTAACTGCTACTCCCTACTCAGCGTAGCGCTGCAGTGCGAATGCCATTGCTACATTATTGGGACATTTAAAACGCTTCGGGGGATTGTTGACACGGCGCTCTAAGATCTCTGCCTTGCAACGCTTCGGGGGTATTGTGATTGCGGCGCTTTAACCTGTCACTCTGATTTTAATAGCGCGATTCAGCAGCAAGCTTAGTCAGTTTCATTTTCCCTACGCTGCCACCATTTTAATATTGTTGTTGTTGGTGCCTCAGAGCCCGGCCCCCACAGCCCGCCCTGCCTCCCAGCTGACCCTCCATCGCCCCTCCCCCTCCTCCATCCATATATGACAGATGCATTTTCGCGCAGCGTCCACGCGCAGCGTTCGCACCCCATGCACGCCGAAGGTGCGCCAAAGGTAAGCCCGTCTGCGCCCGTCCGCGCCTGGACCGCGCCCAGCGCCAGTCCCCTTGCCCCCCGCCCTACCCAGCCCACCAGATTCACATATGATTCCGCAACTCTCCTCGCCCTCAACCCCGGACGTACTCCACAATGCTGCGAAGCCACCCCAGGACGTACCCACGGCCCATTCGCCTGCCTCTCCCGCAGGTTCAACTGTTCCAGGACCCTCACCAAACCCACCTCCTCCATACACAACCCCGACTCTAACCGCCTGAAGTGCATCCTGCTCAACACCCGCTCGGTACACAGACACGCAACGGAACTCTGGGACCTTCTCGATACTGCGTCACCGGACATCACCTTCCTCACAGAAACATGGATGAACACATCATCAGCACCCGACATTGCCATAGCCATTCCGGGCGCCTACAAGATTACCCGCAAAGACCGCACCAACCAAACAGGAGGAGGCGTCGCCATCATCCATAAAAACACTATCAAAGTCACGACCAGCTCCGATGATAATCTTGCAACCGCCGAACATCTCCACTTTCAAATCCACACCGACCCTAGGACCACACTTAGAGGCACCCTCATCTACAGGCCTCCAGGCACCCGCACTCAATTCAGCGATGATATCACTGACTTCGTCAGCCCACATGCCCTCGCTTCCGAGAACTATATTCTTCTAGGAGACTTCAACTACCACCTTGAAAACAAACACGACAGCAACACCCCCACCCTTTTGGACAACTTGGCCAATCTCGGACTGAAACAACTTGTTGACACCCCCACCCATGTAGCCGGACACACGCTCAACCCTATCTTCACCTCCAGCAAGCACATCTTCTTCGATCGCACCACAGCCCTCCACTGGACGGTCCACAGCTGTTTTCACTTCAGCTACAAAACCACCTTGACCCACAACCGCCCAATACCTCTCCCGCGGAGAAACTGGAACAAAATCACTTCCGATCAACTCATCACATCACTCAACCTAAACCCTCCCACCCTCTCATTGGACCCAAACCAAGCGGCCACCAATCTCAAGCATTGGATCACCCACAGTGCTGACGAATTAGCACCCCTGAAAAAACACCAGATCAAATCAGCCAGCAAAAAGGCTCCCTGGTTCAATGATGACCTTAAAAAATCCAAAAAGTTATGCCGCACCCTGGAGAAAACATGGCGAAAAAACCCGACCACAGACAACATGTCCACCCTCAAGGCAGCCACCCGCAAACACCACCAACTGATTCGATCCGCCAAGAAATCAGCATTCAAGGATCGTCTCGCCAACAACACTCACAACAGCAAGGAACTTTTCAACATCGTCAAAGAATTCACAAACCCCACCGCAGCATCCAACGACATGACTCCCTCCCAAGACCTCTGCGATGCGTTATCCTCCTTCTTCTACAACAAAATTGCCGACATCCACAACAGCTTCGTGAACACTCCCAGCACTCAACCCTCCCCACCCCCCTCAGATCCTACCCCGCCAACTAACATCCTTAACGCCTGGAAGCCAATCACCTCTGAAGACACCATCCGCCTAATGAACTCAATCCACTCTGGCTCGCCAACTGACCCCTGCCCCCACCACATCTTCAACAAAGCGGACTCCATCATCGCACCCCATCTCCGTGATATCATCAACTGATCGTTCAACTCTGCCATCTTTCCAGAAAGCTGGAAACACGCCGAACTCAGCGCCCTTCTTAAGAAACCCACAGCAGACCCCTCCGAACTGAAAAACTACCGACCCATATCCCTCCTCCCATTTCCGGCCAAAGTCATCGAGAAAGCCGTCAACAGCCAGCTCGCCGCCTTCCTTGAATCCAACAACTCCCTTGATCCATCTCAATCTGGGTTTCGAGCCAAACACAGCACCGAAACTGCCCTCATTGCAGCTACTGACGACATCCGAACACTACTGGACAACGGTGAAACAGTAGCCCTCATTCTACTCGACCTCTCCGCCGCTTTCGACACAGTCTGCCACAGTACCCTTATACAACGCCTCAGCAACATCGGAATAAAAGAAAAAGCCTTGGACTGGATCACCTCATTCCTCGCTGGGAGAACTCAAAGAGTCCGACTTCCCCCATTCAACTCTGAGGCCTCTGAAGTCATCTGCGGCGTACCACAAGGATCTTCACTCAGTCCCACCCTCTTCAACGTTTACATGAGTCCACTTGCCTCCATCGCACGTCAACACAACCTTAACATCATCTCTTACGCCGACGACACCCAGTTAATCCTCTCCCTCACCAAAGACCCTAACACCGCCAAAACCAATCTTCACGAAGGCATGAAAGAAGTAGCCGAATGGATGAAACATAGCCGCCTGAAACTCAACTCAGACAAAACGGAAGTGCTCATCCTAGGATCTTCCCCCTCTGCTTTGGGCGACTCTTGGTGGCCCTCCGCTCTGGTCACAGCACCCACACCCACAGACCATGCACGTAACCTCGGCTTAATCCTAGACTCCTCTCTCTCAATGTCCAGACAAGTCAACGCAGTCTCATCCTCTTGCTTCAACGTACTTCGCATTCTCAAAAAGATCTTCCGTTGGATCCCCCTCGAAACAAGAAAGACTGTCACACACGCACTGGTCACGAGTCGACTGGATTATGGTAACACACTATACCCCAGAACCACAGCAAAATTACAGAAAAAACTCCAATGCATCCAGAACGCATCAGCGAGACTCATATTAGACCTCCCTCGCCAGGATCATATCACCGAACACCTAAGAGACCTCCACTGGCTTCCCGTCAACAAAAGAATTACATTCCACCTTCTCACCCACGCACACAAGGCCCTCTACAATCTAGGACCCGAATGCCTCAACACTCGCCTGTCCTTCTACAAACCCACCTGCCAACTAAGATCGTCCAATCAAGCCCTTTCCGCTGTCCCGCGCATCCGTAAATCCACCATGGGCGGCAGATCCTTCTCCTTCCTTGCCGCCAAGACCTGGAACTCATTCCCCACTCACCTCCGCCTTACCCAAAACCACAGCTCCTTCAGAAAAGATCTTAAAACCTGGCTGTTTGACTAATAATGAACCCCTCCCCAAGCGCCTTGAGACCCTCTGGGTGAGCAGTGCGCTATACAATTGCTTGAACTTGAACTTGAACTACCGTTTCCTTTTCTGCACATCTGTGATGTTTTTTGTCCAGGTATAGGAGGGTCATTTTGGCATACCCCCCTACTTGCTTTTAAAAAAAAATTGTTTGACTCATCATGATGGCAAGTGGTTCTTTGGCAGTCGAAGATTCCCCCCGCCATGGTTCCGACTGGCTTGAGTACCCCGTCGGACGGTCGGAGGTGGAGAAGTGTGGCTCAATGATTAGAGCGGCAGACCCTGATGCAGAGGTCTAGCCTGGGACCAGGGTTCAATTCCCTGCCTCAACGGGTCTTGGGCTCAAAATTCCTCAGGCCTGATAATTCTCCCCTTGGTGCCTATACTAATCATGGAGTCCCACTCTGCAACTCTGGGCAATAGCCTGCTTAATCTCCACAACGGCCCTCACAACACTAAGGATGCCTGGCCTCCACCTTGGGGGTGCCCAGGAGTGGACGCCTCACAGGGAAAGCCAGGATGGGTTTCACAGCGGTATTCGTACACGCGCCTTGAGACCCTTGCAGGTGAGTAGTGCGCTATCAAGTATCAATTTACATAACACCTACAGTGGCAGCAGAGCCTGCCAGGTACCCCTTAGGTATTACAATGTTCCTTTCAGCCGGCCCATTCATGGCTGTGAACCCGGTATGCCACTGCACCATGTGGCAGGCACTGTATGGTACCTGCTACATGGTCCAGGGAAATGTCTGATGTGTACTGTAAGCATGGGCGTAGTTCCCGATGTAGCCCTACACGTAGCTACGCGAAGTGCACTTCGCACTACGCGAGCTACACGTAGCACTACGCGAACTGCTTAGTGCCCTGTTCACAACGATTGTCTGCACTGTGCAGTCATTGAAAACAGCATCTTGCACAGTGCGAGCTGTCTTTTGCTGCCGCTCGAGTACACTTTTACTCGTGCGACAGCTTTCTCAACACTGATTGGTAGTTTCTCATTGCGAGTGGTCGCAGGCTACAATATACTTGGCAGGACCGCTGAGGTCATGCCAAGCATGTTAAGAGTTTCATCTCCACCACTGTTTTAACTGTGGCAAAGACGAAACAAAGAGAGCCTGACAGGGCTCCCTGGTGCCTCACGCCATGTTGTACCCCTGTGTGCATGCACACCAGAAACTGCACAGCATGGCTTGCAGCAGTCCCTCCTGTGCAGGTACTGACTTTGATGTTCCCATTACAGTGCCCATTTCATAGGCACCACCCTCGTCATGAACAATGGGATTCAAGGGAGTGCAGCATCCGGGATGAATTGCTGTAGCATTGAAGGTGTTAAAATACCCCATAACTATTATCTCCTGTCAGTCAAGGACTCAGCTGGGAGATTGACATAGAAACTTTGTATTCTTACACATCAAATGTGTACTGTAAATTTCCAAATAATAACATTGAATAGCCCACACTTTTACAAATTACTGGTGCCTAGGTTGAAATATGATTTAGAATTATCTCTCTTCCTTTCCTCTTTCCATATCTTTACATTTAACATTCCAACTCAAGAGATGCTTTTTGATTTACGTTATTGATGGATTTATTGTAAATTAAAACCTGTTCTGATGAAAATGAGCTGAAACGACTGCACAAGGATTATGTTTAACAACATTTGGCATTTTCCCTGTATTTTCTGTTGATACAACAAAAAAATATTTAAGTTCATGCGATCTTTAAAGGATGATGTGCTTTACTATAACAATAATTACTTACACAGTGCTAAAGAACATATAAACATTGGCTTACTATAAATACCCATCATAGACATTTGGGACAAAGAAACAGTTCATATCCACACTGGCATGAAGCCCAGCCCTCTGAAACTAGGGTGGTTGAATATTTAGGGCTGAAACCCAGTACTGTAATGTTAATAAGTACAACTTTACAATACCGAGTTTCAGACCTAAATATTTAAAGATCACGGATGTGTGCCATGCTAATGACATATTTTTCTGTCTGTTGTATATTCTCTCTTTTCAACCTGTTTTTAATGTGAATGTGTTTTTTTATGTGTTCGTAATATGTGTATTACTTTGAATCAATTCTAGATGTTATTTGAGAAAACAGCATAATTGACTGCTTACACACTTCAAGTCCTGTGTATTTTATGATATTTTAAACTAATGAATAGATTTATACTTTCTCATTAAAACGTTGTTTATATTGTCAGCCTTGGGTATACAGTTATATTTCCCCTACATGAGTGATGTGCGCTTGAAAGAGTGAGATCTAGGTGTACTTTGGTACACATAGTTAATATTATTACGAGTTCTGTGTAGTGTAGTTCCTATATTACCAATAGGCTCTGCACATTGGAATAGTATATCCTATAGTTTAGATGTAGGACTGAGGTCGACTAGGTCTCTATCACATATACTAAAGTTAATAGTGAGTGCCAGCTAGCTCAGAGGTCACTAGAAACGTTCTCGAATACACAAGAAGAGATTAGTGTCTGACAACAGCATAAACATGACAACTTTGTTTCTCCAAGAATAAACGAATCTTCAGAGTCGTGGGAACAATAGATAAATATTTTACTCAGTCAATCGTGCATGCTCCGTTTCAACAGAGATGCAGAGAAATAGAGAGACGGGCATTTTCAATAAAAGGATTAATTCAACATTCTTCTTTCTCATGCACATAAAGTGAACTGCTGCAATCGTAATGCACCCCGCGAGGGGAGTTTGGAAACACTGGAGCTGGATTCTCACCGAGGGTAGTGCAGCCTCTCGATCAGTGCGTCAGGTGGAGGGTCAGCTTTCTTCGGCACTTGCTGTAGCGAGCTGCGTCGGGCAAGTAGATAGTCGAACTGCTCCGAACCACTGTGTCTTGCTAAAGCAAGTGAAGGCATATTTATACCTTTAAGGTGCCTAGTTTGGTGTAAAGTTGGGCATATTAATGTCAGTAAAGAACCCCAAGGGAATAGTAGTTCTTTGTAAAGTCCATGAGTTCTTGGAAAAATCAATATTCAAACAAGGGGAGGTCCCTGACAGCTTAAGCCGATTTTCCAAGAAATTGTTGTGACGGTTTGGTATGGGTGGAAATAGCCATGCCTGTATTTGGACTGCATGGGCTATGTCTAACAGCCAGATTCATCATTGTAAAATCGGCTCGCAAAGGGCCAGATTCTGAGAATCTGGCCCTTTGCGAGCGCAATTTTTGCATTTGGGATTCATCATCACTAATGCAAAAATCGCAAATTGCTAAATCGCGAGGAATTGCATTTAAGGAATCTCTATTTGAGATTCCTTAAATGCAATTCATGAACCATTTTTGAATTGGGAAATCGCAATTTTTGGCCGCTGTTTACCGCGAAGTCTGACTTCCTGGTAAATAGCGAAAACTTAGAAAAAAGCACTTTAGTGCATTTTTCTATGTTGTATGTGACACACACACATGTCCTTTGGACATGTGTGTGCGCAACATCAGTCTAAATTTACATTTCAGGGGTGCTACAGGGTGTCCTTTGGACACCCCTGGCACCCTTGAAATCGCATCCTTATTTGCGATTAGCAAATTGCTAATCGCAAATAAGGAATGACTCCCCATTCATTCTTTCGGGCCTCTAGGCCCATATGACCTAACATTTCTGCAAAATACATAGGGCAGTTTGTCGAAAAATGGGCATGCATCTCTGCAGAAGACCTTGCAACTTGTAGTTCATTCGTCTCTTTGGATGAGGTCAGTGGCACAGTTTTTTGTAAAAGAATTGCTTTCATTCTGCTTAAAGGATCAATTCGTATAGAAGAGATGTTCAGTGAAGGCCATAACTGCGACTCCCCCCGTCTGTCTTAGTTTTAGGAAACAATACTTGCATACAATAAGTGACCCTGCTGACACAGTTACGAGATAGGCTATTCCTGGCAACATGCCACAGCAGCTGTGACCATTCAACATAATATAGCTTCCATTAGAAAGCTGTCTAAAATTGGATTTATCACTGCAGCTGGAGAACCTTGCAGGTGGCAGGATAAGTTGGTCGAGAAACCGTCGCAGGTCCCTTGTAAGTTAATACCCTGACATAAAAGGGTACCGCTCGGTGTGCTTTTGCAATTTGTACCACTAAGAAATACTTGTTTTCCCCCACTCCAACATCTGTGCATATATGGTAATTCCCAGGTTGACTTGATGTATTCTTTACCCAACCTTTCATATAGGCCAGCTTGTATATGTTTCAAACAATACTGAAAGTGGAAAATTGTGACAGGCAGAGTGATTGTTCCATGTATTATCCATTCTGTTTCAGGTTTTTCTGAAACAGTTAATCGAAATTTTTCCAGTTTTTCAATGCTCAGCACCGTATAGTCTGCTTCTCTTTGTACCAAAGTGATTTGTTTATCTGTAAGGTATAATACAGAAAACAATGACGTGGTGTTGATTAGATGCCATGGCACATATCCAGAACGAAGATTTTGTAACGTCCAGCCTAAAAGCATTATAGAACGCAATTGAGACTGTCCATGTTGTAACATGAGCAAGTCCTGTTCCATTATGCCAATGACAGAGGATGCTATGCTGTCCAAAGAATAACTTCAGGATGACAGAGTTGTTAACCCATTGTCAACTACAGAGAGAGATTTCTCTAATTTAATACAATCAATTTCTCCTATTCGTTCTGCAGTCTCTGCTTGTGTTGCTTTCCAATCTTCATTATAAATGGCATATATACCAGCGTATATAAAACGTTTATGAAGTCGTTTCGCAGGACCTTGTGAGAAGTCCCTTAAATCAACACCATCTTTAAGTAAAGATAAGTGTTGTTTTACCTCTGGTAGTGAGGACGTTTGTAGCCAATCAAGGTACAGTTTACCTACTCTGTATGTTGTTATTATCCCTGGATGTTGTCTCTGGACATATCTTGGATATAGCCTAGTGATTGTCAACCCTTGTGTCTTATTCAGGAATCTATCTTGACATTTGTTTGTGTCTGTGGGCCAGATTAACCATTTTTTCCAATCAGGATCAGTTCTGTTTTTAAGTAAAATTGTCTTCAATGAAGGCATATTTATACCTTTAAGGTGCCTAGTTTGGTGTAAAGTTGGGCATATTAATGTCAGTAAAGAACCCCAAGGGAATAGTAGTTCTTTGTAAAGTCCATGAGTTCTTGGAAAAATCAATATTCAAACAAGGGGAGGTCCCTGACAGCTTAAGCCGATTTTCCAAGAAATTGTTGTGACGGTTTGGTATGGGTGGAAATAGCCATGCCTGTATTTGGACTGCATGGGCTATGTCTAACAGCCAGATTCATCATTGTAAAATCGGCTCGCAAAGGGCCAGATTCTGAGAATCTGGCCCTTTGCGAGCGCAATTTTTGCATTTGGGATTCATCATCACTAATGCAAAAATCGCAAATTGCTAAATCGCGAGGAATTGCATTTAAGGAATCTCTATTTGAGATTCCTTAAATGCAATTCATGAACCATTTTTGAATTGGGAAATCGCAATTTTTGGCCGCTGTTTACCGCGAAGTCTGACTTCCTGGTAAATAGCGAAAACTTAGAAAAAAGCACTTTAGTGCATTTTTCTATGTTGTATGTGACACACACACATGTCCTTTGGACATGTGTGTGCGCAACATCAGTCTAAATTTACATTTCAGGGGTGCTACAGGGTGTCCTTTGGACACCCCTGGCACCCTTGAAATCGCATCCTTATTTGCGATTAGCAAATTGCTAATCGCAAATAAGGAATGACTCCCCATTCATTCTTTCGGGCCTCTAGGCCCATATGACCTAACATTTCTGCAAAATACATAGGGCAGTTTGTCGAAAAATGGGCATGCATCTCTGCAGAAGACCTTGCAACTTGTAGTTCATTCGTCTCTTTGGATGAGGTCAGTGGCACAGTTTTTTGTAAAAGAATTGCTTTCATTCTGCTTAAAGGATCAATTCGTATAGAAGAGATGTTCAGTGAAGGCCATAACTGCGACTCCCCCCGTCTGTCTTAGTTTTAGGAAACAATACTTGCATACAATAAGTGACCCTGCTGACACAGTTACGAGATAGGCTATTCCTGGCAACATGCCACAGCAGCTGTGACCATTCAACATAATATAGCTTCCATTAGAAAGCTGTCTAAAATTGGATTTATCACTGCAGCTGGAGAACCTTGCAGGTGGCAGGATAAGTTGGTCGAGAAACCGTCGCAGGTCCCTTGTAAGTTAATACCCTGACATAAAAGGGTACCGCTCGGTGTGCTTTTGCAATTTGTACCACTAAGAAATACTTGTTTTCCCCCACTCCAACATCTGTGCGTATATGGTAATTCCCAGGTTGACTTGATGTATTCTTTACCCAACCTTTCATATAGGCCAGCTTGTATATGTTTCAAACAATACTGAAAGTGGAAAATTGTGACAGGCAGAGTGATTGTTCCATGTATTATCCATTCTGTTTCAGGTTTTTCTGAAACCGTTAATCGAAATTTTTCCAGTTTTTCAATGCTCAGCACCGTATAGTCTGCTTCTCTTTGTACCAAAGTGATTTGTTTATCTGTAAGGTATAATACAGAAAACAATGACGTGGTGTTGATTAGATGCCATGGCACATATCCAGAACGAAGATTTTGTAACGTCCAGCCTAAAAGCATTATAGAACGCAATTGAGACTGTCCATGTTGTAACATGAGCAAGTCCTGTTCCATTATGCCAATGACAGAGGATGCTATGCTGTCCAAAGAATAACTTCAGGATGACAGAGTTGTTAACCCATTGTCAACTACAGAGAGAGATTTCTCTAATTTAATACAATCAATTTCTCCTATTCGTTCTGCAGTCTCTGCTTGTGTTGCTTTCCAATCTTCATTATAAATGGCATATATACCAGCGTATATAAAACGTTTATGAAGTCGTTTCGCAGGACCTTGTGAGAAGTCCCTTAAATCAACACCATCTTTAAGTAAAGATAAGTGTTGTTTTACCTCTGGTAGTGAGGACGTTTGTAGCCAATCAAGGTACAGTTTACCTACTCTGTATGTTGTTATTATCCCTGGATGTTGTCTCTGGACATATCTTGGATATAGCCTAGTGATTGTCAACCCTTGTGTCTTATTCAGGAATCTATCTTGACATTTGTTTGTGTCTGTGGGCCAGATTAACCATTTTTTCCAATCAGGATCAGTTCTGTTTTTAAGTAAAATTGTCTTCACGTCGACAACCCCCTCTGTAGTGTTTTTACTAACTGGTGTAGGTGTAGGTATGGACGGATTGTTCAAATCTTTTATCTTAGCTAGGCCAAGACAGGATGTCTGCTGGACAGTGTTGTTCAAAAACATTATTTGTTCAGGGATAATGCAGACACAAAATAAAGCTTCTATACCGTGTTCCTGCCAGTCTTTTGTGCCCCAGACAGTTTTTGGCTCAATGTTGTCTCTCCAAAAGTCAAAACCTAGCGAGGACAGCTGAGCATAAAAGGCTGCAGAATAAATTTGCTTCGTATTAGTCAAAATACTTTGCATTCCTGTCTTATTAACATTTTTAAAGTAAAAGGTTTCTGGATTTGAGACATTAAAACCTGAAAAGTATGGACATTTTTCATAGAAGTTTTTTGAGCTACCCTTTGGTGGTGTTGAACAATGTCCCTATTTATTATAAGTAGAAACATTTCTAGGGTTTGCAGATTTGTGCAAATAAAGATGACTATAATGATTATAACAGTACATTTGTTCATATTCTGATGAACCTTCTAAGTATTCATGTTTTGTAAATTTTGCAGACATTTCTAAGTCTGATATCATATTATTACCAGTCTTAAAGTCCCAGTCATCAGAAAATGTGCTGGGTGAAACAAAGTCACTCAAGGAAACCTTGAATTGGTGTAGAATCTTCAACAGGACCAAAGATGTCATAATCAGTTCTATCCCATGTTATACTACCAGGTATTGGAACAACTGTGATGTTGACTGATGACAGGTCTCTTTGTTCATGATTTGATGATTTGTGTCGCTTGAGGAGTAAGTTGATGTTCTTACTTGCTGTGTCCATTTTACTATATCTCCCATTTATCAGCATTCACAAACTTAATACAAGAATTAGCCAAAGTAGGAGAATACGTACACCTAACACAATCCAAAGTTCAACCCATGTTGAAACCAGATACCTTTTTTCCAGGTAATGAAAAACTTCTGTTGCTTGTTCCTTGAAAGTTCTTTTAATTGGCGTTGTTTCAGGTTCACTGGGAGCCTCTGAAAACATATCAAAGTTAATGAAATAGCCAGAGGCAGTTCGATCAATTGTAGGGATTGCATCAGGATTTGATGAAATCACTGGAGCTACTGGATCCCTTGTCATGTTAGTATAGTTAGATGCTATATCATTGAAGACAGGTGTTTCTTGACAAGCTGTTAGTGGGCCTCAAGAGGCACAAGTTCCATGGCTTTATTGTTTAGTCCTTCTTTTTGCACTGCAGATTCCTCAAAGGTGATGAGTCTCTCAGTTTGAACCTCTTGGATAGTAGCCAGATTTGGTCATCTGCTACATCTTTGGAGTCCACTTGGCCTACTACTTATGATTGGCCACATGATGTGGTTTTACCAGGTCAATAGATACAAACCTGTTCTCCTTACTTCCAGTAAGGGGCAGCAGTAACACTGTTTTTGATCCATGGATTGCTAGCACAGATACTGGTTGTCTGTAAGAAGGCCCAAATTCCTTCTTGTCTGCCATCTTTTCTCTGACTAGATCCCCAATCTTTGGAATCCAGGCAGGCCTTGCTGGGATGGGTGGTTCTCCTTCACTGGTTGTTGGCTACTGCAATGTGTTGCTTTGACTTCTCCTGTGTCATTTAAGTCCTGCAAAACAGCCCAACTGTGTTTGATATCAAAAGGTCTTTGTTCTACCACTGAAGTGCGATGATTAAGGTCCTGGACTATCATTCTAGTGCCAAAAAGGAATTAATATGGAGTGATTCCACCCAGAGAAGTTCTTGGCAGATTGTTTACACTAGGTTTGATACTTATTAGATGTTTGATCCACCCGTCACCCGAGCCTAATACCCTAGCTGTTATAGATTGCTTTATGTCCCGTTTTTTTCTCTCCACTACAGAATTTCCCTCAGGATGGAATGGACTAGAATACCGCAATGCAACGCCCAGATTGGTCATATGTGGTAAATATAAATTACCTATCCTTAATTTATGCGGTAAAGTTCAATAAGAATAACTCAGTCAAAAATAAGAGGCAGAATCCATGGTATTTGAGGTTTTAAAAGGGGTTTTATTCCTTAAAAAGGAATTGGTTATATGGTTCGAGCCATGGCAAATCGCATTCCGTCACCACGAAGGTTCGGGAAGAGATAGACAATACTTTATTGACAAGTTATCATATATATAGTCAATGCATTACAGTAAAGGCAGATGCAGGAGGCGTAACAGCTGAGAGGAGAGATAAGAATACACATACGTAATGAAAGAGGCGTTACAATAGGCGTGCATGAGGGCATGTACTAGAACTGTCATTATGAGATGTCACAGGTGGGTGGATCCATAAGAGAATCCTGCAGTGTCAGCAGAAATACATGGCAGAGATGCGCGCGCAGCAGTATGACGTGTAATTGACGTGTAACTGGAGGGTGAAGGGGACTTGACATTTAGCCTTACATGAGGAGACAGAAGTCTGGGATGTCAGAACAACCTAAGCCCAAATCGTATCTAATATCTTGTGTTTAAGGAACTGTATTATCTGGAAGGAAAGGTCTCTCGGGCAAAAGGCTATTCTATACTGACTGCTAGTGCGTACATATGCGTCTACGTGTCTACATGAGATGCGAGGGGGCATGGGCCCACCATGGTAACAGGAGCTATGAATTACTTGCATGGAGACAGTGAGGCCGGGCCCTTTGCTCTGCAGCTGGAAGGATGTTTTCCTAAACTACTAGACAGGAATGTATTTTTGAGGAGCGGAGCAGATAACTTGAAGGCAAAATACAGTCTTGGCAGGCAACAGGCCGAGCCAGGCACCGTTAGCCGTGCAGGGAGTAAGACAAAGGTCATGGATACAGATGCTCATCCAGGCTGGAGCATTCAGAGGCAGAAAGCAGGAAAGGACTCGATGACCGAAATCAGGGCCTAACTCGCCTGAGCCAGGGAAAACGTGAAAAGTGCACCATGAAAAGACGTTGGCAAGGCACACTTAGGAACGGAATATCCGACCCATTCATGGTGGATCTGAAAGAGGACATATTAACGTTGGACGCAAATGTATTTGCGTCTTCATAGCTGGCACAGAAGGGAAATTACATGCACTTTAAGCTCGTACATGGAGACGGTGTGGTACACGTTAGGGAACATTTCTGACCATAAAAATGTATATTTCCTCATTCCCTCCTTGTTCCCTATGGACCCTTCATGATATATCGATACTCATAAATCTATCAATCTGTTCACGTAGTATCATTTGCTCTTCTTTCTTCTTATGTCGTTTTGAATGAGAACTTGAATGAGGAATACATGATGTGGCGCACAAGCCGCAAATCGCTGGCCCACATTGTAGACATAGGCAACAACTGAATACTATGAGAAGGGCAATACCTAGGAAGGATAGGATCTTCCATCCCCAGGCTGACAACGTGGTCCAGAACCAACCGGACCAAGTCCAGGTGCCTGGATTCTGGTGTATCAAACTTGCAATTTTGTGAAGACGAGTAATGGCTCTATATACTGATGGCGCGTTTTCTGGAATGAAAACACAGCAACTCGATCCGATGACTCTACAGGCTCCGCCCCTATCGGCCAGGATGACGTCAAGGACGAGACGATTTTGAAGAACAACAATCCGCATCGCAGATTGCTCCTCTGTTAAGTTGCCTAGGGCAGAAGTAGTCTCATTCACTACTGCTTCGAGTGTTCTAGTTAACTTGCGTATCAATTTACTATTAAAGACAGCACCTAAGTAGGGAAAGAAACCTTTATTTAAATCTGTGTATTGCTCCCATGCCGTTTCAGTATAGTCGACAATCGGGAGATCTCTCTGGGATCTATTGTGTACTAGATGGGTATTCCTATGATAATCAGGAGGAGCTAGAAAAACAGGTGGCAGAAGGAATGCAATGTAACAGGTACCATCCCAATCTAGAGGTAAACGTATATATGCGGTATGACCACAAATGAAGTAGGAATGTCGTGAAGCTTTAAACGCAGACTTGCCCTTATCACTGAATTCGATCACAGTAGTACATTTACTATGACCCAGGTGTACTGAACCATTCTTTCTAACACATAGTTCACCTTTGACTGGTAATACTGACATAGCAGGCAAGACTGGCTCTGATTCGGATTCAACATTCAGAATCATGAGATTAAGTGTAAAATTACCTAATCCATATACTTCATTTTCTAGATCAGTCCCTGTCCTTTTGGGTAGTCCCTCCTTGTCAGGGAAACATACTTTATGCAGAACTGTGTTCAGGTTTCCCCATACCCAGTTGCCCTGGTAAACTACGGTATTTGAATCTAAAGAATTAATCAAACTAAACCATGCGCCACAGGAACCATTATGTGTGAAAGGGTACGGGAAAAGGGGCAGAACTCCCTTGTATTTCTGGTAGGGAGGGAGTCGGCCACATATCCAACAATTTGTAGCGTTGCTGGTCTGATGGGAGTGATGTAACATACTAATGAAGGTGTTGTTGCGCAGCGCAAGTCTGTAGGACAACTCATGCGGGGGTAATTCACTAAAAGAATGTTTGGCAGTGACGTTGAAAGCAGAATGTGCACGCTTGAAAATAGGGTAATAGATGTGCAAAAGTATACTTGCAGCAATAATCAAAAGACTTAGAAAAAACATAATCAATAGTGTCACTATACAGTGACTACGAAGTGATTTACAATATTCATGTTTATTGAGCTGTTTCTGTCTATCTCTCTCTCTATTTCGGTCTAGGGGATACATGTCAGAGACTAATTTAACCGATTCACCTAGGGGAGGACTTAAACAATTAAACTGTCTGACTTGCTAGACCTTAGTTTTAGCTTATATTCCTGGGAAGCGGTTTTCTCAACCAGGGGGAGTTTTGAGTCAGTCTGTGGAGGAGGGCAGGGCTGAGAATTCAAATCAGAAGGCAGTCCGTGAAATTTCTTGATGTGGCTCGAGTGCAGCCACCCCTTGCGGCCCTCAATCTTCACTGCTGTCCTCGTCGTCAAAAGTACCAATTTCGGCGTTTGCCAGCGGGGCTCCAGCGGGCTCCGTCGGTCGAAGTTTCTTATGAAAACATAATCCCCAGGAACCACTTCATGGGGCTTCACGTCGGTGTTGTCGGGAAAGGCTGCAGCTACCTGTGAACGACAAGATTGTAGTGCAGACATCAAGGAGGCAAGGTAATCTGCCAGCATATTACAATCAACATCTGTTATTTTACGAGGTATAGGCGTCCCCCACATATTTGGTGGCCTACCGAAGACCACCTCATACGGGGATAGCCCTGTTCGAGAATGCGCTATCATTCTCATGTAGAAGAGTGCAACTGGCAAAGCTACTATCCAGTCAACGCCTTTCTCTCTGCAGATTTTAGCAAGTCGAATTTTCAGAGTCTGATTGTGGCGCTCCACGAGACCTGCTGCCTCGGGATGCCGGACACAGTGGAATTTCCACTGATAGCCTAACAGGAGTGTAACTTGTTTTACAAGCTCGGATGAGAATGGCCGTCCGTTATCTGAGTATACGATACGGGGCAAACCATACCGTGGGAAGAATTCACGAACCAACTGCTTGGCAGTGGTCGGAGCAGTGTAATCTGGGACTGGATATGCTTCTGTCCATCGGGAGAGTGCACATACTACTACGAGGACATATTTGAATCCTCGACAACGTTCCATCTGGATATAATCCATCTGGAGGACTTCAAAAGGGTGATCGGGAGGATGAAATCCACCTTGATCTACAGGAATGCTTTTACCTGGATTGAACTGACAACAAATCATGCAAGTACGCACTTTCTGTTTGGCTGCTGCTCGTAAGTGTTTATTGAACCAGATGTTTTGAATACTGTCTAGCATAGCTTTTTCTCCTAGATGTGCAGGACTGTGTACTGTGTTGATGATGACTTGAACCATAGAGTCGGGGAGAAACCATGTAGATTTTCCCTTCGTCATCCATCCCTGATCTGTTTGGATCCCTCCTAGTTCAGTCCATTTCTTGATTTCGTCTGGTGTAGCATGTGTCTGTATGTCAATTACATCATGGGCGGGATCCCTAACTGTCATGCAGTGTGTCGGTGTCGGAACTATTGTCTTCGTCAAGTCAGTTGCGTGAGTCTGAGCTGTGTGCTTGGCTGTTCGGTCTGCCAGGTCGTTACCCTGGGAGACGATATCAGTGACCTTTGTATGTGCCTTACACTTCATGATGGATATGGCAGTAGGCAGATGTATTGCATCTAACAGAGCTTGAATGAGGGGACCGTGTTGAATGTTGGCACCGTGAGAAGTTAAGTAACCTCTCTCTCGCCATAATACGCCGAAGTCGTGCACAACTCCGAATGCATAACGGGAATCTGTGTATATGTTAACTCTCTTGTTCTTGGCTTGGATACAGGCTTGTGTCAGAGCGATGAGCTCTGCTGCTTGAGCTGACAGGGTGTCAATACAATTTGTCTCTATGACTTCAATGTCTGTCGTGACTGCGTAGGCGGCCACTAACTCTCCTGTACTTGTTCTCATACATGAACCATCCACATAGATTGTCAGGTCTGGATCTGGTAATGGAGTGTCTGTCAAGTCTTGTCTAGGCTTCGTCGTAATAGTAATGACTTCAATACAATCATGTGCCAATGGGTCTGTTCCACTTAACGGCAAAAGTGTGGCGGGATTTAATGTACTACAGCGTCTGATCTCTATGTGTGGCTGAAACAATGTCAATTCATAACCTGTCAGTCGTGCTATAGTCAAGTGCTGGGTCTGTGTTCGGTTTAAAAGGACTTCCACGGAGTGCGGAACTTGTACTGTCAACTGATGTCCTAACACTATAGAATCACTTTGTCTGATTGCTAGAGCTGTCGCTGCAACTGATTTCAAGCACGCAGGCAGAGCCTGGGCTACTGGATCTAATGTGCTAGAAAAGTAAGCACACGGTTTGTGTCAACCTGCTTGTTCCTGGGTGAGTACTGACAAGGCAGTACCTTCGCGTTCTGTAACAAAAAGTGTAAAAGGCTTACTGTAACATGGTGTTGCTAAAACGGGTGCTTGACATAAGGCTTTCTTTAAGTCTTCAAAAGCTTGTGTATTTTCCTGAGTCCAAGGGAGGACAGTCGAAGACGCTGCCTCCTGGGTTGTCAACTGAATGAGTGGCTTTGCTAGAAATGCATATTGGGGAATCCATTGTCTGCAGTAAGAAGTGAGGCCTATGAAGGCCCGTACCTCCTTTTGTGTCTTGGGTCGTGACATATTTACAATTAACTGGATGCGATCAGGTGTGAGCTGTCTCCCCCCTTTGGACAGCAAGTGCCCAAGGTAAACAACTTGCTGAACACAGAATTGCAGCTTCGAAGGGGACACCTTGTGCCCCTTGTCGGCCAGAAAATGTAAAACCGTCAGTGATGCTTTTTCACATTCAGGTTCGCTTCGGGCGGTGATCAGCAGATCATCGACATACTGAAGCAGAGCAGTGTTATCAGGCATGTGAATACTGTCAAGTTGTCTTTTCAGTGCTTGGCTATATATGCTGGGGCTTTCTGTGAATCCTTGAGGTGCACGTGCAAATTTGAAGCTTCGTCCATTTAAACAGAATCCGAACAAGTATTGGCTTTCCGGGTCAATTGGAACACTAAAGAAAGCGTTCTTCAGATCAATTACGGTAAAGAACGCTGCTTCTGGATCGATAGCTGTCAACAATGAAGAGATATCTGGGACCACGGGGTACTGTGGTACAATACATTTATTCAACTCGCGCAAATCAATAACTAATCGATAAACTGGTGGTGCATTGGGATCGGTGCGTTTAAGAATTGGAATGATAGGGGAATTACATACATTGGAGTCAGTTTCCACAACCACTCCTTGTGCAATGAGCTCGTCAATGATTTGCAGTAAAGCCACTACAGCATCTGGGGGTAACTTGTATTGTCGCATTCGTGGTAATACCACTCCATGCTTGAGTGTAACTCATTATGGTGTGATGTGCATACAACCTACATCAGTGGGGCCTTGCGCCCATAAATGTGCAGGGACATTCTGTAACCTGGGATCAACATCTCTCAATACATAGTGACCTTTAAAGTCGCGCAGAAATAGTCGTACTCCTTCCGGAGAACAACATATTACAGCTCCTAGAGCTTTCAGTGTCTTTATACCTAGCAAGTTTTCTGGGCATGATTTTGTAAGTAGTAAGTCTGTAGTACGTGTCAAAGGACCAACTGCAAGGGGAAGTGGTTGCGATACTTCGTTAATAATAGGCTTTCCTGAAAATCCAAGGGAGACATTCTGTGAGCCTGAGAGGGGTGCCCCTGGAACCTCGTCGTGACTGATAGTTGTCCTGCTTGCCCCTGTATCAATTAAAAACTTTCTGTCTTTCCCTAATACTTGACTATGTACATAAGGACCCTCTTGATCTACAGTGACCTCAATAAGAGGCAAGCCAACCTCCCTCTCTAGGCTGTTTCATGTGTATCGCTGATAGTCAGGATAATCATTTTGCGCATACTGGTACATCTGTTGTGTCGTGTTTTGTGTTGCGGTGATGGGCTGTGACTGTGACACTGCTACGGTCTGTACTGTCTGTTGTGAGGCTTGCATAGGCTGGATATTCTGTGGTACTTGTTGTTGGACCTGGTCTTGTCTGGGTGGACGTGGTCTCTCTTTGGTTTTACCCGTAGAGATATTATGTTTCAAAACTGCACAATCGTTTATATAGTGACCTGGCTGCTTACAGTAGTTACATGTCCCTTTAACAGGACCTGCGGAATTATTGGACTGTGTCGTACCCTTTTTCTGACCATCAGCTGGAACTGACTGAGCAACTAGCATTTTCATTTTTGTGTCCTTCATACGTCTTTGTTCATGTTCATGTTCTTCTCTAATTCTATTCTGGTGGTACTGTAACATTTGTAACATTTGTGAAGGGGTATTAGCTTGCCAGGTGCTTTCGACTTTCAATACTCGGTTCTTAACCTGGGGCAGAGAATTCTCGACTAATTTGGATACAAAAAGATGTGGATATGACTCGCTACTTGCTTTCAGGCCACTATTAATACCAAAACATTTCTCAAATCGGGAATAAAAATCACTAGTGTCTTCATCGGGTTTCTGTTTACAGGCTGAGATTGCATCTCAGTCTTCCTTTTTCGTTGACAATAAACGTGGTAATACTTGTACTAACAATCCTGGTAATGCTTTAGTTTTGTCCCCAAGCCCTAGGCCTGGAGTACGAGTGTTTTCTTCGTTTTCTAATGCAGCCCACTCAATCTTTTGCTCTCCCACCTCCCATTCTTTTTCCTTGAGTTTCTCGTAAATACCGGCAGGCAATAATACTTTCAATATTTTCATGATATCAGGATAGGTGTAATCACCCATGAGTAACATGTCTTTTATTTCGCGGTGGAACCCTGCTGGATCTTTGTCATGACTAGGCAATAGTTTCTTCATTTCTAACAATTCCATTTTTGTTAAGGGCGTGTACACAAACACACGTCTAAGGGTATTATCATCATTCATAACTGGATGCACTTCTCGCAGGGGATTCAGTCTGTCTAAGTAATACATTTTTCTTTCCATGGAGGGAACTGGATCAAGCTGTGGACACAGGAAGGCACTGTATCTGTGCCGATGTTCTAGAATTACTTTAATTAAGTCAGTACCTAGACCTCTCCATTTCCTCATGAGTAGTTCTATCAATATATCGGGTAGGGGACCTGGATCAGAGTGCTGGCTTTTATACAATATAAGGAGATGTTGTATCATGTATATACCAGCTAAACGCTGTTCGTCTGGTGAAAGATTCAAAAACGTGTGTGCTAGCGCATCATCACTATATTTATCCGATCTGTCAGCCCATTGTACTGCTGACCTGGCTAATTCTTGTTCATCCATAGAATCGAGTACATGGTACCCCATTCGTTCTCTAAGTATTTTATCAGTAGCCTGAAATAAGTGTTCAGGCGTCTTTGGATTTGACATGGCAGCTTGAAAAAGTCTCTTACTTTCTGGACGTACCGGACGCATTGAATTATTTAAGGGTCTTCCCTTACCTACATAAGCTATCATTTCTTTATCTGATTGTTGTGAAGTTTCTGCTGAATCCTCTGTTTCCTCCTCCCCTTGGGAGGAAGTTGGATCATCTAATTCAAGATCTTCGTCGGGTGCTCGCTGAGCATGTATTTCTATTATTTCCTTACGGAGCTTTCTAACCATATGATGTACTTGCTTTTCCTTATCATGTCTGCCCTCCGACATATTCTGGCTCCATCTAATCAATCTATCCATCTCACTTTGCGGAAAACCTGCCTGATCGTGTTCTCTTATTAAGCAATTAACCAAAAATCGCATTATCAAACCTTTAGTCTCAACCTTCTGACGTGACATGGCTTCAGCAACAGACTCCGGCCCTTCTCCTGTTCTAATAAAATCGTACAGGTTGTCTAGATGTTCTGGCATTCCTGGTAGTAACATTAAATAGTCTGTAACACGTCTCAAACGTAGGGACGCTAGTAACATGGGGCCTGACGTACCAGGCACTGGGTCATATCTGCAGTCTGTGAGCTCTCGTCTAAGTATTTCGTCCGGAACGCCTTTCGGTGTCCGCGCCTTTGCTAGATCTCTCATCGTAATTCGGTGTACCTGTGGGGGTGTTCGATAACCTCCCGTGGCACCTCCTGAACCTCCTGAACCGGAGGCCTGGGCATAACCTGACTGTACTTGTTGTAGCGGGGTTGGGTCCTGGGCCACGCCAGTCCCAAAAGGATTTAATGGATGTAGCTGTTGAATACCGGGGGTAACAAGGGGAGCAGGTGCGGGCAGTGGACCTGGAAGAATCTGCAGTTGCGGACCTGGGGGCTGATGTTGTAGGGGTTGGGAGATGTCAGCTGGAGCAGGTGGTACGGATACATGAGCAGGTGCAGAAGTATATGAGGGAGCTATATCGTCTAGATAGGAAGAAAGGAATATATCCTTTGCTGTCTTGTGGTGTAATTTAGTCGGAAGCAATGGAGGTGGCAGATCTTTTGGTACTTCCGGGGTGGCCTTAGGTAAACCCTCGGCCATAAGAGGATACATACCATTCATAAGAGTGTTTCGTTGTCTGTCTACTTGTTCTGCTTTTACTCGTATACCTTCCCCAACTAATACGTTTTCTCGGGTTTTGTCAGACTCCTCTCTACTCTTTTCTTCTTTTCTGAGCGCTTTCTCTGTGCGTCTATGCGATTCTTTACGCCATAATTCAATGGCATCCTTCTGTGACTGTCTGGCTTTCTTTTTCCATAATGCTTCTTCTACTCTCATGATGCAATCAGCATCCCATGTCCCAGCAGCGGGCCATCTCTGATTCTCTGTTAGATCTTTGGTATAATCCACCCACAAGTCGAGATATAATACGGCATCTAGGCCATGTTTATGGTACATAAAGTACCCTGGAGTGTCCCTAGGTGGAATAGGAACAGCTTCCTCGAGTACCCCTTTTCTGGTTTTTATCTGTCTTAATTTGGAGAACAGTGGCATCTTGAACCCTGCTACTTGATACTTACGTGAACCTGAACACAATTTATACAATAAACACAGTAATGAAGATCGAACAATCACTCATACCACGACATTAAAACACATTAAAACAACTTAAAACGAACAACAATAATTAGAATAAAACTAGCTAACTGCATGATACTGGATGTACTGCTAAACAGTACAGATACACCGCTAAAACAGTGCAGACCGGATATACTGCTAAACAGTACAGATACACCGCTAAAAACAGTGCATACCGGGTCTGTGTACCCAGACCCGTCTTGACCGGCACAAACTAATGCGCACGTCTAGATGCGTCCCCAGCAACGGTACTCACCGGGAAGCACGGAACAGAAGGCCTCGGAAACTTGACACTGGACTGGACTGGACTCGACTCGTGACGTAGATACTTCGGAACTTCGGAACCTGGTGGGCCTCCGTATACCTCGGATCTTGCTCTCTCAGCTAGGCTCTGGTCGGGATCCTCCGCACTCCTCACCGCCTCGTCTGGGTGTTGATCGCAGCCTCAGTCACCTCCGTTGGCCTGAGGGAGATACAGGAAATCCTGCGGGAACGCGTAGTTGTCCGTCCGGCTGTGGCAGGGGACCGGGCCTGCAACGCACCTCCGGCGCGTAAGGTGGGGGAGGGGTCCCTATTCGGGCGCCAATTATGTGGTAAATATAAATTACCTATCCTTAATTTATGCGGTAAAGTTCAATAAGAATAACTCAGTCAAAAATAAGAGGCAGAATCCGTGGTATTTGAGGTTTTAAAAGGGGTTTTATTCCTTAAAAAGGAATTGGTTATATGGTTCGAACCATGGCAAATCGCATTCCGTCACCACGAAGGTTCGGGAAGGGATAGACAATACTTTATTGACAAGTTATCATATATATAGTCAATGCATTACAGTAAAGGCAGATGCAGGAGGCGTAACAGCTGAGAGGAGAGATAAGAATACACATACGTAATGAAAGAGGCGTTACAATAGGCGTGCATGAGGGCATGTACTAGAAACGTCATTATGAGATGTCACAGGTGGGTGGATCCATAAGAGAATCCTGCAGTGTCAGCAGAAATACATGGCAGAGATGCACGCGCAGCAGTATGACGTGTAATTGACGTGTAACTGGAGGGTGAAGGGGACTTGACATTTAGCCTTACATGAGGAGACAGAAGTCTGGGATGTCAGAACAACCTAAGCCCAAATCGTATCTAATATCTTGTGTTTAAGGAACTGTATTATCTGGAAGGAAAGGTCTCTCGGGCAAAAGGCTATTCTATACTGACTGCTAGTGCGTACATATGCGTCTACGTGTCTACATGAGATGCGAGGGGGCATGGGCCTACCATGGTAACAGGAGCTATGAATTACTTGCATGGAGACAGTGAGGCCGGGCCCTTTGCTCTGCAGCTGGAAGGATGTTTTCCTAAACTACTAGACAGGAATGTATTTTCCAGGAGCGGAGCAGATAACTTGAAGGCAAAATACAGTCTTGGCAGGCAACAGGCCGAGCCAGGCACCGTTAGCCGTGCAGGGAGTAAGACAAAGGTCATGGATACAGATGCTCATCCAGGCTGGAGCATTCAGAGGCAGAAAGCAGGAAAGGACTCAATGACAGAAATCAGGGCCTAACTCGCCTGAGCCAGGGAAAACGTGAAAAGTGCACCATGAAAAGACGTTGGCAAGGCACACTTAGGAACGGAATATCCGACCCATTCATGGTGGATCTGAAAGAGGACATATTAACGTTGGACGCAAATGTATTTGCGTCTTCATAGCTGGCACAGAAGGGAAATTACATGCACTTTAAGCTCGTACATGGAGACGGTGGGGTACACGTTAGGGAACATTTCTGACCATAAAAATTTATATTTCCTCACATGGCCTCCTTGTAAGCTTTGGAGCTAAATGAAGGACCCTGGTCAGAATTTAGCGGGCCGACTGCGTATGTGCTGATAAAGACTCGCAGCCGAGCGCTGAGGCCTCATCCAAATGAATCTTGAACATGAATCCACTGCCACCATGATATATTTATAGTTACCATCCCTCTGTAAGGGACCACAGTGGTCCAGGTAAATGAATGCTAATGCTTTATCTGAAATTAACAGGGGCGTCTGCGCAGGATGTTTCACTGTAGATACTTTCTTTTTTTGACAGATTTCACATTCCAAAACATAGTTTCTGGTATGTTTCCTCATGCGCGGCCAACAGTATTGCTGTTTTAATAATGACACTAGGGCAGAAAAACCTGCTTATGCAGAGACAAACCCTTCATGTGCTGCTAAGATTAGTCCTAATCTATATTTCATGTTTGGAATTACTCTATCCCCCACTCCAGGGATTCGAGCAAACTGAACATTATTTGCATCAGTTATGTCTGAGTATTTGAGTGGAAAGCCTTTTGGTAATGTTTTACTGCTGTCCTTGTTGGAAGCATTGGCAGCTTGCATTATTTCACTGTCAATGTTTGTTTTTGAACAAGTGATTGCAGCTACAGAAGCCATTTGCACAGCTGCCTTCGCTGCTTTATCAGCCAATGAATTCCCTGCAACGTGAACGCCATCACGTTGATGACTCAGTGTATGGATCACGTGAGTCTCTTGTAGCTCTTTCTGTAATTAAACTACCTGTTCTCAAAGCAACTTATGCTTGATTGTGGCACCTTTCGCGTCTTAGAAACCGTTTTTTAATCCAAGTCTGCAAATATACTATGAGTGTGGGGAATTCGCAATCGGTATTTTCAAGCGCCATCTTGAATGCTTGTAGTTCAGCTCGCTGAGCTGTACAATCTCTGCGAGATTGCATTTTTGAGACCATAGGTTGGAATTTACCATCACACCAGTGACCTTTAACGATCACGCACGCAGCACTATAAGCTTGTTTACTCCCAATTGCGGGTTGTGCGGATCTGTCTGTATAAATTATACATTCGTACTGCTCTAGAGGCAGAATCTCAGTGGGCAGAGGACATTCTTGTTCGTATTGTAGAAATTCTTGCGTTTTCAAATTAGGGTCAAAAACGTATTCAACATCTGTTGCAGCAAGAGAATTAACCCATTGTATTCATCTCGGATGTAAAGCCTTTGCATTTGGAATGCTTGCTTTTGTCGCTGCCTCTAAGGCAGGTACATGATGCGTTTTCTTTGTGCGAGGGCTCTCTCTTTTGCTGCTGCAGTTTGAACTGCTGTCAGAATTATTTCTGGAGACGTGAATTTCATTTAAGCTTGTGTGTACAAGTGTGCTTTATAAGCAATTGGTACTTTTTCACCTTCATTAAAGGTTAAGTACGTGAATCCACATCTTCCTGGGATTATTCGGATTACAAGGTTGTATACGTTTACGTATGTCTGTAAATGTGTTGTAGCCAACATGTCCATCTGGACTGAACGCAAAATTTCTGTGTGTTTTTGAGTCCAATTAGTTGTTTTAAAATCAGGTTTGATTAATTCGTAGAGAGATTTAACCCTTTCTGCGTAGTTTAAAATATATGTTCTTCCGAAATTCAGGAAACCTAGAATCAACTGTTTTTCAGCATTTTTGGAGGTTGGAGCAGCGCACACTTTTTAAAAAAGTTGTCTGCCAGGCTTTTGCCTTCACTTGATAACTCGTATCCTAGAAAAAGGACATTGAGATGGGCAATTCCTGATTTCTTAAAATTGAAATTATACCCTTCAGAGGCGAATCCAAGTATAAGGGTGTTCACTCTGTTCAAGTGCCTGTCCAAGTCATCGTCTGTTAGATAGAAGTCATCGACATAAGATAATGCCTCATAATCGCACGTTTGTAGTAACTCTGTTACTCTAGCTGAAAATAAACACAGACTATTCTTGAATCCCTGGGGAGACGACAGTAGTAACGCTGTGTCCCCTTAATTGAGAAAAAGGTCAAATACCTGCTTTCAGGTGCAATGTTTTGACAGAAGAAGCAGTTAGAATTATCTAATGTGGTTTTATATTTTTTACGCACAATGTTATTCATTAGTGCTGCACTGTGTGTATTTTGTACTGCAAAGGTTTTGCAACAAGAGTTTAGATGTCTGTAATCCAAAACTAGACGATATGTATTGTCCAGTTTGGAGACAGGAAACAAAGGATTGTTCATTGACGAGGTGCATGTTTCAATTGCCCCTTGGTATTCAAGTTGATCTAATATCTCCCTGACCTGTTTTTTAGCTTCATCGCTGTACTGGGTACTAAGCATGGGTGAATTTTGCGAATCTGGCATTCGCGAATTTGCGTATTTACGAACTCGCAATCCGCAAAATCCGTAAATTCGCGATTTTTTTTTGTGTTCGCAAGGGTTTCTGCCAGTTTGCAAGGGTTTTGGACCAGTTCGCAATTGTGAACTTACTTGTCGGCTCACAACGGTCACGACTATGTTGTTTCTACATCTGGTTCATCATCACAGGTTCCCAGCACCCTCTGTTTCACCACTTCCACCCTCTGTTTCACCCATGCCACCCTCTGGTACATCACTGCCACCCTATGGTTCATCATCACTGTAGATTATGGGGGGGAAAGCAAGCACGCCTGCCCTGCTTCAACTGACATTAATTAATTTGGGGTTGATGTATTAATGTGTCACTGTTTTACAATTCCTGTCTGGCACCTGCTTCCTTATCTGTTATTTGCTTTCTGTTGCAGTGCTATTTTTTTTCCAGGACCTTTGTGGCCTACTTGTAGCTATTCTATGAGCCTGCTGTGAGGGTCAGAGCAGGGTCATAGAATTGTTGCAACTAGCAACTGAACTCTGGAGGGGCCCCAGTCAGGGAGCACTACAGGGAATGGTTACTATTACTAATGATGAGTTTGAACATTTGCACCTGCTGAGTGCTTTCAGTTTTGCAAAACTCGTTTTTCTGCAGAACAGCAACTGTAATGCCCCAAACAAACATAGGCAACTGAACTCTGGAGGGGCCCCTCAGGAAGTACTACAGGGAATGGTTACAAATGATGAGTGAACTTTTGCACCTGCTGAGTGCTTTCAGTTTTGCAAAACTCATTTTTCTGCAGAACAGCAACTGTAATGCCCCAAAAAACTTACTTGTGAAAGTTGATTTCTAATCCAAAAGTGATCCAAAGAAAGTCGAAAGGCCTCAAATCCAAGAAAGTGCAGGCAAATGTCAACCTGAGGAGTTATTCTGATAAAAATCATCATTTTCAGATGGTCTATGCTGCTTGCTAGTGGATTTCTTGTGCAGAATTGCAAATTTTTTAATTTCGCGAGTGCGAGATTGTTGCTGCCCGCCGCACCTACATGTTCGCAATTGCAAACTCTCGCGATGCGTCGCCAAACTCCTTCGGGATCCCGCAGCAAGATCCAAAATGGCGCAGCACTCGCAAAATATCGAGAAAAACAACTTGGCAAATGCTGAATGACGGTAAGTGAACGCCGCACGCCGCAATATTGTATCACCAAGAAAAAAAATCCGCTGCGTTCGAATTTGAGGATTTTCGGTAAATTCGCGAAGGTTCGCGGATTGCGAATTTACGAAAAATCCGCAAAATCCGCGAGCGGAACGGATTTTCCGCCCATGCTTACTGGGTACTGCCTATTGGTTGTGTTTTCAATTGGATTTTATGGTGAGGGGAATCCTCATCCCATCCTACATTATTTGTATATAATGCTGAGCTTAGGCTACAGCCCAACTTCTGGCATAGGTGTATTTTAAGTGAATTGGAATATGATTGGAGAAGGCTTGCATAATGATGTCTTCGCCATGTGGCCACTCCCTGACAAATTTTGGTGGCCAGTCTTTTGCAGCTAGAAGAATGTCATAACCCTTAGAGAGCTTCTCCCAAAAGACTGCTCTTATTTTCCTAGTTATGTCCCCCTTTTTTCCGAAAGTTACTTCTTATTACTTAAGGGGTACACTAACCTTGGTATCAGCAGTTTCAACTTGGATGTACTCATTCAAGTCCACTGTCTCCAGATGATCCTTCAAGGTCTTGCGAGCTACAGTGACTTCTGCTGCGCTGTCCAGCATTGTCTGGGCCCACTCCCCAGACGTGTCCTCAAGATCCTCGGCATGTCTGATTTTTAGACCTGCTACCTTCTTTTTGGTGAATTGAGCTTTCTTATTTTTCAGAATGTGTTGATCATCTTTGGACTTCACGCGTTCTTCCTTGTGTTCTGACCGCCCTCTTCTTTCCTATTTCTGTGAGGAAGTCTGAAAGGTACAAGAGGAACGTGTATCAGTATCTTGATATCTATCGGGTTTTCTCAAATTATCCCTTTTCCTCAGGCTATACCTCTTTTCAGAGGGCTCCTTTTGAGGAGACCTACCTCGGGATTGAGAACGCTTCTCCTTAGAAGTTTGTTTAGTGTTCTCCCACTTCTTTTTGGGAACAGTGAGAGTGTTTTTAATAAAGACCTTTTCAGGACTTTCAGTTAGTTGGAGTTTAACAAGTTTCCCACCCAAACTATCTCTACCTAGTTCTTCAAAGGATTTTTCAATTATTCAGGCCAGTTCATATGGTTGCTCAGTTACATCAAATTCTCTTAGTTTTTGGCGGATCGCCACAGATGCTGCTTCACTTTTAATATTAGCTAATATTATAGTTGAGACCTGTTTCAAATCTTTCAGGAGTTTCATACCCAGATATAAAGCAGTCTCAGGACGTCTGGTATTATCACCATAGACGGAACACCATGTGTTTTTGTGTAGATTGCAGCAAAGACTGTAACCTAGGTGTCACAGTCCTCTAGGTGTGGTGCGATCCCCATTGGTAAACAGATTGTTAAAATCCTGTGTTTCTCATGAGGGGTAGTATCAGAAAAAATACTGCCTTGATTTGAGTAATTTTATGAGCTATCCAGAATGGAATTTGTTCCCATTTTGTCGGCAGTTTACCAATGACTGATTGTATAGTCTGTGGTGTAATTTTATTTGTGTTCCCCTGGTAAGGGGTGTGTTGTGGAATCCTTATAGGGGATTGGACTGTTAGAGTCTGCATGACATATTGAACCAATTGTCTATGTATTTTTATTAATTGTTTTAGTTGTACTAATAGTTCTTCACCTGACATTTCTTCAATGTCAGGATGTGGTGTATAGCTGGCTAGTACTGGCCATGTTGCTCCTCGTCAACCTAGTGGACCGAGCCTGGTGATATGATTTTGATGTTGTAGGGCGCTTTTAAACCAGAGTGCATGCTCCTGGTAAGTTAGTGGAATTTCAATGTCATTGAAAGGAACGTATTAAGTTTGATGTTCCTCTACTTTGTATAAGTGAAACACATGTGATACTGGACTTGCTTCAGGGAAGACAATCCATGAATAGAATACCTCTGTCTGCCAACAGAGGTATTCTATTTGCCTCTATGACAAAAATCACCCTACCACCTCTTGATGATAGGCTTTATAGCGATGGTTTTCTTTAAGTTTTTCGGGATGGTTATCGCATCTAGGTCATCTTGTTGGAAACCTGTAACGTCTAAGCCCGGTTGGGTTGCAGTTGCTGCAGCTCCACCGGTCTCGTTGTTGTCGCCATTATTCAACATTGTTTATTGAAAGTTGCAGAGCAAGTTTCAAGGAAACAAAGATAAGGTGCCCAATATTTTGGAACACTGTATCCTTCAACGTTGAACAAACCAAAAACTAATACATAAGATTTTTGTCCTACTCCATTATGGGGGATATTTTATCATTTTACCCACTTCAGACGTCCATTGGAGTATTTTACAGGGAAAAGGGGTCTCTGAGAAGAGCACTACTGAGTTACTCTAGTATCTAGCGTTAAATTAGTGCCTTGCCCCACTATGGGCGCCATGTAGTGTAGTTCCTACATTCCCAACAGGCTCTGCGCATTGGAATAGTATATCCTATAGTTTAAACGTAGGACTGAGGTCGACTAGGTCTCTATCAAATATACTAAATTTAATAGTGAGTGCCAGCTAGCTTAGAGGTCACTAGCAACTTTCTCGAATACACAAGAAGGGATTCGTTTCTGACAATTGCATAAACATGACAACTTTGTTTTCCCAAGAACAAACATATCTTCAGAGTCGTGGAAACAACAGATAAATATTTTACTCAGTCAATCGTGCGTGCTTTGTTTCAACAGAGATGCAGAGAAATAGAGAGACGGGCGTTTTCAATAAAAGGATTTATTGAACAGTTTTCTTTCTCATGCAAGTAAAGTGAACTGCTACAATCGTAATGCAGGCTGCAAAGTATAATGCATACAGCGAGAACAATATTATAAAATAATACTGTAAGAGCATTGTATGGTTTCTAAACCATATATACATACATACATAAATAACAATGGCTTAAAGTACTCAACTGGTGCTTCTAAAATATGCCTACCCCAATGTACCTAACCTAAGTCTAGTACGAGGGAAGAAGTAAGTATGGTGTAGCATAGGTTTAGTTTTCTCTGCCAAGAATCTATCCAAGATTTCTCTTAGGGTCTAATCAGCTCCATACATTAGTTTAGAATGAAGGAGGTCTGGTATCTCTGTCTCGGGACTCGATTTCCAAACACCCAGCGAGGGAAGCTTGGAAACACTTGAGCTGGATTCTTGCCAAGAGAAGTGCAGCTTCTTGATCAGTGCATCAGCTTGAGGGTCGGCTTCCTTCGGCACTTGCTGTAGCGAGCTGGGTCGGGCAAATAGATAGTCAAACTGCTCCAAACCACTGTGTCTTGCTAGAGCAAGTTAAGTCATATTTATACCTTCAAGGTGCCTAGTTTGATTTAAAGTCGGGCATAATAACGTCAGTAAAGAACCCCAAGGGAATAGTAGCTCTTTGTAAAGTCAATGAGTTCTTGGACAAATCAATATTCAAGCAAGGGGAAGTCCCTGACTGCTTAAGCCGATTTTCCAAGAAATCGTTGTGACGTTTTGGTACGGGTGTAAGTAGCCATGCCTGTATTTGGACTGCATGGGCTAAGTCTAAATAAGGGTATGATTTCTATGCCTATATTAGGGCAATGTGAATTGTACCTATATAAGGGCATGAATTAGGAAATTTTGCTTGGATCGTAAAATGCCATACAACATCTGATGTACAGTCCAAAGGAAATTTCTTTTATGATACTGTTGTATCGTACCCTATTCCTTTGGTACAAAGGGGTCCATCTCATTTCCTTACCATTACTCTAAAACAGTGGTTCCAACCTTTTGGTTTCCATGGCACCAACTGAATCATTACTGAATCCTAATTATCATTTTCCTCAAATCACTTCTTTTTTGTACTAAATTCCTTTGGAATAATAAACGTGTATGTAGTGCTTCATCCAGGCTAATTCAGCCTAAGACCAAAGGTGGTGTATGTTTTCCAGATTTTAAGCTATATCACACTGCCTTTATAATTTGACAGTTATATGCTTTGGCCAAAGAATACCATGACTCTCTCATACAGCATGGATTATTTTTTAACGATCTTTTTGTATGAATTCTCATTTCATGATGTTGTTTTCATGTCTAACTGTACATTCATATCTCTATATACTATTTTAAAATACTCCCAACACCTATTACATACAATATTTGCCCATGGGTCTAACTTTTGTCAATCCTTACTTGCATCCTCTATTTGGTACAACAAATTTATTAAATTCCAACACAAATCATTTTATTTCAAACATTGGAAGGAAAGGGTATTTTTTATGTTTATCATTTGGTTTCTCAAAACTTCTATCTTTCCTCAGTTGCCAGAACAATACACCATACATGATTCTTGCTTACAATAATATAACCAACTATTTCTTGCTCTTCAATCCTTGTTACTAAGCAGCAATTTTACTTCCGACTGTACCCCATTCACTCATATGACACCTTTTTACAGCATTTCTATTGATTCCATCCCCAAAGCATCTTTCATATATAAGTGTCGATCTTCCCTTTTCCCTAACAGGAATTATTCCTCTATCTAACTTATATGGGAGACAGATTTATCTCAATCATTATCTGTTCTCCAAAGGGATCAATTGTGGCGTAAATGTTCTAGTACTTCCAAAGCTGCCAATATTAAACAGTCTTTATTTTTGTATATAACAGAGCTGTTATTATTTATTCCCTCCTTCATAAAATTGATTCTTCTATTTCTCCCTTATGCTGGTCATGTATGCACTTTGACTCCTTTACTTTATTATTGTCCTAAAGTGAATGAATTTTGGAAATCCATATAGTCAGAATTTTTATTGATTTTTTCATGTAATGTTCCATTATCTATTCAAAATTTTTTTATTAGCCCGATATCTGATGACTTTAATAATCTCTTTTCGAAACCTGTATTATTTGATCTTTTTATTGCACTTGCTTTTAAAGGTATACTAACTTGTTGGAAAGATAACTCTAAGTTATGCTTGGTTTGGTGGAATCTTATTGGTGATGAACATAGAATATCTACTGTGTCATCTTCTTTGTTATCTCAAATTTGATTATCTGATTTACTTTGGTTACCCTTTAATAATTTTCTAACTTCGCACTCATAACTTTCCTAAACTTAAATTATTTATTTCTACTTTTTCTCTTTCTCTTTCTTTCTTTCTTCTTTCTATCTTTTCTCTTTCTTTACTTTTTTGTAAAAAAACTCATAAAACATAGATAAATACTATTGGTTCATTTTGCTATTTCTCATTACTGGATTTGTATTTTTATAATGCTTTGTTTCTTAGGAGATTCTTCGTCGAAATGAGTTTATTAACTCTGTTCTTTGTTTAACTTGTTATATATTGCTTATCCATTATATTGTTTACTACCTTTAATTTAATAAAAAATATTAAATACAACAATCAATCTTCAAAGTTTAAGGATAACAAATAAACAATACAAAACAGGAAATTAAATACAATGCTACTGCCAATAAATACCATAAGACATAAAATGAATAAAATCCTAAATAACAATAATATTTTATTGGCACCTAAGGGTAATACAACATATTAAATCCCTAAGCAACAGCAAGGCTATGAGAAGGTTTCTAGTGCTAACAAAAGGAAAGCTAATGTAAATGTGTATTATATTTTAACTTAAATGGTTTTAAATCACATACTTAACAAAAATCTGGTGGAAGCTGGCTTTAATGGTTCATCGGAACTATTCTCATTAGTTTATGTCGTCTCAGCTATCTTTGTTTCTGCGAATGTTTAATATGTTTCTTTTATTGTGCCTTCTCTAGTCCCTCACATGATGAAGAGAACTTTTAGGTGCTCTGGGCACCATGCAACACTATATAAAAAGGGTAAAACAGACACCTACTTTGAGGCTCTATCGTCTATGGGTAAATATGGTATACTGTGGTGAGTGCAGATGAAACAGCAGCAATGTTCAAAGGAGGTATAGTCCTGAGTCGATTATTGGAAAGGGATATTGTATTTCTGAAAGAGCTCTGAGAGGTTTCAGGTGTGAGTGTTGGGTAGGTCAAGGTACAAGTCATTGGGGTCTTTACTTACTGTTCATGATGCCATCTGACCGGACAATAAGGTCATGGTGCAGTGGCTATTGTACAGTAAGCAGAGGCCAGTGGCTTAGTAGGTGATGTTTGTTGATCTTGAGAATCTGACTGAAATGAAATATAGACTGATAAAAGCGTCATAATTGCACAAGTTCTTAAACGATGTCAAAATGGTGTGTACTTCAGCCAATGTAACACGATACATAATCGTTTTGCTATCAGGTACAGTTTTGCATCCTTATTTTCTAACAAGTCACCCTGAAATCTATCCTGAACACAATTCTGAAATCTTACTGCAGCGAACTCAGATGACAATTTTGTAACTGGTATAGGTCAGTATGCACTGATGAATGTAAGGATGGAAGTTCCTGGATAGCTGTTTTTTTTTCCTTTGTCCTGGAAGCTAGCCTCTATTTTTCTCTTTTCAGCACACTTTGAGGAATTTTTAAAATGCAAAACTTTTGCTCTTTAGGAACATCCTTTCTGTAGCATATGATTATGGGCCTTCCTATCTTATAGCTGGAAATGACGTACTCATCTTTAGGGCTTTGTTCTGGCCCTTAATGGTAGCATTCAGTGTTCTCTTTTATAAAAAAAATGCCAGCACCAAAAATTTGGTTTAGGAGAATTCTCCCCATTCACCTGTGGTGTCCCAAGATTGACCACCTGGACTATTCCACCACTGGCAACACCCACTGTCTGAATATTAGAACGTGAGCAAAGCAGGCAAGCCCATTTTCCTCAAGGATACTTCAGTATGGGGATCTCCCTCTGATAACTTTCAAAACATCGGATCATATTGTGAAGTTTCTACTAAACGTGCTGAAAAGGTATGTTCTGTGGAAGGACACTGAAGACCTAATGCAGTATGTTAAACAGCAATTTGTAGGGAGAACTGGATGCCAGGGACTTCCTTACAGATAAGAGTTACTGCCCACTCTGCGTCTTGATGTGCCAATAAGTGTGGGCTCTTGTTGCAGACCAGGGCGGTGCACTGTATCACTGCAAATGCAGTGTTCTCCAGCAGGAACAAACCTGGGACTGTACTCTGAACAGCAGGTTAGTGAAATGTTGGCCATCTGTTTAAGTTGCTAATCTGCCTTTCAATGGTGATGGCAACCTGGCCTCTGTTTCTCAAGGGGTAAGGGATTCCCCTGAAGGGAGCTGCAGTGAGTCTTTGGGACCCTTTTGTCACTTTATATAGTGGACGCTTGGGGGTGTATTGACTGGTTGCCACCTCAAAGTCAGTGCAACTCCTGACAGTCTGCTGTGCCTGTGTCAATATTATGACATGAGTGTAAAGAAACACAAAGGATTCACTTTGCCTTTTACCACACCCTCGTGCAAATGAATGTATGCTACTCTGGGACAGTGCCAGAGCACATTTAGATGCTTGTGTGGCTTCTTCCATAACACAATTGTATCCCAGGTGTGCAAAAAGAGGATGAAAATTCCTAGTGAGCCTAGGGCCACTATGAAACAGACAGCCCCAGTTTTCTTTGTCTGACAAAGATGGGAACAGTATCCAGAAATAGTTGAAAAAAAATGAACTGGCAAAATACATATAATTGATATAATATTGATGCATACAATATGTAATGTTGATAACAAAAATATCAAATTCATATACTCAACTAGTAAAAATAAATACTGAGAACACAAATTTGCCTGTTAAAAATATAGGTTTTTACTAATAGCTAAACCACAAATATTGGAAACAATAATATAGTTACCAATTAAAGCAACTCATCACAATATCAACTACAATTTTATCACCAAAAACAATGTAATTATCATTAATATTTATAAACCTAAAACATTTTATACACAAGTTTCAATGAAATATAAATTTGATACATAATCAAAATATTTACCACTCACTCAGTAAAGTTTAGCATGAACTACAAACACTTAGGGCCTGATTCCGAAGCGGCTTGAAAATCATTCCAACTGAATTGGTTTGGAAACGGTCTCTGACCAATTCGGATCAGGAGAGTCCGACGGACCGACCGACAGACCGAGTGTGATGCATCCGGATGCTTCCATATACGATTCGGTCAGACTTAAATGTACTTCAATGGGAGCCTATATTCCGACCAAATGCATAGGCTCCATTTGAAGAAAGAGGTGGCTGGGGAAAATTGGTCACCTGTGGCGGGCACCCCTTGGTGCCTGCCGCACTGTGCATGGCTGGTAAGGAGGGACCCATGGGTCCGATTTAGAAGGCTACTCGTGCAGGGGGGCCCCCAAAGTCTGATTCGACTGCCAATTTGAGTCGGACTGCACGATACAGAAAGGCTGTCCGAATCCAGCATCGTCATTGGTAGTTTAGAAACGCAGCCCATTGAGAGTCTGCGCCGCATGGCTCAGTCATTCTGAATGCCGTTGAGTTTGGATTGGGATATTCCTAATGCCTAACTCGCATTGTACTCGGTAGGTCAGACACCTTTCTGATTCGGTTGGAAAGACACATTCTCGATCCTATTCGGATGAAGCAAATGCCATTAGGATGCCTAACTAACCACCTCAGAATCGGCCCATAGACAACAACCTAAATATTAATGTTATGTTATGTGAATTTACAGAGTTCAGCTATTCACCTCTGAGGTTATATAGGCACTACGTAGGGCAGGCCTAAGAGGAAAGGAGGAAATCATGCCTGTTTCATCTTGAAGAGCAATTTCTTAAGGTACCTTCTGAAGCCAATGAGGGAGGGGGAGGTTCTGAGGTGTTTCAAGAGGTTGTTCCAGGTCTTGGCTGTGAAGTTTTAAATGTGCTGTCCTCCTGTTATGGACTTATTGATGTGAGGGAGGTGTGCTCTTGCCTGTGATGCATATCAAAGGTGTTTGGTGGGCTGGTAGAAGGTGAGGCAGTGTTTTAGATAATCTGGACCAGTGTTGTGGAGAGCTTTGTAGATGTGGGTGAGTAGCTTGAATTTACATCTTTCTTGGGTTGAGAGACAGCGGAGATTGTTGAGGTGTGGAGAGATGTGGTTATTTTGTTGAATGTTTAGGTTGTAGGACATAAGTTGGGATTCCTATGTAGAGGGCGTTTCCATATTCAAGTCTACTTGTGATAAGAGTTTGTCGGGTGTTCAGTGGGATCCACTTGAAAAGCTTGTGTAGCGTTCACAGGATATGGAAGCACGATGAGTTGATGGCATAGATCGGGCTGCTCATGCGGAAGTTGTCGAGGATGACCACCAAAAGGCGTCCCAGGAGAAGTGGTTGTTGCTGAAGATTAGGACTCTGGTTTTGGTCGTGTTGAGCTGGAGGCAGTTGTTTTTCATCCAAGCAGAGACATTGCTCATGCTACTGGTGAAGTTTATATTGGCATGCTGATTGAGTCAGTAAATGAGAGGATAGGCTGTTAGTCACTGATGTATGATACTGTGGGCTCTATATTGTCCACCAGGGTTGTCATGTAGATGGTGAGGAGTGTTGGGCTAAGCGACGATCCTTGAGGGGCTCAGCAGATTCATTTCTTGGATACTGAGGTGTGTGGGGAGTCTAACTTATTGAGTTCTGTCCATGAGGAAGGATATCCACTTGAGGGTCGGTCTGCAGATACCCAATGTCTGAAGCTTTTTGATGAGTGCCTTGTTTGTGACCATATCAAAACCTGTGGGAAGGTTGGGGAGGATGAGTGCAGTCATTTCTCCTTGGTCGAGGATGCTCCTGATGTAATCGGTGGCTGCAATGAGGGCTGTCTGTGTTCTGGTTGGTGCGAAAGCCTGATTAAGAGCTATCTAGAAGTTGATGGAGTTCTAGGTGGTCTGCATGTTAGGTACTGATGGCTTTTTCAAGGACTTTAGTTGGAAGCAGCAATGGTGAAAGGGGTCTGTAGCTACTGAGGGTTTTGGGGTCTGCTGTTGGATTCTTAAATAGTGGTACAGAATAAGGGTTAACCCACTAGTACTGGGACCTGGGTAGTTGAATGTTGTATATAGAGTGGTCCCAGTTGGAACAACATACTAAACACACAAATTAGTGGACAACATTATAAATCATTTATGTAGACAAATCAATATGAGTGATGTTCTTTAATATACATCCTCAAATGCAAATTAATTGTCTGATAATTCATACATAGAAAGCATATAAATGATCTCAGTGTCAAAGGAGGAGAGGGGACAGGTGAAGGGGGGAACCGTGGTTGGGATGGTGTAGAGGATAGAAAGCAAATTGAAAGAGTAATCACAAGTGGTCTTATGCACATTCATAGTTTAGTACCACATTGACATATATGCATTGTCAAAAAATAAATCCATCATTAAATAATCCTATCCTATACAAATAACACAGTCACTAAATGTTCTGTTGTTTGGGCGGTAGGATGATAAAGGTGTGTCGACGTTTCGACCCCATACAATTGTAGGCTGATTCCTGCCCTACTCAGGGGTCTTCTTCAGGACAAGTGAGGGAGGTGGGAGGGTGAAGAAGGGCACCTAAAAACCACAACAAACAGCGTGTGGTATCGTCTGAAAGTGCAGGGTGGGCCGGGCGGCTCCAAGGGGAAGGAGAGCGTACGAACCGAAAGTTTGTTCACTCTGCCTTGAGCGTTGTTTAAAGAAGAGGGGTGGATCTCATCATTCACGCCGGTCCGAGCATTTGTCTACGGTCCCCAGACAAATGCTCAGACCGACGTGAATGCATCTATTTCACAGGCGCTGACGAAATGCGGCGACTAGACTAAACATTGCGGAAGCCTTTGATGGAGATCCACCCCTCTTCTTTATAGGATAGGATTATTTAATGATGGATTTATTTTTTGACAATGCATATATGTCAATGTGGTACTAAACTATGAATGTGCATAAGACCACTTGTGATTACTCTTTCAATTTGCTTTCTATCCTCTACACCATCCCAACCACGGTTCCCCCCTTCACCTGTCCCCTCTCCTCCTTTGACACTGAGATCATTTACATGCTTTCTATGTATGAATTATCAGACAATTAATTTGCATTTGAGGATGTATATTAAAATACATCACTCATATTGATTTGTCTACATAAATGATTTATAATGTTGTCCACTAATTTGTGTGTTTAGTATGTTGTTCCAACTGGGACCACTCTATATACAGGATTCTTAAATAGAGCATTGACTACTACATTTGCCCAGCATGACGGGAAGGTGCCGGTGGTTATTGAGGTGTTAATAATAGTGGTGAGCAAGGGGGAGATGATGTTTCTCCTAAGGTTATATGATATGAAGCGGGGGGCATGGGTCTGAGGAGGCTCCTGAATGTATGGTGCTCATTAGGGCAGTGGAGGTGTCCAGCTTGCCGGGGGAGTTCTGATCAATATGCTATGGGTTGAATGTGTTGTAGATTATGACAATCTTATGTTTGAAGAAGTTTGAGAGGTTGTTGCAGAACGCTTGCGATGGTATGATGTTGTTTTTGGCAGCAGTGGGATCAGAGAACTCCTTGATGATGTTGAAGAGTTCTTTGCCATTGAAGGAGCTGACTTTGACTCTGGGAGTTAGGGCCTTTTTCTTTGCTTCTCGAAGTTGTTAGTGGTAGAAGTTAAGCTTGACTGTGTATGTGGATATGGTGTTTGTCAAATCTCCACTTTCTCTCACACGTTGATTGCAGTGGTGCTTGGACTCCCTGAGGTTGTTCATGTCCCAGTTAGATATCTCATTGTTTTTGTAGGTCTTGTTTCTGGTGGAAGCGCTGCAGTTGGCACAGTCACCGGGCCATTTATTGAAGAACTTGGTGTAGACATCGAGTTACCCAGTGAGGGTATTTGGGTATTCCTGTAGGGTCTTGGTCCAGTTTTATTTGAATATTTGGTCCAAGTGTGTTGATGGTGCTTTGTTTTTTTTGGATGGGGTAGGGTGGCTTAGTGGGCGGGTCTCCTAAAATGTATGATGTAATGGTTAGACCTTGTAAGCCGGGTTGTGTGGGTGTTGGTGATCCTATTGTTGAAGGATAAAATAGAGCCTTATGTGTGGGTTGGTCCTTGGATGAGCTGGGTGAGTCTGTGGTTGGTGAGCCTGTCAAGGAGGGCTTCAAAGTTAAGCTCTGTGGTTTCTTCTAGGTGGAAATTGAGGTCCCACTCAATCTACACCAATTTGACGAAATTGTTGGATGCTAAAAAGGGTGTTATTTTCTGTTGCCACTCCAACCTATCACAATTTGGGGAAGGTGTTGGCCACTAAAGAAGTGACAGTTACTTTTCCCATTCTAATCTAACCATAGTTGTTGGACACCAAAGAAGTGAAGTGAATCCAAAATGTATTTGTTAATTATTGTATTTATTTATCAGGGTTTATATAGAGCAAACTTGACCCGGAAGTATCAGAGTGCTGGCTCAGCAGCAATTACATTTGGAGTAAGTATAGTTACAAAGTGGCAGTATGTTAATAAGATATATGGGAGAACATTAGAATATGTGATGATGCAGTTTCAAGGTAGAGATGGTATATATATATATATATATAAATATATATATAGCGCTTTACTGAGTTAGCACAGCAGCAAGTGCACGAGTTCCATGTGGATTAAATAACATAACATATTGACAAATTTATAAAGGAAAGTTACTACAGACAATAAGATAGATATACGATATAGATTCTGAGGTAGGTAAGGTAGGCTCTTGTGAGGGTGGGGGACAAAGATGCACAGTTTTCCCCGAAGTAGCCATGCTCAAATTTTTTTAGAGGGAGCAGATTGGGAGCAAGCAGACCGGTCAGGTGGTTTAAGGGGGAGAGTTTAGATATTTGATGAGGAAAATGAATTTCACTTTCTTCCAGAAGTGAAGGAAAGATTTATTATCATGTAAATCCTGAGCTAGCAAGCTCCATATTCTGGGAGTGCTCCCAGAGAAGGAGTGTGTGTGTGATTTCTTTAGGATCAAGAGCAGACTGATGGAGCTTTGAAGAGGTCTCTTGTTCCCAGCTTTTGATACCTTGTTTGCGAGGCAGACTGTTTTTGCTGTGAAAAGAGCCCTATTGGTAGCCAGTTGAGTTTCTTGAGAGTGGAAGTGATGTGATTGAAGCAACTTTCTTCCGCAATCTAGTTTGGGGAGGACTAAGGTTTATATCACAAATTTTAGGTCTTCGATGGGGTCTGAAGGATTTTGATTTTTTAAGGTGTTTTCAACATGACTGATGCCCAGTGGAGCTGCTAGACAGCTAATGAGGAGATTGGCCCTGGTTTCCCCCTACCCAGCCGGACATTGGACACATTTCCTCCTCTTCGCCATGTTATTACTCCTTTCTCCCCTCCCTCCTATGAATTCTTGCAACATAGTTTATGTGTACTGTACCTTACTATGCTCTTGTAACTGATGTAACTTTTAACGCAACAATCCTAAATGTAAAGCGCTCTGATACCCTCTTTGGTCAAGTTTGCGCTATATAGAACTTTATAAATACATTTAAAAAAGGAGAAGGCACTTTTAGCAGAGGCGTTCACATGCTCTTTCATGCCCAGGTGACTGTCAAGTGTAATCCCCACATTCAAAAAATAGAAAAATCAATACATTTTGAAATGAATAAAATAAAAAAATAAAAAAATAAAAAAATATAATTTAAAAAGTAATTTATATATTCACATATGTTCATATAAAATAGTCAAATTGTTTTACTTGATTACATTTTTTTATATATATTTTTAAATTGGAGAATATTTCAAATGTTTTATTTGATTTAGCATTTAATAGAATTAGTAAATATTTTAATTAGTTCTAAATTACAAATTATTAAAACATATTGTTACAAAATAAATGTACAACTTGTAGAATGATAATTTGCATATCATTAAAATAATTAACATAAAGGGGTCGATTCCGATTCGGGAAACTAATCGTTACGACGATTCGAATTTGTAGCCGTTTCCGTACGGATCGTACAAATCCATCCAAATCGCGTAGTACAATCCATAGGAAAAAATACATCTGAATTGCGAACCGCACGAAAAGCAAGGGAAAATCCGTATGATACGGACCCTGAAAGGGAACCGTATGAATCGTAAACATGCCTTACGACCCGACAAGTACGATCCGGACCGCGGACCGAGAACGCGATTCATACGGAAAACGTCTTATGAGCAATTCGTACAGAGAGCCACACATTCACATATGCACCGTACTCCTGCAATCATGGGGGTACCCACCGTACCGCTATGCTCTGTAGCCCTACGCACCGTACCCCTATGCACCGTGTCCCTATGCACCATACCCCTACGCAACGTACCCCTGCAATCATGGGGTGTACTCGCGTACCCGGGGGGGCCGTTTCGAACGCAGTCCGAGTCGAAATCTGCTTTTACGGACGTTTTAAACTCCTGCAGCAAAAGAGTCGTACAGAGTGCTGTCGTAACGAATCGTACTTGCTGGGTCGGAAAAGGCAGCTTTGATCCGTACGGACGTCGCGTACTGCATGTTCCGAATGCGATTTGTACGTATTCATTAATCGTATGGTCTTTCGTGCGATTCGTACAGAGAGCTGCTTTGGGTTCGGAAAGCTCTGTACGGCTATTCGTAGGGGATTTTACTGAATCGGAATCGACCTCCAAATGTACTTTAAACTTATTCACTAAAAAACACAATATCCTGCTCCTAAAAATACTTATAAAAAATTATTTATACCCACTAATAGAACTAAAAATATTTCTTTTACTATTTCATAACTAATAAATTATGTTAATAACACAAGCAATATTACATACAATATTTTCAATATTTTATATTTTTTACTACCATATTAAAATAACACTTAAAACTATATTTTTAGCTTGAATATTCCTGTTGAAGATATTTTTGACAGCCCGATATTCTTGACATGATATTTTTGTATCACAATATTTGTTTCCGTTATTTTGTCCAGATACCCAAAACACATTACTGTCCTGCACAGTTAGGTAAGGACATTGCACAAGAAGGGGATTGATTAGGAGGACACTTTCTATAGTCATTTGTTAGTTGAAAGACCCGGCAGAACCGGGCACTAGGTGTTTCCCTGGGAGACTGGAATGGTAGGGCCGGTTTTGTTAGTGGGGAGGCTCAGTTTGTTATTGTGGGCCGATTTTGCAGTAGTGTGGCAAAATCAGCCACCAGTAATGAAATCGGCAGGCCACCATTCACTGATTAACTTTTTGGCATAGGCAAGTTGTCAGTTCACATAAGAGTGATATTTCTATACTTTCAGTATTCCTATGTCGTAATTTTGTGAAGAATGACGTGCAGCAGAGGTGTCCAGTCCTTGAAGTCATCTCCTATTAGTGCATTTCTGAATGTCTTTGGAGCTTTAGCTGCTTCAGGTAACTGAAACCCTTCTGTGGTTACTTGGCACCAAACTCATATAGTTTCCTTTATAGGTAGTGACTGAGTGACCTAGGAGCATTGGCTGTCAGCTATGGTAAAGATAGTGCCGCTCAGATTGTCTTAAGAGTTCAGAATAGTAGCACTTCTTCTTTTGGTCAGGTACCATTTTGACATGCATATTCCATGGGACCCAGGGCCATAAGTTCATAGTATCTTGAATTCATTTCAGAATGCACTTTTTTTTACTCAACATTCATGTATTTTCAGAAACATTTATTAACCCACTTCAGGGGTGTTTGGAGCAATTTTCTGCACTTTTGTGGAGTTCTGGCATATTATTACCTGTAAATAAATTCGGGGCAACCTTAAGGACAGGGCAGGCGAAGGTAAATTAAGGAGAGTCTCTCACTTTCAGGGTAGTCATGGTTACTAGGCTACTTAGCAGTTACATTGCACCTTAATAACAGGTGTCATATTTATTGCAGTACAATGGTTCATGTATTATCATTCTGGGGCTCTTGAAGGGCTCATCCATCTCTGATGGAACAGGAGGTTGTTTTTCTATATGCCACTCACAGATATCCTTGACAGGAGCATAAGTTGCTTAGCTACCGAATAAAGGTAGATCAGTCCAGATGGCTGGTTAGGCATAATGAAAAATGTGTTGTAGAATGCACGATTTTTCCCATTTGGTTGTTGGTCTGACAACGCTTGCCAGAGCTGCTTTGGGTTCCCAGTCCAGCCCTGTTTGAAAGCTTTTAGTGTTGGAAATAAAAACCTCTAATTCAGGCTGTTACAACACCTAGCTGTCCAGTGCACCCACCTCTAATCACTACTTTCTGTAACATTGCAGGCCACAAAAACAGAGAGAGTTACATACGAAGCACAGTACTACAAGGTCCACTTACACAAAGCAGCAATGTTGCATGGACAGGAGCAAGCCATGTTTTCCACAAGCAAATCTGGTACAGCAGCACTCGTGCAGAAGTGCAGGTCTCACACTAAGATAGTTACACAGCTTAGAAGACAGCAGAGCAGGCAAGATAAAATTACCAATTACCCTCATGTAAAGTACAGTGGCTGCACAAATACCAACAATGGAAGTAATCCCTTCGATCAAAAGGAGTAAAGCCCAGGCATCAGAATGCATGCACGAAATCAGGAAAAAGTTCTCTGTGTCAGGCCTATCTTATTTCATTTTTATTTTCTATGCATTCTAAGATTTGCTGTTCTGCTTTTATAGTTTAAAGACTAAACATCATGTACAATAGGCAAAAAAAAAACACAATCCAACATGCTATTTAGATGTTCTTCCCTATGGTCCGTTGAGTGGAAGTCAGTATAGCAGAGGGGCAGTTTGCCCTACTGCTTTGTGGACTTCCATGCTGCCTTTAATTCGGTGGACCAAAATTGCCTCTGGGAAACTCTAGGAAAATGAGATATTCCAAAGAGTCTTTTGACTTTAATCCAAGAGCTACACATTCACAACTGGGCTCGGGTAATAATGGACGCAGAGGGGGCTCTGACCCAGAACATATCGATCAACAGTGGGTTGAGGTAGGGTTGCATCCTGTCCCCTTGCTGTTCTCCCTATTTATAGCTGACTTGCCATTAGCCCTGGCAGGGGCGTTACCCCCAAAATGAATGGAAAAGATGTAAAATTCCTCCAGTATGCAGACAATTTTGTAATGTTATGTCTAACAGAGATGACCTGCTAAGGCAGTTGGATGCATTTAGCTAATATTGTAATTACAAAACGTTAGTGCCAAATATAGAATAGACTCTCAATTTCAGTACAGAGCCAAGCTGCTATGTGTTAGTGGCAAAAGTGGTTAGAATGTTTAAAAACCTTAATGTGCCTTCCAGGATCATCAATGAAACAGGCCGTTAAAATGAAGAAGGGTAAGAGTCATGGAGGATACTGGCCCAATTGGCATTAATAAGATTTTACAAACGTTTGAGTGCTGGTGAGGGGCAAAAGGGTTCCCTATGGTGTAAAAAGAGATCCTGCAAAGTGACCTGAAAGGGGCTAATTGTGTTAAAAAAGCCTGGAGATAGTTTGTAGGGATATGAAGGTTACGTTGTGCCCTCAGCATCTACAAATAGAGTCCTCGAAGAGTGAGCTCAGGGCACTAGGTAAGGAATTGTCCAGAGAATACGATCTGGGGTATTTAAAGGGGAAACACTCAGCCCAGTTTATGCCTATTTCTTGGCGGAATGAAGAAGTGTTCTCCTATGTGGGAGATTTAGGAGTGCTGTAAAAAAGGTTTTTATGTGTATATTTAGACTGGTATTTTAGGCACTTTATGAAGATGAGTTCAAATATACTTCACAAGGTCCAGGTGAAGAGCCAAAGATTTTGCATACTTTAAGGCATTATGGTTTTAATGGGTTTTAAGAGAGGACTCTTTTTTATTAGTGTTAGAATGTATTTATATAAAGTGATCATGTTTGCATGTTTAATGTTGCTAAAAGTCTTATGGTTTAAATAAACATTTCTTTGATTGATTGATTGATTGATGGATTGGTTGATGCTATTTATACTTTGTAGAAAATTGTTGTGAGTAAGCCTTAATCGTACTCCATCTAGAGTTAAAGCATGGCTAGAGCAGCGGGTGGATTCCTGGTGCACAGCACAGAAGGCAACCAAACAAGCCTCATGTAGAGAAAGGTACAGTGTTAATCAACCAACTGCAGTGCAAGACAGCGCTGTCTTCCTACGGAGAAAAAGACAGGACTACCAGCGTTTGTTGTGAAGTATCATCGCACAACGTGCAGCGTAGTACCCAGGAGAGCAAATGTCACACAAGACCAAACATGTCCAGCACAGAAAACAGCATTACAGCTTGCAATGAGAAATAATTATGCTAATCTCCTTGTCAGGTGCTTTCCACTGTCTTCACCTCACTACCAGCCCCATACACACCCTCACCACCTACTTCTCGAAATAAATAGGTGGCTTGGCCACCCATGTTTAAATTAGGTCAAGCAACTTGCAGCAACAGGGCAATTCGATGTATATGTTTTTTAATGATTGTTAGTGATCAATATATTTATGCTTAATCAATGTCATTTTAAGGATTTTAGGCTCCTGGGCAAGACATATTTTAGATCCCCCTTTTTGGAATTTTACATTTTCTTACCCATTTCGTACTCATTCAAGCCCCTAATACAACAAACAATATTGAAGAGTCAGTGTGTCTTGATGTAAATGTATTTGTGTATGTTGTGTGCATGTGACTGTGTACATTAGCACAAACAGATTTTTCAACCTAATCACTAACCTAAGGCCTTTGACAATAATGCTGGAAGAGGTCAAAGTTTTCCAAGTATGCAAGGAAATTGTTTGTAGCGTTCCAAAGATGTGTGAAGATGAACTCGGCATCCAGCTTGAAGGTTGTTTGTATGTGTGTTTATTTGATTTTTAATCAATACATTTACATGGAATTATGTATTCTGCATCATACAAAGGAGGATTTGAAGTGCCTCAAAGAGGCTGTGTACCTGAAACAGAAGGACTTTCTGCTCTTTCTTGAAGGAGTCATGGCCTGGCTTCAACTGCCCATTAGAAACAGCGATCTAGTTGTTTGCGGAATGGAGACAGAAATTCAATTTGGAAATGTCGACTTCCACAAATATCAAGTTGGAAATATCGTGATACAGAAATATCGACAGCAAGAATATTGTGGTTAAGAATATGGACTTTAAGGTAAGAAATATAGGGTCCCATTAGGATGGAGGGTGGATGGCCCCCGCCAGGCTGGCGGTAGCCACCACCGGCCTGGCAGGGGCAATCTGCCCGCCATCCTCACTGAAATGACCTCCCGCCACATTAGGATGGCTGGGGGGGTCCATGGCAGATGGAAAGACCGTCCGCTGCTTTTCCTCGACCGGGGCGGAAATATAATTTAATATGGTGGCGGTGTCTGTTTGACACCGCCAGCTATATTACTATGGGCCCAATCTGATGCCTTTCTATGGCGGCAATGTCGCCACGGAAAGGCAGACGGTCTTCACTTCGGGGGCCTGAGGTGGGGGGTGCACACAGGGGGTACCTGCGGTACCACCCAGCATTTGCGTAAACAAACCGGCAGGCACCACGCAGTGCCTGCCGCTTTGTGTATGCAAATGCATACATAGATTTTTAGCATTGTGGCGGGCGGTGCTGAGAGCACCGCCCGCCACAATGTTAAAAATGCTGGATGCGCCTGCCACTGTGGCGGGCGCATCCTAATGCCCCCTACGTGACCACCGCTCTTATGGCGACGGTTTCATTGTCCGATAGGATGGCGGGCTTAGTAAGTCCGACCGCCATCCTAATGACCCCAAGAGTTTTTAAAAATATCAAAGGCATTAATATCGTTTGCAAAAATATACTTGTTTTAAATATCAATTTTGTAATTAGTGTTATGTATTTTAGTATGTATTTTAAATGTTTGTGATTTATTTGTTTTGTATAAGTAATATTTTTGTTTTTTAATATATGTTTTACATTCTCAGTAGTTATTAATTTTATTTTAATTACATTTTGCGTTTTTCAGTTCTGTAGCGGGTTGTGGGTTTTTAGGGGAATAGGCTGGGAAGTAATTTAATAAGAGTACATTAATGTTTACTTTTATTTTAGTAATATTTATTTAATTTAGATTTTATAGTGTTGATTGTGGGAAGTAGTGTGTTATTAGTTAATTATTAATTGGTAGTTAATTAATATTGATTAATTAATTGGTAATAATTATGGTAATTGTGTTATTTTTTAGGAGTGGGTTGTGTGGTTAATGTTGGGAAGTCATTTAATTACCATAAATGTATGATTTTTTTAAATATTAATTGTATTTAATTTAGATGTTATAGTGCTATTTGTAGCAAGTAATTTATTCTTAACTAATTATTAATTGGTTGTTATTTATTAATAATTAATTGGTAATTAATTATGTTAATTCTGTCATCTTTTTAGGAGCTTGTTGTGGAGTTTATAGGGGTAAATGGTGGGAAGTAATTTATTTTTAATTAATTGTTTAATAATTATTTGTTAATGAATGCTAATTAATTCATTACAATTGAAAGATGGCAATTGTGTAATTATTTGTGGGAGTGGTTGGGTTTTTAGTGGTTATGGGTAGGAAGTAATTTATGTTTAATTAATTATTAAGTAGTTGTTAATTGATATTAATATATTATTTAACATTTTATTATGGAAATTGTGTAAGGATTTTTAGGTGTGTGTGTTTTTGCGTTTATAGGGGTAGAGGGCAGAAATTAATTTATGTTTAATTAATTAATAATTAGTTCATCATTAATATTAATTCATCAATTGATCATTAATTAGGTTAATTGTGTATTTTTTGTGTGTGTGACTTTTAGTTTTAGAGGTGTGACTTTTGGGGGAAAATACATTTTTCTCTGGTTTAATTTGTTTTTTAATTATTAATATTCCTTTCATTGATAGGTAATTATGTTAATTATGGAGGCACATTTTTAAAAAAAATGTAGATGTGTGTTGTGAATTGTGCACTGTTATAGGGTAGAAAATAAAAAAGATTACATTTATGTAAGTAATGTTTTTGTTGATAATTTCTAATTAAAATACCTATTTGCAAATAATTGTTAAATTACTTTAATATAATAATTCTAGGTATTTGTCATATCTATTTAACATTATAATATGTTTCTATTTTTTAGACTCTTTTAAATATTTTGATATATTTTTCATTTTATTCATTATTTAATATTTTGTGTTGGTGATATTTTGTTTGTTTTTAATTTTGAACTGATTGGAGTGGAAATATACATCTGAAATCGTTGTACTTACCATTTTAAATATAGGATGCCGATATTTTTTACATCGATATTCATAACTAGATATTTGTGTATGGGAAATTTTGGGGGTCGATATTCTCTCAGCGAACAGTTCTTTGCAGCACTCCCTAAAAAACCTGTAAATGTTTTTTTGCTTTCTGAATCAAGGGATTTTCAGGAATAGGTGGTCTATGCTTTAGAGTGATTGGCTGCCTCCAGGTGGTTTTAGCTTTTTTGCTTCATATTTGAGTGTATCTGTGTAAGCAGCTTTGGGTGTAGTTTTAAGTTATGTGTTACTTTAATGGGCAGCCTTTGTAAGGTAGTAAGTGAATGAATAATTGGGTCACAGCATTTGATTCCAGAAATTGGGCTACAGAATCAAGGACCGCTTTCATTGTGACAGTGTGAGTCTTTGAGATACCAGATAGTAGGGAGATCCACTAGTTGACTCTGGAGAGAACTGGGGCTTGTACTATTAATCAGAATTCTGTTTTTGGAATGAAGGGCTTAATCTGCTTCAGCAGTCTGAGCAGATGATGGCTGTTTTCTGTCCAAGTGGAAATGTGTGCTTGCATGCTAAGTTTTTTTCAGAGTGATAGTGAAGGATTTTGTGTAGTCAATGAGCAGGGGTTTGCAGTCTAGGATATTCAGTGTGTCATGCGAAGATTAGACCATTCTTCTAATAATAGACTCAGCAAATCATGTCTCCCGGTCTAACTTGATATTTAATCTCTAATTGACACCATTGACCATAATGCTCTTCCCATTACCTTATCCTCAAGAATAAGGATAAGGGAACACATACTGACATGGTTCACAATTGTCTTCTTCACCAAATTCTAATTTGTACCAATCAAAGTCTAATTTATTTTTTGGAAGTCTTTGATGGAGGAATCTACTGACTGCAATTTACAGTTTAAGTCAGCTAGATGAATTATTGGGCTCACCACCTGCACCCTAACTTAAAGAGTTTTTATTGTTTATATCCCTTTAAGAAACAATTGGAACAGTCGGCAAGGTCTGAAAGGACATCATAACAGGTGTATTTGCAAGGAAAGACTTCTGTTTCTCTTTTTGTGAATTATCTGTTAAAAATATGTTTATATAGACCTTAGTCTTTAAATCATTTACACAGAATTAAACTTTTGCATGAAATGAAATTATTAACTAAAAATGATAAGTCCATTTCAAGCTAAAACCACATCTATAACCACAGTGGGTAGGTTTGACACTTGGTTATGGAGTATCAATATTTTACCGTTCATAAAAGAAAATCATTGTGTAGTCATATGTTAGTGATCCGGATTTCTCTAAAATGTAAAGTATTTCTTTAACCCTTTCGATGCTCATGACGAGCTCAGCTCGTCATGATGCACGGTTGAGCTGTGCTCATGATGAGCTGAGCTCGTCATAAAACTATAATAATGAGAAAAAGTCAGCACAGGAGGGGAAAACACCTAGCAGCCAAGGTGTTAACAACTGGAAGGCATTTTGCATGCTCATTTTTCAAAATCTATTATACACATTTACATCAAATCAATTGAAGGCACTTTCTTTAGTAACATTCTATTTGCATGCACGTTTGGTATAATTCTGGTATAATTCTGTATAGTTTATTTTCTGTATTAAGGAGCAAAGAATCGCATGGGGTTCGAATAGTAAATCTCATTTTTGGGAACCCCCCCTTTTTATAGGCATCTACTTGATGGATCTCCCTGAATGTGCCACAAAGAACTCAAGGTAGATTAACTTTTTATTTGGAGAGTTTCTTGCATATTTTTTGAATGCACTAAAGTTATTAATAAAGAATCACTAACAGAATATCAACATCAAAAATATTGACTTCAAAAGTATCAGAGGTGAAATATCGATGACAAGATTATCGAAGTCCTATTTACATTATGGTTCATACAAAAATATAGAGAAAAAAATATTGTCAAAAATATTGTTGTTAAAAATATAGTTTTTTTTAAATGTTTAAAAATAAAGTAAAATAAAGTTAATAATATATATATTTCAAATAAACATAGTTACAGATATGTTGAAAATTATAAGTAATACATAAAATATAAAAAATGTTTCAAAATATACATATAAAATATAATATATATACTTGCTTAATAATATTTACAAATAAATATTGTAATAACTTATAAATTGTAAAAAAATATATAACTATAAATACATACATACACATGCAACAATAATATAAATAACAATATAAAAAATATACATAAGAAATGTAAAAAAAATTGTTTGAAATAAATGATACACTACATTAACTAAAACAGTAAATATTGGATAGGGTAGGGGTAAAAATTACTATTCCCACTCCAGAAAGGGCAACAGTAGGGAAAGTGTTGGAAAGATTAGGGGTACAAATTACTATTCCAACTCCAGAGAGTGCACCAGTAGGGAAAGTGTTTGATAGCGTAGAAGTAAAAATTACTATTCCAACTCCAGAGAGTGCAACAGTAGGGAAAGTGTTGGATGGTGTAGGGGGAAAAATACTATTCACACTCCATAGAGTGCAACAGAAGGGACAATGTTGGATAGTGTGCCCCCTCCCTGAGCCTTGGTATGCCCAGGCATACCATTCCCTGGGGCCCAACTCATATACTTTGTCCAGGGGAGCCCAACCCCAGGACAGAACACATCCTTACATGCAGGAGTACAGGCAGAAAAAGTTAGTCAGCTCTCACCTGAAAGCAGCCAACAAACAGAGCTGCTCCCGCTGAGTGGAAGCAATGCCAGCTACCAATGCATCCAGGATGGGTGCATCTGGAGAGCAGACTGAGGCTGCAGGGGTCATGGGGCTTCCCTGTGGCTCCCAACATAGAGGCGGATTCCAATCTGGGTCAGAAAGCTCTCCGACGAGCCGGATCTAGAGTGTTTTCCGGCCGATCTGGAGTCCTGAATTCCGACCAAGTGAGTGCGATGCAGTCTCATGCTGCCGGATTCGATTCAATCGGACTCCCATAGAAGTCAATGGGAATCGGTCGTACGACGCGTACATGGGCTCCCATTGACTGAATTTGTACGTCTTGCATGCACAAGGGCACCCCCTACAGTGCCATCCGCACCGTACATGCCTGTGTTTGGGAGACCCACCCCTGTGTCAAAGTCGTAAGGCTGCGGGTGACGGGGGTCCGACCCCGAAAGGCAATGACCCATATGTTTTGCAAGCCGGAAACTTTGGCTCACACCGGCTGTCCAACTTGTGTATCGTACAGGCTCGGTAGTAAATTGCATCCATTGCATGCCACGGTTTGCTTACGGATGAGATGTACGGAGCGGTTCGGACTCGGAAATGACTTGGTTGGTGAATTTCACGTTGCTCGCATTGTACTTGCTCGTTGGTACAGCTGTACGAGTTACTTTTTCCGGCCTGATCACGTTCGCTGCCCTTCCAAGCAAGATCAGAATCGGCCCCATAGTGTTTAATCGGTGCCCTGGGTAGACACTAGATCACCCACCTAAAAGTAGATAAGGGCTTGGAAGATGGACTTCCCATGGCCACTACAGGCTCGGAAGAGGGTCGCGTGTGCTCCCTCCTCTTTATTTTTGTTTAAATTTTTTTTTTATTAACCTTTTTTCTTTTAGTTTGCTTTGCATATTTGTCAATAAGGCATACTGTCAGAACAGCACTCATGTAATAGATGGAAAAGGGGAGGGGAGAAGATTAATTGCCAGTAGCAAGGTACATTTTGACTAGTAATAACATGACAATGAAAACTCAGATTGCATTTGTTACATCCAGGCTAGGGACAACATCCAAAGTAAGACCAAGTGGTGCTGACAGTCCCAGTATCGGGTAGTACGCAAGGAATTCAGTCAATAAAATATACAGTCAGGGGATTACTCATGTAACAAATGGAGAAGGAGAGAAGATTGATTGTCAGCAACAATGCACTAAAGGGCTAATAACAACATGGCAATGAAAGTTCAGAGTGCATGAATTACATCAAAGCTTGGGGCAATGTCTCAAGAAAACAGAGTGATGCTGACGAATCACAGTATCAAATAGCATGTGAGTAATGTGAGAGCAGTGCAGTTCAAACGTAACCTAGGACATAGGGGACAACAAAATGAGGACAACGAAAGAAAAGGTATGTTAGGGTAGAATCACGTAAGACCTGTCGCCATAGCCAAGTTTGCCGGAGGACCTCAAACACCACTATGACTCAGTGACAATGGGAATCTGTGGTAGAGGAGCAGTGGTGGTCTAGGCATCAGTGTTAGTCCACAGTCACGTCAGTGGGGGAGGGTAGGGGTGTTCGGAGTGATGATCCTCTGTGATGTAGGTGGGGATCCCATGTCTGTGTCTGCTCCCAAAAGTTTGGAGACCATCGCATCCCATTGAGGGGCCAGGGGGAACAAGCAGATCTTCTCTATGTAGCGATGTACCCCCTGCCCTCACCCAGTTGGATAGGAATTGACGCCAAGCACGAGGGTGAGGCGGTAGGGAGGATTTCCATCGCTTGGTAATCAAGCGTTTGGCTGTTATTAGACCTAGATCTAAAAACCGCATGGCAGCTCTATATTTCTTATTTCTACTGAAGAGGTGCATTACTTGGGCTTCCCAGGTTGGCGGAATGGTGCTGGATGTGCAGCTTATGAGGGTAGCAGTCACGGTGTTCCAGTAGTCAGTCAGGACCGAGAAACCTCAAAGCATATGTATCAAGTCGGCATCTGATTGTCTGCAGCGGGGGCATGCTGCATCCACACGAAGGAAGATCTGTTTATGTGGACTGGGGTGAGGTAGGCCTGATGCAGTATGAAATATTGTATCTGTCAGAATCTTTGATTCCTCGGAATGCGGGTCAGACCGCTATGGGCAGCCAACCATTCCCTATCTGTGAACGCTCTACCTAGGGCCTCCTCCCAAAGAAGTTAGAGTCGAGTGAGATCTGTTTCCGTGTGCTGTCTAAGTGAGGATGCAAACCAACGCGTCGTCCTATTCCCATCACATTAAGGTATTGCAAAGTGTGGTGTATGGGAGGTTCTGTAGAAAAAGGGTAAGGCTGATGACCTTTTTCAGGGTTGCCCGGCGTTAACCGCCTCTATACCATTCTAGTTATCAAACAAAGAGGCAGGCGCTGGAGACTTGAAGGCAGGAAACAGAAGTTTTTTATTATTCCGACGGAGCAGAACACATCAGATCAGACAACAAGGTATCGTCTCGAGGTGCTCTAGCAGCTTCTCTGAGGCCTGGCCTCTTATACCCTGGTTTATGGCATGTGACCACTCTTTATTACAATCAAGACATTGTGAAGTAAGGAAAAAGACATCCCCGTAATCCTCGTGTCAATCCCACCCCACGTGCATCCACAATAGAGGTCTTCAACCTGCTGATAAGAGGAGGGGGCTATCATGCAGCTGAGTGTTCCGCCGATTCTTAGGATGTGTGCGCCTGATCGTATCCCAGGGGGTGGGGAGGCCATGATCAATAGTGGGTCCTTTGAAGAGGAGTGACTCCTTACAATAGGGGGCAGTAAACTGTATCTCCCGGCTTAGGCGATGGCCTCGGACCTGTGTGGACAATCGGACTCGGTGGAAGGGGTCATCAAAGGAGAGGTATTCATGCCGCGTGGACAATCAGGCGCAGAGGGAGAGTTTACCAACAGAGGGGTATTCATGAAAGGAAAGGAGGTGCTTGGTCAGGCGCGAGCGTGACTCCCAAGGACAGAGTCTTGCAGAAGAAAAAGGTTTATGACTTGCCCATGTGAGGGAGGGGGGAGGGAGCCAGGGTGCGCGGAGGATGCTCGCAGGGTCAGGGGAGCACGCTGGCGATCGATCGTGGACAGGGAGACCATGATACCTAAAATGGCTGTCGTGCATGTTGTACGTGGGTGACTGGCTGGCGCAGACGATGTTCAGATTAAAATTCCACAGTCCCCCCTTTTAACATGTCTCGCCAACTTGTCAGTTCGGATTTATCCCCATAAGGCCACGTATTTCTACTTCATAGAGGGGACTCATGTGTTCATTTCTGAAGTCCAAAGTCTTTGGGCACATACAGTTAGTAGCGAGTGCACACAAGGATGGCAGGCATTGGATACTTAAGCAACACGCACATAGTATCACAATCGGTATCAATAAAAAGGAAAACAACCTCCAACCCCAGTCCTTCAAAACGCCCCAAAACCAGCTCCCAAGCGACCATCCTTCTTGTTCTTGGTGAACCTCTGAGGAAAGTCTGTGGAGGTGTTCAATGGCTTTGTAGACGGAGGGCGAGTTATATGGCACGTAGGTGCAACAGCTAGATCCGATGATGCGGCATGCTCCTCCTCGATCGGCTAGAACCACATCTAGAACAAGGCGGTTTTGAAGGGCCACAAGGCGGACCGCCTGAAGCTCAGCCGTGTTGTTAGCGAGGATGCCAGCTGTGATGTTGATCGTTGTTTCTACTGCCTGGGTCCGGTGTCGGATAGCGCGACTGTTCGCCATTGGGCCCCACAGAGGAACAAGTCCCTTTGCTGCATCCAGGAACTGTGCTCCAGTGGAGTCAGCTTGTTCAATGTCATTTGCGCGCCTCTGCCGGTGATGGTTAGCAGGGGCTACATATGTGGGAGGGAGAACGAAGGCGATGTAGCAGGTACCCTTCCAACCTTTCGGGAGCCAGGTGTAAGCCTTGGTGCCACAAACAAAGTACATATTCGGAGAAGCAACAAAGGAAGGGGGGTCAACCGAGTCCAATGTTCTGGTGATCCGGCAAGAACTGTGACCCACCAGTTGTGTTCCCCGTCCTTCGAGGCACACAAGACCGGTGACATTGATAACGGACAGGGCCACAGTCAGAGTGGCGGCAGTCCGTTTCTGCAGATTAGAGAAGGTGGGTCTAGCTGGATTGTGGAGCACTTGCACTTCAACACGTTCTTTGGCTGGGATGTTCATAAGGAAGGCGGCACCCGAGGGCACAGGACACAGGGGCCTTCCGGTTTTGTTCAGCCAGAACCCATAGTAGAAGTGGGATACTGTTTGACCGGAAGTGGCGTTGTCCCTGTGGCTCTCCTGCATGAGGATCAGCCAGGCGAGGCAGGAGCCGTGAACTGAGAAAGGAGAAGGGATGAAGGGGATGGAGTGTCCAGTGGCATGCGGGAGCAATCCGCAGATCCAGCAGTTTGTGGCATTTGCAGGAAGGTTGTGTTGGTACAACAGTTGCACGAAGGAATTGTTCCAGAATTCCCTGCGCCTTTCTCGGAGCTGAGGCTACAGGGAGATCAGGTGATGCTCTTTCATGGGGGTCGGTTGTGCAGTGGGCAGCAATGCCTGATGAGCGGGGGTGCTTCCCTCCAGAATCCAGAAGGAGGTCATGAGGAGGAGGCAGAAGAGGAAGACAATGAAGAGGGCGATTCTTTGATTTGTGCAAATTGTCAGTCTTTGGGTTTCTGCAGTGGGTATTTCCTGTTGCTTCCATCATCTTCTTCTCTGGCGCTTCCATCATCTTCTTATCTGGCGCTTCCATCATCTTCAAGGTGCTCGGTAGCGGGCAGAACCACAGACTTTGTTTAGCTTCTCTCCGGGTAACCCTTAGTTGTGCTTAGGTCACTTTTCTGAGATTTAACTTAGTCCGTGGCCTGCTTAGGCGAAGCTCCCTCCTTTCGTCGCAGGAAATACCCTTCTCTGGATGGCACAGTGGGATCAGGGAATTTTGCAAGTTCAAGTGCCTCGGTGTCGGGATAACAGTTCAATGCTGGCCGGTCTTTGTTCAGGAGCTCTTCTTGGGTGTTGACGTTTTCTGTCGTGGCCAGGGTCGGGGAGACCCTCCTGCAGTGGTGTGCGTGCAGCCAGTGCCGTTTCCCCTCCACACGAAGCGCCGTCCGGGTGGTGATCAGTACTTGCCAGGGGCCCGTCCACCGGGGTTCCAGACTCTTGGCCCGTTGAAAGTTCCGGACTAGTACATAGTCCCCCGGTTGGATGTCGTGACCCGGACCCCTGGAAGCATCGGGGATGGCCTGCTGCACCTGTTGATGAATGACAGACAACGTTTTAGTTAACTTGCCCAAATAATCAGACAGTAGGACGTCCGGGACGTCATGAATGGAGGTCGGTTTGGGGGCAGCCCAGAGGTTCATCGGTCGCCCGAATACAACCTCGTAGGGGGTCAAATGGTGTTTGGTGGGAGTGGAGCGCATCGATAGCAATGCCAGTGGGAGGGCATCTGGCCACTTAAGTCCAGTGGTGGCCACTATTTTTGACAGTTTCAGCTTCAATGTGGCATTATGTCGTTCCACCAAACCGGCGGATTGGGGGTGGAAGACTGCATGAAATCTCTGCTTCACCCCCAACCCTTTCTGGATTAGTTGGATGACCTCAGCTATGAAATGGGGGCCATTGTCGCTCCATAAAATTCGACAAAGGCCATAGCGAGGGAAGAACTCTTTCAGTAGTACTTTGGCAGTAGTCATGGCAGTGTTGTCACGGGTTGGATAGGCCTCTACCCATTTGCTGAAGGCACATACAATGACCAGTACATACTTCAAGCCTCGGCATCTCTCTAGCTGGATGTAATCCATCTGGAGAACCTCAAAGGGGTGATCGGGGATCCCAAACCCTCCCCGGGGCACCACAGTTCCTTTCCCGGGGTTGTGTTGCAAACAGATAAGGCACTGCTGGACCAGGCGCTTGGCTGAGTCGGGGATTTTGTCGTTGTTTCAGACTTTGGAAATGAGTTCGATCATGGGTGCAGATCCTATGTGTGCAGGGGAATGTGCCATAGTCAGTATCGGGATCAGGTATGAGTCAGGCAGCAGCCATCTGTTTGCATCTTTTGTCCGCCAGCAGCCCTCATCGTCCTTCAGACCCACCCGTGCCCACTCGTTCAGTTCGCAAGGGGTACTGGCCGACTGGATGTCTCTAATCATTTCCCTAGCGTCAGTCTATTTCTCTGCTTGTGACCTGGTCACATATATGCGTGTCACCATCTTATTCTCAGCTGTAGTTCGTGCAGTGATGTCGGCCAGTGCGTTCCCTTGTCCGACTAAGTCTGTCACCTTCTTGTGTGCCTGGCATTTGATCACTGCTAATCGTTTGGGGAGGAGAACTGCTTCAATCAAAGCAGAAACCAGATCTCCGTGAAGGATTGGTGTGCCGTGGGACGTCAGGAATCCCCTTTCCCTCCACAGGAGCCCAAAATGGTGAACCACCCCGAAGGCATACTGACTGTCTGTGTATACGTTCACGGTGGTTCCTGTTGCTATGATGCATACTCGTGTGAGGGCTATCAGCTCTGCCGCCTGTGCAGATCGTTGTGTGATGCAGGCTGTCTCAACTACTGTTCGGGCTGTCGTTACTGCATAAGCAGCTGAAGTGGTGCCATCTGAGAGTTTGATGCATGAGCCGTCTACCCATAGCTCTCCATCAGGGTCTGTAAAAGCAGTGTCTCGGAGGTCAACTCTACTCCTGGTCTGTTCGTCCGTGAGAGTCACACAGTCATGTATGGGAGGCACGTCGGGGTCATTTTCAGGCAGGGGCAACAGTGTGGCAGGATTCAAAGTCGTGCATCTCTTTAGTGTGATGTGGGGTGCAAGTAACGTCAATTCGTACCCTGTCAGTCGTGCGCTAGTCAGGTGTTGAGTCTTGGTTTGGTTCAGAAGGGTGTCGACTGCATGGGGTACTAACACGGTGAGGGAGTTTGAAAGTACGATTCCCTCGCTCTGACGGATAGAGACAGCAGCGGCAGCTACTGCTCGAAGGCAGGCAGGCAAAGCTCTGGCTACAGGGTCAAGAGTGGCAGAGAAGTAGGCACAAGGCCGCTGCTCAGGACCGATAGACTGTGTCAGGACAGACAATGCACACCCCTCCCTTTCATGGGTGAAGAGGGAAAAGGGCTTGGAGTAATCCGGTGTTCCCAGGACGGGGGCTGAGCAAAGGGCATCCCGTAACTCCTTAAAGGATGCTTGACACTCAGGGGTCCAAGGAAGCGGGAAGGGGGCATCTTTGGCCAGCAAAGCAAGTAGAGGTTTTACAATGAGGCTGAAATTTGGTAACCGCTGTCTGCAAAAAGAGGTAAGGCCAACCAAAGAGCGGACTTGCTTTTGTGTTTTTGGGATGGGGGTGTCTAGGATGGTTTGGATTCGATCGGGCGTAAGTTTCCTCCCTTCTTTGGACAGAAGATGGCCTAGGTATGTCACTTGTGGCTGGCAGAATTGTAATTTCTTTTTGGACACTTTGTGGCCATTTTCTGCGAGAAAGTGTAGGAGTTGGACAGTGGCTGTGATTGCAAGTGGGGTGGTGTTAGCCGCCAAAAGGATATCATCGACATATTGGATCAACACCACTCCATCTGGTAGCTGGACGGCGTCCAGCTGTCTTTTGAGGGCCTGGCTGTAAATGCTGGGACTTTCAGTGTAGCCCTGGGGAGCTCTACAAAATCGGTACGAGCGGGATTTTAGAGTGAAGCCGAAGAGATAACGGCTGTCTGGATGGATGGGGATAGAGAAAAACGCATTTTTGAGATCAATAACAGTGAAGGTGGTGGCAGTGGACGGGATGAGGGTCAGAATGGTGGTGATGTCTGAGACTTCGGGGTATTGGGGTACAACCACTTTGTTAATCTCTCGCAGGTCGATGATGAAGCGGTACGCTTTCTCATCTCCCTCGCCTTGCTTCTTAACAGTGGGTAGGATAGGGCTGTTGCAGACATTGCTAACCACTTCTTCGACCACTCCTGCATCTACCAGAGACTGAATGATCGCTACCAGTGCCTTCTCGCCCTCGGGCGATATCCGATACTGTGGGAGTTTCGGGAGCATGGCGTCCTGCCTTACAGTTATATGAATGGGGTCAATCATCATTCGTCCCACATCAGAGTCATTTTTGGCCCATAGGTACGGGGGCAGGGTGTCGAGCAAGGACAGATCAGCGTCAGTTATGGAGCACATGTGTCGTGCAGGGCAGGATTTGGGCATGCCTGGCTTGTCGTACAGGATGACTCGGACTCTATCTGGGGAACACCTAATGGTAGCTCGAAAATGCTTCAGTAAGTCAATGCCCATAATGGCGTCAGGGGAGTTGGAGGAGAGCAGAAATGTTGTGTCAGTGGTGTTGCTTTCTAGGTCAAAGGTGATAGGCACGGACAGGGGGTTAGTGGAGGGCGTCCCATCGAAACCTATCGATGTAATGTGTGAGCCAGACAAGGGTGCCCTTGGAATCAGTCGTTTCGATAACACACTACGTGTCGCCCCAGTGTCTACCAAAAAATGGAGACTCTGTACCCAGGACCTTAGCAGTGACGTAAGGACCTTGCTGGTCAACACAGAGCTCGACTGGATCCCTCCCTTGCCCCTGGCAGTCCTATGCAAAATCGGGGGCATTCTCACCATCGGACAGTTGATACTGGTTCTGTTGGGGACGGTCAAATGTGTTCGATCTCCCTGGTCTGTCATTGTTGGTGTTGTTTGTGTACCCTCGTCCTTGTCCCCTATTTCTCGGCCCGTCCGCTACATCCTTGGGGTCCCTATTTCTGTTCATCTCTAATAGAACCGGACACTGGGATTTCCAATGACCGAATCCTTTGCAGAAGGCACACTGGTCCCCGCTAATGTCTCTACGTCCAATGTGGGGTGTCGGGGTGTGGTCTTTGGGAGGTGGATTTCTAGGGGTAGTTCCCCCCATGGGGCTCCCGTCCGACCGCTATACCTTGTATCTGGGCTATCATCACCCTTTTTTTCAAATCTTTCTTCTTTTTCTCGGATGCCCTATCACTCTCATTCTTCTGGTGCTCGTAATACTGAGCCATCTGAAGGATAGCTGCGGGTTTGGAGGCCCCCAACTACTCTCACTCGTCTGCAGCTTTTGGGAGACCTCTTGTGATAGGCCCTTTACATAATTTTGTACAAACAGGTGTTGTCCGGTTGCGGTGGTCATGTCTTGGCCACTGTAGTCGGAGAACACTGTCTCAAATCGGGATAAGTATTCCGATACATCTTCCTGGAGTTTCTGACGACAGGCCGTGACTATCGACCAGTCTACCCTTTTCTCTGGGATCAGTGTCTTTAACTTCTGAACTAATTTGTCTGGGAGTTCTAATATGTCCTTTACTGGTTTCTTTCCGGGCTCTCGCTGTCTATCTAGATCACTGAGTTGCTTCCAGGTATGTCCGAACAGATCCGTGTGGTCAGCCTTCCGGATTTGCTTCCACACGTCAGCTGGCAGGCATAACCCGAAAAACAAGTGAATGTCCGCTAAAGTCATTATCGTCGAACCCAAGGCTGTGCCTAATTCGGTATAGAATGCTGTCGGGTTCTTTCTTAAATCGGGCAGAGTTTGTCTAAAGGTTAAGATGTCTTGTCGGTCCCATGGTTGGTAAACCCAATTGTACACAACCCTCCCCTTTGCATCTTCATGGTTAATATCGTCGTTTGTTCCCTGACCACGCAGCGGAACCCAGTAAGGGGCCGCCTCTCTGATGGGCATCATAGAGTTGGCTACTCCTACTGAGGACTCGGTTGTTTCAGGGACTGTAACCTTGACTTCTGGTTTCTGTTCCGTGAGGTGGCGGAAGACCTCAAGCATTTGCATGAAGAGGTCCGTCGCATCACGTTCAGTCCCATCTCCAACATCAATTTTTCTATATAGCGCTGTCAGTTTAGCGGGGCCCTTACTCTGATACCTATCCTCATATGCGTTCAGGGTGTGGTAGCTGAATCGTAAAATGAAATGCCGTCTGTGGCTGTCGGCATGTGAATTATACATGTTCATTGTGTATTCTTCGCTCTCCCTCCGTTCTACTAGTGTCTTTGCTATTTTGTCAATCCCATCCCGCTCATCTTTACTCAACCTATTTGGTCTGGCTGATGGTTGCTTGCTAGCCTCGGGGTCATCTGGTGGTGTTACTAATGCGGCTGGTGCGGAGGCCGTGAGGGCCGGTGCACTAGTGCTAAGGTCGCTCTCGTTCGCACTCAGGGCTTGCAGGTGTTGTTGGCAGGGGGCATATGGAGGGGGCATGTAGATGATTGGGGGACCTAGCAGTAACTCACCGTTCGCCCGTTGTTTGGAGGGCAATTCAGGGTAGAGCGTAGAAGGGGTCCTTACAGGACATTGACCTGTCAACCTGATTCTTGTTTTTGTGTAGCTTCCTTTCTTTCTTTTATTTCTTCTTCTAGTTGCTTAGCGGCTAGGTGGGCTCCCTTTCGTAATTCTTTCCCTATTTTTGCTTCTTCTCTTTTTCTTCGTTGTTCCGTTTCTTTGCGCCACATGCCGATACTATCGAGCATAGTGGGCGTAGTCTTATTTTTCTGGAGCGCTATTTCTAATGTTTTTATTTTATGATCATCAAAGGAACCTATCAGTGGCCACTGACTTTCGGGGTTCTTCTTTGTGTATTTATGCCATAACTTAGTATAAGCTATAGCGACTAGTCCATGCTTAGTGAACATGTCCTTATTAGGGGTGCCCTACAGTGGAGCTGGATGGTTTATCTCTAATAAGCGGTCCGGGCTAAACAGGCTACCAATCAGTGGGGAGAAGATAGGCATGACGGGTTACAACGGGGACAAAGGTCTGCACTACCTATCTTATCACGGCGTGCAAAGACTAGACAGAATATTTCTATTCTTCGTTGTTTGCAGGCGGTGAATACCTCAAAAGAACCAATACCGAACACTTAATGTACGGTCAATCAAACAATCAGTGGGGAGAATAAGTGGGTACGACGGGTTAAAAGTTTGCGTTACCCACTTTTTCTCTACCTGCAAAGAGAGACCCTGTTCTTCACTGTTTGCAGACAGAGAATCTCCAGACAACAATCCGCGAACAGCAGTTCGGGAAAACAGTGGGGGAGGAAGATAGGCACGACGGATTACAACGGGGACAAAAGTCTGCGTTACCTATCCTTCACTGCTTGCAAAGGGAGAGCCTGTTGTTTCTCCGTTTGCAGACGGTGAATCTCCAGAGGAACCAACAAAAAGAGTAATACTAGTATTATCCAAACCAAACAATCATTTCATATTTTTGTCGCATTTACACGACCTTACCCGGACCGCATGGACAGTTTCCTGTCTTCCGAATCCAGCGCCCGATCGTCCTCTATTCTTCGTCTGTTCGCGGCACTCCTGATGGTTCTCAGTCAGGACCGTAGATCACTCGAGAGAGGTCTGTTCAGAATTAGTGAAGTTCGGATGATCGGCTGTCAGACGAGGGTCTATCGGACAGGAGCTCTCCCGATTGTTGAAGTCGTTCACTCTGTCGTCGGGACCTCTCCCACTGGATCCACGTGTCGCTGATGGGCCCCACGCTTTGGGACGCCAATTGTAGAAAAAGGGTAAGGCTGATGACCTTTTTCAGGGTTGCCCGGCGTTAACCGCCTCTATGCCATTCTAGTTATCAAACAAAGAGGCAGGCGCTGGAGACTTGAAGGCAGGAAACAGAAGTTTTTTATTATTCCGATGGAGCAGAACACATCAGATCAGACAACAAGGTATCGTCTCGAGGTGCTCTAGCAGCTTCTCTGAGGCCTGGCCTCTTATACCCTGGTTTATGGCATGTGACCACTCTTTATTACAATCAAGACATTGTGAAGTAAGGAAAAAGACATCCCCGTAATCCTCGTGTCAATCCCACCCCACGTGCATCCACAATAGAGGTCCTCAACCTGCTGATAAGAGGAGGGGGCTATCACACAGCTGAGTGTTCCACCGATTCTTAGGATGTGTGCGCCTGATCGTATCCCAGGGGGTGGGGAGGCCATGATCAATAGTGGGTCCTTTGAAGAGGAGTGACTCCTTACAATAGGGGGCAGTAAACTGTATCTCCCGGCTTAGGCGATGGCCTCGGACCTGTGTGGACAATCGGACTCGGTGGAAGGGGTCATCAAAGGAGAGGTATTCATGCCGCGTGGACAATCAGGCGCAGAGGGAGAGTTTACCAACAGAGGGGTATTCATGAAAGGAAAGGAGGTGCTTGGTCAGGCGCGAGCGTGACTCCCAAGGACAGAGTCTTGCAGAAGAAGAAGGTTTATGACTTGCCCATGTGAGGGAGGGGGGGGAGCCAGGATGCGCGGAGGATGCTCGCAGGGTCAGGGGAGCACGCTGGCGATCGATCGTGGACAGGGAGACCATGATACCTAAAATGGCTGTCGTGCATGTTGTACGTGGGTGACTGGCTGGCGCAGACGATGTTCAGATTAAAATTCCACAGTTCCTGAGCGAGCACACCCCATTTGGATGCTAATGAGTCTATGAGTGTTCTGTGTAGTAAATTCTCCCCTGTTCTAGGTTCCGGAAACGGAATAAGAGTGCCATCTTGAAATAGATACCCCACATCTTGTATCCCCTCCGAGGTCCAGTTATGTAACTCTGCTGCCGTCGTGTAAGTGTCCCCTTGTGGGGATCCTAACAGTGGGATGGCAGGTGCATATGGAATAGTGGTTATTGCAAGGAAAAGGCATCTGCAAAAGCATTTGTGTGCTACAGTGAGGAGGAAACTATCTGGAGGTCTAAGCACTGAGCAGGGGTGGAAGACCTGGAGTAGAGTTTTCAGCGGCAGCAGGGGTCGCAGAAAGGCTGTGTCTAGTAGGTAACAGGATGACATCAACCCATTGCAGCTGGGATGCCAGGTAGTAATGTTAAAAATTGGGTACCGCGAGGCCGCCCAGCTCCGTAGGTAGATAGTTTTCTCATGGACACCCTATGTCGTGAGGTCCCCCATATGAAGTCTCGCATTACCCCCTCCCCCACTGCCTGAAGAAGGGGGGGAAATGATGAGGGGTCGAGTGGCAAAATAATAGAGGAGGCGGGGAAGGACCACCATTTTACCCAGGGCGATTCTACCAGAGATCGCTAATGGGAGAGTTTTCTAGAAACGTATCGGGGATCATATCGCAGTGGTAGCTCAGACAATGTTTCTGTCAAAGAGGTCAGCCTTGGCGAGATAAATCTGGACACCTAAGTAACAGAAAGGGTTAGTGCACCAGGCCACCGATGTCCCCCTGAGCGTATAACCTGGGTCCAGGGTGCCCTGTAGGAACGGGGAGAGTATGGACTTTGCCAGGTTGAATTGCAGCCCGGAAGCTTGCGCAAAAAGGCTAAGGGCGCCATCAAGGGAAGGAGGAATATCATGAAGATCCCTGGCATATGTTAACAGGTCATCGGCGTAGAGCGATATGGTGAATACGCCATCACCTAGTTCAATTCCTATGTCCACGTGCATGCGGATATGAGCCGCCAGCGGCTCCACCGCTAATGCAAATATTTATGGGGACAACGGGCATCCCTGCCGGGTCCCACGTGGCACTCGAATCGGATCTGAAATATATGGGCCCGTCTAAACACGGTCTGATGGATTACAATATAACAGCTGTACTAAGCCTAGAAAGTAGGGGCCAACCCCAAAACGAACCAGGGCAGCAAATAGGAAGTTCCAGGCTAGCGAATCAAAGGCCTTCTCAAAGTGTAATATCATGCAACCGGAGCGCGGCCAGGCAGTTGGGGCATATTCCGCCACACGAAAGTAGCGACATAGATTCAGAGCCGTGCTGCACTGCGGAACAAAACCATTCTCGTCAGGGTGCACCAGATTAGGGACAATCGAGGCCAAGACCTTTGCCAGGATTTTATAATCTGAGTTTAATATAGTGATCGGTTGGTAGGAGCCAGGGGATGTGGGGTCCTTACCACCACATTAGCAGTACGCATGGTGGAAGGCAGGGTCCCTTCCAAGATTGCCTCCAGAAACACTGAGTGTAGTTGCGGTACTAAATGTTCCACATAAGTTTTGAAAAATTCTGTTCTGTCGAGAGTCCGTCCGGTCCTGGCTTTTTACCCAAGGACAAGGCATGCAATGCATCTTGTGTTTTATCTATAGGAGAGTCTAGCTCCAGGGACTGGTCCACCTTGAGGGTTGGTAACTCCACCGGGTCTAGGAAGGATCTTGCGTCTTGTGTGTTACCTGTCAGAAGGGTGTTGTACAGACAAGTGTAGTATTCAGTCATCAGTGCATGCATGTCTCTCTGGGTGTTACGTTCTCTACTAAGGTCATCGAGTTAGAGATGTATGGGGCATTGGGGCTGTTCCTGCCTAATCAAGTAGGCCAGCAGCCTACCGGCTTTGTCCACAGCTGAGTGAGAATGGATTGAGTGTGCCAAATAGTTATGACAGCACAAGCGGTCTAGAAGTGCCGCTCGTTCAGTATGAGCAGCATCAAGTTGTTGCTGTTTCACTGGGTTGGTGACTACCCGTGTCTCAAAGAGTAGTAACCGTCCCTCAATGTGGGTCAATGAGGTGTCTAACTGCTTGCGAATACTCCAAGTCTGTCCCAGACAATGACCTCTAATCATCACCTTAAAGCCCTCCCACTCAGTGAGTACCGAGTATGGCAGTCCTTCACAATCTTCACCAGGCCCAGAAATGTTCTGCTGAATGGCTCTAGAGGTCCAATATGTATGCCTGTGCCAGCCTTTGTGCTGTGAGTCTCCCTGTCCTAACCCCAACACTGGTCCTGGAATGTTCCTCCCCTTTCCCTGGTCAGGGCTTGAAACAGTCTGGGGTTACAAAAGACCTGGGCAGACCTGGTCAGGTCTTTCTGTGTCCTGTAGGTGAAGCCTTTGAAGTGTCAGTGAGGCTGGTTACAGCTCATCCTCAGCCATCCTAGTAGAATGGCCCATCCTGTCCACACTTAAGCCCCTCCGTTGTGTCACTGTCTGGAAGTAATACACAGATCCCAACAGCAGAGCCATTCACTGGCATGTGGCCAAGGACACTGGCAGAAAGGCACTGTTGTTTGGGACAAGAAAAGGCCAACTATCGAAAAGTGGCTTTTTCAGAATGGTAACTTAAAATTCTAAATTCTTCTTTAAAGATTTTTTTTTATTACAATTCATGTCAGTGTAAGCGGTATATTTCTAGCTGTTCCCAATGTAAAGTTAGCACTTATTAAACATAACAAGGAAACCCAGTGTTAGTCGATATGAGAGATAGAGCTCTCAAAAGTGAAAAATGACTTTAGGAGTTTTTCACTACCAGGACAGGTAAAACATAAGCACAAATCCTACTTTTTAAATACAGTTACCCCTACCCTATGAACCTTTAGGGCCTACATTGGGGGTAATTTATGAACATTAAAAGGGAGGTTTAAGGCCTGGCAAGAGGTTTATTTTGCCAGGTCAAAATGGTTGTTAAAAACTGATCACACAGGCTGAAGTGATGTTTTACAGTGCTTCTTAATTGGGTGCTTCTGCCCACTAATGACATTTGAGTTATAAGCCATGGAGACTGGTAGTACCATTTACTATGGACGTATAAATAAATTACATGTGCTAATTAGATGTAATTCATTTTCAGCATGTTGAAAGGAGATATCACAAGTACTTTAGCACTGGTGAGCAGTGGAGTACACAGAACCCTAAAGACAAAAAAGTGAATTCAGCAAACATGAGGGGTGAAAGCACAAAGTTTGAGGGAATATCATGGCCCTAATGTCAGGCATTATATGTAGACGCATATTTTTTCAAGTATCATTATTCCAATGAAAGGTATAATTTCAGTACAATCATAATAATTTAGTGAAGTTGGCGAGTTGTACATTTGCAAATGTTGACACAAAGTGGGTTGGGTGTATTTACACAGTGCCATAAACATAATTCATGCCCAAATGGACCTTCAGTGCAAATATTTGTGCCATGGCCTGGTCCTCCCAGATTTTATTCATCAAATTTGCATAATCACTAATAGTCACTTGTATAGCAAGAGAAATGCTGTGCAAATCAATGAGTCTGCGTATTGTTAATACAGTATAAAGCTTATAATCAAATATTCCAGTTTGCAATAGACACCAACTACACATATCCCAAAACTCTTTCAACTGAACAATGAACATGGTATCCAAGTCCCTCAGTATCATAAGTAGAGCATCAATTAGGGCTGCACCCTCATCGACTGACACATCAATTTTCAAAGTGCTATTTGAGGGTCTCAGGTTATAAACATTCACTCAAGCCCAATTGGGCATTGCTTACATTCTATCTCATACACCTACAACAATTGCACAAATGAGTGGCTATCTATTGAGAACATTTTAGCGCTCATGTTAGCTCCTAGTTCAGGAAGAGATATGGGAGAAGTGTGGTGCAGCGGCCAGGGCAAATGACGCTGGAATCTGGTGATCACAGTTCGATTCCCGGCGATGGCAGCAGATTAGCCCGGTACCACGAGACTCTGGGCAATAGCTAGCTTAATCTTCCCGAATGACCCCCAGCACCTGGAGACCCTTTCGGGTGATTGTTCGTGCTTTTCAAATGTGGATTATTATTATGTGAAACAGTAAAAGCATGTTAAAACTCAACACTGTCCACCACTGCTGCAAAAGGAAATAATGACAGAACATACTGAAATATTGGATTAAAGAATCTAAAGTTTAGACTAGGGGTGAGCGTAACTCGAGTAATTCCATGTAGTGTAACCATGTGAAATTACCTAACAATTCTGAATGATTACATGGAATTAAATCACAAGAGTGCTTCTGCATTAAGCCTTATTTTGTTATCGCAAAAATGCCGCCTCATTACCAAAGTGGACTCAAGGATGCAATAGCGCTAAACAAAACATGAATAGCAAGTAGTTGCTTGCACTTGCATTCTGCACTAAAAAAATAGGACTAAAAGCAACAACCGTTAACAGCAGTGCTTGTACCTGTTCACACTTGCTAAATGTAGTCTCGCTGTAGGTTTTCTTTTCCTCCAAAACGCTCCTGAATATGCGAGTGGGTGCTATTGCATTATCAAAAGTATTTCTTCAACAACGAGTAACACAGGCTTACCAAAATTTCTCGTGCGTAATTGAAATTCTATCCAGGTCTAGTTAAGACCAAATGGGATCACTGTTAAAGTGAATTATTTACTGTGATTTAAGTCTTCGCACTTCCAAGGTCCTACAGTACCTCTGACATTCAATGGAATTCTATCAAGTTCAAAGAATTGTAATTTACTTTTATCATGTGAATGAGATTCCTTAAAATGTCTAGCCATTGGATATTGTTTGTCTTGGCGGGTGATGGCTCTCACGTTAAAGAACGTGTATTTTCAACCAGTGGATAGTACTACAAATGTATAGCTTTTTTACAAACACATTTCAAGCCATGCACACAGTACTCAGAGTTGTGAAAAAGATGTTTCGAGTTCCCTAGCACTTTTGGAAAACAAGACATAGTTTAACATCAACGCTAGATTTGAATGATTTGCATCTTAAACATCTCACAAAGCTTTATTCCCATCTACACTTTTGCTAGTTGTTTAATCTGAGATCAGACCTTTACACAAAATGTCTTTTAGAGAGTTCCATTTTCTAAATGTTAATTTTAGATGGCTATCCAAGTGTTGCAAAATGACATCATCACTATGTAATGTGTGCCAATGCGTGTGTAATATGCGCCTGATTTTGCTAGACTTGCTACAGTATATTCTGATGAATCTAGTGTCCATATCTTTCTTCTTAGTACTGTTCATGTTCAGGAGTAGATCATCTATTTTCACAATGTCAACACTTGTCACCACTGCTTAAGAACCATAGTTGTGTAGCCCCTCTCTTGAAATTTCAGCATTGTTTTTTACAAGAAAGTATTCCTCACTACTACAGTTTCTCTGTGTGCATATGAGCTCCCCATAAGGAATGCAGAGGATCTAATATGAAGGTTTGCTGCTAGACACATGGAGAAGACTGTTTCCCACAGTATTCTTCTGGTGGAGCTTTGCAGTTAGTTTGGTGCCACATACTTAAATGTGACATAAAGGCCCAAAGGCCTGACTCCATTTTATGTTAGCCTGACTCCATCTTAGATAATGGAGGTCGCCATCTTCTCAATCTTAGACAATGGAAGTTGGCATCCTTCCTCATTCCTGCAGAATCATTGTCATCTCTGCCATTTGACATAGATGTTGCCTAACCTTATGTCTCTAAGAACTGTGAAATCTTTAAATCATTTGATTAATGACATAAATAGAACACCTGATGCAACATTCATCTGGTACATGTCAAGATTAAATAGGAATAAATACAGACATATAGCCAAAATAGTATAGTCTGAATTGAAGTCCTTTTAACTTCTATGTTCAAAAGGACACATCTGGAAAGCACACCTTGATGAACATAATGTATGTCAGACAATCCTAAACTTACGTCGGTTATTCCAATTTCTGATAAGATTTAGTATGTAAGGACAGCCACTTGACCACTTCTCCAGAGAGGTTCTTTACCCACATTAATACAAAAGATTCTGCCAGAGACGGTCTCACCGTTTCAGAGAGGTGCTTTCTCTCTCTGAAAGCATTGCCTTGGAACAGGGGGTGCCTCAGGGCTCTGCCCTGAGCCCCACCCTCTTCAATCTGTATATGGCCCCTCTGGCTGAAGTTGTTCAATCGTTCGGCATTGAATTAGTCTCATATGCCGACGATACCCAACTTCTCATCTCCCTATCCCAAGCTCCCTCTGTTTCTCCAGACAACTTTAAATCCTGCATGCAAGCTCTGGCGGTTTGGATGACCCAACACTGCCTGAAGCTTAATGGCTCGAAAACAGAGGTTCTAGTTATGGGAGGTAGGGATTCTAGCTGGACCAAGGAGTGGTGGCCTTCTTGTCTGGGACCGCTACCCACCCCCTGTGAAGCAGCCAAAAAATCTGGGGATCTGGGTTGACCCTAAACTCTCCTACGACTGCCACGTGAACAGGGTGGTCGGTAAATGCTACGGGGTCTTAAAGACCCTTAACCGCACCCTGGATCTCCTCCCTCTTGAAGCAAGGCGCACGATGACCCAAGCGCTCGTGACTTCCAGAATAGACTATGGGAATGTGCTTCTGCTCGGAACATCGCAAAAAAACATCAGGAGACTTCAAGTCCTGCAGAACACAGCAGCACGTCTAGTCCTTAGGCTTCCCAAGAGAGCCCCTTCCAAACCATCTCTAGATACCCTCCACTGGCTACCCATAAAAAAGAGAATTCTTTTTAAAGCATTATTAATATGCTATAGGATCATCTCCCAAAAAGCTCCTTCCTACATGAAAGACTTAGCCATTCCCTATGAGCCCAATAGAACTCTTCGCTCCAGGGGAACTGGCTTGCTCACAGTACCCCGTATCAGGAAGACCAGAATGGGTGGCCACTCTTTTCGGGTTATGGCCGCCAAAGAATGGAATGCTCTCCCTATGGAGATTAGACTAGCGGACTCGGAGACTGCTTTCAGGAAAAGCTTAAAAACTAACCTGTTCTCCCTGTAACTCCATCGATGCACCTGACTTCTTTCCACAGCGCGGGGACACGCCGAGATGGCGTCACCAGGCGCTTTATAAACCCCTTTGTTGTTGTTGTTCACCTGCTGCCAGAAAACTTTGCAGATGCTACATCTCACCTGAAGTCAATAAAGGTGGGTACTGGAGGAAGACCACTCCAATTGCATGTATTTGCCCTTGGCAGGTAACACGATCTTTACGGCTCCACTGATAAAGACAGCCTTTGCTATCAAGAAGGTAGGCAATTTGTCTCTTCTCCCTGAGAAACTCTAGACTGCAAGTTGCCCTACCTTCCATGCTCTCTTATTTTAGTGCATAGAAGTAGATGTTAGGTTCTAGATGACATTTTAACCATGTTAGATATGTTCATTTTATTCTTTTTGTTTATAACCCGCCTTCTTGCTGTTTTTAATATATGCTGTGTAATTGTTTTAGATGTACTGAGAAACCGGGTGTTCCTGTAGCAATAAATATCTATTACTTAGAAGTGTTATTTCGTCTTAGTGTAGTGGTTGTGTGATATTGTGAGAAACACAATAGTTCTCTTACTGGTACCACGGTTTCCAGAATCCCTTTATAGGGACTGGTATCTACTTGAAAGCAATAACTCTATTTCAGTAACACCACTTGGTTCATTGAACCACATTCAAACCTGTCACCCATGGATGGGAAAGCACAATTTTACAGCTATGCCAAAGATATAGCTTACTCAGTGAAGGTTTAAATACTTAAAAATCAATGGTATGTTTATGAATGTTACTAGTGAGACTTAGATTGATTATTTAAGGTTCAGTTCATGTGCAAAATCAGATGCTAAGCCGCTTGATCCATTCCAAGAAATAAATAAATCATCTATATAATGGACCCAGAGAACTACATGTATATTGTAGAGTGCTGTAGAATTGGTGACCTGCTCCTCTCACCAACCCATAAACAGGTTGGCATAGCTGTGGGAGAGGCTAGTCCCCATCATAGAGCCCTGCATCTGTTGGTAGTAACCTCTCTGTTTGTAGGCATCTCTTTTGGCTCATATGAAGTGGCAGAAAGCTTACAGACCTAAATAATGATGAATATATGTGTAGAGACATACTTTGTCATAGGAAGATAATCTGTTTCCCATGTAATTCCTACTCGGATCTGTAAATAATCAATGCTATCTCTGATGTATGAGGGTTTATCCTTTACAAATGGATGGAGAAAAAAATCAATGTACTTTGAGTTGCTTTCCAATAAGCACCCCATCAATGACTCTGTTGGTCTTACTGGAGGTCTTGTGTGTTTTTATGCAGTTTATACAAAAGGTAAAGGACTGGGATATTGGGGTGGCACATCTTAAATGCTGAGTAGTAGATTTGCAACCAATTTTCACTGGGTTAGTGTCACAAAAGTGACGCTAACCAGTGACAAACGTTATTTGGGGAATATACTTTCAAGTGCAAAAACTTGTTTTGCGCTGGAAATAACCCTAAAAGTAGTGCAAAGCACTGAATTGCATCGCTTAGCTAGGAGGTGGCGTTACATGGGTGGTACATGGGCTTTCCCATGCAACCATCCATGCCGTTTGACACAAAACCCTGTCTACAAAGAATTGAAGAGAGGGTCTTGAACCAAAAGTTATCGTTTCAAAGGAGGCTCTAACAGGAGAAATGTTTTAAATTCGTCACGCTTTTCTGACTTTCCATGCATGCTACACTCCGCAGCACACATGCAAAGTGGGAGCAGCTTTGAAACTCGTCTAGGCATAGTATTTTGTACAGGAAGGGTACCTTTCCTCTACAAAACCTATGCTTGATTCAGGCATGCACCTTAGCACTATGGCGCTAAGGTGTGTGTGGTGCATGACAGCTGAAATCCGCCCTAGCACTAGGGGAAGAGAGAGCAATATCTCTGAAGATATGGCGCTCTCCTGTGCCTTTCTGGTCACGCAACGTACAGCAGCCTCTTTGGGGGCTGCGCTGTATTTTGTGACTTTTTTGAAAATCTGGCCCTAATTCTCTTCCTCTTCAATAACCGTGATCTTTCCATTTGACTAACTTTTCCCAGCATGTTCTATTCATCTCGTCAATCATGTTTTTCCTTACTGTTACATAACAGGAAGTTTAAATTGCCTACAGCCTTCCCGAAGAAGATTTGCTTTAGGAAGGACAACCGGTTCCTTTCCTTGTCAGATTTGTAGTTCACTAGGGGGCATATGTATCAGCATCCGTGTTTGCGATTCTCAAATAGCGATTTTTTGGAAATCGCTATTCGAGAATTACAAAACGGGATGTATTTAATGAATCGCAAATTTTTAGCGATTTTTTAGTATTCCTTAATTGCGATTAGCAAACTGTGAAATCGCAATTAATGTATACCTTCCCGTTCATTCCTATGGGCTAGGAGGAGCAAAGGAATGAATGGGAAATCATTCTCAATTAGCGATTCGCAATTTGAGAATCACAAATTGAGAATAATTTCAAGGATGCAAAGGTGTCATAAGGACATACTGATGCACCCCTGAAATGAGCAAGTGTGCGCATATGGCGCACATACATGCCCTAAGGGCATGTATGTGTGCCACATGGTACTTTGAAACATGCCAAAAAGTGCATTATTGCCAGAAATTGCAAATTACCACCAACTTGAAGTTGGTAGTAATTTGTGATTTCTTAGGGAGAAATCACACAACTTGGGTGCATGATATATAGCATTTAAGGAATCGCAATTTGCGATTCCTTAAATGCTCACACAAAATTAAGGAATCGCAAATGTTGCGATACCTTATTTTTGCAATGAGAAAACAGCTCATACATCGCGTTTAGCTTTTTTTAATTCACAAACGATGTATTTTGCGGATCGCAGCGTTTGCGAATAAAAAATCGTTTGATACATATGCCCCCAGATTGTTTTTATTCTGCATTTCTTGCAGACCCATTTTTATATTTCCCTTGCAGGCTATTGCTCTGCTCATAAAGCAGGGCAGGAGTGGTTTGCCCACTCCTAAGTGCACAATGTCTATTTGGTCAGCCCTCTCGGACCGCTCAAACCAGTTGTGCGCACTTTCCCCGTTCTCCATGCAGGCTGCATTACAGCCTGCGTGGACAGCGAGCCCAGGCCCCCATTCCCTGGTTGAGCATCGAACCAGGACGCTCAAAACCAATCACAACGTTTCAATGCAGCATTGTGATTGGTCAGGGGAGCCTGATTGCTTACCAATCACTGCTTTGCAGCGTTGTGATTGGTCAGGGGAGCCTGGCTGTTCCTAGTTTCCTGTCCCACAAGGAGAGCAGGAGAAAGGAGCAGAGATGTGGGACCAGCGGCAAGGTAAGTGTGTAATATATAAAAAGAAAATTTACATTGCTAAACCTTCCAACGTCCATACGCCACCCCCCCAAACCTCCCCCCCTGCTCCACCACCCAGAGTCATGCCGGCCACAACTACATATTCTACTCAAACACATCAATATCATTATGTGGCATGCAGAGTAGAAACAATGACTTTCGTTTAAAATCAATTGGGCAACTCATATCAATAGAAATATTTATATCTACTAAAATGGCTACAGCATTATCAGAGGAAGTGACATTCTCATCCAATTCACATTAAGTTTGTAAAAGATCTACATGATTAACACTCAGATTGGCAGGCGCTGGTTTGTTATACGTAAAGGTAGAGCTGTTAGTTTTTCTCAAATGGCAGCATTTTTTCAGTTTGAGTTTTCAAGTGAAGTTAAACATATCAATATGACTCTGTTAAAATAAGAGCAAAAGCCTAATGAAAGTACCTCAACTTGTTCAGTGGAGTCCTCTCATGTCACGAAACACATCAAAATAACCTCATTCCAACTGCTAATTCTCTAAAAGTTTGAATCTGTATTTCTCACTCAGACTTCAGACCAGCAGTACAGGCCTTGGTATTTTGACATCAGGATGTGGATGCCCAAAATTGTAGGGCCCCCTTTATTCCAACGTGGCTCCCTAAAAGCCATTTTCTTTGTGACAACATTCCTCATAACAAGTGCCAAAATGTCAGCCACATCACTCTATTTCTTCAAATGAATTACGCTGACTCCCCCTTGAAACTAGAATTGACCTTTAAATGGCTGTACCAGCGAGTCGTCTTGTTCTTCCCTGTTACCTTAAAAATAAATGTCACATTTCTGGTGGAGAAATCGACAGGAGGCACACCCTGCATCACACTTCAGAGTACTTGGCAAAAACAAGAAGCAGAGATAGGCATCCTAATAGTAAGCTCTGAGATTAATGGACCTAAATCCCAGAGATCCTCAGACACAACCTAGTGTTGTTATCTGGGGCCAGCCATCACCTTCAAGAGGACTTTTATCTCACAACTCTCCAAAATCAGAAACTTACATAGACTATCCTTTGAGGAAAAGGATCAAACTTAAAATGTGCTACCTTGGTTTCGAAGCTATCTAATTAAAGCAACGTCGTTGCCTAACCAGGACCAGTTAGACTGTTTCCAGATGTTCCCATAAAAGACTAGGAAACAACATTTTGATCAAGGTAATTGTTTGAATATTCAACATTATTGACCCAGAGATTACCTGATGTCTCCTCTGCCAATATTTCACTCAAGTGTACAGTTATGGTGAGAGGGCAGATGACCTGTTTCAATGATGGCATGTGGACAGATTAATTTGCAGGTTCGGGGCACTGTGAGTTGATGTTGGGTAGTGTGCAGATGGGGTCAAAGGTTTTATAGATATTGTAAAGTATCTTACCTTGCAGTTTCCATAACCCTGTTGCTTTGCTCTGGGATGAAACATTGTATAAGGCTGCATTCCATTGATGTCACCAGATTAAGTAGTTAACTAACAATGTGGGAAACATTTGTATTTGTCCATTTTGAATGGAAGAGCATATTGAAATGTTTTTTTGTCGCAAATCTGCAGGGTAGGAAGTTACTTCTGGGTTTTAATGGCTTTCCTCTTGTTGATATTTTGTTGATTTATTCTTGAATATGAGGCTAGATAGCAAATTATGTGTCTGCATTGGGGAAATACCATGGCAATATTTGCTGGGCATTCGTCTATTGCGTTCAGACTGGCTCCCTGTCTAATGGTGTTTTTCCACATGCTGCCTGAGCTGTAGAAGTAGTGGTTTCTCTTGGAAAACAAGGACGCGTTTCACTCAGGGCCGGACTGGGAACCAGAACCGGCCCTGGCAAAGTGCTTGGCCGGCCCCCCTCTCCCCCTCCGGGAGGAGAGGGGAGGGGGGAGAGGTGCGACCGCGCTCTGTGACAGGGCCGGTTTTTGGCCGGTTTTGTTATAGGGCCGTTTTTGCAGCATAACGGCCCTGTAACAAAAACGGCCCCAGGGGCCCAAAACCGGCCCCCAACCATGCGGCCCACCCGGGGATTGCCCGGTGCCCTCAACGGCCAGTCTGGGCCTGGTTTCACTCCGGTATTCATTTTGATGTGTGCATGTTTTGTATTTTTACGTGCTTTAAAAAGCTGGTCAGGACTTTACGGCTCTTTTATGTGATTTTTTTAGTTTTTTGCGGAGGATAGGAGTTTAAGCCAGAATTTAAATAGGTGGGTTTAGTTGTATGTAGAAATACAACTTGGTGATTGTCAACATGCTAAAGAACACCATAGCGATAGTTCTCCATGTGGAAATACAACATGTGATATTTACTCTTAACGCCCTGATTAAGAGTTCTTACTTGTAATTCGGCAGGTGGGATATCCATCAAAATTTCGACGGCATAACTTGTCCTCTGAACTCTAAAGGAGGCACTAAGTTACATACATTTAATGTTTTTGGGTATTTAAATTACTTTTTAATTGAGGTGAGGATAAACTTTTCCTTTCATACAAGTCCAAGCAAAGCAACGTAAGTACTTAAATAATATTTCCTAAACCATGCAAGGGGCAATTTGCTCAGCTGCGCGTGACTTTGTAAAGATATGTAATGCAAGTGCTTGCGCTGCATTACCTTTCATTTTATAGTAGTAGGTGTTCCATGGGGGCAGCTTGGGCGTTGCTGTGTGTCCACCCATGGAATTTGACACAATCTCAGATTTACTAAAATCAGTAAAACTGGTATTGCTCCTCAATCTTTTGCCTGCTAAGGAAGGTTTAACAAGGAGAAATATCTTTATTTCTTCTCGTTGCTTCCTCTTTCTGCATTCTGCATCATACATAGAAAGAGGAAATTGCCCCTTAGAGATGATTTTGTGTAGAAATGTATCCCTTTCTGCAGAAAAAACGATCCCACTTGTAACTCAGGCACCCTTACCCCAAGGTGTAAGGGGGAATGTGTTGGCGCTAGGCAGCACACAGTGTTCTAGGGCAAGGAGGGAGCAGATTGTACTCTCTCCTTTTCACACAATCTTGCACAGCATGTTCCCTTGCTGCGCTGCATGAAAATCTAGTAAATCTGACCATAATCTTGAATCATCTCCTCCATTCTGGACAACATTCGGCCCCTTCATCAAAAACCCTTTTTTAAATTACCTATGGAGGTCAAACACCATAACCTTGGTGTTTGATGTATTAGTTTCAGACCTCGAAGATTCACAATGGTATTTTACTAGTAGTATTTTCAGTACTGCAGAGTCTCCCCACATATAAAGATAGGACAGTCCTACCTTTTTATGTGCAGAGACTTCGCAGTAGTAAAGATACTACTAGTAAAATACCTTTGTGAATAGCAAACAATCGTAACCTTACACAAAAGTGTAAGTTTTTCTCTGTGAATCAGACCCTGAAACTTTTTTTACTTTATTATTGATTTCAGAATTGTATGGGACTGTTACTGGTGTAGTTCAGGGGAGGATTGGGATGAAAATGTTGAAGAAACTGTTTTATGTTAAAATGTAGTATGGAGTTTGAGGCAGCGGCGGCTGGTTATAACGGGCGAAAGGGGCGTTGCCCTACTAACATCCGAGAGAATGTACACCACGGAACAGCAGCTTCAAATAAAGTGCTCTCTGCTTCATGCTATTTGCAACTTGCAAGACAGATTCTGATGTTTTTTAAGGCAAGAACTGAGGAGCGTCGGAGCGAGACAAAACCTCGTGCACATGTGCTGGGCGAGGGCTATCGCTCGCCCTTGAGGCACACATGAGAAAAGTTATATCAGTATGATAGGTGTGGCCGGTAGAAGCGGCAATGGTTAACTTTTATGTGGGGCGCTTTTGCTGCAGCCCAGGCATTTTCCCCAGAGCGCCATTGAAATGAATGGTAAGGGGCAGGGCTGGCGTACATTGATAAATTGAAGTGGGTGGCAACAACTGAAGGATTCCCTTCAAGTTTGTACTGCTGTTTAAACCCCCTGATTGGATGTTGGAAGCTAGGGGCGTGGGCTGTGGAAGAGTTCGTCTTGGCGGGATAATCAGAATGCAGCAGGTGTGCTTTATTCTACATGTATCGTGTTGGCTCTTTTGTTATCCAGGAGGGACAGCGGCGCAAAGTATGTACTGTACTGTGTGGAGCACCCGGTACCCATAGTGCAAGAGACAACTGGTTCCCAGGAACGATTCGTGACTCTGGGGAGCAGAACCGGGGTGGGCTGTCTGCAGGTCGTGTCTTGGGCGAGCCCTTTACAGACCCCCCAGGATATTGCAGCATGGATTAGGAAATTTAGCGACACAAATATGGAAATTTAGCGGCACAAATATGGACATTTAGTGGCACTTTTGCGGCACTTTATTTTACTCATAATTGTTTATTTTCAGTCTGGAATCAATGGAAACTCTTTTAGCAGGTTATTTCACATTGAAATAGGTATCTGCAGCTCTACGGAAGCAAAGCTCCAGTCCTAACCTTGTAGGAGGGAGCTGTACTGAATCCAAGATGAGAGTCTGAGTCCACTCACAGAGTGGGAAGATTCAAAACTCATCCAACTGCTTTCCTCTCACACATGCATCCTCACCCAGTGTTCCCTGCAACCTACACACAGCATAGTTGGCTCTCATCCCCGGGTTTCAACAGTCATGCCCAAGGCAGGCGTCACAGTGAGTGTCCAGTATCCAGGTATATGTTGCCCCTATTTCCTAAATCAGGTCTAATTCTAGTCCTACCCCAATAAGTGGATGCCTCCCTACAGTTTGGACACAGTTTTTGTCTGCTATCACTAAGGCGGAAGGGCGTGTAATTCTCAGCGCTGTTATTGATGGTGGTGGGTGCCCAGATCACCACAAATGATCTCAAATGGAGCAGTAACGTTTTGTTTCAGCGCAAATATGCATGCTTACCTCTGTCACTCTGAAGGATTCACAATGTAAACAAGAAAGAAGAGAGATCAACTTACAAGGGCCTAAGTGAAGAAGAAATCCTTTTCAATCTTGACCAAGCTCCGTTTCCCAAGATAAAGTCCTTTGGTAATTTATGGGACCAATAAAATATAAAGTGTTGAGCTAAGTTCACAACCAATATTCAAACTTCACAAGCTGTAATATCTAGCGCAAGATTGTAAGAAATGCTTACTGGCTCTCTCTGCCAAATGTTATATTTGTACCACAGCATTCTATCTTTTTTAATAGGAGAGCTCGTTAAATCTCCCACATCCTTAGGAATCTCCATGAAAACACGTTTTAACAACATCTTAGTGTTTGTCACCCTGCCTCTCTTTTAACATTGGGAAGACATCTTGCTCAGGTGAGGAAAGTCAGAAGCTCTACATTTGACTTCAAGTCTTTTGTGAGTAATGGGCACAAGACACTAGATTTTAACTACCACATCACATGCCTGCTGTTACTTTAGAATGAGGTATGTTTTTATTTTTTCCCTAAACTATAGGTGATAATGGATGGAGTTCCAAAGCTGCGGCAACAGATAGGAGAATGATAAGATGCTGGCACTGTGCTCGTTACAGCACGGAAGCAGGAATGTCATGGCTGAGTGTACCCTCCTGCCAGTCGGATGCTAAATTTCCTGGGTGTATACACATAAAGGGGATAATAACTGACGGTGTAGATATAAGGGAACATATTACGTTTGCTCCCTACCACAAAATGTCCTAGCATGTGAGGGTTTTATCATATTAACATCACCCCCGGGTTTCAATTGTTGCAAAGTAAATAGTGACATGTATTTCTAAACGCCCAAACAGATTACACATTGCTACTTCTCTGATGGAGCGTAAAACTGTGCAGCGACACTCACTGAAACACTACCTAACTTAAACAGCTCGAACATTTTGGCCAGTCCCGCTCCCTTAACACTGTAATTGTTTGACTTTTGTGACCTTGAATGTCGGAAATATCTGAATGCTTGCTTCCTCATAGTAGGCATGGACAGGGCCTCACTTCCCGTCTCTCGTCTGCACGGTGTGCAGCATTTATTTTCTTAACACAGGCGAGGAAGAAGTGCCAGATTGCAAGATGAACCTGTGGCGAGACACAAAGGCAGCCGTTTCCATCTTCCTATGAAGCTCACTCCTCCGAACTTCATCATCCCATACGAACTCGCCAGTCACTGGGCCTTGTCAGTGAGTGATGTGGGTGGGGCTGACCAAAGCGAAGACAGAGGGATGAGTCTGGGGAGTAGGATAATAAAAATAGCAGGACTAGACTTTTCCGTTATCTGAAAGTAATCCGGGAAACCAGGAAGGAGTTGACTTACCAGCTGCACGACCGGCCCGGACTGATTGCTTTCCTGTGTGAATGCCTCATTAATTCAGGCCGACCCACCTGATCCCGGGAACGGCTGCACTTAAAATAAATAACTTACAACTGAGCGTGTTCTCGGAGGCTAACTCCCTCACTGAATAAACTGCCACCTATGATGTTGCAGGAAGCAGCTATTTGATGGCTGACTACGGCACATAGTGACGTGCATGTATACATCCAATAAGAAGGCTGGTTTGCCGGGAGACCTTTTTATAGCGGACAAAATACTAAATATCGCGGCCATCGCGCTACTAAGCAGATTTCGCGATTTTTTCGCGGATCGCGAAATCGCGAAATGCTGGAGGGTCTGCCTTTACCCCACATGTTACACCGTCCGTACATTGCCCAGGGCCCACCCTTGCACAGCCTGGTAAGGCGCTTGAGAGGTGAGTGACTCGAGCTTGCGCGATTCTTGTTCGCATGCCTGGTCCTCGGAGGCGCGCGCACAGCACTCACCTTGAGCACACTTGTGAACCTTGCTTTAGTTTCGTGCACATTGAACTGAACCAGAACTCCTTTCGCTTCCCTGCTCTAGCTCTGTAGTCAGCCAACTGCTACCTGTTAGTCTTGGACTCAGCTGTGGTGGGTGGGAGGATGGGGCACAGAGATGACGAGACAGCAGGTGAATAAATCTATTAATCGGATTTATGGTGGTTATTTGCGCCGCACTGAAATGTGTTTATGGCAGTGTCGGTATGCATGGGATGACGAAGACGGTGGGCGCGTGACATTTCACAAGACTGGCCTAAGTGTGTCAGGAGTGTGTTTGAAGGGACAGGTGTGTTTAATGATATCACACGCGCTGCTTGTGATGGGGCAATTAGGCTCAACCTGGGGCATTATCTCATGGGGTTGGTTGTGATAGGCGACCTGTGCACTGGTATATTTATGTGTATTTATGTGTGTGTATATTCATGCCATTGAATAAACTGGGTGTCGTAGCACAAGCGATGCAGTGTGATTGCACAAGTGCGTTTAGGTATGTCTGAATTCACCAGTATATTTATTGAGCCAAACAAAAGTGGGCCTGTCCAGGTTACTGTCAGTAACATCACAATTTCTGAAGGCAAATAACCTTACTCTGAATTTATCTAAGACAAAAACTATGTCAATAACCAATCATCGTACTGTGAAACTTAACATATCATTTGAGGGAAAATCACTTGAAAGAGTCCGAGACTATAAATACTTAGGATACTATCTCGATGACAAGCTCACCCTGAACGCCCAAAAAAACTATATGAAGCAGAGAGCCGGAGCACTAATTTTTGCACTTAGCTCATTGGCAAAAAAGCTGCAAGGCCCCTCACTGAAACCTCTACTAACAGTAATGGCAACCAAAGTACTTCCAACACTATCCTACGCCAGCATAGCTATGCAGGGCAAGGATGATATTACTTTAAACAGCCTTACTGCAAAAATCTACAAGAAGGTCTTGCAACTTCCACGTTCATCTTCTCCTGCCCAGACGCGTTTAGAATTTGGCCTGATGAACGAGACACTCGGAAGACTCTACACAAGTATTAGAGTATGGTATAGAATTAAATTGAACTCTACAAATAACACCTTGGACAGCTTGTTATGGCAGGAATTACAAAATCGACAAAATTCTGCCGCAAACAAATATCTGACAGGCGCTTTGGAGCAAACATGCATGGTAACCTTGTGGGAAAAAAATCTACCATTCACGTCCTTTAAACAGGTCCTAAAAAATGCGGCCATATTCCATTCATTATTCACGGATAAAGCCATCTTTGCAGCCCGATCTCACGCTTGGACCGTGATTAACAGCTATAACAATCTCATCCTGGCTACCTACCTTGCATCAACATACTCTGTGTTTATAAAAAAAAGGCTGATGGCAGTGAGATTCGGTAATCCACCAACTGTGGCTGATGGACCTGTCTGGAAACGCTCAGAAGCAAATACCTGCCGACTATGTGGCACTATAAAAGAAGATATAATCCACATTATATGCCACTGCAAATCACTGACCCAGGAGCGAACACTTTTTCTAAAGAACATTTTTAAGGCCAAAGGTCTACGCACCTGTAGATCTGCAATTATTGGTGCCTTAGACTCAACCGACCCAATAATTAATTGCAAATTTATAAAATTCTTGATAGCCTTTGAAAAGCGGCTGAAAGCTCTTGATATTTTAAAATAAGATGCTCAGTTTTATTATCTATTTTAAAGACAAACAATTGGACACAGCTCCTACCAGCATCATTTTAACTTTTGCAATTTAAAACTGTACGATGCAGAAATTTAATTGATTTCACTGTAATGTTAAAATGTCTTCCATGTTCATTTTTGTTATGGTTTTAATTAACTAAACAATAAAGTTTTTTACGTTTAGTGCCAGGAGTGTATACAGGATAGCGCCTAACATCACTACAGTGCTTAGAAAGGGACATTTGAACACCAGTTTGTGCATGGCATCACTTATAGATTACCTTTGGCCTGCCTTTCATGTTAGCACATTCTGTTGTCTTGCTCAAAAAGATCATTATATGCGGAGGGCTGCAGCCTTACGTTTAATTTCACTTTGCATAGATCTTCACTGGTTTCTTCTCAGCACCCATCTAAAAGTATCATAAACACAATCGGACTCCCCTTCCCCTCGGTACAGGTGCAGCATTAACCCTACATGCTATTAACCCAGGGGTGTCCACCATGGTTACAGGAAGGCTGGCTCCATGAGAGAGTTTATGTATAACCCATGACTCTGAATTACTTTCACTGAGTTTCGTTGTATTAACATCTACCTTATTTGGATATTCCAAAAGACTGGCCAGTCCTCCTGGTGCTCCTGGACACCTCTATGTTAACCAGTCGGGACAGAGAGTTTAAACTCTTAAACATCAGTAGTCATCCTTCTGGTTTGCTTGAAAATGCACCATTTGCACACTTTTTTCAAAATGTTCTTGGGGTAAAGCCCCAGAGCCCTCTCGTAGGTGGTTCAGACTCGCTCGCCGCAGTGAAGTACGACAATTGTTTTACGCCCTACCACTTTCAAATGTCACCAGCCCCCACTGGTTTGAGGATAAGTTAGGGCCTGGGTTAGGGTTTGGACCAAGGTAAGGGTTAGGGTTAAGTGCAAGGGGAGGTCATGGTATGGATAGGTGTAGGATAAGAAAACCGGAATTGGTAGGATTAGGTTTGTACTTGGGAATTGTTAAAGGTTAGGGTGGAACTTAGGTACTAAATCGTGGTTAAAACTAAGGCTCTGGTTAGTGTGAAGGTTAGGATCAGGACAGTGTTTAGGGTTAAAGTAAGAGTAAGTCTCGGGGTAAAAGTGAGTTACTTGCTGCCTTCTTGTATTTTTCATAATCTTTCTGAATAATGACCAATGAAGTGTAAAATGCATTATTCTTCATCATGAGTTCTTCGTTATCTCTTCTTAATCTTCCACTGTATCATTCCCTATCCCTGCCCCTGTCCACCCCCTGTAAAGCAGAGTTGTGGCAGGCAATGACCTTCGCAATTGAGCTAATCGCATACAAAGGTATGATCAAATCTCACATCAAACCATTGGCTTTCTTAAGACAAGGTTTGCAGTTCAGCTGTATGCCATTTAACACAATGTGAGCACAAATTACTTGTAACTGCAGAATACGTGCCCACTTGCCACCTTGTTAATGCTATAATACTGAGATACATTATTAGTGTATTCATAAGCTATTAAACTCTTGGTGAATTTACATCTAAAAAGTATGTAGGTTAATTTTATTTAATTAGTATAAAATGAGCGGAGTAAATATAGATTAAAGGAAATATACTCAGCAAGTAAACTGCAAGTACTGTACAATATATAAGTATTTTTTCTCAGTTATTAATACGCATTCAGCTTCTTTCTCATTATAAATTATACCATAGAACAGGTGCTCTTAATTATGAAAAAACAGGTTTCAGTGGAATTGCTAAAATGCTTCTTAGGGTGATTCAGAACTTTGACAAAGGGGTAGAAATACAAAAGGTACAACTATCCGTAGGTAACTGATGTAGCACAGACCTATTGGAAAGGACTAAAACATTTTACTGAGAAAAAGGGACAGGTGACATTAAATGAGCACTGTAAGACCTAGTAAAGACACAATGTCAGCCACAGTTTGGGCTGACTAGTGTTCTAAGTAGATGAAGAACAGAAGCATCACCATTTTAGTGCCTTAAACAGTGATAAATGGTTGCCTGTAACACCCGTTCAAGGCTTGTGCTACTTTTACCTAGAAATTTACCAACATTTGCTGACATATTCAAAGTAAGCAACAGAACATAACACAACAATATGCACAAAAATACAACACAATTAAAACATACACATCACAAACAACTGCATCACAGACAAAAGTCAAAACTGAATACAACACGACAACCACAGTACAACACAACAAAATCACATTAAAATAAGGCAGTACAAATACACAGCAATACAAAGAAAACAACTGTACACAGCTCCACCACAACAAAATCCAACACAGAGCAAATATGCACAGATGTTCTTGTTGTACATTATCACCTCCATGATCCTGTTTTCCTAAATAAGTTAGCAAAAAGTATTTGGAGCAAGCATTGCCTTAATTTACCACCAAGAGCATGAAATTGCCTTGGTCAAAAATGTTTTATGATCAGGCCCAATATGTTGAACAGGTGCAAGAGCATGCTGAATATCAGGTGTACACATTTAGCAATATGGTGTGTGTCTGATTAAGAAAGAATTATAGAAATTGGCATATCACGGAGGAGAAGGTCAACTTGTAATTGGGGCACTCATAACAGCACCCTGTGTAAATGTATTTTCACAAATCTACATTGCACATTTTTTATTTGGAGAAGAAAGGAGATACACAATAAAAGACAATAATGGAGAGAAATTATAGTTCTTCAAAATCTAACGAACAGAACCAACATTTGACTAAGATAAAAAATCAACTGAGAAACAGCATTTAAAATGTATTCAATTGGTGTAATGAAACAAAGGCATACCTCTGATTACCATCGCGCTCTCCTACCCCCTCAATAATGAGGCATTTTTTCTCCTGTTAGGCTTTTGAGAGGCTGTAATGTTCCCTTTTTCTAACCTCTGGAATCTGCATCTTAAGCACTAACTCAGACAATTTCCGAGTTAAGTGCATGCACAGTTTAAAAATAGGAGCACAGCTCTGATCTTCCCCAGTACACAGATTCATGATATGGCTCCTGGATTTTTCAGAGGCTGTACAGATGTGCCTCTTCAGGGATCCCTGAAAGGTAAAGGTGTCAGACTAGGCTCTGTGGTTTTTACGGATGGTGCCACAGGACTCCAAACCAGACTCCGGTTATGGTTGAAGTTGTGGCTTTTGTACATTACTACCCCCCACCCTGCCCCTTCCCCTCCCCACATCACCGCCCTGCAGGTACTCCCACTGCCGGCTGCAGCTGTTCAAGGTAGATGGAGTCTCTGGGGTTTGCCAGGTCTACTAGCTGGAGGGATTTGAAGACCTTCTGGGGGGACCAGAGGCGTTCTCTTCTCATCTCCAGTCTCTATTCTCAAGATGAGGTGTTATGCAAAGACAAACATATAAAAAAGGCACATATATACCATAAATAGAGACATTGTGTGCAGCAATTATACTCCTGGTGGCCAAGATCTTTCAATGGGTGAAGAGTCACCTGTCTTTGTTGACCGACGTTGACATTAGAGGGGAGATACGTTGTGTTTTTCCATCCTCTCATACCTTCTACATTTCCAGGATGGTATTGTGTGGGTTGTGCTGGAGCTTTGGGAAATGGATTTAGTTTCCTGCAAGCAAGGTAGTTTTAAGTTATGCTTCTGTTTCCCACATTTTCTGGCCTAGGAAGTGGTTCCATAGTGGAAGGGCCTCCTGAACTCCATTTCCTGCCGTGCCATCAGTCCACAGGGTCTTGTCAGAGATTTGGATGATTGAGGTAGAGATGCACATGGAGGTTTCTTAGTGGATTTACAATTTTGGCTTGCTCTGGTGATGGCGGTCTGGTTTCTGATTCTCTTGCCTTCTTGTTCGTGAGGTCTCCTGTTCTCGCCCTCACTTGTTTTAAGATGTATTGGGTAGCTGTTTAGACCTTTTGGGAACTTTGGGGCAGCTTCTCACAGATTGAGCTTTGTGGTGTTCAGGCTTCCAAAGGGCATTTTACTCCTGAATACTCCAGAGAAGACATCAAACAATGTACCTTAGTAGCTAATAACCAAATGTAAACCCATTCTCCAATGTATGAAACTGGTGCAAAATATTATGGGTCTGGGGCAGGACCCAATCCTGTCTATATATAAATGAACACATACAAGTTATATCAAAGTACTAGATACACAGGAATTTAATAAGCACTGAAACCATTGTGGTCTGAAAGTAGTCCACAGAAAACAATATTTTTAATTGTCTTGGAGTGAGCTCAATTTCCAAAGTTTACTTCTCTTTTCATTATTGAACAATTGGATATCCACAGCCTACTGTGAGTTGTGTCTGGCTGGCTAGGAAGACAAATGGGAGGAAAGCCTATGTGTGAGTTATATCTGCAATAACAGGGTAGCCTTTGAACTTTATTAGGTTCCTGGGCATAAATCAGATGGCCATCCTGTCAAAGGAACGTCAACCACTCCCCCACAGCCAAGACCTTTGTCTCAGCCATTTGAGATAATTCACACTTAATCAATAAGCTATTCAGCTTCTGGTTGACAGTTGGAAGCTCAGGCAAATGGACTTACAGTGGCTTTAGGTGGGCTAAAGGTTGTTTTTTAGAAGTATTGTTTGTGAAATATTTGTTACAAATCTGACTTTGCCAATCAATTTGATTTGTAACAATTATTTTAGAAAGTCTTAGGATTGTATTTTTCTGGTTCTTAGGAGGAGATAACTTTATTAACATGAACAATGTATTCCATTGCTTAAATGGACATATAATTATACCTTTGATCATACACATAGTTTTACCTGTCTTTCATTCTATATCCCAGGAACGATAATATGGACAAACTAATTGACATTGATTATCTTACAGGAATATGAATGAGAAGTTACTCGCATACTGCATTGGAAAAATCCTTTTTGGACAAAATGCAGCAGCTGTGAAGGTACAGTTGTTCAGTAAAGAAGAGAAAAATACTAATTTTAGATTGAACACACAGTTCTGCTCTCTCTGGCCCTTGAAAATTTCAGGAGATGTAAATCTTGTGCCGGGCTGTACCCATAGTGTCAGCAGGTCTCCAAGGCAAACAGCCTCTGTTGTGTTGGAACAATGTAGCTAAAGGAAGTCAGAAAGTCAGACCTGTAACTTCAGAAGACGTATTGGCTCTAAGGGCTGTGTCGGTGAGGCAGGGGTGCGAAACAAGGCTGGCTGCATGGTGCGGCTAGTTGGACGAGGCAACACCCTCTAGAGCAGCAGAGACTCTGGACACAAGCTGGGTCCTTCCTGTGGACCGCCTCAGCTGTTGCCATCTCATTTCCCCATGCACCTCCCTGGGGTGTTGGGCCTGCGTTCTGCCTCAGCCGGTGCCTAGCAGCTGATTTAGAACTGGTGCAGACCAGGGGAATCTGACTGTTTAATTAAAACAAAATATCACGAAGGCCCGAGGTGGGTTTTGAAGCAATGTGAATTCTGCCCAGTGCTCTGAATGTCAAAGTGAAGAAATTCAATGAAGCACGGGTAAACTGTGGGAGTAACTATGACTCTCTTAATTTCTTCTCAGTCATAGTGACCTTTACCTCCTAGTGGCCCGCTGGTAACTGCCTCTATAGCGCTAGACTCTGCATATAGAAGTATATAGAGACAGCCCAAACAAGGTTCTATCATGCCGGCGAGTGGTATAGTGAGAAAAGGCAAAGGAAATGAACACAATTCCAGATGGGGTCGTTCCTGGCGATCAAAAACCCGGCTAAGATGGTGAAAGGAGTTGTTGTCTTAATCTAAAAATTATTAACATCCTTACTAATTTTGTCAATCCAGCACCTCCTTCAAATGATTCAACTAGCAACAACGATTCAGGTCATGATATAGCACCCTGATCACCCTCCGTAACAACAGAAGAAGAAATAACAGTAGACCTCAGTACAACCATTGAGTTTGTGGCCTCCTCAGCCAAGAGTGACACTATTACATCCAGTTTTTGAAATCTGCCTGTTGTTTACGAGGTCAACAAAGAACTGAATTATAAGAAAAGTGATTACACCAAAAAGGTCACATACTGGAAATATCCAAATGACAAATATAAATGTGATGCTTGTAGAGACATATTGGGAAGAATAAGGAAAGAGAAAAGCATGTCTCCAACAAACATAAAGGATTCTATCTGAAAACGTATTGTTCAAAATGCGATAAGGAAGCCAAATACCACAATATTGCATGCCGTTATGCAAAATACAGAGAGCTGCAATTTCTAAGCAGCTTTTGTGACCTCAGATTCGGAACAAAAGTTGGAGTTACACAAAATGCTCAGCATGCACATCCGAGAGCGCAAAATGAGGCTAGAATCGCAGCTCTAGCAAGCAGCAAACAATCCAAATTATGGTTACAAGAAGAACTACTGCTATAAGCAGAATTGGAAAAAGTTTACACAAATCAAAGAAATGTTAATGCGCTGATGTTCCCCGCATTATTACAATAAAAGCAAAAAACAAATTGCAGAAAGAAGAAGAGATAAGAGCAAAGGATGTACTGCAAGCATCCAATAACAGTGAAAATGACTCTTGCGATAAACCTGAAGTTTCAGTGGAAGCAACAACAGAAAGGCACAAAGACTTTATCAATCGAAAACATGTGCCAAAAATCAAAAACTGTGATGAACTGAATGATAAAATCTCACCAAAACATGAACAGATAAGCAAACTTAATAAAATAGTAAATGGAGACAAATTACAATCGGTACAGCATTCATGAAGCTATTCACAAAAATATTGACAAAAAGACTCACATCATTCATTAATCTGAATATGAGACAAAAAGGCTTCATGAAGGTGAGAGGTTATCCTGAAAATGTGACTCTTCTTCAAAATATCATAAAAGGGGCATGAAAAAATAAAGACTTATTAGCAGTGGTGTTCATAGACATCTCCAAAGCCTTTGACTCTGTCAGACATGGTTATATTCTAGAGAGTCTTGAAAGGCACAGAGGGGCATATTACCAACAACTAGCGATAATTTTTGTCTCTAACTTGTTTAGAGACAAAACTTATCGCCGCACATCGCGATTTTTATCGCAGATAAACCTTGCTATTAACAAGGTTTATCGCAAATGCGATAAAAAACGGCCGAAATGCATGAATATCGCTGAAAAGTCAGCGATATTCATGCATTATCGAGCAAATGCTCTTAGCCATGTTATCCACCTCCCATTGGATAACATGGCTAAGAACTGCTCAGGGCAGGTGTTAGCTTTTGGAGATATTCGCGCTTAGCGCGAATATCTCCAAAAGTTGGTAATAGGAGATAGCGATGTTAGGGACTGGTTTCCAGTCACTAACATCT